>NC_134089.1:134424781-135120781 GCF_000715075.1 Nicotiana tabacum | reverse complement strand
GGCGAAGCTTCTAGCTCTAAATCCCTTACTTCGGCTAGTAAGGATTTTCATTTTAGGTAAGCAAGCTGCAGCGCGAGTACCCTTTTTTTTACTTTTGCTGCAATAGAGGAGATTTCCATTGGACTAGTTAAAAGACTTAGATAACACACCGGGTTTACATAAGAAAAAGTTCACGTAGAGAAAAGAGATTAGACTAGTCATTGCACTAGTAGCGTCTACGAGCCTCCCGCTTCGGTACCATCTCCTTTTTTACCAGCCGAGCTGCCCTGTCAACCCTTTGCGGCGCTTGCTTCCTAGCTAGAACTCACACAGCGCAAACATAAATGAGAACTAAGCATAGTCTGACTCCCTAGCGCACAGAGCAAGAGTAAGCTACTTCACTCGAGAAGAAGAAATAGGCTAACGATCGGCTCAGATAAGGATGCCTCCTCTCTTTCCAAGCTAGCTCCGATGCAACTGCTATCGAATTAGCTCTTGGGGATATCATAGGTAAGAAGGAAGCCAATGCTGGAGGAAGTGAATCAATCATAAGAGGTTGTTAAAAAAGGTCTGTTGCTTGCCCGAGTAGGGGAAGGAGCTATTCATAGGGTCGATTCCTGGTTCACCACTCATTCCCGAGCCCGAGAAAGCACCTCGTTTTAGGTTAGCTGTACTTACTTGTCGTGTACCAGCACGTTTTCGTAGACGGATTTGAGGGCATTTAGCTAGCCTATATCTCCATCTCCGCTCTTCTTGCTCCACCAATAAGCTCCCGTAGCAATAGTAGCCCCTGTGTTAGCATCTTAGGAAGCCGTGATATGATAAACATAAGCATCTCCGTCCATGTGAGGCCGGCGATATGGATGAAATGTATACCCGTCCATGGTAGGAATCGATCCAAGGGCTACTTTCAGGCTCTACTAAGAGAATTCTGAATTCCCGGCTCTTAGTCATCGCTCTGTGAAGGAGTGGGCGAATAAAGATCCGGCAAAGGCAGAGCTAGCGCACGGGAGGTGACACCAACCACACTCCTGGCTAGGCGCACTCTCGTCGATCCACCACAAAGGTTAACGACATATTCGACCGAGTTTGGAAGAAAAGAAAGGGGCAGCACATTATCCATGTGCAAATGGAGATGCGGTCCGGTTCGAGCATATCCTCTCCATATCTCGCCAGATTCTTCGATTGCATACCTATCAGCAGTAGGAGATCCTGTTCCCACTCGAGAGCTTGTAGTTGCGGATCTGGAAGATCTCTAAGGTGGAGTTGATCCCACGGACGCAGAGAGCGTCAGAGCCGATTCACTAAGGCTAATTCCCAATATGGTTTATCATTCTTTGTTTGTGCGACTCGAATAGGCTACTAAGGCTAGCGAAAAGTGATATGAATGAATAGGCATTGCTTATCATTCA
The DNA here is from genome assembly GCF_000715075.1 of Nicotiana tabacum. Classification (NCBI taxonomy): domain Eukaryota; kingdom Viridiplantae; phylum Streptophyta; class Magnoliopsida; order Solanales; family Solanaceae; genus Nicotiana; species Nicotiana tabacum. The sequence goes on along the minus strand of NC_134089.1, from coordinate 135,119,390 downwards.
CTTGAAGCGGCATGAGATGGCCCGATATTAAAATGCTTATCATTCACTTGTAATGGTGATTCGTCGGTTCATCCAACCAAATATGAATGAATAGGCATGTGGGAACAACATTGCTTGCATTGATTCAATTGATTTGAAGCGGCGGTTATACTATACATAGATAGTTTTCACTAGGGGTTTTTACCGAATTGTTCACAAGCGGGATTTGTATTTTTTGGACGAAGTTATTTCATTGTCCCTTTTTTCCCTGATGGATGAATATTATTTTTCCATTGAATGCCTCCAAGGCATATACTTAGATTTAATCACCAATGGTGCTTCTTCAGCCTTTTTAACCTTTTTTCTTAATTATTGAATTGAAGTTATATAAAAAATGAACTGACAAAGCGTCTGTTCACGGAGGTTGTTGTAGTTTTCGTAGTTGTGAGAAAGAAGCGGGTTTTCATGTGAATTGTCATGTTTTCTGCCCATATTATTGTATCTTTCCAGACATGTTGCCTTCAATAGAAAAAGTCTTTCTATCCATGCATCTAAACATCTTGTAGGTTCTTAATTATAGTTGCAATTTTTTTAAAACAAAATATAGAAATGTGTGTTATCCTGGATGCCACTTGAGAGTTCATGAGTAGACCTTAACCCAACTAGTATACCTATTCAAACATACCAAATATGAAGGAAGGTATCTTGGTTTTGGTAAATTCAAAATGGCACATTTGTGTTGAGACAAAATATTATTGCTTATGGGCATACTACATGTGAAACCTCAGTAAGATTACCACGTATGGCATATCGACATGCCATAAAAATAAAGTGGAAAACGTGTGTGCATAAGTTTGTTAATAAAATGTGTTGCTACTCTAAAAAGTTTAACATTATATGTTGATATATAGGGAAATAAAGAGGTGGGTCTTTGACATCAGTAGGTTCTCAACCTGCCAACATAAACATATATAGCATTCTCTGCATGTAAGCAGATTTTGTTTTGTAGAATGTATGGTATCTCTATTTCTTACATATATTTGCCGATGGGTTAAGTTATATTGCATGGGTTTTCTATCTGATACTTATATGAGGACCATATGGAGATTTTCTCAGCATTCAAAATGATACTTATTTACATCTATATAAATAATAAATAGTCTTTTTGATATCGAGACATACAAAGTCATGCATATCAATGTACCACTAGCATTGAATACAAATATCTATCCATTAATCCATATAGAACAATCTATGCTTTTTTTTCATAAATAGTGTGCATCTTAACAATTACTATTGTTATTAAAAAAATATATTGTGAATGTTTTCTTTTGTTAGAATAGTTATGTAAATAGTAGTAAATATCCTTAATCCGATATGTATTAGGAGTAGGACATGTTATATATATATATAGGGCTCATTGTATCATGTTTAACATAAGAGAATAATATCAATAATATTTTCTCCCGTGCCTTCTCACATGGTATCAGAGCAACCGTGAGAAATGTATAGCTGTGCATAAATTCCAGCGACTCCGGGAAGAGAAAACAGTCAACCGGAAGCCCTTTTTTTCCAGTAAAAATAGGTATGTCTGCAAGAATCATACTATCCGTCAGTGTTGTGCAAAAAACCAACACCACCGGAAAGTAGATCAGAGCTCGACGACCAACCCATTAAAAAATCTCCGGCGGAAAAGGCTGCACGCGCCCCCACGCACCACCAGAAGAATTTCTCCGGCAATCCGATGTGAGGCACTTTTCGGGCACTTTTTGACGAAATTCCTTCAGAGTAGTTGGATCGCCCTCAAATTCCGAGCCTACCCATAATTTTATTTTTTAATTCCGACCACTTTGAGTTTTTCTAGCGACTACACTGATTTTTTCCGGCAACTACAGTAATTTTCCGGCAAAAATAGTGTTTCCTTCATCTGTTTCAGCGAGTTTTCAGTTGATTCTTTTTGTTATTTGGTGATAATTTTATAGGCCTCACTTCAATCCAACGATGTCTTTAGGAGTCGATGCCTTCGGGTCTAAAAACCCGGGTTCTGGCAGTTCCGGTGTTATGATTACCTCAGAACCTTTAATGGGAAGTTCAAACTACTTAGTTTGGGCTTCATCTGTCGAGTTGTGGTGTAAAGGTCAAGGTGTTCAAGATCATCTAATCACAAAGTCTAGTAAAGGAGATGAAAAGGCCAAAGCACTTTGGGAGAAGATCGGTGCTCAATGATGCAGTATTCTTTGGCGATCTATTGTTTCCAAGTTAATGCCCTTGTTTTGTCCATTCCAGACATGTTATTTGGTTTGGGAAAAGGCTCACACTTTATACACTAATGACATATCTCGTTTCTATGATGTGATATCGCGGATGACAAATTTAAAGAAACATGAATTAGATATGTCTACTTACTTGGGACAAGTACAGGCAGTCATGGAGGAATTTGAGAAGTTGATGCCAGTTTCTGCGAGTGTAGCAAAGCAGCAAGAGCAGCGACAAAAGATGTTTCTAGTTCTTACTCTTGCTGGGCTTCCTAATGATCTTGACTCAGTACGCGATCAGATTTTGGCTAGTCCGACTGTCCCCACAGTTGATGAATTATTTTCTCGATTACTTCGCCTTGCTGCAGCACCAAGTCACCCAGTGATCTTATCACAAACACTTGACTCATCTGTTCTCACATCCTAGGCAGTGGGCAATCGAGCATCTCATACTATGGAGAATAGACGAGGAGGAGGTCGTTTTGGAAGATCTAGACCCAAGTGCTCTTATTGTCATAAACTTGGACACACTCGTGACGTATGCTATTCTTTACATGGTCAACCACCCAAAAATGCTTATGTTGCTCAGACCGAGGATACATGTAACCAGGGATTTTCTTTATCTGAAGGGGAGTATAATGAGTTCCTTCAATATCGAGCAAGTAAGCAGACATCTCCACAAGTAGCCTTTGTTGCTCAAACTGATACTTCTGTTGCTGGTAATTCTTTTGCTTGTGTTTCCCAGTTTAGTACTCTTGGACAATGGGTTGTGGACTCAGCCGCTTCTGATCATATTTCTGGTAATAAATCCCTTTTGTCAAATATTGCGTTTTCACAATCTCTTCCCACTGTTACTTTAGCCAATGGGTCTCAAACTAAAGCAAAAGGAGTTGGACAAGCGAATCCCCTACCCTCTGTCACTCTAGATTCCGTTCTTTATGTCCCTACCTGTCCTTTTAATCTTGCATTTGTTAGTCGTTTGACTCGTGCCCTCCATTACAACAACAACTACCCAGTAAAATCCCACAAAGTGGGGTCTTGGGAGGGTAATGTGTATGCAGACCTTACCTCTACCCTGATAGGGCATAGAAGCTGTTTCCGATAGACCCTCGGCTCAGAAAAAGAAAAAGAGAAGGAGACAATTCATTAGTAACTCCAGTAGAAACCATAATAGTAACATAAGCATAACAACCAAAAGATAAATGACATGCAATAACAGTAACCAGTAACTAAGGCCCGTGGCTAAGATAAATAGTAAGGATAGTGTGGATTCAACATAAACTGCAAGCTATCTAAGATCAATCCTAATCCAACCCCGCCTCACCCCCGGTATGAAGTACGCAAAGCTCTACTACCCCCTAACCTACAACCCTAATGCTTGACCTCCAAACCTTCCTATCAAGGGCCATGTCCTCAGAAATCTGCAGTCGTACCATGTCCTGCCTGATCACCTCTCCCCATTGTGGCATATATTTTATTGATGATTCTTTTATTATGCAGGACCACAGTACGGGACAGACGATTGGAACAGGACTTGAATCAGAAGGTCTTTACTACCTTGACTCACTCACTTCCTCCAAGGCATGTCTAGTTACAGATCCTCCAGACCTAATTCACAGACGTTTAGGACATCCAAGCTTATCCAAGCTTCAGAAGATGGTGCCTAGTTTGCCTAGTTTATCTACATTAGAGTGTGAGTCATGTTAGCTCGGGAAACATACCCGAGCCTCCTTTCCTCATAGTATTGAGAGTCATGCAGAGTCTATTTTTTCTTTAGTTCATTATGATATATGGGGTCCTAGTAGAGTCAGTTCAATCTTGGGATTTCGATATTTTGTTAGTTTCATTGATGATCATTCAAGATGTACTTGGATTTTCTTAACGAAAGATCGTTCTGAGTTGTTTTCTATATTCCAGAATTTTTGTGCTGAAATTAAAAATCAATTTGGTGTTTCTATTCGCACTTTTCGCAGTGATAATGCCTTAGAATATTTATCCTCTCAATTTTAGCAGTTTATGACTTCTCAAGGAATTATTAATCAGACGTCTTGTCCTTATATCCCTCGGCAAAATGGGGTTGCAGAGAGAAAGAATAGGCAATTTATTGAGACTGCTCGCACACTTCTCATTGAATCTCATGTTCCGTTGAGTTTTTGGGGCGATGTAGTTCTCACAACTTGTTATTTGGTTAATCGGATGCCTTCATCTCCCATCCAGAATCAGATTTCGTATGCAATATTGTTTCCCCAGTCACCCTTATACTTTGTTCCCTCTCGTGTTTTTGGGAGCATGTCACGCCCCAACCTCGGGAGGCGCAACCGGCGTTCAATCGAGCGAACCCAACTAAGCAAGTCTTATCATACACTTCCTACCCACCTCGATATGAATAAAGAAACCATAGTTTTGTTTATCCATTTAGACGGGGAAAGACAACACATTCTACATTGATAGTTCATTTTAAACACCACATTAAACCGTAGATGAGTTAGTTTCCAAGATCCCCATAGAGTTACAATTTATAGGCAACATAAGTTTAGAATTACAACATGGTTTGTAGACCCATCCAACCCCTGTACATAACCCACACATGTCTACGGAGCCTCTAGGATACAAAAGATGAGTTTGACAACGCCGGCAACAAGGCCCCGGCTATACCTCAAAAGTGAACGTCCACAACACCAAGATATACAATATAGCCCCTTGAAGGAGAAAGGGGCTCACCAAGATCTTGAGAAAAGGGATGCTTCGCTACACACGACCGACACTATCCGCTATGGAGCCACCAATATTCATTTAAAAAAAATGTAGCGCTCCCGGCAAAAGGGACATTAATGCCATCGAATAGCACTAGTATGTATAACTAAACACCATCAAATTAGAAAGAACTTTCATACACAAATAAGGAAATCACAGGTATCACTCCAAAGCTTTAAACGATCACAACATTATCAACATGAAAGAATTACACAACCTTCACATCATGTTTCCATAGCCTTTAGTTGGGCATTTCATATTGTTCCACATCATTCACGTTACCACCACTATCTTGAGCGGAGTCCGATCTCGACCCGATCGGCTAGGCCATTTCCCGGAGACGTTACCAATATTCTATTGACACTTTCCAGTTTCAATCATCAATGCATAACCGCCATGTGTATATGTCATGGCGTCCGATCACGGCCTGATCGGCTAGGCCGCCTTACCGAGGCGTTACCATTTTCCATTATTCATCTCACTCCAATCTTTGGTTACACATGTATTAGTTTACTGGCACTTGGGGTCACAATTTTTACATTCCACAATTCACGTTTCACATTGTTCCCATTTTCAACATTAGGTTTGTAATTCAAGAGAGTATGACACACAAGAGCAAACAAGGTTGTAGGCGTAGACGAGACTTCATGTAAATGGCACAACAACGCACTTCAATTTCAATCTAAGGTCTAAGCATTTCAATACATGATTCATAGTCCTTGCACCTTTTCAAATTATCAAGAATAGCACGTTGATCAATTTGAGACACAATTTCCACGCATATAAGGTTGCAACACCAAGTCAAGTGAAATAGCAATCAATACAACAATTCAATTTAATCTTACCGTACTCACACAACCAACGATGAAGCTCAATTTCTAAAAGACGAGGTTTTAGCCATACATACCTCAATAAAGCTTTCCTTATTCCTTACAAAATTTCGGAACTTTTAGCACTTCGATCTATTGTGTAAAAATTACAAATTAAACCGAGAATTAGAGACGAGATTGAGATTCTAACTTGTTTTGAGCATACTATCAAACACTAAAGGTGCATTGTGATCTTAGGCCCTTTTGAGAGAAATTTCTATCATTTTATACCCCAATTGCTTTCTTTTTAGTTCACTGCTAGAAATTTATTCTTATACCCATGAATTACTTCACTAGTGATCCCTTATTGCTAAGCATAGGAATAAGAGCTCAGGTAATGAAGTCTTACCTCTTGGGATGAAGATTTAGGTACCCTCACTTGATTATCATCAAAGATTTGGCAAGGTTTCATGGAGTAATTTGATGGGAAGCACTTCCCTCTCTAAGACCCCCCCTCTCTCTCTAAAAGTATCAGAAAATATGCTCAAAATGAGCTATAACACCGAATATATCGATAAGGGGTCGGGTTTAAAATTTAGAAAATTGGAGCCCCGAGTCAGGTTTGCGATCGCATTTGCGATCGCAAAGTGGAAATGCGGCCCGCAGAATGGACCGCAAAAGTGCTCCCAAAAATTGAACATCCTGTCTGGGTATGCGGTAGAAATGCGGTCCGCATACCCGTTCTGGGGTCGCATAATGCACTGCAGAACTGCTCCTTACAAAATCCTAAGGAAATTATGCGACGACTATGCGGTCCGCATATCGGTTATGTGATCGCATAATAGACCGCATATTTAACCTCAAAGTTGACTAACACATTGACTCATTTTGCGGTGACTATGCCCCCTATGCGGTCCACATACCTGATATGCGACCGCATTCTCGACTGCAAAATCGCATTTCTCTGGAAAACATTATTTTTTGACTTTTTAATGCATTGTTCAATCCAAAGGGGTCCGAACCGCGGCTCGCAAGCTCACCGCGAAGAATTTTTATGAATCCTAACACATGCTCCTAACTTGGCACCACGGGATTCGGGGTTCTGAGTAGGAAATTCACGGGGCCTTACAGAGCACTTGTTTCGTTCATAACTTAGCTCCTGGGAAAGATAAGTTAGTTCCTCGTGCTCTCAAGTGTGTCTTCCTTGGTTATTCTCGTGTTCAGAAGGGATATCGTTGTTACTCACCTGATCTTCGTAAGTACTTTATGTCCTCTGACGTCACATTTTTTGAGTCTATCCACTCTCTCTCTTACTTTCTTTCATTTAGTTAGGCGTGGAAAACCTTTCTTTACCTCTTCTGACCATTCTGACCACCTTGATATATCTGAGGTCTTACCTATACCAACATTTAAGGAGTCTAGTGTGGCTCCTCCTAGACTCTCCGCCACAGGAACACCACTCTTGACATATCATCGTCGTCCGCACCCAACATCAGGCCCAGCTGATTCACGTCTTGCACCTGACCCTGCTCCTACTGCGGACTTGTCTCTTCCTAGTACACCGATTGCACTTCGGAAAGGTATACGGACCACTCTTAATCCTAATCCCCATTATGTCGGTTTAAGTTATCATCGTTTGTTATCACCCTATTATGCTTTTCTATCTTCTTTGTCCTCTGTTTTCATCCCTAAGTCTACAGGTGAAGCATTGTCTCATCCATGATGGCGACAGACTATGATTGACGAGATGTATGCTTTACATACGAGTGGTACTTGGGAGCTCGTCCCTCTTCCTTCAGGTAACTCTACTGTTGGTTGTCGTTGGGTGTATGCAGTCAAGGTTGGTCCGGATGGTAAGGTTGATTGTCTTAAGGCTCGTCTTGTTGCCAAGGGATATACTCAGATATTTGGGCTCGATTACAGTGATACCTTCTCTCCCGTGGCTAAGATAGCATCCGTTCGCCTTTTTTTATCCATGGCTGTTGTTCGCCATTGGCCCCTCTATCAGCTGGACATTAAGAATGTTTTTTTGCACGGTGACAATGAAGTTTACATGGAGTAACCACCTGGGTTTGTTGCTCATGGGGAGTTTTGTGGCCTTGTATGTCGCTTGCGCTGGTCACTTTATAGTCTAAAGCAGTCTCCTCGAGCCTGGTTTGGTAAGCTCAGCACAGTTATCCAGGAATTTGGCATGACTCAGAGTGAAGCTGATCACTCTATATTCTATCGGCATTCTGTTTCGAGTCTCTGTATTTATCTGGTGGTCTATGTTGACGACATTGTTATTACCGGCAATGACCAAGGCGGTATTACTAAATTGAAGCAACATCTCTTTCAACACTTTCAGACTAAGGATCTAGGCAAACTAAAATATTTTCTGGGTATTGAGGTCGCTCAGTCTAGCTCAGGTATTGTAATCTCACAACGGAAGTATGCCTTAAATATTCTTGAGGAGACAGGAATGACAGGTTGTAGACCTGTTGACACTCCGATGGATCCGAATTCTAAACTTCTGCCAGGACAGGGGGAGCCTCTTAGCGATCCTGCAAGATATAGGCGGTTGGTTGGTAAATTAAATTACCTTATAGGGACAAGACCTGATATTTCCTTTCCTGTGAGTGTAGTGAGCCAGTTTATGGATTCTCCGTGTGATAGTCATTGGGATGCAGTTTTTCGCATTCTTCAGTATATAAAATCAACTCCAGGCAAAGGTTTATTGCTTGAGGATCGAGGCCATGAGCAGATCGTTGGATACTCAGATGCTGATTGGGCAGGATTACCTTCTGATAAACATTCTACTTCTGGATATTGTGTCTTAGTAGGAGAAAATTTGGTATGTTGGAAGAGCAAGAAACAGAATGTGGTTGCTCGATCATAGATGCAGACAGAGAGATTGAAGACAGTAATTCACAAACTGGTTGACACTCAACAAATGACTTTTATCAAAGGTAGGCAGATCATGGATGCAGCCCTAATAGCAAACGAATGTGTTGATTCCAGGGTTAAAAGTAAGATTCCTAGGATCCTTGGCAAACTAGATATCGAGACGGCATATGACCACATAAATTGGAACTATTTGCTGAAAATTCTGAAGAATATGGGCTTTGGAAGGAAGTGGATCAAATGGATAGGATTCTGCATCAGCACTGTTAAGTTTTCCATTTTAGTTAATGGTTCTCCAGAGCGTTTCTTTTCTTCACAGAGAGGGCTAAGGCAAGGAGACCCTCTGTCCTCTTTCCTTTTTATAATTGTAATGGAAGGTCTGAATAGTATGATTAAGAAGGCAAACCAGGAGAGGTTGATAAGGGGTTTCAAGGCAGTGAATAATGTCAGTAGCAATCTAGAGATTACTCATCTGCTTTATGCGGACGATTCTTTAGTGTTCTGTGATGCTAAAGAAGAGCAAGTTAGACATCTGAGGTTGATCTTATCTGTCTTTGAAGCTGTCTCAGGGTTACATGTCAACTGGATTAAGTCACAGGTGTACACAGTTAATGAGGTCATCAACATTCAAAGATTGGCAGGGGTGCTGGGCTGTCAAGTGGGAAATCTCCCAACAACATATTTGGGGATGCCCTTGGGAGCAAAAAATAGATCCCAAGAGTTATGGAATGAGGTGTGAAAAGAAACTTGCTATATGGAAAGGAAATTATCTTTCTCTGGGAGGAAGGATTACTTAGTCAATAGTGTGCTCGCTCTTCCTGCTTACATGATGTCTCTTTTCCCAATTCCCGTAAAAGTTGAGAAAAGAGTGGATGCTTTAAGGAGGAAATTCATATGTCAAGGGAAAAAGGAGAAGAAGGCCTACAATTTGGTAAAATGGAGCACTTTGCTAAAAAGCAAGAGGGATGGAGGTTTGGGAATCAGAAATTTGAGACAACATAACAAGAGTTTACTTATGAAGTGGCTATGGAGGTTTTCCCTGGAGGATCAAGCTTTATGGAGGAAGGTTATCTGTGAAAAATATGGGGCAGATGGAAGGTGGTGTACAACAGGAGCTTTTGGACCCTATGGTGTAAGTGTATGGAAGTCAATTAGAAATTTATGGCTAGGATTTATCAGCAATGTTAGTATCAAAAGTGGGGAATGGCAATAAAACTTCTTTCTGGAATGATGATTGGATTGGTAATGGACCTCTTAAAGAGGTTTTTCCAGATTTGTTCACTATAGTGCATCAGCCACAAGCTACTGTGGCTGAGGTATGGAGTACGAGGGGTGAGAAGGTTCCTCAATGACTGGGAGGTTACGAGAGTCATTGAATTCTATAAATTGTTGGATGGCTTAAGGGCATCACAGAAGAAGAGGACAGACTTATATGGGAAAGAAACCACGAAGGAGTATATACTGTAAAGTCAGCATATGGAACCCTAAATAGCTCTGGTCACATGAACAATGGGACATGGCACTGGAAGCACATCTGGAAGGTGAAAATCCCTTTTAAAGTGGCTTGCTTTTGTTGGCTTGTAGTCAAAGAGGCAGTTCTAACTCATGACAGTTTAATGAGGAGAGGAATGCTTATGTGTTCCAAATGTTTTTTGTGTGGAAAAGAGACTGAAACAAACAACCACCTCTTTTTACATTGCAAAGTAACTAGTAGGCTGTGGTATCTTTTCATGGGTATGAAAGGTGTGAAATGGGCAATACCTAGGACAACTGCAGAAATGTTAGCTTGCTAGAATGACCCAGGTATTCTACTGAGCCAGAAGCATTGGTGGAGGTTGATCCCAGCATGTATTTGGTGGACAATTTGGTTGGAGAGAAATTCAAGATGTTTTGAAGATAGAGCTAACACTGAACAGAAGATCAAGACGAATTGTATATTTTTGTTTCACTTTTGGTGTAAAGAAGCTCTGGTGGAGGATGTAGAGTCTATAGTGGATATTATTGGGTCTTTGTAACTACCACAAGTCTGGGTTTGCATTTTTGCTTTTTTTCGAGAGTATTGTAACTATCTTTAACATTTAGCATAATCTTTATGCTAAAGGTTTTTCTACTTATTTATAAAACTTGTTATCTTCTCAAAAAAAAAAGAATGTGGTTGCTCGGTCTAGTGCAAAAGCAGAATATTGAGCAATGGCTATGGCGACATGTGAGCTAATTTGGATCAAACAGTTGCTCAAAGAGTTAAAATTTGGTGAGATTAGTTAGATGGGACTTGTGTATGATAATCAAGCTGCTCTTCATATTGCGTCAAATCCAGTGTTCCATGAGAGAACTAAACACATTGAGATTGACTGTCATATTGTCAGAGAAAAGATACTCTCGGGAGATATTGCTATAAAGTTTGTGAAGTCGAATGATCAGCTTGCAGATATTTTCACCAAGTCCCTCATTGGTCCTCGTATTAACTACATTTGTAACAAGCTCGGTACATATGATTTATATGCACCACCTTGAGGGGGAGTGTTAGAATAGTTATGTAAATAGTAGTAAATAACCTTAATCCCATATGTATTAGGAGTAGGACATGTTATATATATATAGTGCTCATTGTATCATGTTTAACATAAGAGAATAATATCAATAATACTTTCTCCCGTGCCTTCTCACATCTTTGTTTGAACAAAATACAAACACATTTTAATCAATTTGAACTTTAAGCTAAGAAGAGTGATGAGCTCTTGTAGAGTTGCTGTACTTATTTTGATATGATGATGATATGAGTTGAGCTTAAAGAAAGAAGTGAAGATTGATATCGCTGCCTCCAACTTGTTTGGGATTGAGGCATAGTTGTTGTTGTAAAAGTCAGTCCTAAAAGAGTCCTCTCTTTCCCTACTTTTCCTTTGTATTCTTCTTCGGAAAAAAATGAGCATTTGATTCAATTAGTTTACCAGGTCTGGAAGTGGATTTCAAAACTATACATGAATTAAACTATTATCCTCCATAAAACCTGACTTTTCTTTTTCTTTTTCTGATTATGATCAACTCCTCTCTACAACTTGACTTCGTAACAGATACCTCGTAACTAGCATATTCAATCCTTATATAAATATTTCAACTGAATCAGTTTAGTGCTGATTTAACTAGAGAAATCCCTATATTCACCCACATCAAGTTTGTATTAATCAGCCCTATTTTTGTTTAAACCACTACCTTTTGGGGAACCAAGGAAGACCAGATTGCATATTTTACTTTTTTTCTTTCTTTGTGACTTGTGGATAGGTTCAATTTACCAAATGGCTCTAGTGGATGCTTGATTTCTGCTCTTATACCATCGCAGATTTATGAGTGGATTACCAAGTCCAAGCATTTTGATGTATTGTCTGGAGATGTTGCAGTCCAACTGGATTTGGTATCAAAAGCCCATGGTGTGAAAGCCGCAGAGAAGTATTTCGCTAGCATTCCAGATAATTTAAGAACCTACCAGGTATATGGCGCTCTCTTGAACGTCTATGCTGATGCAAAATGCTTAAAAAAAGCAGAAGATACCATGCAAAAGCTGAAGGAGTTGGGCTATGCTAACACCGTGGCGTACAATGTCCTGATGTCCCTTTATGCTAAAATGGGAGATCTTGATAAGCTCAACTCACTTATGCTAGAGATGGAAGACAAGGGAATTGTTGGTAACGTGATTACCTACAATATCCTCTTAAATGCATATGCATCTGTTCCAGATGTTGAGGAGATGGAGAAGCTTCTGATGAAAATGGAAGCTGATCCACTGCTGATTGATTGGAGTCCTTATACAGTTGCTGCCAAGGGATACCTGAAAGCTGGTGATATAGAAAAGGCTTCCGCGGCATTGAAGAAATGCGAGCACAAAATCAGGGGGAAAAGGGCAACGCTTGCTGTTGACATACTTCTTACTCTCTATACTAGCATGGGAAAGAAAGAAGATGTGTATCGTGTATGGGATAAATACAAGAGAAGAACTAAGAATAACAATTCAAGCTATCATTGTATGATAAGTGGACTAGAAAAGTTGGGTGATCTTGATGGCGCAGAGAAGATATTTGCCATGTGGGAAGCAAACAGGGTACACTTTGACGTGAATATTCCAAATTTGCTGATAACTGCTTACTGCAAAAAGGGTCATATGGAAAAGGCTATATCACTCATAGATAAACTCTTGGAGAGTGGGAAGCAGCCTAATGGGAGCACATGGAATCGTCTAGCACTCGGTTATTGTGTACAGAACGAGATGGAGAAGGCAGTCGAGACGATGAAGAAAGCAATCTTGGCTAGTCGGCCAGGGTGGAAACCGCACTTCCATAGTTTCGCTTCCTGTGTGAAGTACTTGCAATCAAAAGGAGATACTCAAAGAGAAAGAGAGCTTAAAGATTTACTTAGGGTGCGAGGTCTCTTCCCGGAGGAATTTGAGAGGGGTCTGAAAAAGTATATTGAAATTGGAAATCGTATGTCTGAGGCACTTGATGAAACAAACCTTGAGTAGGAAAATCTCTACTTTGCCGAATTATTTAATTCTAAAGTTTTTTTTTGGTTAAATTGCTAATAAAAACTTTTTTTAATTAAATTTTCTATAGCTGCATCTAACTGGATGAAACGTTTATGGGGGTGGATGCATGATATTTGTGGCTTCTGTTGTATACTTGCAGGCTTGCAGCTGAGTACATGTGTGTCTGTTCTTCTTGACTGGGTTCCTCCAACTTTAAGATTAGCCCAGAATTGACGGCCTGGCTACGGTTTATCTAGACTCAACTAACCTTTTAAAGCCCAAATATACGAATGGAAAAAAGTGAAAATAGCATTGGCTAGCTAGTTTTTGGACCGGTAATCAAAAAATAGTCATCATTTGCAGAGTTATTGAAAAATAGCCACTATTTTATATGGAGATAAAATTTGGACAAAAACACCCTAGCTGAAACATCAGTAAGTTCCAGGGATTATGTAGCTCCTGTGTATAAACTTCAAGCACATTTTGTTGGAACTCCAGCACATTATGAAATTTCAACACATTATGCTGGAATCTCATATGTAAAAGATTCGAACTCCAGCATATTATGTTGGAATTTTTCCGGAGTTCTAAGGGTGTTTTTGTTTAAATTTTGTATTTATATAAAAAAGTAACTAAATTTCGATTACTTTTGAACTATGACTATTTTTCAATTACCAATGGTAAATCAGGCTATTTCTGAAAGCTTCCTTTCATTTCTTTTACAAGTTGTATCTTTTTTCTGGTAATACAAGTTGTAGCTTTTATATTAGATGAGAAGTGATACCAGAAAAGGTAGAAAAAAGAGAATGATAATTGTTATTAATTTTTATGAAATTTAAATTAAGATTCTGCTAAGATATAATTCTTTATATTATCTTTTCGGTGCTTTTTTTTCTTCTTCTGTTTAGTCATGACTCATGATATATGGGGTAGCAGCAGATTTTTAGGGGTCAATCAACAAAAAAGAAGGAATGTATCGTAAGAGCAATCATTGGCCACTACCTCAAGGATATAACAACTACCTTTTTTTCCCTTTTGAATTGGTATTGGAAAATGAAACTATATAAGAGAATATGATATTTGTCAACATTATAAGGCACTATACATATATATATTTCAGAAAATGATTATTTTATTTTGCTGGGAATAACATATATCTTCAACTTGTGCAAGTAGATTTGACTCCAAATTCTACATGACATAATGCAATATAAGTTCTAAATAATAACAATATCCTATTATAACTACATGTGTCTTGAATTCAGCACCCTTTGTCTAGCTGTATTTTGTGATTTGTTTGGCGACCTAGACAATCCAATTAAAAGTTCGAGTGACCTCCGACCAATCAAGTACCAAGAAAGCAAAAAAAGAAAAAAAAATACTATTCACATAAGACGAGTTTATTAGAAAATATTTGAAAATCCTTTTGTCTTTTCCTTGAAATTATAGGAAAGGGAAGAGAGGATAATGTCATTGATGATGCATCTATATACTGTCTAGCTAACTTAATTCAAAACCAGCGCAATGAAACTCATAACAAAATTCCAGATTTTCTTATGTTATTTTCTACAAAAATATCACAGGTATTTTTGTAACATTATTCTATGTGTTTCCCAAATTTTGAAGAAGAATTAACCCAAAAAGTGGCTCACCTAATCTCTTAAACAAAAAATAGTCGACGAATGTATAATATTTATATGATTCATGTATAATACATGTATAACTATGTATATTGGTTAGAAAAAATAAACATTAAATCTGACCGGCTATTTGTGTAGCAATCCCTGAAAGCGTGTGAAATTTGTTGCTTTTCTTTTAATTGTCTCAAACTTTAAATGGTTTTGTTTTACTTCTCAAGCTTTTAATGGTTATTTGAACAAGTGTGAACTGTTTCTTTTTCTTCTTCTTTTTTGAATAGAAATTACTTCATGCACGCCTATTTCATGTTCACCACAAATTTAGACATATGAAAAAGTAGTGGAAAATGCAAGACCGTGAAAGCTGAGTAGGATGGTGAAGCGTAACAATTCATTACATGAACATCTTTCGAATACCAAAAGGAAAGACTACAAAAAAGTAAAATGCTTGCTTAGGCCTTAGTGTAACACGTCTTTTAATATATAATTATAATAAAATTTACTACTAAGTGCAAGATCTAATATATTTTCCAAGAGCGCAAAAGTGTTCTATTTCATGAATCAGAAACCTCATAACATAGCACCAAATTGATGGGAAACTACATCCGGAGAAGCCTTGTTTTTTAATAATTGTTTCGGGCACCGATACCAAAAGCTCATTGGTTTGATTAATTCGAATTTTGTGTCAAATAAACCCACCAGGGATAAAGCGCACTCTATCAAAAAGTTCTCAATTTTCAGGACTCGAGCAATGAGAAAACTTGCATTCCCATGAAATATATACCAAATTGGAGGCAAATAAGAAATATTTTAAGTAGGGCCATTTTCTTAGTTCAAACTATATATGGTTATTTGTCCATTACAATTTCAAGAGAAATACAGATAAATAATGTCTTGCGTAGTCTCACTTGTTTAATTGTTTCATCTTTTCTATCCTAGGGTTGTGTACAAAATGGATAAAACAGAAAGGATGATGATCTAGGAAATTATGTTACATATGGCCAGAAATGAGTGTCATTGCTTAGTTACAAGACTTACCAAAGTTATCCTTTTGGAATATTGCATGAAAACAGAAAAAAATCAGCTGGAACAAAGAAACAAAAAGGGGTAGCAATCAAGATTCTGAATAGGGATGGAACCCTTTTGGCTATTTACCCTAGTCTGAGCTGGAATCACTCAAAGTTGGTGAACTAAACAACATGATCTCCATCACTGTGTTCACACTTCACAGACGTCGCAAGCATGCATGTCTGCTACCATTGCCGCCACCACCTACCAGCACTTAATTATGGTGTTACCCTAAATAAGGATAAGTACAAGCAAATGAGATAACAGGAGAGTAATTTCTATTTGTGATGTTGATGTCTTGATTGTGACGGGGTCTCTAATCAAATGCCTATTTTGATGCACAAAACATGTGGCCTAGCAATCAATAAAAGATAAAAGAAAAAAGGGCGACCCGGTGCACTAAGCTCCCGCTATGCTCGCGCGTCCGGATCACAAGGGTATATTTGTACGCAAGCATTTCTACAAGAAGTTGTTTCTATTGCTCAAACTCGTGACCTCCTGGCCACATGACAACAACTTTAAATGTTTAAGCCTTACTCGAATAAAGACAAAATACACTTAGGTGATTTCTTTTCATCTGCCTAGCTAACAAATTACTAATTAATTGTGTTGGTGGGTGATACCGAATTAAATAGTCAAGGTGGCACATGCAACGTTAAGAAGATAAGATGCCAATTTGGTTCGACCTTGCTTAGTGCTTGAAAATTCAGTATCCTCTTACAATGTGAAAGCTAGTAAGTTTGCTTTGTGGAATACATAATCCACTCTTGTTTTGTTGATTCTAAAGAGAGCCATCTTGTTAGATGGCAGCTAATAAGAAAAAGGACCACTTAAAAATAATTAAAAAGGGTCCACCAGCTGATGGGTCCACAAAGAAAAGACCAATTTTTGGTTATCTGCTTTCTTGATAACAATTTAACAACTTGTTCTAAACCTATTTTGGGGGGGGGGGGGGGGGTTTGGGGGGAGGTTGATAACAGCCACTGCTTCTATTGAGTAGTAACTCTAAAAACAAGACACTCGCATTTGGAAAAAGAGGTATGCACCATAATCAGTGGCGGTGGCGGAGGCGAGGATTTAAAAAATAAATAATAAACACGCGAAGAAGTTGTTGAATGAACTTTCTTAAAAATGACCTTTTATACATAGCATAAATTTTTGGTGAAAGTAGTTCGAACTTCCGCCTGCTAGCTCGCCCATGACCATAGTGCATGAAAATTTTCAACCTCTTTTCTTATTATATCAAAAAGGGTTAAAATCTTCAAGCTCCTTACACGTTTACACACACTTTATTCCAAGTGTAATAACATCAATCAAGATGCAATAGTTTCTATGATTTTTGGCCGAGGCTGTACATTTTCTTATCTACTACAGACTACAGCACCAAATCTTTTTATACAAGTACAAGCAAAATAGGAGGACAAATCGTTCAGAACAAGATTAAACATGTGATAAAGCAACAAAAGAGGAAAAAACATATTCTGCCAAGTGATCTATCGGCCTGTAATAGTTGCCTTCTCAATCTTGGACTACTGCTCGCGGCTACATTATAAGAGTTCGGATATGTATACAAAGTTGTAGATGAGTTCCCAAAAATCCTAGCATAAGCCACTTCTCCAATAATCGGGTGTAACATATTAGCTGTGGTGCCACCAGGGCTAAGAATAGGTGAGGCCATGTAACTTCCTTGATAAGGTTGACGCATTTGAGACTGTTGCTGTTGTCGTCGTTGAAGTAGCTGGGATTGATTTGAATCAGTGGTTGTTATCAGCGTGTGATCGCCACATCTAGGAGTAGGAGGCCTTTGTGGAATGACAATACCAAGATTTGGAGCCTTTCCATCAGATGATTTTGTAGATTGGCCGCGCCCATAGAGTGGAATCAAAGTTTTTTGTGAAACTTCAGATTTGCAAACAGGGCATTGTGGCTGTTGCTGATCTGAATTTTCTGAAGAATCAGTCTGGAAATGAATCCATTTGTAAATACAAGGCCAGCAGTAGAGGTGACCACATAAAGTTACCACAGGATCGTGCACGAGATCCAGGCATATGTTACACTCAAAACCACCGGAAACATTGTCTTGAACTTCATCGTTCATCGCCTTCCACTTCCCTAATGGACTATCGTGTTTGCCAAAGGTAGTGTCGAGCTGTTCTAAGGCCATATCCTGCTTCTTGATGTAACAAAGTTGGCTTCTAATGCCTGTAAAAAACAAATTCAAGAATCCCATTACAAAAAACAACAACAACAACAAACCTAGCTTAATCCCATACGCGGGGTTTGGGGAGGGTAGTGTGTAGCACTTACCCCTATCCTATAAATGCAGAGAGGTTAGTTTCCGATATACCCTCGGCTAAAGAAGATCTCAATACAAAAAACAAGACTTGAAATTCATTAACACTAAGAACTAGTACCAGAAACAACTGCATGTTAAATCTCAAGGTTGGTGCCAAACAATTTAAAGGTGCAAGGACAAAATTAAAGGCCCTACGCAATACTAAAGGTACACGACATAGTAATAAATTTCAAGACTATAGGCCCCATTATTTGTTCTAGTCTAGATTAAGATGAAGCGCATTGTCAATAAGATGTAGCACTAGTTTCTCACAACGATAAACTACCTATTGGTTTTATCCAAAAGACATATACATCAGCTATCATAAAATTCCAAATATTATACGAGGAGAAAATCAGTTTCTCAAAGGACAACAACTTCATACAAATATTTAGGAACTGTGGAAATTCTTGAAATAGCCTAATTTCTTCCCAAGTATTTAAGCTAGCGTTTAGACATAATAGATTCGGTAGAAACTTGAAAAAATGAGTTTTTTATGTTGCGTTGAAAAATAATTTTTGGAAGTTAAAGTTGTGTTTGGACATACATTTTATTTGTAAAAAAAAAAATTAAAATTTTGTGAGTGAAAGTAAAATTTTCACCCAAAAACTGGTTTAGGCAGTTTTTGGGAACTTGAAAAAAAATTGATTTTATTTTCAAAAAGTGATCATATTCCATGAAAAAACATTGTTTTCAAATGTTTTTTCAAAACAAGCAACTAAAATCTATGGGGTCCTAAATTTGTTCTTGGGAAAGAAAAAAAAAAAAAGAGAAGTCAAATATCAAGAAATTTGCTAGCTGGAAAGAAGTTTGAAGAAAAAAGTGGGGGTTCAAAATTTTTTTTTGTAGCTAGTGGGAATTGAACCCATCATGACCTTATGTAGATTTTGAACACCCTTACCACTAAACTACACTTTTGGATTGTGTTAAAGGTGTTCAAAACTTAATATGTAGAGATAAAAAATAAATTTTGCCTTATATATACAGTGTAATTTTTCGGCGAAGGGTCTTACGCCCCTAAATCCGCCCCTGCCAACAACATTTAATATAAATCTAACTAGAGCTTTTAGAATATGTGTATCCTATCAACCATCCAACAAACAGGCCAATCCAAATTTAATAGGTAAAACAACCTTTGGGATAAGCTTTATCAAAGAAAGCAAAGTACTGCATTTATTATGAAAACCTTAAAAGGAGTTATAAAATCTTTCTTATTGTCCACAGACTCTACAAATATGGGTTGCTGAGGAATAGCTTCGTGGCATAATCTTGTTCTACCAAGAAGAATTAAATTTAACTTTGATTCTATGCTATCAAGGGTATGAATGTACGCAATCCACAAGACTCTCATTCAGGAACTAAAACTATAAGCTAAAAAGAAAAAAGGAAAAGAAAAATTATAAGCCTCCTCTGATGTTTGAGTCTCTTATCTCATATTACTAGTTGATCATTGATAACAGTCATCAGCTTACCAGAAACGGCCTAATCTGATTTCGCAATCTCTTCTTCAAAAATTCAATACTAGGTGCCCTATATGTTTATTGTTTCTATATAATATAGCCAAATTTATCATTCCAACTTATATTTCTATACAAAAGCTTTTATTATATTCCAAGAAAGTTGATTTCACGTTCATCCAAAATCACAGTGAATAATCATAAAATCCACCACCGACCCCAACAGAAAGGAGAAAAACGACAAACCTCATTAACAAGAACAGCAAAAACATGATATTTGTACTTTAAAACATAAAGATCTAAACTCTCAATAAGAAACATCCAAACTTTGCCTCAAATCTTTACAAATATAGAGGAGCTATACCCTTTCTCAACTACATCAATAAAAACTTAAAGAAACAGATAGAGAGAGATTCAAAGAATGAAAAAAAGATACATACCCAAATAGTGTATTTGTATCAAGAACGTTTTCCAATAAGAAAGATACAGTCTTGTTTTGCCAACAGAGATAAAGGAAAAAGATTTGAGTGTTAAGAAGGAGAAAGCTAAGAATCCTTTGTGTTTAGAAGCAAAGGTGAAACAGAGCTAAAAAAGGGGGAATTAAAGGTGAAGAGTAGATAGATATGAATATGATGAAGTGGTTGAAGGTTGGCGCTATATATATACTGAAGACACGCCTATACATATAAAAGGGTCTGTATGTATAGAATAATTAGAGCGTATAAACGTCCAAATAAATGTACTTATTATTAGTATTAATTTGTCACTTGTTCTTCTGGATGATAAGTACATAGTGGAAACGCAAAGTAGGGCCCTCGTCTTTGTCCCCTCTCCGACGTGGCACTTACGGGGGTTTGCGTACGCCGTTTGTGTGACTCCGTTTTCTCTTTGGATTTTTCCTATTTTTGTTATTGTGTGGGTGGCGTTTAAATTCATTTTGATTAAGCTTTTGGAAAATCAGTTTCTGGAAATTCTTTCTCAAAGAAGTTGTATCCGTTGGAATAACTTTTGAAAAAGTTTTTTCTCGAGGAGTAAAAGTCGACAAAAAATTCTAAAATGAATGACAACGAGAATTGAATCTAGGGCATATGGCAACCTTAATAAAATTTGCATTAAGAAAATAATTAGGATTAAAATAAAATATTACAATAATCATAATATTTTATTTCAAATAATATGAGTTCTACAATCTCTATGATTCTCTTATTTTTCTTTTCTAAGATAAATTCAAGGGTCTTTGTGCTTGATCTTGAATTTTGTACTATTGCACAAATGATGATCTTCAATTCAACTAGCACGAACTGATGATTTGAACTCGTACTCATTGAATCTTGATTTGTTCTTCGTTCTTGAGCTTAAACTTGATTGCATGAAGCTTGTAAAAAATTTACATATCCATGAGTTCTATTTTGCTTCTTGTTACTTACTACTCCCCCGTTCCAATTTATATGAACATGTTTGACTGGGCATGGAGTTTAAGGAAAAATAAAGACTTTTGGAATTTGTGGTCTTAAACAAGTTAAAAAGGGGCCCAGAGTATTTGTGCGGTTATAAAAGCTTCTCATTAAAGGTAGAATTGCAAGTTTAAGCTAAATTGTTTCCAAATTTAGAAAGGATCATTCTTTTTGAAACAGACAAAAAAAAATAGGTTCACATAAACTGGAACGAAGGGAGTATTATTTTTGGTCCTAAGTTATAAAAAACCCTATTTTTAATTTTAGGAGGAAAAAGTTAAATTGATTTGATTTGATTGGTTGACTTGAATCATTGACCAGTCAAATTGAAATATTGACAAGATCACATTTGATTGGTCAAAATATTTCGATTGTACACGTGGCGCATTTCTATTAGTATTTGACTTGGTGTGCCTTATCATTTTGACATGTGGCTCATTTTGACATATGGCATGATCTTTGGTTTTTTCCATTTGATTTGATGTGACACATCATTTGATACGTGTCAATTTGATACGTGTCACCAAATGTGCATCTTGGATAAGATGATATTTTGGGCTTAACAAAGTGAGCTTATTATTTATAGTTCAATTAAATGGGTTATTCCAATGCATTTAGACCTATTTATTAAATCCATACTTAAATCATTAAATTTAAATAATTAATATGATTATATTGGCACAAAATATTTATTTAAACTAATATATCTTGTATTTGAAATATAATCCAAATAAATTTATGACCTTAAATCCAATAAATTTAAAAAACTTATAAAAATCATGTTAAATTGTTTGATCATTTCATCAAGAAATTGAAGTATTGGAAAGACATATTTTTTATTTTTTTAGCCATATTCTCAATGTTTGTTAGTCCTTGTGAACGTTTATCTTTGAATGTTTCAACTTTGTAATAAAATATAATTGATTGTCAAAAATAAAAATACCTTTTGAAATTATCTTTATGCTTTTGAGAATTTTTATAAAATTAAAACCGAAAGGCTTTATTTTCTTTCTTTTTCTGGTTGCTTTTAGTACAGTGAGCTTGATAAGAACAAGCTCTGGCTAGAAGCCTACACAAGCTTTCTTTTCCGGCTCAAATTTTAAACTCATAAGTTTCAAATTTAGGACCTATTTGGTTATAAATTTTGCCAAAATATATTTAAATTTTTTTTGGCAAATACATATTTATTCATAAATTTTATCCACATTTTAGCAAATTCCTAAAATCCAAATCTCAAAACCAGCTTATTGGCCCAAAATATTACTATTGTATTTTTTAAAATTGCCCCAAACTTTGTATTTTATAAAAGAGCCCACCATTTATTATTTTGTAACGTTGTTGCTTCGTCTTCTTGGTCATCTGATAGTGTATTATGTAGTTCATTATAAAAATAATAATTTTGTACCAAATTTATTTATGTTCAGGATTATGGTTTGGGATAATATAATGAATGTTATTAATGAATGTACTGTTGGATATTTGTGATAATTTTTAGAACTTGTGGGTATAAGACATGTTACATGTATTTTCAAAAAAAAAAGTGAAATATGTTTTGAAAATTGATGTCCAAACACATTTTCATCTTCCAACCAAACTTCATCCAAATCAGATTTTTCAAAACAAATTTGAAAATTTATGGTCAAACGCTAGCTTAAATTTGTCTCGGTTGTGAAATTGTTTCTTTCAAAATTGTTGGGATATGATACGGCAAGAAGTGTACAAGGCTTTTTGTGACGACCCGGTTAGTCGTCTCATGAGTTACCGCTCCGTTTCCCCCATTTCTGCTTCTTTATGCTGCGTTATCCGTGTTTTATGTGGTCGAGTTGATTGGTTTGCGTTTGGTGTGATTTTGGTAAGAAATGAGACACTTAGTCTCTTTTAAGAAGGCTTAAGTTGGAAAAGTCAACCGAATGTTGATATTTTGACCTAGAGAGCTCGGATTTTGGTGATTTTTCGAAGATTTTTCAAGAAATTTATCGGGGTAAGTGATTCTAACTCAGATTTGGCTAGAGTACACGAATCTATCATTGAATTCATCATTTAATTCATGATTTGGGATGGAATTTGGGAAGAAAATTGTGAACCTTTCAAAAATATTGAATGATAATTTGAAAGACCAAATGATATCGAAATTGGATAATTTTGGTAGGGACTCGTGAGGGTATGAGGATTCTGAAAATGTAAATTTTACCCGATTCCGAAACGTGGCCCCGGGGTTCAAGTTTCGCTAATTTCAGGATTTTTGATATTTTTCGAATGTTTTCGCTTGGGCTTTGTTCCCTTAGCATATTGTGACGTATTCATTCTGATTTTGGATAGATTCGACGCACGTGGAGGCCAATTCGAGGGGCAAAGGCGTCGCGAGCTAGAGAATTAGCCGGTTCGAGGTGAGTAATGATTGTAAATGATGCTCTGAGGGTTTGAAACCCCGAATTACACATCGTAGTGCTATATTGAGGTGAGACACACGCTCGATGATGAGCGTGGGGTCTTTTACTAATGGGGATTGAGACTTGGTCCGTCCCGACTGATAATTTTACCGCGTATTTGACTGAAACTTATTTGTTATCATCATGATTTGGGGCTAATTGTCATATTTGGGTTTCGTGCCAACTATTTGAACCTTTCGGGAATTTTGACTGATTTTCCTCACTATACTTGTTAAAAATCGTATCCTCAGTCATGTTTCTCTCTCTGTTTTAAACGATTCGAGCCGGTTTTGTCATACTATTCCTAAATGAGAAGAATTTGTGGCCTGAGATCCCTATCTTCTATTATTGTGCCCGAGAGGCTGTGAGGTTAATGACTGAGAAGGGTTGAGAACCCAATGGTGAGGATATTATATATGTTATGGATCGGGCTATACGCCACAATAATACTTATATGGATCGGGCTTCACGCCGCAACAATATAGCGCTTGGGCTGTAGGAGCCCTCCGGAGTCTGCACACCCCCAGTGAGTGCAGTCAACATCTTTATGGATCGGGCTGCACGCCGCAGCGATGTACGGATCGGACTGCACGCCGCAACGGTTATTCTGATTTCTGTTATTATGAGAGATATATGGGTCGAGAGCTGAGAATGAGCACCAAGTGATGAGAGTGAGCCGAGGAGCTGATACTGTTCTAAGTGATTGACACTGTGTTCGAGGGATGAATTTTTGCTTGTTATTTACCTGCTAAATTACGGTTTTACCTGATTTAAAGAGATTTCACTTGCCGCCTTCACTGATTTACTACTTTAAGTGATTTTTACTACTTGATATAGAATTGTTTTGTGCATTTACGTGTTTTCTTGCTTTCAGCCATTATTTATGATTATTACTCACTGAGTCGGAGTACTCACATTACTCTCTGCACCGTGTGTGCAGATTCAGGCATCTCAGAGTCCACTCCTGAGTGTTGATCCTCCCAGTCCAGGCAGTATTTTCGGAGACCACGAGGTAGCTGTTGGCGTCCGCAGCCCCGTGCCTCCCTTATCTTATCATTTTCATGTTTTTAGAACTATAATTTATGTTCAGTAGACTTGTATCCGAATTTCTTAGTTGCTCATGACTTATGATACCCCGGTTTGGGCTGTGACGGGATGGTTTCTACTACTGTTATCGTTACTTCCGCAAATTATTGTTATTATATCATGTTTTAGGACTATATATGGTATTTACCTTTTTAAAAGAGGTGTTCTATTTTGGTCTGGCTGGCTTTGTCTTCACGAGAGGCGTCGTCACGACCGGGTTCGGGGTTAGGGTCGTGACACTTTTTCTTTTCTTTTTCTCATTTTGTATTGCTGCAGATACCAATGTTTTTCACTCCCAATAACTGTAGTCTTGACTCTTGATCACGACGGTCGAGAATGCTGCCATCTTTTCTGTGATGACCCGACCAGTCGTCTCATGAGTTACCGCTCCGTTTCTCCCATTTCTTCTTCTTTGT
Source organism: Nicotiana tabacum (assembly GCF_000715075.1). Lineage (NCBI taxonomy): Eukaryota > Viridiplantae > Streptophyta > Magnoliopsida > Solanales > Solanaceae > Nicotiana > Nicotiana tabacum. The sequence continues at coordinate 135,094,315 of NC_134089.1, read as the reverse complement.
GCTTCGTTATCCGCATTTTATGTGATCGAGTTGATTAATTTGCGTTCGGGGTGGATTTGGTAAGAAATGAGACACTTAGTCTCTTTTAAGAAGGTTTAAGTTGGAAAAGTCAACTAGATGTTGACTTATGTGTTAGAAAGCTCGGATGTGAGTTTCGATGGTTCAGTTAGCTTCGGGAGGTGATTTATGACTTAAGAGTGTGATCAGAATTGGTTCTGGAGGTCCGGTAATGAATTAGGCTTGAATTGGCAAAGTTAGTATTTTGGCGATTTCCAGTTGGTAGGTGAGATTTTGATTCGAGGGTTGGAATGGAATTTTGAGAGTTGCTGTAGCTTCGTTATGTCATTTTTGAGGTGTGTGCAAAATTTCAGGTCATTCGGACGTGGTTTGGTTATATTTTTGATCGAAAGCGTATTTCGGAAGTTTTTAGAAAACTTATGCTTGAATTCAATGTGAATTGATGGATTTGGTGTTGTTTGAGGTGTCTTGATGATTGGAACAAGTTTGAATGAGGTTTTAGGATGTGTTGGTACTTTTGGTTGAGGTCTCGGGGGCCTTGGGTGAGTTTCAGATGGTCAATCGGACCATTTTGGAGTTTGAAAGTTGCAGAAAAATCTGCCCAGCTGTTGCAGAGAATTATCCCTTCGCGTTCACGAGCGAAGCCTCGCATTCGCGTAGAAGAATTTGAGGAAGGCCAGAATTAAGCATTCGCGTTCGTGAGAGGTGCCTCGCATTCGCGGAAGGCTAGGAGTTTGTTCTTCGGGTTCGCATGAGGTTGTCCACGTTCGCGTATAAGGGTTTGGGGTCCAGTGGAATTTGCTCTTCGCGTCAGGTGTCTCGCGTTCACAAAGGTCAAGGTGGAGGAGGCATCACTTTCATGACTGGCGTGTCGCCTTCGCGTAAGGTAAAAGTTGGTCAATGTAAATTTTTGCTACGCAAAAGCGAGAGGTTGATCGCGTTCGCGAAGAAGGAAGGGTCAGACCTGGGCAGAAAGTTTATAAGTTATTTCATCCGCGATTTTGGGCCATTTTTACTCCATAGTTGATCATTTTGGGAGCTCTTTGAGGGATATTGAAGATGGATTCAAGGAGAACTGATTGGAGGTAAGATTTGTGAACCTAAAACGTGATTCTACTATGAAATTAACCTAGAAATTCATGGAACTTAAGCTAAAAATGGAAGAACTAGAGCTTGAGATTTTGAACTTTTGAATTGAGATTTTAAGGACCATTTGAGGTTGAATTTGAGAACTTTTGATATGTATGAACTCATGAAAGGATAAGGAACCCGTTGATGTAAAAATTTCTGAGTTTCGAGAAGTGGGCCCGGGGTTCGGGTTTTGCTAATTTTGGGATTTTTGATATTTTTCAATTATTTTCGCTTGGGATTTGTTCCCTTAGCATATTATGATGTATTCGTTCTGATTTTGGTTAGAGTCGACGCACGTGGAGGCCAATTCGACGGGCAAAGGCGTCGCGAGCTAGAGTTGTAGCCGGTTTGAGGTGAGTAATGATTGTAAATGATGTCCTGAGGGTTTGAAACCCCAGATTGTACATCGTAGTGCTATGTTGAAGTGAGACACGTGCTTGATGATGAGCGTGGGGTTGTTTACTATTGGGAATTATGACTTGGTCCGTCCCGATTGATGATTTTACCGCGTATTTGACTGAAATTTACTTGTTATTATCATGATTTGGGTTGATTGCCACATTTGGGCTTCATGCCAATTATTTGAACCTTTCAGGGATTTTATCACTAATTCCTCACTGTTTTGACTTATTACTTGAACTCAGTCCTGTTGATATTTACTATTTTACAAACTCAGCCGCTGTTACTCATATTTGAAACTTAAATGATATTTCTAAATGATGTTTTGGGATGAGAACTATTGTTTTACTAATGCCCGAGGGGCTTGTGATGATTTTTGGACTGAGTGAGGCCGAGGGCCATATGTGAGGATATGCTGAGTGATATGAGGTCGAGGTCCTGAGACACTTTTATACGCCATGATGTGGCTTGAGTGATGTGAGGCCGAGTGCCGAGAGATAATACCAGGAGGTGGCTTGATATAGCGCTTGGGTCGTAAGGGGCCTCTCCGGAGTCTACGCACCCACAGTGAGCGTGGGTAACCATCATGATTTAAGAGTGAGACCGAGGGACTGATACTGTATTGAGAGTGATCCCTAGGGGTCGATACTGTTCTGAGCGATTGTTACTGTGCCCGAGGGGCGGATTTCTACTTGTTAATTACCTGCTAAATTACCTATTTTACTTGGTTTAAAGGGATTCCATTTGACTTCTTCACTCATTTACTGCTTTAAGTGATTTTATTGCTTGATATAGAACTGCTTTGTGCCTTTACGTGTTTTCTCGCTTTCAGCCATTATTTATAATTATTACTCACTGGGTCAGAGTACTCATATTACTCCATGCACCATGTGTGTAGATTCAGGCATCGCAGAGTCCGCTCCTGAGAGCTGATCCTCCTAGTCTAGGCAGTGTTTTCGGAGACTACGAGGTAGTTGTTGGCGTCCATAGCCCCGATGCCTCCCTTATCTTATTACTTTTATATTCTTCAAATAGTTGTACCAGATATTATATCTAGTAGACTCGTATCAGGATCCTTAGTTTCTCATGACTTGTGACACCCCGGTTTGGGCTGTGTCGGGATGGTTTCTACTGTTGTTATCGTAAATTCTACAATTATGATTATTATATCATATTTTAGAACTATTTATGGTATTTAACTGTTTAAAATAGGTGTTCTGTTTTGGTCTGGCTGGCCTTGTCTTTACGAGAGGCGCCATCATGACCGGGTTCAGGGTTAGGGTCGTGACAAGTTAGTATCAGACCCTAGGTTACATAGGTCTCACAAGTCATGAGCAGGTTTAGTAGAGTCTCGTGGATTGGTACGGAGATGTCTGTATTTATCCTCGAGAGGCTGCAGAACCTTTAGGAAAAACTTCATATCCTTGAAATTCTTGTCATGCGACCTTGTTGATCCGAGAACTAAACTTCTGTTATTCTATTCTCTCACAGATAGTGAGGACGCGAGCTACCGGACGAGGTGGACGACCACTAGTGTCACCAGCTGAGACCATCATAGGCTGTGGATGCGGTCGTGGTCGTGGCAGAGGCAGAGCAGCGAGGGCAGCACCTGTAGATCCACCAGATGCCCTAACTCCGGATCAAGCTCCAGCTATGGATGCTCCAGCAGCACCAATTCAGGCACCAACTGTGCCCATCGTGATTCCAGGTATTCAGGAGGCCTTGGCACAGATCTTATCAGTTTGTACTGGCCTGGCTCAGGCAGTTTCAGCCACTACAGTAGCAGCTACTTCACAGGCCAGGGAAGGTAATCAAACCCCCGCTACTCGCAAACTGAGAAGGTAGTGCAGGGACTTCAGACACCGGGGGCACCTCCAGCTCAGCCGGTTGCACCAGCTCAGGAGTTTGTTGTGCTAGTTATGCCGGATAATGAGCAGCGTCGTCTTGAGAGATTTGGTAGACTCCATCCTCCATCATTCAGTGGTGCTGAGGACGAGGATGCCCAGGGTTTTCTAGATAAGTGTTAGCGGATGCTCCGTACAACAAGGATTCTCAAGTCTAGTGGTGTGGCATTTACCACCTTTCAGTTTTCTGGGGCTGCCTTCACTTGGTGGGAGGCGTATGAGAGGCGTAGGCCTGTTGGTGCAGCGCCCCTTACTTGGCAGCAGTTCTCCACTCTATTTTTGGAGAAGTATGTACCTTAGTCTCGCAGAGAGGAGCTGCGTAGGCAGTTTGAGTGGTTGACTCAGGGAGATATGTCTGTGACACGGTATGAAATGATATTTTCACAGTTGGCTCGTCATGCAGTTTGGATGGTTCCAACAGATCGTGAGAGGATCAGGAGATTTGTTGATGACCTTAACTATCATCTCCGTATTCTTATAACCCGAGAGAGGGTGTTGGGTGCTACGTTCAAGGAGGTGGTTGATATCGCTCGCGAGATTGAGATGGTTCGCCGTCAGTATCGAGAGGAGAGGGAGGCCAAGAGGCCTCGAGGATCGGGCAGTTATAGTGGTGCTCCTTCGAGGGGCCAGTTCCAGCATGGTAGAGGTCGTTCTTTCAGGCCTGCTCAACCAGCCCGTCCAAGAGTATCGTGAGACATCTTCAAGTCGTGGTCATCATGGGTCTCAGCAGGGGTAGCCTTCACTCAGCGCCCTCCCAGCTCAGAGTTCATCTCGTGCCCCATTAGCTCAGGGTTCTTCTGCGCCGAATGCATCAGCTAGTCGCTTCGGTGGGAGAGGTTCCCATCAGTCCCCTTCTCCAGCATCTGGGAGTAGTTCTGAGTGTGGAGAGTTTGGGCATGTGTGGAGGCAGTGTCCTTGTCGTGTTGCTAGTTCGTCCCAGCAGAGGGGTCAGCCCTCGACTTCTGCTCCAGTTACTTCACCACCCACCCAGCCAGCTAGGGGTAGAGGTCAGGCAACCAGGGGTCGCCCTAGAGGGGGAGGTCGATCAGGGGGCAGTCAGGCCCGTTTCTATGCACTTCCAGGCAGGCCACATGCCATTGCTTCAGATGTTGTCATTACAGGTATTGTTTCAGTCTGCCAAAAAGATGCCTCTGTATTATTTGATCCCAGTTCTACCTTTTCCTATGTGTCATCATACATTGCTTGTTATTTGGGTACGCCCATGAATTTCTTGCTTTACCTGTTCATGTATCTATCCCGGTGGGCGATACTGTTGTTGTAGACCGTATGTACCGGTCATGTGTGGTGACTATTGGGGGTCTGGAGACCCGAGTAGACCTATTTCTATTGAGCATGGTGGATTTTGATGTCATTTGGGCATGGATTGTCCATGTCGTGCTATTCTAGACTGTCATGCTAAGACATTCACTTTGGCTATGCCGAGTGTACCGCGGATCGAGTGGCGTGGTGTGACTGATTATGTTCCTAGTAGAGTGATATCTTTCTCGAAGGCCCAACGTATGGTTGGGAAGGGTTATATTTCATATCTAGCATTTGTGAGGGATGTCGGAGCTGAGACTCCCAGTATTGATTCTGTTCCAGTTGTGAGGGATTTTCCCGATGTGTTTCCTGCAGACCTGTCGGGCATGCTACCGGACAGGATATTGATTTTGGTATTGACCTGGTGCCGGGCACTCAGCCCATTTCTATTCCGCTGTATCGTATGGCACCAGCAGAGTTGAAGGAATTGAAATAATAGCTTCAGGAACTCCTAGATAAGGGGTTCATTCGGCCTAGTGTGTCACCTTGGGGTGCGCCAGTCCTATTTGTGAAAAAGAAGGATGGCACCATGAGAATGTGCATTGACTATAGGCAATTGAACAAGGTAACAATTAAGAACAAGTATCATTTGCCTCGCATTGATGACTTATTTGACCAGCTTCAGGGAGCGAGAGTGTTTCCAAGATTGATCTTCGTTCGGGTTATCACTAGTTGAAGATCAGGGATTCAGATATTCTCAAGACTGCTTTCAGGACCAGATATGATCATTATGAGTTCCTTGTGATGTCTTTCGGGCTAACCAATGCCCCAGCAACGTTCATGCATTTGATGAACAACGTGTTCCGGTCTTATCTTGATTCGTTCGTTATAATATTCATTGATGATATTCTGGTGTACTCGCATAGTCAGAAGGAGCACGTAGAGCATTTGAGAGTTGTGTTGCAGAGATTGAGGGAGGAGAAGCTTTATGCAAAATTCTCCAAGTGTGAGTTTTGGCTCAGTTCAGTGGCTTTCTTGGGGCACGTGGTTTCTAGCGATGGTATTTTGGTCGATTCAAAGAAGATAGAGGCGGTTCAGAGTTGGCCCAGACCATCCTCAGCCACAGAGATTCGTAGCTTTCTTGGTTTGGCAGGCTATTATCGCCGGTTTGTTCAGGGATTCCCATCTATCGCATCGCCCTTGACCAAGTTGACTCAGAAGGGTGTTTCATTTGTATGGTCGGACGAGTGTGAAGAGAGCTTTCAGAAGCTCAAGACAGCTTTGACCACAACTCTAGTATTGGTTTTGCCATCAACTTCAGGTTCATATACTGTGTATTGTGATGCTTCGAGAGTTGGTATTGATTGTATATTGATGCAGGAGGGTAGGGTTATTGCTTATGCTTCTCGTCAGTTGAAGCCTCATGAGAAGAACTACCCCGTTCATGATTTGGAGTTGGCTGCCATAGTTCATGCATTGAAGATTTGGAGGAATTATTTGTATGGCATATCTTGTGAGGTATTCACCGATCATCGCAGTCTTCAGCATTTGTTCAAGCAAAAGGATCTTAATTTGAGGCAACGGAGATGGTTGGAGTTGCTTAAGGATTATGATATCACTATACTGTACCATCCGGGGAAGGCCAATGTAGTGGCCGATGCTTTGAGCCGAAAGGCAGTGAGTTTGGGGAGTTTGGCATACATTCTAGTTGGGGAGAGACCTCTTACAGTTGATGTTCAGGCCTTGGCCAATCGGTTCGTGAGGTTGGATATTTCGGAGCCCAGTCGGGTGTTGGCATGTGTGGTTTCTCGGTCTTCCTTATATGATCGCATCAGAGAGCGCCAGTATGATGATACGCATTTGCTTGTCCTTAAGGACAGAGTTCAGCATGATGATGCTAGAGATGTGACCATTGGTGATGATGGGGTGTTGAAGATGCAGGGCCAAATTTGTGTGCCCAATGTGGATGGGCTTAGAGAGTTGATTCTGGAGGAGGCCCATAGCTCACGGTATTCCATTCATCCGGGTGCCGCGAAGATGTATCAAGATTTGAGGCATCACTATTGGTGGAGAAGAATGATGAAAGATATTGTGGGATTTGTATCTCGGTGTCTCAATTGTCAGCAGGTAAATTATGAGCATCAGAGACCGGGTGGCTTGCTTCAGCAGATGGTTATTCCTGAGTGGAAGTGGAAAAGGATCACCATGGAGTTTGTAGTTGGACTTCCACGGACTTTGAAGAAGTTCGATGCTATTTGGGTGATTGTGGATCGGCTGACCAAGTCCGCGCACTTTATTCCTATGTGTACTACCTATTCTTCAGAATGGTTGGTAGTGTTATACATTTGGGAGATTGTTCGGCTGCATGGTGTTCCAGTTTCTATTATTTCAGATCGGGGTACTCAGTTTACTTCCCAGTTTTGGAAGTCTGTTCAGTGAGAGTTGGATACTCAGGTGGAGTTGAGCACAACATTTCATCCTCAGATGGACGGGCAGTCTGAGCATACTATTTAGATATTTGAGGACATGTTGCGTGCTTATGTTATTGATTTCGGAGGTTCATGAAATAAGTTTCTACCGCTTGTAGAGTTTGCTTACAACAACAACTACCAGTCGAGTATTCAGATGGCTCCATATGAGGCATTGTATGAGAGGCGGTGTAGATCTCCAGTTGGTTGGTTCGAGCCCGGCGAGGCTAGGGTATTGGGGACAGATTTGGTTCAGGATGCCTTAGAGAAGGTGAAGGTGATTCAGGAGAGGCTTCGTACGGCGCAATTGCGACGGAAGAGTTATGTGAATCGGAAGGTTCAAGATGTGTTCTACATGGTTGGAGAGAAAGTTCTGCTGAAGGTTTCACCCATGAAGGGTGTTATGAGATTTAGAAAGAAAGGGAAATTGAGTCCTCGGTTCATTGGGCCTTTTGAGGTGCTTCGGAGGATTGGGGAGGTGGCTTATGAGCTTGCTTTACCACCCAGCTCGAGTGTGCATCTGGTATTTCATGTTTCTATGCTCCGAAAGTATATTGGGGATCCATCTCATGTTTTTGGCTTTAACACAGTTCAGTTGGATGAAGATTTGACCTATGACGTGGAGTCAGTGGCTATTTTGGGTCGTCAGGTTCGGAAGTTGAGGTCAAAGGATATAGCTTTAGTGAAAGTGCAGTGGAGAGGTCGGCACATGGAGGAGGCTACCTGGGAGACCGAGCGGGATATGCGAAGCAGATATCCTCACCTATTCGAGGCTTCAGGTATGTTTCTTGACTCGTTCGAGGATGAACATTTGTTTAAGTTGGGGACGATGTGACGACCTGGTCAGTCGTCTCATGAGTTACCGCTCCATTTCCCCCATTTCTGCTTCTGTATGTTTTGTTATCCACATTTTATGTGATCGATTTAATTAGTTTGCGTTCGGGATGGATTTGGTAAGAAATGAGACACTTAGTCTCTTTTAAGAAGGTTTAAGTTGGAAAAGTCAATCAGATGTTGACTCATGTGTTAGAGAGGTTGGATGTGAGTTCCGATGGTTCGGTTAGCTTCGGTAGGTGATTTAGGACTTAGGAGTGTGATCGGAATTGGTTCTGGAGGTCCGGTGTAGAATTAGACTTGAATTGGCGAAGTTAGTATTTTGGCGATTTTCGGTTGGTAGGTGAGATTTTGATACGAGGGTTGGAATGGAATTCAGAGAGTTTTTGTAGCTTTATTATGTCATTTGTGAGGTGTTTGCAAAATTTCAGGTCATTCGGACATGATTTGGTTGGGTTTTTGGTCGAAAGCGTATTTCGGAAGTTTTTAGAAAACTTAGGCTTGAATTCAATGTGAATTGATGGATTTAGTGTTGTTTGAGGTGTCTTGATGATTGGAACAAGTTTGAACGAGGTTTTAGGATGTGTTTGTGCTTTTGGTTGAGGTCCCGGGGGCCTTGGGTGAGTTTCGGATGGTCAATCGGACCATTTTGGAGTTTGAAAGTTGCAAAAAAATCTGCCCAGCTGTTGCAGAGAATTATCTCTTCGCGTTCACGAGCAAAGCCTTGCATTCGCGTAGAAGAATTTGAGGAAGGCCAAAATTAAGCCTTCGCGTTCGCGGAAGGCTAGGAATTTGTGCTTCGCGTTCGCATGAGGCTATCCGCATTCGCGTATAAGGGTTTAGGGTCCAGTAGAATTTTCTCATCGCGTTCGTGTCAGGTGTCTCGCGTTCGTGAAGGTCAAGGCGGAGGATGCATCGCGTTCACGACTGGCATGTCGCGTTCGCGTAAGGTAAAAGTTGGTCAACTTAAATTTGTGCTACGCGAACGCGAGAGGTTGACCGTGTTCGCGAAGAAGGAAGGGTAAGACCTGGGCAGAAAGTTTATAAGTTATTTCATCCGCGATTTTGGGCCATATTTACTCCATAGTTGATTATTTTGGGAGCTCTTTGAGGGAGATTGTATAGGGATTCAAGGATAACTGATTGGAGGTAAGATTTTTGAACCTAAAACGTGATTCTACTGTGAAATTAACTTAGAAATTCATGGAACTTAAGCTAAAAATGGAAGAATTAGGGCTTGGAATTTTGAACTTTTGAATTGGGATTTGAAGGACTATTTGAGGTCGGATTTGAGAACTTTTGATATGTATGAACTCGTGGAAGGATAAGGAACCCGTTGATGTAAAAAATTTTGAGTTTCAAGAAGTGGGACTGAGGCTCAGGTTTTGCTAATTTCAGGATTTTTGATATTTTTCGATTGTTTTCGCTTGGGGTTTGTTCCCTTAGCATATTGTGACGTATTCGTTCTGCTTTTGGTTAGATTCGACTCATGTGGAGGCCAATTCGAGGGGCAAAGGTATCACGAGCTAGAGTTGTAGCCGGTTCGAGGTGAGTAATGATTGTAAATGATGTCCTGAGGGTTTGAAACCCCGGATTGTACATCGTAGTGCTATGTTGAGGTGGGACACGCGCTTGATGATGAGCGTGGGGTCATTTACTATTGGGGATTGTGACTTGGTCCATCCCGATTGATGATTTTACCGCGTATTTGACTGAACTTTACTTGTTATCATCATGATTTGGGCCGATTGCCATATTTGGGCTTCGTGCCAATTAATTGAACCCTTTGGGGATTTTATCACTAATTCCTCACTGTTTTGACTTATTACTTGAACTCAGTCCTGTTGATATTTACTGTTTTACAAACTCAACCGTTGTTACTCATATTTGAAACTTAAATGATATTTCTAAATGATGTTTTGGGCTGAGAACTATTGTTTTACTAATGCACAAGGGGCTTGTGATGATTTTTGGACTGAGTGAGGCTGAGGGCCATATGTGAGGATATGCTGGGTGATATGAGGCAGAGGGCCTGAGACACTTTTATATGCCACAAGGTGGCTTGAGTGATATGAGGCCGAGTGTCGAGTGATGTGAGACCAAGTGCCGAGAGATGATGCCACGAGGTGGCTTGATATAGCGCTTGGGCCGTAAGGGGCCCCTCCGGAGTCTACACACCTACAATGAGCGCGGGTACTGATACTGTACTGAGAGTGAGCCCGAGGGGCTGATATTATTCTGAGCGATTGTTACTGTGCCCGAGGGTTGGATTTCTACTTGTTAATTAACTGTTAAATTACCTATTTTACTTGGTTTAAAGGGATTCCATTTGATTTCTTCACTGATTTACTGCTTTAAGTAATTTTATTGCTTGATATAGAACTGCTTTGTGCCTTTACGTGTTTTCTCGCTTTCATCCATTATTTATGATTATTACTCACTGGATCGGAGTACTCACATTACTCCCTGCACTGTGTGTGCAGATTCAGGCATCGCAGAGTCCGCTCCTGAGAGCTGATCCTCCCAGTCCAGGCAGTATTTTCGGAGACTACGAGGTAGTTGTTGGCGTCCGCAGCCCCCGTGCCTCCCTTATCTTATTACTTTTATATTCTTCAAACAGTTGTACCAGATATTATATCTAGTAGACTCGTATCAGGATCTTTAGTTGTTCATGACTTGTGACACCTCGATTTGGGCTGTGTCGGGATGGTTTCTACTGTTATTATCGTAAATTTCGCAAATTATAGTTATTATATCATGTTTTAAAACTATTTATGGTATTTAACTGTTTAAAAGAGGTGTTCTGTTTTGGTCTGGCTGATCTTATCTTCACGAGAGGCGCCATCACGACCGGGTTCGGGGTTAGGGTCGTGACATTTTCAGATTCAAGGTCCATTAATATTATCTTCCCATTTACAAGGAAAATCCTGTCAAATTATTGGCTAATATGTTAAGATGTGCTTTGCCAATCATTGCTATCTCTTACAATGAGTTTGGATTTGTGAAATGATATTCGTCCATATTGAAAATGGGATATTGGTACAAGGAATAATGTGTTATGCGTGAAAAGTAAGTTGCGAGCAGAAGATACTAGTTTAAATTTGATATGACAAAAGCATATGGTAAAGTGTTTTTACACTTAAGAAAAAACATTGCTTTATGAAGAAGAAAAAAAACGTGTCGTATTCTATTTACATTTTAGTTTGTGGCCCCTTGTAATGTTGTTTACTCTTAAAATCAGATAACAATTAAACTTATAAGTGATTTTAAGGATATGTGATTTCACTTAGCATAAAACGATAAATATAAGAATTAATGATAGGAATTACAATGAAATAAAGTAAACCAATGTGATGAACAATTATGGCCCTCGAGCTAATTGCCCTCGAACCAACTGAACAAGTTAGTGAAAGTATGAGCTGAACAACAGAGCTTGTAAGGAATAAAAATATGATATATTGCTTTGATATGCGTGAATGTAAGATGGTTACAAAATGATTAGAACTCTCTTTATATAGTAGAAGAATCCTATCTATGATACAATTCTAATTACAGAATTAAATCCCATGATTAGCTAAACAACCACCCTTGATTTGATCCGTTCCGAGATTTCCGCCATGATCTTCGACCAGTCACGGATATCTTGCCTTTCCATTATTATGCTATCTTCGATGTTACTCAATATTTGTCCCGTTCGACCTCGATCATTACTGGTTTCGCTCTTGCTAGGTACCTCGTATCTCGAACTCAGTACCTTATCCTCATATCTCGGTCAGTTATGCTATGGGGCTGATCCTCGATCCATCCCCCCAGTCTTGGTTAATCAATAAAATCGGGTGGGTCCGATTTTAACCGTATACAAATAGTTCCCTCGTTTTTTGGAATGTAATGACAAGAAATGAATTGAGCCTTCGAATTTATCCTTAGTTTATCATGACGTAAACATCGTTATGTAAGTGGTAGAGGTGATCGAAACGTCCCGTCGGTTCAGTTCCCCAGGCATTTAAGGCGCGTCAGTTGCCGATCGGCCACCATTAGTATTGAACCGTCGTCTTCAACCTATAAATGCATCTTTCTTCATCTTTTAAACTTTACTTTCAATCTTTTCTGCTCTAATCCTCAAAGCTCTCTGCACTTTTCAAGTTCTTCACCTCAAATCTTCAAGCTTCATTGCTAACCACCTTTTTAAAATACCAGATACACCAATCCCCGTTCTTCCGTGTTCATAAAAATGGCCAAAACATCTAAGACCGTTTGCGCAGAAAGAGAAAACTTCCTCGTCTCAGCCGGCCGGCGAAGAACCAGTGGCGAAGCCACGCCCTGAAGAATTCGTTCCCGGGGGGTGCGTCCTTGACTCCGACTTCAAGGTCGAAAAGTGACGAAGCTTGTGTGTATAGGATTTTCTACTCGTACTCTGTCAAATTCTAGTATAGTTTATGATATCATCCCACAGAGATTGGACAATCTAAGCTACAAACTTGTAATATTTTGACTACTATTTGAAAGAACCAAATTGATGAAAGGTGTGTTTGAAATTATAAATTAAGACAAATTTCTTCTGAAAAGTTTATATTTAAAAAGAGTTGGGAATCGTTGAATTCACTTGATATATCATTACAATAAAATCTCAGTTTCATATGTATTTCTCTAAAGAATAATTGCTTATTGCTAATACAATTATATTTTTACATTAAGAAATAAATAAATAATTAACACTCCGTGAGGTTATGTCAATTAATTGATTTAAAACTAGTGACGATTAAACTGAAATATCTTGCTTGAATTGTGCTCAAGCGTAGTAAAAACTTTGTGAGAATATTTTTACTAGAAAATCAATAATCTTCCCTTCAACAATTTCTCCATGAGAATTAAAATTGAGGAAAGCAAGATTATAGAGTTGAAACAATAATCTTACTAAAAATTACTTTGACTCTAATATTATGTGCTCAAGTGTAGTAAAAACTTCGTGAGAATACTTTTACTAGAAAATCAGTAATCTTGCCTTCAACAATTCCTCCGTGAGAATTAAAACTGAGGAAAGCAAGATTACAGACTTGAAATAATAATCTTACTAAAAATTATTCTCCCTCTAATATTCTATTCCGTGATAATTACAAAACTAATATAAGAATAACTTAGATATAAAATATGTTGATGTGATAATAATGATTAAAAAATCATCATTCCATCACAATATGAAATGTAAATAGAGTTTCAGGCCAAGAATGTATTGAAATTGAGATAGTAATATAATTATATCAAGCCTCATCAACTATCCCAACAAAAAGAAATTACTCCATTATGAAGTAAGAAAAGCTAAAAAAATACTTTCAAAAGATTTAGAATATTTTTAATACAAAGAGAGACTAGAGAAAGAGACCAAAATTACTCTTCTCTTTCTCTTTAGAACTTAAGAAAAACTAAATAGGAAATTGGTTACAAAGAAGGATGTTCTTTCTTCTACAAACATATGCCTATTTATAGGAAAATTTTCTATAAGACCTAGGTGAGAAATTGCAAGATAATATCAATATATCATATGATCTTGATGAGAAATTGACATGGGAATTTGTTATGAAATTTTAGTGAGAATTTACCATAACTTTTATATCTCTTGACTTTGTATAGTCTTAGATGAAATTATCACGGATGTATCCTTCTTCCTTGAACTGTAGGTTATTTTTTTTCTCTTTGTCCATGTATTCTTTTTCCTGCAAGAATTGTTAGAAAAGTGCGAGAATATGATATAAATTGGTCATGTTTATATCTAAAATATTATATTTTTTATTAAAATATAAGAATAATTTATATCCATCAAATACCCCACACTTGAATTTTTGCTCGTCCCCGAGGAAAAGAATTAGGAAAAGAATTTTGAAAAAAATATATTACTATTTTTTTGTTTAAAATTATGGCTACTCTTGTAAAATAAAAATTTAATCAAATAAAATCTATCATGCTTTCAAACTTTATAAATTTTCTATATTCATCAAATCTTTACCTTGTTTTTACTTTTATTTTTATTCAACAAAAATTGTACCTTCTTTCTTTTTTAGAATTCTCTGAAATTGATAACTTTATGATTATTTGCATTTAGTATTCTTCATCTTTTGTCCATAGGCTTGCCCTTTATGTCTATCTCCACTAATGTAGACTAAACACCGATTTCTAAAATCTTTTAGGACTTTTTGTGACTTGTAATGTTGACTTCAGGTTGGTAGGTTAAAGGTTATATTTATAGTGACTTGCCTTTTTCAGTTTTGAGTAGAATATTTCTAAGATCAGACTTTCCAAATATTTGCTATTGATTTTTTTTTGTACTTATAATGCTTGTACATAAGATCAATATCTCCTTTTTTTTTTCTTCTTTTTTCTTTAATTCTGATTCTTTCTCAAAATGAGCTCCAAACTTATTTTCTGAAAAAGGACTTTTCAAATCATAAGCACGAATATGATAGTTAAATTTGGGCATATTTAGATATTAAAAGAAAAAAAATAGGTCTTCAAGCTTCAAAATAGGTGCTAGGGATTTATTTTTTCTGTAGTAAATTTTTGTGCAATATCTAGAAAAGACTGAGAAACAAAGAAAGCCTAAATTCATATTTCAAAAATTAGTGTTGTCTAGGAATTCGCCTCGAAAGACATTTGGGGCAAGTTCTACCATATAGATTATAAGTTCTACTTGTTTTTTGATCATAATGCTTCTCAATCTAGCATGTCTTGCCAAATATTGAAGATATTTGTTCTTGCCTTCATAAAAATAAACTTAAAAACAAGAAAGTTATGTGGTAAATATAAAAAATATATATTTGACATAGAATGATAAGAGTTTTATTTTGATAAATTAACACTATACAAGAGGCATAATTATAAAAAAAATTTAATATATATATATATATATATAGAGAGAGAGAGAGAGACAGAGAGAGAGTTGTAATAATAATAGGTAAAAATCTTTTTGGCTTTCAAATATACAACTGCAGAAGAAAGCTTGAAAGAAACTGCAGCCACATACCTTTTGTGTATAAATAACAAGTCTAGTTTGTATATAAACTAGAAAATTACATGTGCCAACATACGAATTACATTATTAAATGGTTAACCAACCAGTTATTTAGGCATACCGATCACCATGGAGTTACTCTTGTATAGGTGACTCTGTTTTTATAGAGGCCTTCATGCGATGTTCTGCTTGTACAATAACCTGGATATTAACCAGATCAATTGATTAAGCATTTAACTATTTAAATCTATGTTGGACTTATGAGGCTCCATTGCTTCACCTTCAATGGCTATGGGTAAGGAACCATAGTTCTGAGTTTAAAGTCGCCAGCTCGACTTATTAATTATAGACTTCATCAATCTATCAATGTGACAAATGGTTATTGCTCAAAATGCCCTCCAATATATAATTTTAACCTGTGACCATTTACCTTAAATTTGTCTCCTCTATTGGTTTGTTGAATTTCAATTGCTCCGTATGGAGTAACATCTGTAACATTGTAAGGATCCGTCCACCTGGATTTTAATTTTCCTGGAAATAACCTGAGTCTACTGTTGTATAGAAGTACATGATCTCCAATTTTAAAAGTTTTCTGTCGGATTAAATTGTCGTGCCATTTTTTTGTTTTTTCTTTAAAAATTTTGGCATTTTCATAGGCTTCTAATATGAGTTCTTCCAATTCATTCACCTGAGAAAATCTATTTTTACCAGCAGAGGTTAATTTAAAGTTCAGTGCTTTCAACGCCCAAAAAGCTTTGTGTTCTAATTCAACTGGAAGATGACAAACTTTTCCAAAGACTAATCGATATGGAGGCGTACCAATTGGAGTTTTAAATGCCGTTCGATATGCCCACAGTGTGTCATCTAATTTTGAAGCCCAGTCTTTTCTGGAGATTCCAACCGTTTTTTCAAGTATTTTTTTTAATTCACGGTTAGAAACCTCAACTTGCCCTTGTGTTTGAGTATGGTATGGTGTTCCTGTTTTGTGAGTCACGCCATATTTTGACAATAATGCTGAAAATTGTCTATTCATGAAATGAGACCCTTGGTCACTAATGATGACTCGTGGTGTACCAAACTGGTAAAAATATTTTTCTTGAGAAAATTACACACAGTTTGAGCATTACTTTTCCTTGTTGGATGGCTTCAACCCATGTTGAAATATAATCCACAGCCACAAGGATGTATTCAAATGAACGAGTTGAAGGAAAAGGACACATGAAATCTATTCCCCAAACATCAAATATTTCACATACCTGTATTGATTACAATGGCATCTCATATATCTTAGTGATATTACCTGTTCTTTGACACCTGTCACACTGTGCAACGTAGGCACGAGCGTCCTTAAAAAGTGTTGGCCAGAAAAATCCAACATCTAGAACTTTAAAGGTAGTTTGATTTACTGCATAATGTTCTCCAACTGCTCCATCGTGGCAATGCTACAAAATTTTGGTCATTTCTTCTTCTGGTACACATCTTCTGATAATATTATCTGCACAAATTTTAAACAAGTAAGGGTCATTCCACAAATAATATTTAGCATCAGATATCAACTTTTTCCTCTGTTGGTAAGTGAGATTTTGGGGTGTCCATTTTCCAACCAAGTAATTTGCAATATCTGCAAACTAGGGTGGTTGAGTCACAACTGAGTTGATAGAAAAAATATGTTCATCATGAAACTTTTCTTTTATATCATATAACTCAAGTGGGAGGTTCTCTAACCCAGATAAATGGTCAACTACCTGATTCTCTGTTTCCTTTTTATCTTTTATTTCGAGCTCAAATTTTTGGAGAAGTAAAATCCATCTTAACAATCTAGGTCACACATCTTTTTTTGCTAAGAGGTATTTTAGAGCCGCATGGTCAGTAAAAACAGTGACCTTGGTTCCTATCAGATAGGAACGGAATTTATCAAATGCAAATACCACTGCTAGTAGTTCTTTTTCAGCCGTGGCAGAATTTAGTTGAGCCTCATTCATTGTCCTGCTGGCATAGTAAATTGGACGTAAAATCTTATCTTTTCTCTGGCCTAAAACAGCTCCAATTACCGTATCATTAGCATCACACATGACCTCAAAAGGTTCGTTCCAATTAGGGGACACAACTATAGGGGCAGTTGATAATTTTTCTTTAAGGGTGTCAAAGGCTTTCATACAATCACCTGAAAATTCAAACTTAACATCTTTCTGTTTAATCAAAAATGGAATTTCGGTCAAAGCTTTAATTTAGAATAACTCGGGTTACTGATAATCAAAAGAATATATGAAAGAAAGTAATTTGGCTAGCAATAAGATAATCAGAAAAAAGCAAGTAAATCGGCATATTCAGATAATATTTTGTGTCCCTACAATTGATCTGTTCTCTCCTTTTTATAGCTATTTTGGAGATATGTGTTTTGCCTTTGTCATAATAAGGCCATTATGGACAATTAAAGACATTAAATGCTACGTTACATAATCATTGCATTTAATACAGATTCTCTAACGTTTTTAGTATTTAAGGCTCAGTAAATACTGTATCTGTACTCCCATGTAGTGTCAGATTCATTCCCTTGATTCTTGGACTTAAATAAGTATGAGCGCTGGGTCTTTTGGATAACTGCTCGTGCCTTTTCCTTTGCCTCTGCTCGTATCTGTTGCACCTCGTGCCTCTTTGCCAGTTGTAACTCTTTGACCAGTCTATGTGTCATGACACATCATCTTTGCACCACTTTAATACGTAAACTCAATTTTTCCCAATACAGATAGTCCCCCCCACTTGCTATATATTCATCGATTGAATATTTGGGAAGTGAATTTCATTAAAATGAGGATTTTTGTCACCATTAATGCTACAATAGAATCGATGCTTCAATTATCACTTCCATTTAATGCTCTTCATACGTGTCACCTTTTCATTAGTTCTGCAGTTTTGCAGCACTTTTTAAGGTTTTTTTCACGGCTTCGCTATTCACGAAGCGTTAGTTATCATTATTATGGTCCTTCCATCATTGCACCTTTTCCTTCGGTGGTTGCTTATCGGTATAAATATAACTTCCTTCTTTGTCTTTACCACATAAAGTTTTCTGAACATCCAATTTTTTCAAATCTCTGTTTGCTTTTTCATCGTATCATCATATCTTCATCAAATCATAACCCTAGAAGGGTTCCCATTGTTGATACCTTCCCTAATGGCCCCAGTAGGAGCAGAAGAGGAGGTAGGCTCCGTAGTTTAGGATCTGCACATGGTTCTTCTATTCCTTCACCTAGTTCTGGCCCTTCTTTTAGAACTAGAGGTTCTTTTTCACAAAGATCTTCTTCTAGGGGTAAAGAACCTTCTGAACCTCTTCGTGAGCCTTCAGTAGAAGAGATAGTTCCTGCGGAACTGTCTTTTTATCATGACAGAGAGCCTCTTAGAAACCAAGTATCTTCTTTAGATCGTGCTGATTTCTATCCCATTCAAATTACTAAAGGTTTGATTTCTATATTTCGTAGAGACTGTCATTGGAGTCATGATTTTCCTATTATCATTCCTAATCCGAATCAAAGAATTACTTACTACTTAACCGGATTTTCCTTTATTTATACATACCCTTTCACTTTAGGATTTAAACTAGCTATTGACCTTGTTATCCTTGAGTTATATCGCTTCTTTGATGTTTGCTTGGATTAAATTGGCCCAATAATATGGAGGGCTGTTGCTTGTTTGAGGCATTTGACCAACACAACCAGTGTGCCTTTTGCTTTCCCACATCTGATCCACCTTTACTCTCCTAGACTCTTTCGCAATGGTGTTTTTACACTAGTAGCTAGGAGCAAAAGAGTTTTGGTGAGCCCTGAAGATGACAAAAACCGTGGCTGGTATGCTAGGTTTGTTGCTTCCCCCACTGTTTGTTTAGTGGGTGATGAGAACGTTCCCTTCCCTGAGAAGTGAAATTTTGCACATGAGTCTTCTGACTTTCTCGTACCTTTTTCTTCAAGTTTGTTGATTTTTCTTCTAATTTTGCTTTTCTTTTTCAACAACCATGGGAGTTGTGGAAGATGTTCCCAATTTCTGTGATTGGGTAGACAAGCTATTGAAGATTGCTCCAATAGATGGTAGATCTTGGAAGACCCCTTCCCAACGATTTAGTTGGAAAGTAAAAACACATGGTAAGAGCTTTTATTTTATTTTATCTTACATATTTTTTTTATTTCTCTGAACTAATTTCAATCCTTCTTTCTATCAGGATTTGCTATTCGAGGAGTTACTGCCGAGGCGGTCGCGACTTCTCGTATCTCTTTGGAAAGGGCCCAAGAAATAATCTTGGGTTCTTCATCGAAAAGAAAAGTTGTTGATGACCAAGGCTCTGAAGAAGAGGAAGACAAGGGCTCTTTGGTTACAAGGCCACGAGCTCGTAGACACATCATTTCTGATGATGAAGCAGAAGCATCCCCCCACCATTCTATTCCTCTTATCGAGTCTGTTGAGGCCCCGATTGTGATTCCTGATGATGATGATGTTGCTCTCGCTGCTGCTCATGACTCTGTTGAGCAGCTTTTTGTTAGTGGGTTTGGTGGTGAAGGCTTAAGCCCAGTCTTGGATGAAGCACCTCTGGCTTCTTTTTCTACACCCGTGTCTGTGACTCCTTCTTTGCTGTTCTCGGTTGTTTCCATTCCTCCCAGATTGTTTTTGCTACTTCTACTGTTCCTCCTTCAACAATTCCTCCCCCAATCATTCACCATGCTGAAGTTGGCTCCTCAAGTAGGAGTGGTGTTATGCGGCAAGTAATCATTGAAGTCACCGCTGAGGGTAATCTCTTAAGGAAATCAGGTCAAGCAGATATATGGCTGAAGATCTTAATTGGACCAATTGAAAGAGCCAAGCTAGAGAGCCATAACTCTTTGACTTTGATGAATGATATTGTGCACGCTTCTTTAATGGTATTCCCCTTCTATTTTTTCCTTTATTGTGCTTTAAAATTTTTCTATCTTTGAGATTCTCATTTCCCTTCCTTTTTTTATAGGTCAATCTTATCGGCATGGAGATGATGAAAAGGGTTGCCCTCTCAGAGCAATTAGTGCGTGATTCTCAATTAGAGGCGTGCAATTGAAGGAACAGTATGAAAGCCTTCAGATTGATATGGAGTACTTAGAAGAAAGTAAGAGTACCTTGGAGTAGCAGGTACGGGCCTTGACTTTAGAGTTGGCAGTTGAAAAGGCTTCCTCAAGTCAAGCGGATAAAGAAAAGACTTGTCTTGAAACCTCTTTCTCCGAGCAGTTGTCTAAGGCAAGTGAAGAGATTAGAGAGTTGAAGGCTTTCTTGGGTGAAAAAGAGGCTTATGCTGGAGAGCTTGTGTAGAATTTGACTCAAGCACAAGAAGACCCCCGAGCTTCTTCTGATAAGGTTTGTGCCTTGGAAATTTCCTATGCCTCTCTTCAAGCTTCTTACACTTCTACATTGGCTGAAAATGAGAAATTAAAGAATGAAATTGCTGACTGGGAAAGGGATTATGAAATCCTTGAGGATAAATCTGCCATTGAAGTGAGTTGGGCGTTTTTGAATTCTCGTTGTGATACCCTAGTTGAAGCTAGCCAAGAGACTTTTAACTTAGAATCTGAGTTAGCTAAAATCAATGAAACTATTAAGAAGGCTCAGCAAACTCAAGATTTTCCTTCTCCCGTGGCCGAAGCTTCCGTGAATGTTGAAGTTAATACGGGTATCCCAACTCTTTCAAGCCCAGTTGAGCCCGCTGCTGTAAACCAAGTAGAGCCTGCTACTGTTGATGCACCTACTTCAGTTCCTACATCTTCTTAGTGATAAGTTTAAGTCATTTGAATTTCTTTGCATTATTTTATTTTTTGGAAAAATTGTGGTAAAACCCTTGGTCTCATTTGAGGGTTTGTTTTGGAATTTAAGTCCCTGGACCTTTCATGGGGCAATTTGTATAAACAATTCACAGTTTATGACTAAGTTCACACTTAGTCTTAAGTTTTTTAATATTAAGAAGTTTTCTCATTACTACCTTGAACTTCCGTTTAGTTTATTCTTGCCTTTATTTCTAAGGACTTATAGAATAATTTGCATTTTTATTCTTTAAAAATGCTTCTATTAACTTCATGAATATTTACATTAATCATGAATTTTATAAAAGAGGACCCTTTTATATTTTACACTTAATAAAGAAGACGTCTCAACTTCATAATGGTGTTAACATACGATAAAAGAAATAGGAATACACATGTTTCTTTAAAAATAACTTTGACAAGTTTTTATTTGAACTTTGTCTAGTTTTGAATAACACTTTGACAAGTTTTTATTTGAACTTTGTCTAGTTTTGAATAACACTTTACACGTATTTGAATTACATCTATAACTTTCTCGTAACTGTTTTTCTTGTAACAGATTTAAAAAAGAAAAAAGATAAACACGAGGTTTTTATCTATAACCCGTTTCAGTACATAGCCTTTACCCTAACTATGGTAAGGTAATAAACATGAGGTTTTTATCTATAACCCGTTTCAGTACATAGCCTTTACCCTAATTATGGTAAGGTTTTTGTTTGGCCTTAGCTCGTGACTTTGATCTGCACTTGACTCATTCAATGAGTGAACTTTTCAGAGCTTGATCTTCTTTGCCTTCCTTATACACATGCTCGTGTATATTATATAGTCCCCCAAGTGATTGAGCGTTGAAGTATGAAGCCTCGAGCACTTGATTGTTCCTCTCATTTGGTCCTTTCCCTGTAAAGGAAAAATATACGGGACTCGGAGGTACGATTATAGATGAAGACTGCTTAACCTGTTTGAATTTCTATCAGAATAATTGTAACCCTAGGCCAGGAAGTTTAATTTATTCCACGTGCCTTGCAGGTCGTGACTCATCATTTAGTACGGGTTAACATTTTGCTTATCATCTAAAATCGTTAGAAAAATTTTAACAATTCAAAAATTAAATTTTAAAATATGGATACCTGACCATGGGTATTCTTCAGAAATAATATCTCTTCAGATGAACAACATTCCAATGTGACGGTAGTATCTTGCCATCCATTATTTCCAGCTCATATGCTCCTTTACCTGCAATATCATAAATTCTATAGGGTCCTTCCCATGTTGGACTTAATTTCCCCGAGTTAGCTGCCTTCGCGGATTGAAAAACCTTTTTGAACATGAAGTCCCCAATTTTGAAGAATCTGAGGCGTGCTTTTCGGTTGTTGTATCATTTTATGACCTGCTTCTGTGCTGCCATTCTTATTAGTGGAGCTTCTCTTCTTCCTTCAAGTAAATCAAGATTTACACGCATTTCCTTGTCATTAGATTCTTTTGTCGCCTGTGTGAATCGTGTACTCGACTCTCCTATCTCAACTGAAATTAAAGCTTCAGCTCCATAAACCAATGAAAATGGTGTTTCTCCTATACTTATTTTTGCTGTTGTGCGATATGCCCATAAAACACCAGGTAACACTTCTGGACAATTACCTTTGGATTCCTCTAAACGCTTCTTTAAATTGTTGATAATGACTTTGTTTGTTGACTCAACTTGCCCATTACCCACCGGATGATAAGGTGTAGACGTAATCCTTTTAATCTACCAACTTTGAAAGAATCCTATGATTTGAGTGCCTATAAACTGAGGACCATTATCACACACGATCTCCTTTGGCACACCGAATCGGCATATAATATTCCGCCAAATGAAATCTTTAACTTCCTTTTCTCGCACCTGTTTAAATGCTCCTGCCTCCACCCATTTAGTAAAATAATTAGTGAGTACGAGCAAAAATTTTACCTGACCATTTGCTTGTGGTAGTGGACCCACGATATCCATCCCTACTTCATAAATGGCCACGGTGCAATGACCGGATGTAGTAACTCCGCAGGCCTATGCATATTATTACTGTACCTTTGGCATTTATCACATTTAGACACAAAATTTTCCGCTTCTTCTTCCATTTTAGGCCAGTATTAACCTGCCCTAATTAGGGTTCTTACCAATGACCTTCCACCTGCGTGATTCCCACAATGCCCCTCGTGTATTCCTCTCATTACGTATTCTGTCTGAGAAGATCCGAGGCATCTTGCTAAGGGACCACCGAACATTTTTCAATAAAGATTTCCTTGCTTTAAGAAATACCGAGCAGCTTTTTTTCGAAGCGCATGAGCTTTTTTCTTATCTTCAGGGATGGTACCATACTGCAAAAAAGCAACAATCTCGTTCCTCCAATCCCAAGTTAAGTTATTAAAATTTACCTCATTCTTATCGGGGTCGAGAACTGAATGAAATAAATGAATAACTGAAGCATTTTCATTGCTTTCCACGTCTGCCGCATATGCAAGATTAGCTAGGGCGTCGACTTCGACATTTTCATCTCTTGATATTTGTGTCACTTTCCAGTTTTGAAATTGCTTTATCAAATCTCGTACCTTTTTAAGTACTGCTGCATCCTTGCTTCCCTGGCCGTATAAGTCCCCAACATTTGATTAAGTATGAGCTATAAATCGCTTTTGATTATAATTTGATTTATGCCAAGTTCTCGTGCCAGTTCTAAACCTGCAATCACAACCTCATATTTTGCCTCATTATTCATTATAGAATGACATTTAATAGCTTGTCGAATGGTTTCACCCGTATGTGGTACCAAAACAATCCCTAAACCAGCACCCTTTACGTTAAATGAACCATCAGTAAATAAGGTCCAAGTTCCTGGGTTAGCTCCGTTGAACACCTGCAACTCTTTTTCTGCTTCTAATTGCATCCATTGGCTAAAATCAACCACAAAATCAGCTAACACTTGAGATTTTATAGCAGTTCTAGGTTGGTAGGTGCTATCATATTCACTTAATTCTATAGCCCATTTAGCTAACCTACCTGACAACTCATGCTTATGTAATAAATCGCATAATGGGTAAGCAATTACTACAACAATAGGATGACATTTAAAATAAGGCCTTAATTTCCTAGAGGCCATGATTAATGCAAGTGCAAGCTTTTCTAATTAAGGATACCGCGTTTCCGTATCTAATAAAGATTTGCTAATATAATAGATCGGATATTGTTTACCTTGGTCCTTACGGACTAAAACAACACTTACCACTACTTCTCAAACAACAAGGTAGATGAGCAGTCTTTCCCCAGCCTTTGGTTTTGCGAGCAATAGTGGATTTGATAAGTATGTCTTCAAATTTTTGAGTGCCTGCTGACATTCCTCATTCCATTCAAAGTGATCTTGCTTTTTAAGAGTTGAAAAGAATTTAAAGCACTTTTTTGATGATTTAGAAATAAATCTTTCCAAGGTTGCAATTCTTCCTGTCAACCTCTGCACTTCTTTTTTGCTTGAAAGCATATCAGGAATTTCTTCAATGGCCTTAATCTGTGCGGGATCCACTTCAATACCACGTTTAAAAACAAGAAAACCCAAAACTTACCTGACACGACACCAAATGTACATTTCTCCGGATTTAATTTGATATTAAATTTGCGCAAAATCTGAAATATATCAGACAAGTATGATATATGATCTCTCGAATGCTGAGTTTTAACGAGCATATCGTCTATATAAACCTCCATGGTTTTTCCCAGATGTTCTTGAAATATTTTAGTAACCAACCTTTGATATGTTACACCAACATTTTTGAGACCAAAAGGCATTACTTTATAACAGCAAATCCCCCTGTCTGTTATGAATGAAGTTTTTTCCTCATCTACCAGATCCATTTTGATCTGATTGTACCCCGAATATGCATCTAAAAAAATTAATAGTTCATGCCCTGCAGTAGCATCAATTAGCTGATCTATATGTGGTAGTGAAAAAGAATCTTTAGGACAAGCTTTATTAAGGTCTGTGTAATCCACACAAACTCACCACTTACCATTCTTCTTTGGAACTACAACAGTATTGGCTAACCAATTAGGATACTTTACATCGCGGATGGATCCAATCTTTAGCAATTTTTGAACCTCTTCTTGAATCACCTGATTCTTGAAAGTTCCTTGCTTTCTTTTCTTTTGTTTGACAGGAGAGTATGTTGGGTCTTCATTCAATTTGTAAGTCATTACCTCCGGTGGTATTCCTGTCATGTCAGAGTGGGACCAAGCAAAACAGTCCACGCTAGTTTTCAAAAATTCAATTAACTTACCTCTCATGCCTTATCTTAGATTGGCCCCTACATAGACTTTCTTATCAGGCCATTGTGCAAATAACACCACAGCCTCCAGTTCTTCAATTGTTGTTTTAATATTTTTGTTTTCTTTTGGTTCTTGAATGGTATCAGGCCTTGAATCCACATTTGTTTGCCCTTGTTCAGTTGAGGTTTGTGTTATGGTGCCCTCAACTGTCTTCTGTGATTGCTATTTTTCTTATTTTTCGTACTTGAATCTGCTACAGAGTTGATGCTCCTGGATGTATGTTGATCCCCACGGATTTGACATATTCCCCATGGTGATGGAAATTTAATAACTTGATGCAAGGTTGAAGGAACGGCATCCATTTCATGGATCCATGGTCTCCCAAGGATCATATTGTAATCCATCTCCATATCTACTACTTGAAATTTTGTATCTTTGATAACTCCTTTTGCGAACGTGGTGAGTGTTACCTCTCCTTTCGTCACAACACTAGAATTGTCAAATCCAGATAAAGTATGCGCCTTTGGTATTAATTTATCCTCAGCTTGCATCTCACATAATACTCTTAGCAAAATAATGTTCACGAAACTACTTGGATCAATCAAAACTCGTTTCACATTAGTATCATGTACAATTAAAGATATTACCAGGGCATCGTTATGATGAGATAATATGCCATCCGCATCAACATCATCAAATGTAATGTTGTCTTCCTCTAATACATGTCGCACTCGTTTCCCTTGGGTAATTGTGACTTTGGAAATTTTATTAGCTGCAGTGTACGTTACGCCATTAATGTCTTCACCCCCGCTTATAACGTTGACGGTCCTTTTGGGAGAAGGTGGTTTAGGGGGTTCCTGCCTATTCTTCATGTAAGTTTGCTTACCTTTCTTACTGAATAACTCGGTAAGATATCCTTGTTTTAATAAATGATCAACTTCACTTTGTAAAAATCTACAGTCTGCTGTTTTATGCCCGTGATCATTATAAAACTCACACCAATGATCAGGGTTGCGCCTGTTTGGATTCGATCTCATCTCTTTTGGCCACCGTACCTTGTCACCCATGCTTCTCAAAATAGCTACGAGCTCGGAAGTTCTCACATTGAAATTGTAACTTCCAAATCTCGCCTTCAAATTTCTATCATCATCTCGAGACTCATGGGTGTTTCGATCATTCCTATATCTTGATGAAGAGCCTGAATCTCTATTCCTTGATCTGTGATCATACCTTTGTTTGTCCTATTTTGACCGTGAATCTTTTCCCACAGGTCCCATGTATGGCTCGTGCCTGTTTTTAGCGGACCTTTTTTGGTTTCCGCCCATCTCGAACTTACTTTTTCTTCTTTTTGGAATCGTGGAACATTATCTTCTTTTATCCTTAGCTTTGTGCTATACCTGTTGTAAACGTCATTCTATGTTATAGATGGAAATTCACGAAGACTTTCCTTGAGTCGCCTCGTAGCTTCTGAGCTCTTTTCATTTAAATTACTTGTGAAAGCTATAACTGCCCAATTATCAGGTACACGTGGTAATGTCATTCTTTCACGTTGGAATCTGTCCACGAACTCCCTAAGCAATTCTGAGTCCCCTTGTTTGATCTTGAAAATATCTTCCATTCTTTTTTTGACTTTTTGAGCTCCCGAGTGTGCTTTGATGAAAGAATCTGCAAGCTCACCAAAAGAATTTATAGAATTTTCGGGTAAAATAGAATACCATGTTAATGCACCCTTGGTGAGTGTTTCACCGAATTTTTTGACTAATACTGATTCAATCTCCTGCTTGGTCAAGTCGTTGCCTTTTACGCTTGTTGTGAATGCAGTCACGTGTTCTTATGGGTTTGTTGTTCCATCGTATTTTGGAATATCAGGCATTTTGAATTTCTTTGGAATTGGTAGGGGAGCAACACTTGGCTTCAAGGGTTGTTGCGAATATTTATCCGTATCTATCCCTTTGATTACGGGCAGCACCCCGGGTATTTGCTCTATGCGGTAACTTTGCTCTTTGAGCTGTTTCTGCAATGTTAGTACTAAATTTTGTAAATCAGAATTGACTAAGTTACCTGGTTCTCCCTCCTGTGATTCGCTGGGGATTCCACCGCTACCTGAATTAACAAGCCCGGAACGAGGGTTCTCCAAAGTGTTGTTATTTGGAGTGGGTGTGGGTGGTGCAGAAGGTAACTGGCTAGCAAAAGCCTCAAGAGATTTATTGACCTGTGCAGTAATTAGTTTCTGCAAAGCTTCATCGATAGCTTCAACATTTTCAAATTGAGTGTTTCCATTTATATGAGATCCATCAGGAGAACCTTCACGAGACCGCCGAGGAGAGTCTCGTGGAGAAGGGACCGAGGTTTGATTACCCTGTGGATTTCCCTGAAGTTGTCGGTTTCCTTGGTTTCCTTGAATGTTGTCATTGTTGTTCGACATGGTTGATGCACCAAGGAAAGTTAAGCTAAAAGAGGATAGATTATCAGATTCCCGGTAACGGAACCAATTTGTTTAACCAAAAAATAGGATTTCGGTCAAAACTTTAATTTAGAAGAACTCAGGTTACTGATAATCAGAAGCATATATGAAAGAAAGTAATTTGGCTAGCAATAAGATAATCAGAAGAAAAGCAAGTAAATCGGTATATTTAGATAATATTTTGTGTCCCTACAATTGATCCGTTCTCTCCCTTTATAGCTATTTTGGAGATATGTGTTTTGCCTTTGTCATAATAAGGCCATTATGGATAATTAAATACATTAAATTCTATGTTACATAATCATTGCATTTAATACAGATTCTCTAACTTTTTAGTATTTAAGGCTCATTAAATATTGTATCTGTACTCCCATGTAGTGTCAGATTCATTCCCTTTATTCTTGGACTTAAATAAGTACGAGCGCCGAGTCTTTTGGATAACTACTCGTGCCTCTTCCTTTGCCTTTGCTCGTATCTGTTGCACCTCGTGCCTCTTTTCCAGTTGTAACTCTTTGACCAGTCTATGTGTCATGACACGTCATCTTTATACCACTTTAATATGTAAAATCAATTTTTCCCAAAACACTTTCATTAAAAGGTTAGTCAACGGTTTTGAAATCTTTGAAATTTTTTTATGAACCGTCTGTAAAAACCTGCATGACCTAGAAAGTTTCTAATGCCTTTAATAGCTATGGGAGGGGGTAATCCTGCTATAAGATTAATTTTAGCCTTATCAACTTCTATCCCTTTAGCAGTGATTTTATGTCCTAAAATAATTCCCTCAGTAACCATAAAATGACATTTTTTCCAATTAAAAATCAAGTTTGTCTCTTCACATCTCTTAAAAACTAAGGTTAAATGGTGAAGACAATCCTCAAAACCCTTGCCAAAGAGTGTAAAATCATCCATGAAAATTTCATGAAATTTTTCAGTCATGTCAGAAAAAATTGCTGACATGCAACGCTGAAATGTGGCAGAAGCGTTGCACAAACCAAATGGCATTCTCCTATATGCATATGTTCCATGAGGACATGTGAAAGTTGTCCTATCTTGATCTTCTGGTGCGATTGGGATTTGGTTATACCCTGAATAGCCATCAAGAAAACAATAAAAACCATACCCTGCAATTTTTTCTAACATTTGATCAATAAATGCCAAAGGAAAGTGATCTTTTCTAGTGGCATCATTGAGACATCTATAATCTATACAGACTCTCCATCTTGTGACGGTCCTGGTAGGTATTAGTTCATTATTTTTATTTTTTATCACTATCATACCTCTCCTTTTTGGTACTACCTGAAAAGGACTTACCCAAGGGCTATCTGAAATAGGGTAAATAATACCTACCGTCAAAAGCTTTATAATCTCCTTTTTTACCATTTCCTGCATTACTGGGTTTAATCTCCTTTGGGGTTGGACTATCAGTTTGTAGCTATCCTTCATGAGGATTCTGTTCATACAAATTGCTGAATTAATCCTTTTGATATCTTCTACAGTCCATCCCAAGGCTCATTTGTGTGCTTTTAATACTTCAATCAATCTTTCTTCCTGTTCTGTAGTTAGAGAAGATGAAATAATTACTGGAAATAACTCATGCTCAAGATAGACATATTTCAAATGAGAAGGGAGAGTTTTGAGTTCAATTTTTGGTTGAACTTCTTCTAATTGCATGTCCCCTTCCTCATAATCTTTTTCCAATAATTTTACATCACTTCTGATAGTCGGATCTTCATCTTGTGTGGTGCCAGATTTTGCCAAACATCTTTCCATTGAGTCAGAAATTAATTGATCATCTTTGAATTCATCTATAAGATTATTAATCATGTCAATTGAAAAGCATGAAGATGATGTATCATCTTCTGAGAATCTTAGTATCTTTTCCATATAAAAAATAACTCTTTCTTCATCAACTCTTAAAATTAGTTGTCCTTGATGGACATCTATGATTGCCCTGCCTGTTGCAAGAAATGATCTACCCAAAATAATTGGTTCATCAGGACACTCCTTCATTTCAAGTACTATGAAATCTACAGGAAAATAAAATTTATCTACTCTTACAAGCACATTTTCAATTATTCCCTTTCGTCTCTTAGTACTTTGATCAGCAAATTGAAGTGAAACACCTGTGTCTTTCATTTCACCAAGATCTAATTTCTTAAAAATAGAAAATGACATCAAATGTATTGAAGCTCAAGAATCACAAAGTGCTTTTTCAATGTATACTCCTCCCAAAGTACATGGAATGGTAAAACTACCTGGGTCACCAAGTTTTTGTAGTAGCTTATTTTGAAGTATAACACTGCATTTTTCAGTAAGCATTACCACAGAACTTCTTCCAATTTCCTTTTGCTTGATAAAATTTCTTTCAAAAATTTGGCATATGAAGGCATTCGCAATAAAGCATCAGTAAAAGGAATGTTAATGTGAATTTATTTTAAAATCTCCAAAAACTTTGCAAATTGATTATCTAGCTTTTCTCTTTTCATCTTTTGTGGGAAAGGAATTGTAACAGGGAAAAAAGTCAAATTTTTAGTATTTTTTCTTCTTTTTTCTTGGCTTCTTTCTCTTCTGATGGTTAAGAGGGTGTCTCAACATTCTTACCCTTGCCTACCTGTTGTTCTGATCGATTCTTTTCTTGTTTGTTTGCATAGGGTTCATCAAGAGTCATACCTGTGAGCACGTTATTTTTGCCTCACATGAATTACTCCAAAAGAATTCCCAAAATTAGATCTTTTCTTTAATTATTTGTTATTTTAGAAATTATCGTAGAATTTTTCTGATTATTTGCATATTTGTGTGTGCGTATTTAATTTTATTAATGCATTGAAAAATACAAAAAATATATTGCATCTGCATTTAGGATTTAATTTTATATTTTTAGTACATTAATTTGTTTGACAAAAATAATAAAAAATCATCATCATAAAAATAGTCATGTTGCATTTTACTTTTTTATTTTCGTATGTTGGAAATTTTCTTTTAATTTGATATTTAATTAGTTGTGATAATTATTATTTAGAGATAATTAAGTTGATTTGGTAGAATAATTTGGTTTAGGGATTAATTAAGGTTTTATTTATAATTTTGAGAAGAAATACTTTTGAAATAAAAGAAAGGGAGAAGAATGAAAGGAATTAAAGTTTTGGGCTAATTCAAATTCCCCAAAGCCCAATCAATTTTGGACACAGCCCAAAAAACCATGCCCCACCCGGTCCAAACCTTCAACCCCTCAGACCATTGAAACAACGTAGTATAGGAAGAATACTACGTCGTTTCGAGATCAACAGATCTCAACCGTTCATTTTACCATATCCAACGGCCAAGACCTCACCCCATCACCCGTTTAACCTGACCCCGACCCGTCTTTTCCATACCCGATCCAGTCTCGTTTGAATCCAAACGACCTCGTTTCATCGATGGATTAATCATAGCCGTTGGATTTCAATCATCCGACGGCTCCAATTAATCATCCCATTTTAATATACCCAAACCCCTCAGATCCCCCCCTTCACTCTCGTCTATCCCAAACACCCAAACCCTAGAGACGCCGCCCGTGAAACCTCCATCATTTCTGGTGGCGGCGCAGCCTTACACCACCCCTACTCGCCTGTCAATAACACCTCAAGACCCTCTCTATCCCTTATTCCCCAATCTGTAGCTAGTTTCCCTCGAATCACCCTAGGACTTCTCGAATCTTCAATAGAAGCAGTCCGGTCCCAAAATCCCCGAACCCTAGCTTATCCAATAGACCCCAAATCAACACCACATAACCCTCAAAACTCCTTCATACCAAATCCATCATTGGTTTCCTTCGAATCTGACCGGAACTCGTCGAATTTTAAATCTAAGTTCGAATCCTAAAAGTTCAAAATCAGTTTCCGTTGAACCTGATGACATGCATCGATCCAAGCCACTAGTTTTTCATGATTAGAAGGTCGATTCACTACAAAACCGATGTTGTTCATTTGTTCTTGACAAAGAACAAATGATTAGCATCAGTTTCGGGTGAGTTAGAGTATCAAGGGTAATTTCAAGTTTAGCCAGTGAGTTCCCTTTATTGTTTTCTGTTCATTTTTAAGTTTGTTTCACCTTTTACTCTTCTTTTTTCCTTCTTGTTTTCTTTCTCCAGTATTCTTCTAAGTAGCCCTTCCATTCACAAGTCTGTTAGTTCCTTATCTGCATTAATTCTTATTTCAATGGCATTTTCTGAATTCATATTCATATGAGAAGGGTCTAGGTTTAATTCAAGATTCAATTGAATTGGTCGAGGTTTATTCTAGTATGTTATGGAAGTCATTAGTTTTCTAACATTTCTGAAAGTTCCATTTAGAATTCTTATAGAAGACTAATTCTTCATGAATTAATATGATTCACTAGTTGTTAGATGCGTTCTTAATTTGGAAGTTCATTTGTTTCAATCCATCTGAAGGTATTAGCTCGTTTTTTTCTGTTTGTATGTTTGTAAGTATTCAGAACTTTAGGGGGTATTAAATAACATGGGGTTTAAGGGTAGTCTAGGGATTATTTATATTGGAGTATTTACCCAACTAATTAGGAAGTTTCTATAATGGTAGGGTTAAGAATGCACTATTGAATAAAGAAAAGAACTTGAATTGGGTGGAATCAAATAAAAATTGTTGAAGGGGCATTTGTGAATCAAAGAGGCATTTTCTACTGCCTATTTAAACTGAGAAGAATAGAGAACAGAGGGGAAAAATGAGAAAAAGAAACAGAGAGACTCTAAGAGACAGAAAACCTTGAAAGCTAAAACGGCTAGATTCTTTAGAAACTCGGAAATTCCTGCATTCCATTGTTGAAGAACTATCCAAATTCAGCTTGTTTGGATCCCTGATTTCTTTTTGTTTGGCTAAAATACTTAAAGAATTTTCCTAGTTGCACCACTGGTTTATAAATGGCTTGAGATTTTAGTTTTAAGTTGGTTTTTGCATTTGTTACTCCTCTACTGTTCCATTGATTGTTCTTGAGCTGAATTCGTTGTTTCATCGACTGAATCTGGGCTCATTTTCTGCTGGTTCTCTACTGATTTTTCACCCTTTCTGTTTCTCTTTTGATTTCCAGGTATTCACCACACCTCTTAATGTATGAGAATGGATGAACGTGAAGTTGGTTTGATCAAGCCGAAATTTGTAATTGAGCAGTTGGTTAAATGATATTTCTGCACCTTTGAAACTAGTTAATTGTTGTATTTTAGCTTGGTTTCCATTATGTGTGAGCATTTGATTCTCTTTTTCTCATTGTTCAATTCCCCTTGAGTTCTTGAAAGTTTCAAGTAGCATTTCAATTTAGATGATCTGTTATTAAAAGGACATGAAAATTATTTGAACATAGGAGCTTCTGTTTGCTGTATATTTGAGTACTGAAGAGGCTAATGTGAGCTTCAGAAATTTTATTTTTGTTTCTTTCTTGGCAATTCCCTTGTTGAATATAGTAATCAAAGGGGATGATGGATTATAGTATTCTAAAACATATTCATTAGATGTTTAGCTTTAGCCATGGTTAGTAATAGTTCTGATTCTCCATATTGCTATAGTTTGCATGTTTCTTTTATTCTAAAACTCTTAGTCTGGGCTTAAAAGTCAAAAACATGTTCTTATATTTACTTTATAAAAGCAGTTTTCTTTTTTGGCGTAAGCTTGAAACGATTGTGTATAGTTTGCATGGTTTTAAGTTTGGGTATTGAATGACAAAAATAAGTTGCATACGAGTTGTTGTTGACCATCAAATGGTATACTCATTTTTAAAAAATGCTCTGAATTCGTTCACGACTGCCAGTATTTGTGCAAAAATGGTAAATCTTTAGTGAAGATGGCCTTTGTCTTAAGTGCTGAAGATGAAACATTAGACCTGGGCCTCCAGCGTTGGCCCAGTTGTGCCAAAATCCCTTTCATGCCATTAAACATCAATTTAGGCTTCATGCTGAGCCCAACTGTGTTGCTCGCTATTACTAAGTAACCAGCATTTAGCTTTGGGCTTCAGGCCAGGCTCGAGCCATTTGGGTAATTAGAACAACTGCATTACACCTTTCCATTTAGTAAATCAAGCCCGAACTTTAGCCTAGAGTGGTTACAATTTCCCCAAAACCTCCTTTAATTAGTATATCATATTTTTAAAGTAGATTTGAGGCGTGCCATGTTAAATAAGCTTAGTTATGGCCCTCAAAAGCTTAGTTTGAGTTCCCTTTAAAATTGGAATCGAGGTGTGCCATGCCAAATAAAATCTTAAAATGCATGGACCTCATTTAATTGATTTTAATCCATAGAAATCAAGGCGTGCCATTTAGTTGAATTTCCATGGCCCTCGCAGACTTGAAAGTGCGTAGTTGCTTTAGGCGCGCTATTAAAAAATTACTTTCCTAAACTCGGGTGCTCATTTATGTGACCCAAATCCAAATCTCAACAACGTTATATGAAACGTGTTGTGGACTGCAGATGCATTTATGTGACGTGGCTCAAGACGCGTTTTATGTGACGATGAATCTTCCTAAAAGATAATTGAATAAAAACGGGTATAAAGTTAAAATTGAACCATAGGCTCAAACATGTTTTTTTAAAAATCAGATAATAGGCCAAAAATAATAGTTGAGCAACCGTGCTAGAACCACGGAACCCAGGAATGCCTAACACCTCCCGGGTTAACAGAATTCATTTCCCGGATTTCTGTGTTCGTGGACTGTAAAACAGAGTCAATTTTTCCTCGATTCGGGATTTGAA
Organism: Nicotiana tabacum; assembly: GCF_000715075.1. NCBI lineage: Eukaryota > Viridiplantae > Streptophyta > Magnoliopsida > Solanales > Solanaceae > Nicotiana > Nicotiana tabacum. The sequence goes on along the minus strand of NC_134089.1, from coordinate 135,060,014 downwards.
CCGGTGACTTGGGACACCATAAATTATCCCAAGTGGCGACTCTGAATAAATAAATCCCGTTTCAATTGTCACTTAAAGTGGAAAAAACACCCTTATTTTCCGGGGGGAGTAAATAGGAGGTGTGACAATACCTGACCGTAAGGCAATGACATTAAGGTGTTCTTTTGGATTTCTCTCTGTATTGCTTGGTAAAGGACCTTGAATCTTTTCAGACACAAGAGTGGCCAATTGGCTTAAATGAATTTCAAGATTTTTTAGAGCTGAATTTTGGCTCTCCATTTTTTCATCAGTAACCTTAATGTACTTGTACAAAAGGTCATCAAGACTTGGATGGCCTTGTTGAGGCCTTTGCTGATATGGAGTTGTTTGCTGATGAGGCCTGAAATTTTGTTGTCCACGATTTTGATTTTGATATCCGGGTGGACTCTGTACCTGTTTCTTTTGGTAGTTTTGAGAGTTTTCAGCTCCATTTTCATTGCTCCATTGAAATTCTGGATGTTTTTATGCTAATGAACTTCCAAAAGGATACGGCTTGTATCCGATGACATTGACCTGTTCATAATTTTGATTGGTTGCTTGACATTCGTGGTTTAGATGGTTTTCTCCACACAAGCCTCAGACTGTCTTGGTTGTTGTGTATTTACCTGAAAAGATTCAAATTTTTGTGCTAAAGAAACAATTTGTTGTGTTAGTGTATTTGAAACATCCACCTGATTTACTGTAGCAGCCTTCTTAATGATTACATGCTCAGATGTCCACTGTATGGCATTTTCAGAAATTTTATTAAGCAATTGCATTGCTTCTTCTGTGGTTTTTCCCATTATGGAACCTCCTGCAACTGCATCTATTACATTTCTATAAGATGGTTTCAAACCAAGATAAAAAATATACAACTGCATATGTTCAGGAATGTCATGATGTAGACATTTCCTTAACATTGTTTTCAATCTTTCCCAAGTTTGATAAACTGACTCAGTGTCAATCTGCAAGAAGTTAGATATATCCTGTCTTAACTTTGTTGTTTTAGCAGGGGAAAAATATTTATTTAAAAATTTCTGAGTCATTTGGTCCCATGTGGTAATAGACCCTTGCGGCAAACTTTGTAACCAAGTTTTGGCCTCTCCTTTTAAAGAAAAAGGAAATAGCGTTAACTTAATTGCTTCAGGAGGTACTCCATTATACTTTGCAGTTTCAACCAATTCTAAGAAGTCAATTAAATGACTATGTAGATCTTCACTTAGATCACCAGTGAAAATACAAGATTGTTGAATTGTTTGAATCAGATCTATCCTGATTTCAAAGTTATTGGCTGCTACTAGAGGTTTCCGACACTAGATTCACAGTTAAAACGATCATGTCAATCATAATCCCTTAGGATTCTGTTTGCTGGTCTTGGCGCCACTTCATCAAACTGCTCCTCTACATGAGCTGGTGGTGGAATTTATAGTGGATTGTTATCATCTTCTAATTGGTGCTCCATTCTGTTACAAGTTATGTTTTGAGACGATATTAGTCCTTTCCTGCATAATCGCAAAGTTTTTTCAATTTTCGGATCGTAATTGGCCAACTCTTTTGTAGAAGAGCGAGCCATAAACTATCTGAAATTAAAGTAAAATAAAGACAGTCCCTAAAATAGTAATAGATAATTTTAAAAATGAATAAAAAAATAGTACGGTAATATTATAGTTAAACTAAAACAGTAAGTTGTAACTAACCATCAAAAGAAATAATATAATACTAATTATATTATATGGAAAAATCAATAATAAATCAAGTATGTTGAAGGATTAAAGTACTATCAATTAAAAAAAAGTTGAATAAAATATTATTTTATAAAAATATAGTAAAAGTAATAGTTATAATAGTAATATAGAATAGTACAAAGGATACTTTTAGAACTAGAATAGTAAAAACAAGTACTTGCAATTATAATAATAATAAAAATAATAAAATATACTTAAAAAATGATAAATAAAAAAAATGAGATTGTGAATCACAAAACTAATATACTATACTATTATATAGATGTTAGTACTAACAATAATAATATAATAAGAAAATATAAAATAGAGTAGGTTGAAGTACTAACTATGAGGGATTTTTTTTATTTATGCTTTTTTACAATATTATATAGAATTGCTCCTAATAATAGTAACAATTATGATAGTAATATGTAGGAGATAACATTTTGAAGGAAAAATTAACAATAATAATAAATTCTCAAATTAGAAATAAAATATTTAATCTGAAGTAGATGTGTGCCAATCCCCGGCAACGGCGCCAAAAATTTGACGAAGCTTGTGTGTATAGGATTTTCTGCTCGTACTCTGTCAAATTCTAGTATAGTTTATGATATCGTCCCACAGAGATTGGACAATCTAAGCTACAAATTTGTAATATTTTGACTACTATTTGAGAGAACCAAATTGATGAAAGGTGTGTTTGAAATTATAAATTAAGACAAATTTCTTCTGAAAAGTTTATATTTAAAAAGAGTTGGGAATCATTGAATTCACTTAATATATCATTACAATAAAATCTCAGTTTCATACGTATTCCTCTAAAGAATAATTGCTTATTGCTAATACAATTATATTTTTATACTAAGAAATAAATAAATAATTAACACTCTGTGAGGTTATGTCAGTTAATTGATTTAAAACTAGTGACGATTAAACTGAAATATCTTGCCTGAATTGTACTCAAGTGTAGTAAAAAACTTTGTGAGAATATTTTTACTAGAAAATTAATAATCTTGCCTTCAACAATTTCTCCGTGAAAATTAAAACTGAGGAAAACAAGATTACAGACTTGAAACAATAATCTTACTAAAAATTACTTTGACTCTAATATTATGTGCTCAAGTATAGTAAAAACTTCGTGAGAATATTTTTACTAGAAAATCAGTAATCTAGCCTTCAACAATTCCTCCGTGAGAATTAAAATTGAGGAAAGCAAGATTACATACTTGAAATAGTAATCTTACTAAAAATTACTTTCACTCTAATATTCTATTCATCAGTTATTATATGTTAATTTTGCTCCGTGAGAATTACAAAATTAATATAAGAATACTTTAGATATAAAATATGTAGATGTGATAATAATGAATTAAAAATCATCATTCCAGCACAATATGAAATATAAATAGAGTTTCAGGCCAAGAATGTATCGAACTGAGATAGTATTATAATTATATCAAGCTTCATCAACTATCCCAATAAAAAGAAATTACTCCATTATGAAGTAAGAAAAACTAAAAAATACTTTCAAAAGACTAAGAATATTTTTACTACAAAGAGAGACTAGAGAAAGAGACCAAGATTACTCTTCTCTTTCTCTTTAGAACTTAAGAAAAACTAATTAGGAAATTGGATACAAAGTGGGATGTTCTTTCTTCTACAAACATATGTCTATTTATAGAAAAATTTCTATAAGACCTTGGTGAGAATTTGCAAGATAATATCAATATATCATATGGCCTTGATGAGAAATTGCCATGGCAATTTGTCATGAAATTTTAGTGAGATTTGCCATAACTTTTATATCTCTTGACTTTGTGTAGTCTTAGATGATATTTTCACGGATGTATCCTTATTCCTTGAACTGTAGGTTATTTCTTTCTATTTTTTTATGTATTCGTTTTCCTGCAAGAATTGTTAGAAAAGTGCAAGAATAAGATATAAATTGGTCATGTTTTATATCTAAAATATTATATATTTTTTTAAAATATAAGAATAATTTATATCCATCAAAAAGACCCCTTCGGTTCCGGGCCGATGTGAGCCCATGTCGAGGTATATATGCACAATCATCGGCGACCTTCTCGACCAAGTCAAGAAGGACTGCAATTGGGTTGACAAGCATGTGGTAGTGCCCTCGCCTGAAGAGTCAATCATTACTTATGCAGAAGGGTTTCTAAGTGTTTACACTTACCCTTTCACATTGGGTCTTTTGAACCCGGTCATCATGGACATCTGCAAGAATATGAAGTCACCCTCGGCCAAATACACTCTTCCTTCTAGAGGATAGTGATACTGCTCCGTTATTTTGTGAGCCAAGTCGACGGGCTTTCTTTTACCCTCGATCATCTCATACGATTATATAGCCTCCGACTTTATCGAGGGGGGCTAATAAAGCTTCAGCGTCGGGCCTCCAATAAGGCTTTCTCGAGCATAGACGAGGATAAGTATCGGTTCTGGATGGGCTGATTTGTCCAAGTGAAGACCTCGGACTTGATCCCGGCCGAAAATATGCCATTTCCGGAGAAATGGAATATGAGACGTGAGTATAACTCCCCTTTATAACTTTTGTTTTATTACCTTCATTTATCTTTTCTTATTAGCGTTTCATTTGGTGCAGTCGTTGATTGGATGCCGGCTGCTATTCCCCAGCTCGAGAATTAGGTCTGGAGCTTGGTGTCGAAATCGACACATGCTGAATGAGCATGGCGTGAATTGGCGACAGGCCGATGGGAGGCCCGAAACCATGATAAGTTTTCGTATAACTTGATAACTTTATCCACTGCCCGAATCTCTTCTTGATCTCATTTACCCTTCTTTTGCAGGTCTTGGGAAGGATGTATTGATGACGCCCCCATCTAGTGATGAAGAAAACCTTCCCCAACCATCTGCTATGAAATAGAAGAAAGAGCGGAAAAGGAGAGAGGCTTCGAGCTCCACAAAGTTGGACGAGCAAAAGCCCAAAAAGAGGCGGACTCGCAAGGGGAATTTCATCCCTTTAACGATGGACTCAGTCCTCAGGCTATGAGATGAGCCCGAAGAGGGTGAACAAGAAGAAGAAAATAAAGATGATTCCCGGCTGGCAGCCCATTCACGAACTAACACCGGGGCTCGGAAAGTTCTGGAACCAGTGGAAGTCAATATTGCCCAACCTAGGATTGATGAGGTTGGGGAGGAGACTTCGGCCCAAGTCCCCTAGCCAAAAGGAACCGAAGATGTTTTGCCTCGAGGCAAAGAGGTTATCTATGAGGCGATGGATTCCGACGTAGAAGCCGAGCTCGAGATTCCTCAAGACGGAGGCAGTGCCTCAAAGGACCTACTTGGGGTAATAGAGATCGGGGATTATTCTTTGTTTCCTTCAGTCTCCAATTCCATGATACGTGATGCTCAGGACGCAGAGGCTTGTCACGGGGGAGAAGCCCACGAAGAGGAGGATCTCTTCTGTGGTTTATTTGCTGGGGTAAAAGATGTCTCTGGCCTGAGTGATTTGGAAGTTCCGAAGATAGGCTCGGGCGAGGCTTCCCCGAGTATTAAATTGACCAACCAATTCCTGACCTAAGTGCTGATCTTAGGTGCAAGCGGACAATAATGATCACAGTCCCGGAGGACGCCCGGGTTCTCGGTGCCCCCGTAGGGGTAGCCAGCTACCTCCGGTGTTTGGTCACAGAGGAAGATCAAGCCTAGATGGACGAGGTGGGGCGCCTTGCCTCTTCAATGAAGCCCAACAAGTTCTAAAGTGGGTAATCCCTGATTCTTCTGCTCATTTTGATACTTAGGTTTTTTCTTCTTTTGCATAAATTTCCCCTTCTATATTTGCAGGCTTCGGTGCTTCACCATGAAACTTTCCTTAGGTTCTGGAAGGAAATTAGCCATTACAAGGCCGAGATCCATGGTTTGGCCTAGGAAAAGGATAGCTTCAAACTTCTCAGCAAGCAAAGAGAAGAGGAAGCTAGGGGTCTCCGTGCTAAGCTAGAAACAGCTCAGAAAGAGTGCACTGAACTGATGGAGTAGGTAAGGAGAATTTTTGAGGTTAGTGATGGCGATTCAAGCGTCATAACTAACGGTTCGAACCTGCAAGTCTATCAAAAACTCGAAGTGATCCGACAGCTTTATGAGGAAACAAATGCACTCAAAGCCGAGGCCGAAAGATGGAAGGAGAAGATGGACTGCTTGGCCTCAGAGAAGGAGACTGCTCGAGCTCAGCTGACCTCAGCTGAGAATCAACTTCGAGGCTTGAAAAAGAATGCCTTGGTGCAAGTCAATAAAATTGAGGAGTCCCAGTATCGGTTGGGTTTAGCAACTTCTGATCGAGAAAAGCTGGCCACGGAATTTTCAGCGGCCAAGGCCAATGCCGATGCTATGGTGGCCGTCTATTGGACCGACGCTGAAGTTGCTCAGGGTCGGGCGAAGGAGGTTGCCGAAGCTGCTCAGGTTCGAGCAAACCAGGTTGCTGAGTATACTAAATACCAGTCTCATAGAGAGACTCTCGAGGAGATCCACGCTCGTGGCTATGATCTTACAAGTGAGATCGAGAGCGCCAAAGAGCTCGAAGCTAAAGCCAAAGAGTTGGCCTTTCCTGTGATGATGACTTTGGAAGCATGAGTGGGTCCGAGAGTAGGGAAGACCCCGAGAGCAAAAAGGTTGCTCTCGAAGAAGATTAGGCCTTTAGGATTGGTAGTGTTTCTTTTAAGGCCACTTTAGCTTTTGTAAAGAGTTCTGATCGGGCCAAGCTGCCTTTGTAAATGATTTTTTATATGCAAAGATCTTTTTTCCCTTTCTGCCTTATCTTTACTTTTTGTTCTATTTATGCCTTATGAAATTGCATCCATAGGTTCGAGGCTTAGGCAATTTGGACCGAAACCGAACTAGTGTCGAGTGAGTACTTGCTCGAACTCGAAGTAGGATAAACCTTAGGTTTTAATTGAGTGAGGATGATCCCTCAAACTCAAAACAAAAGATGGCCCTTAGGCTTTTGTATTAGGCCGATGTAGCCTTTGTAAAAAGATTGGCTTTTCCCCCTTTCGGCTTGAAAAGTTTATTGTTAGTTATACAAAATTTGTTATGCCATAGCACGAAATGAGGAATTGTTCGAAAGTTCGAGCAATTTTGTATTCATTAGGGTTTTCGAGGCTTGATATTATCATAGCACTTTTGTGATGTTTTGTAATGCCTTAGTATGTAATAAGGAATTTGTTCGAAAGTGCAAACAATTTTGTACACGTTAGGATTCTCAAGGCTTGATATTACCGAATCCCTTAGTAATTTTGCTGAGGGGATCTATTTTAACCGGCTTATGAAAATATTTGAAGGCCTATTTTATTATGGAATGTGAACGTCCCCGATCCATGTTAATTTAGCCGTAGCCTTGTTAGTTTGGGACTTGCCTCTTGGGCTTGTTTTCCCATTATACTTCGAACTTGTTCGAAGTGTCAGTCCCCGAGTGGAGTGTCCATGGCCTGCAAAAATTAAGGGTTTCCTTTTTAAGGTCTTATGATCTCGAGGCTTTAATAATTCGATCTCGTCTATTTTTCAGACGACAACCCCTGAGTGTGGGGTTGATTGTTTGATCTTCAGTTGTGATTGGCCCTTAAGCCTATTTACAAAATAGATCAGGAGTATGAAATTGTAAAGTAAAATTATTCTAAGGCATGAGATGTTTGGCAAGGAAGAAATACTTCTCTTAATAGATGATTATACATGCGTACATGTTTGAAATCAGGGTTCGAGCGACCTATATGGGCATGGCTCATTCGACCGTTGGCCCTTACAAAATTTACCTATCGAGACCCTGTTGCCACGAAGTAATTTCCTTGCAACAAAGTCGTCTTCGAGGGTAATGCCCCCTAGTATTTGAGGTTGATTGTAGAGAAGCCTCGGATACTGTTGACTTGTTCTAAGTTAGCACGATCAATGGTTGCCTCGTTAAAAACCTCACCGGAAAACCCTTTTGGGACAAAATCAGTCTAAGGGAAAAAGAGTGCAACGCGTGCCTTTAGACCTAAAGTTTTTGTGTCGAGGAGTCCATTTTTGTCTCTAGTCGATCACCTACAGGAGTTAGTTTAAAATATAAATGAAAATAGAGAAGGTCGTACCTTGGCAGTAGTATCGTTTTAAGTGTAATATATTCCAATTGCTTGGTAATTATTTGTTGTCCATTGTACCGAGCTTGCAGGACCCTTTTCCAGTAATTTTGAGAACCTGATATGGTCCTTCCCAGTTCGGACCCAGCTTCTCTTCATTTGGATTTCGAGTGTTGAGGGTGACCTTTCTTAGCACCAAGTCCCCGATGTTAAAATGTTGAAGATTGGCACTTCGATTGTAGTATCTTTTGACCCGCTGTTTTTGAGCGGCCAATCGGACAAGGGAAGCTTTGCATCTTTCATCCAACAATTCTAAACTCGTACTCATGGCCTTGTTATTTGACTCTTCTGTTGCATATCGAAACCTGATGCTGGGTTCTCCGACTTCGATCGGGATTAAAGCTTCGATGCAATAGACTAACGAAAACGGTGTTGCACAGGTACTGGATTTTGACGTTGTGTGGTACGCCTATAGAACCTCGGGCAATATCTCTTTCCACTTCCCTTTGGCATCGGTCAATCTTTTTTTAAGGTTTTGAATGATGGTTTTGTTGTTCGATTCGGCCTGTCTGTTTCCGCTGGGATGATAAGGTGTCGATAGGATTCTTTTGTTCTTGTGATACTCGAAAAACTTAGTTACTTTGCTGCTGATGAATTGCTTTCCATTACCGCATACAATCTCAGAGGCATCCCGAATCGACATATGATGTGATCCCATATGAAGTCTACGACTTCTTTTTCTCTGACTTTCTCAAAACCTTTGCTTCAACCCACTTAAAATAATAATCAGTCATAAATAAAATAAACCGAGCTTTACATGGGACCGATGGAAGGGGGGTGACGATGTCCATCCCCAACTTCATGAACGGCCATGGGGATAAGACCGAGTGGAGTTGCTCCTCGGGATGGTGAATCATCGGCGCATAACTTTGACATTTATCGCACTTTCGGATGAACTCTTTAGTATCCTTTTCCATATCAGCCCAATAGTACCCTGCTCTGATAACTTTGTGAACCAGTGATTTGGCATCGGAGTGGTTCCCACAAATGCCTTCGTGAATCTCCTGTAGGACATAGTCCGTGTCTCTTGGTCCCAAACATATCGCCAATGGCCCATCAAACATCCTCCTGAACAACGTTCCATCCTCGGCCAGAGTGAACCATACTGCCTTCGTGCGCATAGCTCTCAACTCTTTTGGATCCAACGGGAGATTCCCGTTCTTTAAGTACTCTACATACTTATTTCTCCAGTCCCAAGTCAAACTTGTAGAGTTTATTTCGGCGTAGCCTTCTTCTATTACTGATCTCGAGAGTTGTACGACATTTCTCGAGTTAAGTTCGCCATCCTCGACCAATGACCCCAAGTTTGCAAGGGCGTCGGCCTCGCTGTTCTATTCCCGAGGTACGTGTTGTAAGGTCCATTCTTTAAATTGATGCAAAGTTACCTGTAGCTTGTCCAAGTATCTCTGCATTCTATCTTCTCGGACTTCGAAAGTTCTGTTAACTTGGTTCACCACAAGTAGGGAATCACATTTGGCCTTGATGACCTCTGCTCCCCAACTTTTAGCCAGCTCGAGACTTGCAATCATGGCCTCATACTCGGCCTCATTGTTAGTTAACTTCGATGATTTGATAGATTGTCTAATTATGTTGCCCGTGAATGACTTCAAAACAATGTCCAGACAAACCCTTTTACATTCGAAGCGCCGTCTGTGAAGAGGGTCCATACCCCTAATGATGTACCCGATTTTAATAATAGTTCCTTTTCAACCTCGGGCACGAGGGCTTGCATGAAGTCGGCCACGAAGTCTGCCAAGGTTTGAGACTTGATGGCTGTTCGAGGTTGATATTCGTATCGTACTCGCTGATCTCGATGTCCCATTTGGCCAATCGACCTGAAAGTTTGAGTTTGTGAAAAATATTGCGAAGGGGATATGTAGTTATATCATAAATAGGGTGACATTGAAAATATGGTTTTAATTTCCTAGAGGCGCTTATTAAAGCAAGCACTAATTTTTCTAAGTGTGGATTGTCACACCTCCTTTTTCCGCACCCGAGGGGGCAAGGGGAGTTTTTTCCAATTAAAGGACAATCGAAACGGGATTTGCTTATTTATTTCAGAGTCGCCACTTGGGAGATTTAGGGTGTCCCAAGTCACCAATTTTAATCCCGAATCGAGGAAATGAATGACTCTATATTACAGTCTGCGTACCAGAAATCTAGATAAGGAATTCTGTTAACCCGGGAGAAGGTGTTAGGCATTCCCGAGTTCCGTGGTTCTAGCACGGTCGCTCAACTGTTATATTCGGCTTATTTATCTGATTTTAAAATACAATTATGAACCAATGTGCCAATTTTAACTTTTTACCGCTTTATTATTATTGTTTTTACAAGAATGTGAACATCGCTTAAAACACGTCTTTGGACTGCGTCACATGAAATGCACCCACAATCCGGAACGCATTTTATTTGATGTTTTGAGATTTGGATTTGGGTCGCATGAAATGCACACCCGAGCTTAAGAAAGTAAATTATTAAACACGCGCCTAAAGAGACTATCGCGTTATTATTTTGCGGAGGCCGTGAAATTCGCTAAACGACCCTCCTGAATTCTAAGTAATTTTAAACAAGTATTTACTGAGGGCCCCACAATTTGTATTTTTATTCGGCGAGGCTCATCTCATTCTTATTTTTTGAAGGAATTTGCAACGACGTGGAAATGCGTCTCGGGCCACGTCACAATCAATGTGCCCGTGACTAGAGACATATTTCGACTCCGTTGAGATTTGGATTTGGGTCACATAAATGTGCACCCGAGTTCAGGGAGATAACATTATTAAAGGCGCGCCTAAAGCAACTAGCGCATTATTATTTTGGGGAGGGCCGTGAAATTTGTTAAACGGCCCATCCCGGAATCTAAGTATTTAATATATACATTTAGAGGGCCCCGCGGCTTGTGCATTTTTTTTCCTTTTATTTTTTTTTATTTTGCGAGGCTCATCTCATTTTTACTATTTAAGGGCAAACTTAAAACAACTACGATTTCCTACTAGTGAAGCCATCCGAGATTAAACAACAAAAAAAACGATTCTAACAGGTAATAATATCCATGGCAAAAATGAAAAATAGAATAACCTCGTTCATATGCTCACATTTACTTTAAGCATGCAGTAACTAAACATAAAATACCATTTTTAACACAACAACAAAAATTGCATTGTTGACATTCATAAACATCGAATATTTTCATTTATTGCCTTGAACCATAATATGCAAAATGAATGAAATGAAACAAAGGATGAAGAACACCAACCTTCGAACCTCGACAATCCTAGAACGACAAACAGTGCTTCCTACGGAACTCGAAGCCGGAGCTCTCTGACCGAAGAACAACGACGGAACCTCGGACAACACCTCGACGTACCGGACCTCGACGAACCAAAGTCGACCTCTACGGAAAACAGAAAACTCGGCCAAGCAGGATCGAAGCAACCCACCGTTGCTCGGAAACGCAGCTACGACTGCTTGGAGGTTGACGACGTTGGACTGAAAATGGCGGACTGATTCTGGAGGTTGACGACGGGGGGAAACTGTTGGTCGTGGTGTTGGGTGGTGATGGGAGGCAGTGGTCGACGGAGGGAGCTCGCAACGGCAACAATGGCGGATTCAAGGAGGAGGAAGGCGATGGTCGTCACTGTCGCGACTGGTTTTAGTTACGACGGGGTGAGGGACTGACTTGTCGTGTTTTCCGGCGTTCGTTTGGACGGTGGTGGTTATGGGCGATGGAGGAGTTGGTCTGTGAGGGTGTCGGAAGGGATGGAGGGAACTCGTTTGGTCCTGTTTTTGTTGGTTTTACAGTAGGGTTTGTTAGGCGTTGAGGAGGATGACGGGGTGCTGTTTGGTGATGGAGGAGTTGGTCCTCGCTGCGACAGTAGGGGTCGTTAATGGTGGTTTACCGACGGGGGGTGGTTTGACGATGGTGGGGCTGCCGGGGAAGGTGACGGGTTGAGGAGGAGTGAGCTCGGACGTGTCGATGGAGATAGTTGTTTGGACAGGAGGAGGAGGAGGTTGTCGGTGGTCTTTCGACGCTGGGGGGGCAGTAGGGTTTTCTTACTTTCTTCTTTGAAGAAGAAAGAGGAACAATAGTCGTTCCCTTCAAATTTTTTCCCGTCCTTTCGTTGGTCCCCCTTCTGTTGGCTTTTTGTCCGTGTTTTGTACTGGGTTTTGCCCAGAAAAATGAGCCCACGCGTGGTGGGGTTCGAGGCATATGTCCCCCACGCGTGGTGGGGTTCCCCATGTGTCCTGGACACGGTTTATTATGGGCTAGGTCCGAAAATTAGGCCTAAAACCGGGTAGTTTGAACCCGAATATTATTCTTTTGCCCGGACCCGAGAAATAGGAACACGTTGCTTAACTAGTCCTATGCAAGCAAAATAACTACCAAAAATAATACTAGTATTTAAACAAAACTATATCTTTTTAAATATTTTTCAAGGTTTAAAATAGCTACAAATATTAATAAAACTATTTGTAATTTTCGTTTTTAAATATTAAGATAAAATATGAAGTAATTTTTTTTGTATTTTTTCAAAGTTAAAATGACTATAGAATATTAATAAAACTATATTTTTTTTGTAATTTTCGTTTTTTAATAAAGACAAAAATATGAAGTAATATTTTTGTATTTTTTCAAAAATTATAATGACTGCAAACATTAATAGAACTATATTTTTTTTTTGTAATTTTCGAATTTATATAAAGTACCAAAATAAAGTACAATTTTTGTATTTTTCAAGTTTATGAGAGATACATAAACTAAAATTTATATATATATTTTTGAAATTTTCTTTTGCAACGAAATAAAGTAAAAATAGTTAAAATAGCTCTATTGGACCCAATTTCACATATTCATGCTAAAAATGTGAAAATTCTCGGGGAGGGTCAAAAATCACGTGCTTACAGCTGCCCCTCTTTGACTGGAAACACGAAGAGTTTTCCGACAAAGAACGACTAGACATGTTTTTGACCCGACCATTACTTGGACGGACTACACTTAAGGAAAGGGAGGGAATGTGACCGAGCCCTGGTATCTGAGCTGCCTACATATCCTTGGTTATACAGGAATCAGGCCACGTGTAGTTCGGGAATGAGAGAGATAGTGAAGTGTACCGAGGTGGAGAGCCGATCGAGGTGCCGTTCCGTCGAGGTTCCGGTCCGCGGTCCTGTCATTACAACAAAAATGAAAACTGAAAAAGACTAACTAAGCCTATCAGCTACTTGTTACAAGGATTCCTATCTCTTAAGTCTTCTGAAACTTGGTCTTGAGTCTTGAATGGTGCTTCATGCAGACTTTGGATCTGAACCTTGATACTTGCTAGTTGTAGGTGCTAGTTCTTGAGCAGACCACATTCGCTCTCCACTTCCGTAATCTGGGTTTTTTCTTTTTCTTTTTTTTCTCTCTTTTCTTCTTGTTTTTGTTTTTTGGTGACCAACTTATGTTGATCATCCCAGACTGTTGACTTGCATTCTTGGGGCGAGCTTCTTGTTGCTTCTATCTTGGATTGAGTGCTGGGGATTTTTGTTATAACCTTCTGCTTTCCGGTGGGTCACTGCTTGATCTTGAAAAATGTTTCCCCGTTCTACAGGCGGATTCCTGACTTCTTCTATCTTTGACACGCAACAACCTCCGTTCTACAGGCGGGTCCCTGACAATCAAAACAAACAAAATTTCCTAACCCAGTTTGTACTGGGAAGGTTTGTGAGTCGTTAGCAAAATCGTAACTTACTTACACTACTGATGCAATGATGAGGGTAAACTAAAGACTAGGCTAGGATGTGCATCTCCTATGAGTAAAACCAAAACTCTTGCTAGCAAATGTGTCTGCTAAAATAAAAACCTCAACGACTCAAACTAGAAAGTGTGTCTTCTATGGTTGAATCGGAATGAGCTAAACTAGGAAGTGCGTCTCCTAAGGGTGAAAACTTCAGTGACTAGAAACTAGGAAGTGCTTCTCCTATGAATAAAATCTCGATTAGGAAGTGCGTCTCCTACGGGTAAAACTAAACTTTGAGGAAGTGCGTCTCCTGTGGGTACAATAAACTTAGGAAGTGCGTCTCCTATGGGTACAATAAACTTAGGAAGTGCGTCTCCTATTGGGTACAATAAACTTAGGAAGTGCGTCTCCTATTGGGGATAACTGTTCTTAGGAAGTGCGTCTCCTACTGGGTGAAACTATTCTTAGGAAGTGCGTCTCCTATTGGTACAATGGATCTAGGAAGTGCGTCTCCTATTGGTAAAACTTAGCTTAGGAAGTGCGTCTCCTATTGGTAAAACTTAGCTTAGGAAGTGCGTCTCCTATTGGTGAAATCAACTTAGGAAGTGCGTCTCCTATTGGTGAACCTATTCTTAGGAAGTGCGTCTCCTAATGGTAAAACTGAACTTAGGAAGTGCGTCTCCTATTGGTAGAACTAAACTTAGGAAGTGCGTCTCCTATGGGTGAAATGAACTTAGGAAGTGCGTCTCCTATGGGTGAAATGAACTTAGGAAGTGCGTCTCCTATGGTGAAACTGAACTTTAGGAAGTGCGTCTCCTATGGTGAAACTGAACTTTAGGAAGTGCGTCTCCTATGGTGAAACATATCTTAGGAAGTGCGTCTCCTATTGGTGAAACTGAAACTTAGGAAGTGCGTCTCCTATGGTGAAACTGATCTTAGGAAGTGCGTCTCCTACTGATAAAACTTGCTTAGGAAGTGCATCTCCTACTGGTGAAACTTGCTTAGGAAGTGCGTCTCCTACTGGTGAAATATTTTTAGGAAGTACGTCTCCTATTGGTGAAACTGAACTTAGGAAGTGCGTCTCATACTGGTGAAACTTATCTTAGGAAGTGCGTCTCCTACTGGTACAATGGATTTTAGGAAGTGCGTCTCCTACTGGTGAAACTTGCTTAGGAAGTGCGTCTCCTACTGGTGAAACTTGCTTAGGAAGTGCGTCTCCTACTGGTGAAACTTGCTTAGGAAGTGCGTCTCCTACTGGTGAAATATTTTTAGGAAGTGCGTCTCCTATTGGTGAAACTGAACTTAGGAAGTGCGTCTCCTATGGTAAAACTGAACTTAGGAAGTGCGTCTCCTATGATAAACTGAACTTAGGAAGTGCGTCTCCTATGGTAGAACTGAATTTTAGGAAGTGCGTCTCCTATTGGTACAACTATTCTTAGGAAGTGCGTCTCCTATTGGTGAAATTATTTTTAGGAAGTGCGTCTCCTCTGGGTGAAACTTATCTTAGGAAGTGCGTCTCCTACTGGTAAAACTTGCTTAGGATGTGCGTCTCCTTAGGAAGTGCGTCTCCTATTGGTACAACTGAACTTAGGAAGTGCGTCTCCTATTGGTGAACCTATTCTTAGGAAGTGCGTCTCCTAATGGTAAAACTGAACTTAGGAAGTGCGTCTCCTATTGATGAAACTTAGGAAGTGCGTCTCCTATTGGTGAAACTGAAACTTAGGAAGTGCGTCTCCTATGGTGAAACTGAACTTTAGGAAGTGCGTCTCCTATGGTGAAACACATCTTAGGAAGTGCGTCTCCTATGGGTGAAATGAACTTAGGAAGTGCGTCTCCTATGGTGAAACTGAACTTTAGGAAGTGCGTCTCCTATGGTGAAACTGACTTAGGAAGTGCGTCTCCTATTGATGAAACTTGCTTAGGAAGTGCGTCTCCTATTGGTGAAACTTGCTTTAGGAAGTGCGTCTCCTATGGTGAAACTGAACTTTAGGAAGTGCGTCTCCTATGGTGAAACATATCTTAGGAAGTGCGTCTCCTATGGGTGAAATGAACTTAGGAAGTGCGTCTCCTATGGTGAAACTGAACTTTAGGAAGTGCGTCTCCTATGGTGAAACTGACTTAGGAAGTGCGTCTCCTACTGGTAAAACTAAACTTAGGAAGTGCGTCTCCTATCGGTAGAACTGAACTTAGGAAGTGCGTCTCCTATGGTAAAACTGAACTTTAGGAAGTGCGTCTCCTATGGTGAAACATATCTTAGGAAGTGCGTCTCCTATTGGTGAAACTGAAACTTAGGAAGTGCGTCTCCTACTGGTGAAACTTATCTTTAGGAAGTGCGTCTCCTATGGTGAAACTGACTTAGGAAATGCGTCTCCTACTGATAAAACTGAACTTAGGAGGAAATGCATTTCCTATGGGTAAAACTAAAACTTAGGAGGAAATGCATCTCCTATGGGTAAAACTAAAACTTAGGAGGAAATGCATCTCCTATGGGTAAAGACGTGGAATGTATGCCTCTGTTATCTGGGCGGGCTCCCAATTTCAACACTTAAAAGTAAAGACTGAATGTATTCCTCTGTTATTATGGGCGGGCTCCCAACTTCAACACTTAAAAGTAAAAAAGACTGAATGTATGCCTCTATTATCTGGGCGGGCTCCCAAATTCAACACTTGAAATAAAAAGACTGAAATGTATTCCTCTGTTATCTGGGCGGGCTCCCAACTTCAACACTTAAAAGTAAAAAAAGACTGAATGTATGCCTCTATTATCTGGGCGGGCTCCCAATTTCAACGCTTGAAATAAAAAGACTGAAATGTATTCCTCTCGTTATACAGGTGGGCGTCTGGAACATGAAATGCAAATACTGAAATGTATTCCTCTCGTTATTCAGGTGGGCGCCTGGTTACATGAAATGCAAATACTGAAATGTATTCCTCTCGTTATTCAGGTGGGCGCCTGGTGGTAAAGATATGAAAAAAATGATATGCCCGCATTATACTGGTGGGTGACCTAGAACAGAAATGAAAAGACAGAAATGTATTCCCGCATTATACTGGTGGGTGACCTAGAACAGAAATGAAAGGACAAAAATGTATTCCTCTCGTTATTCAGGTGGGCGCCTGTCTTCAACAATAACTTTGAAAATAAGATCCTATTTGAGGGCGGATGAACCCGACATATCCTTTTTGAGGGCGGATGGACCCAAAATATCCTATTTGAGGGTGGATGAACCCGACAGATCCTATTTGAGGGCGGATGAACCCAACATATCCTATTTGAGGGCGGATGAACCCAACAGATCCTATTTGAGGGCGGATGAACCCGACATATCCTATTTGAGGGCGGATGAACCCAACATATCCTATTTGAGGGCGGATGAACCCAACAGATCCTATTTGAGGGCGGATGAACCCAAAATATCCTATTCGAGGGCGGATGAACCCAAAATATCCTATTTGAGGGCGGATGAACCCGACAGATCCTATTTGAGGGCGGATGAACCCGAAAGATCCTATTCGAGGGCGGATGAACCCAACATATCCTATTTGAGGGCGGATGAACCCAACATATCCTATTTGAGGGCGGATGAACCCGACATATCCTATTCGAGGGAGGATGAACCCAAAATATCCTATTTGAGGGCGGATGAACCCGACAGATCCTATTTGAGGGCGGATGAACCCAACATATCCTATTTGAGGGCGGATGAACCCAACAGATCCTATTTGAGGGCGGATGAACCCAACATATCCTATTTGAGGGCGGATGAACCCGACAGATCCTATTTGAGGGCGGATGAACCCAACAGATCCTATTTGAGGGCGGATGAACCCAACATATCCTATTTGAGGGCGGATGAACCCAACATATCCTATTTGAGGGCGGATGAACCCGACATATCCTTAAGACTTGAAAATGTCTTATCTGGAAAACTTGGTGGGGATTATTTACTTACCTGTTGGGGGGTAAAATGTTATCAGCTGGGGGTACCCGACTTCCAGAAAATTTTCTAAATGGAAGGAAAATTTTCTGCCCCAGTTTGATAATATCCCTTGTGGCATGCGTTTCTGCATCAATGCCATTTCCTTTACCTGTTTCAAATCAAACAAAATTTGTTAGTTTAAAACATGGTGGTTGGTTGTGATACTCCTACTGGGAGGGCTTTCCTTTTCTCCTTCCTTGCTCTGCGCTCCACAACTTGTTGGGGATGATATTATGTGCTGGGGATAATCCCTTCCCGCTGGGGGATATCCCTTTTCTTTTGTGGCATAGCTTGGAAACTGGCATTTTCCCCGACCTTTCAGTCTAGTATGGATTTCGCCAAATCATGCTCACTGCTCTCCTTGCTCTGTTCATGGGCCTTGGCCTTCTTATAACCTTGGTTTTGGCAAGGATATCTCTCTTGACGCTCGTCAATCCTTTTGTTAATTCCCTTTGCTGGGGATATCTTTTTTGACACTGGCCTCGCGCTTGTTCCTCGCTGACTATACCATTTGGATATACTAGTCAGATCTCATCTTGGAAAGCTGATGGCACATTTTGAAGTCATTTCATACTTGTTCTGACCGGACAGACTCTATTGGGGAAAATTTTTTATGAAAGGAGAAAGATAACAGAAACAAAATAAAAGACAAAGGAAACGATGACTCTTTTACAAAAGAAACTATAAATAAAAATTTATCAAACGCAGATACCGACTCTAATGGCCATGACATGCGTATGTGGCCTATCCTCTGCCGTCAATCATCTTTTAAGATCTTCAATTGGCGATTCCCCCTCTGACTCTCAATCTTATTCGACTTGTAGTGCCCGAAGGGTTTTCACTATCAAGTCTCTCTCATTTTTGGGTTCTTCTCTCAGCTTTCATCGCCTTATGGTGCCTGTGAAGGTTTTCACCGATAAGACTCTCTCATTTGTATCACTTTCCAGCTGGGAATTTGGAGTGTCGCCGGTATGACTCTTTCTGCTGGAGATTAGAGTCCCTTTTGCTGTGGAACAGAATGTTATGCTCGCCGGTAAGACTCTTCATTTGTCTGACTTGGCATCTTTTGAAGACTGATCGGAAGGTCTTTCTTTGGACCGTAATGTGGGTTTTGGATAGGGCTAGAAAGAAGAGGTATTAAAGGCTCAAAAAATGCATTAATTTTGGGTTATTAATTACAACCTTCGGAATTAGATTTATTTACATCAAACGCGACTTTTGCCCCAGTTTTTGGCTTGGGGATATTTTAATCGATGATTTTTTCATTTTTCAAAACTATGACCGAGCCGTGAAGCGCCTACGTATCCTCTTTGAGGAATCAGGTCAAACGTAGTTCCCAATTCCTCTTTTTTTCTTGTGACTTTCTTTTCACTCATTTCTTATCTTTGTTTTCTTTTTCTTTTGCCTTTTTCTTTTCTCATTTCTCCTTTCTTTTGTCGTTTTTTTTCTCTCTCTTTTTTTCTTTTATTCTTCTTTTCCGTTTTGTTTTTTTCTTTTCTTTCTTTTCTCTTACCTGCCATGCTTGCGTATTCTAATCGCTGCTACTAATTCCGAACGAGGGGTATGAAAGAAAATAAATAAGGCTCAAAAGGGGTAACGAAGGATAAAGTGTTTGGGTAGCAGAACAAAATGCCTTCGTCATTCCAGTCTTCAAAACACGCCAAGTGCAAACAACACAATTTAAACTTGTAGTCTCTTCTGATGGTGCTGGACTTGACAATTATGTTAAACGTTTTATTTTTCCTTTGTCATTTCTAAAGCACCGTCGGGCGACACTCTCATTATCATGACCGACCCTCATGCCAATTTGGCGAATCTTGCTTTGAACGGTTTCCTTTCTGCTTAACTTGCCCCAGTTCCACATGACTCGGGCTACCGTTCTTATTTCCTTTAAATGGTCTGATCACTTTCCCAGGGTTTTATGATTAACTTTTAAGATTAGGCCCAAACTGTGTGCATGTCATGTCCCTAGAATCGGCATTGAACGAAATGATAAAAGGACTAAACAAAAAGACGACTGGAACTTAACAAAAGACCGGCTTTGCATTAGACTACCGCCGAAATGGTTTGAATAATAAAACAAACAAAACAACCAAAATAAAATCCTAACACAACCTCGACAAAACTTAAACAAACTGATATGACAAAAATGGAAAGATAAGAAAGTTTGACGCCAGAAAATACTCGGATTACAACTCTAAGAATAATCCGGACAACAGAAATGACAACAAAATAAGCCACCACCAGCTTCTCTTTTGCTAACCAAGGAACGGAGCGTGCTCCCACTTTATCAAAACTGGCATCTTAGCCACTGAGCTTCGCATCAATACTGTCAAGACCATTACCAGCTTCAATATCATCAATCTTTGTCAACAAATTTCCAACAGGATTCGAATGCTTCTGTCATCAGGCCTGATCCCCGCAGAGTGTGCATCATGAGGTGCAAGTAAAGGATTCTGGGTGTCATTGTCCGGCTTACCACAAACCAACCACCTTAACTTTGTGATTCAAAACGAAACAGGTTAAAATGGACTCAGTCCGTCCCCATTATTAACAACATTTTTTCTTTTCTTTTTTTTTTTTTCATTTTTCTTTTTTTTTCGATTTTTTCGATTTTTTTTTTCTTTTTTTTTCTTTTTCATTTTTTCGTTTTTTTTCATTTTTTTCATTTCGTTTTTTTTTCATTCTCTTTTTTTTCATTCTCTTTTTTTTTGCCTTTCTTTTTGTTGTGATCGAATCTTGTGGAGATTGCCTACGTATCATGACCCCGCATGAATCAGACCTTGCGTAGTTCGGGCCAATAAAAGCTAAACAATAATACACATTTTTCAATTTTCATATTAGAATAAACTGGGTTTCAAGGATTTAAAGATGACCCGCAAACTTGAAAATCAAACAAACCGCATGTTCTAATCAAAAGATTGGTAGACTCAAAAACAAAATTCCAGCTCCCTTTCTCTGTTCGACAAATGCAACCAAATGGTTATTTTTTACAAATGTGGCCCCTTCCAAATTTCACATGAATTTTGAGGCCGGGGAGGATTATTTTATGACACTTTTACAAACTTGTCCGTTCTTTTACGAAAATAACCTTTCGACAACTGAAAGATACTCTAAGGCTATTTCGGCAAGAACGGTTTAAGACGCGGCCGAAACTGGCTCGGCTTATTTTATTTTTTCATATATTTTTTTTTTTGACTAAACATCCAAACGGCATTCACCCGGCCGTTGACTCTTTGTTTTTTTTTTCAAATTATGATAAAAAACTTGGTGTTGCAAAACACGGTCCTTCAGCGTCTCGGGGACGAAGCTTTCTTAAGGCTGTGTGGGTCCATATCTCAAAATGACCCAAAGGTGGCTGTTTATGCCAAGTCAGCCTTCCGGCGTCCCTTTCGGGAACATTCGGCTATTTATGACAAAACAGAATCACCTGACTTATTTATAACTCTTTTTTCATCGTTTTTCAAATTAGAAAAGTCGATATTGCAAACACGGCCTTTCAACGTCTCGGGGACGAAGATTTTTAGGCTGTGGGGGTCAACTGGACCAAGTCTTAAAAATGACCCAAAAGTGGCTGTTTATGCAAAGTCAGCCTTCCGGCGTCCCTTTCGGGAACATTCGGCTCTGTCTTGATAAAACAGCGTCACCCGACTTCTTTATGAAATTTGACATGTATTTTTTGATTATTATTTGTTTGTTTTTGGCTTTTTAGCAAAACGGTGGGGTTGGACCCGAAGAGGGTTGCCTACGTATCTCACATCCGGTGAGAATCAAACCCGCGTAGTTCGGGCAAATAAGAATAAGTAGGCAAATAATAATAAGCAGATGAACTAACTTTTTTTGAATTTTCGTTTAAAAGAACTACTTTAAAAGAAGCAAGGAAATATTATTTTTTGATTGATTTTCTTTTTAAAAGAAACACTTCTAAGATATATTTTTTGAATTTTCATTTGCTCTTTTTTTCTTTATTCTAGAGAAGAAGAAGAAAATATTTTTCGGAATTTTGCTTTTACTAAAAGAAATGCTTCTCAAAATTTTTTTTTGAATTTTGAATTTTCTTTTCAATTTCGAAAAAAGAATCAAAATATTTTCGGATTTGTTTTTCTATTTTATCTTTTTGAATTTTGAACTTTCTTTTGAATTTTTTTTTTGGATTATATATATACTTATTTTTGGAACAAATAATAAAATCACATTCAACGCCGGACTCTTTTTATTATTATTTCTGGCATTTTCATAGACAAACAAAATAAAACATTTTTTTTTAAAAAAAAACAAACTCTTTTTCATTTTCATTTAATGGCAAAACAAACTATTTTCTTTAATATTTAAAAAAAACAGACAGAACAATGATGATTTTTTTTTATTTTTCCTTTGATTTTAATATAACAAACTAACAAGACATTTTTTCATTTTCAAAATTTCGGCAGAGTTTCGACTCTACTCGGACTTCTATGCTGTTATTTTCTCTTTTTTTCACGATTTTCTTATATGTGGAAAATGATGACAACATACAAAATCTTTTGAATTTTCATGCTTTGTTTTTATTTGTATTTTTATTTTTTATATTTATTATTTCTTTCAAAAAATGTGGCATGGGAGACATAATAATTTCCAAGACTTTTTGGATTCCGCAAATGCTCCCCATGCGCTTTTCCCAACATATGAAGCGTGGGGGACATATGGGAATTCCAAGACTTCTTGGATTCCACAAATGTTCCCCATGTGCTTTCCCAAAAAGCAAGCGTGGGGGACATAGGGAATTCCAAGGCTTCTTGGATTCCACAAATGTTCCCCATGCTTTGATTAAAATAACATCATGCTAAAAATGACCAAATGACCCATACGCCCTTGACTAAATACAACATGTAGCACATAGGATGCCGAAAGATTGTCTATTATTTTCAGGTTGCTTGTCCTAGACGGACCCAACCCCTATGTTGAGTCCCCTAAGTCAAATGCACATGATGCAAATAAACGTTCCTACTAGGGATCCGGCATGTGGCTTAGTTATACTAGGTTCAAAAACTTGGGTCGGTGTTCTAGACAGTGTACCCGAGCGGACAACTCGAGCTGAGGAAGGAGCTCCTTTCCGTGAACCAAAAGGCCAGCCGGCTTAGAAACTTTCCGAGCCTCTTTTATTTAGGGTATGACACTAACAGAATAGGGAGTCTCAACCAGTAAGCACATCCCCGGAGGTAAGAAGAGAAGGGTTTCGACACAGTTTATATACAATTCAGATAATATCAAAGCGGTAAAAGACAACATTCAGTATGTTATGTCAAAACATGTAATATATATCAGATAATAAAGCCAAATATAACAATTATTCTAAGCTTGAATCCTTGAGCCCTGAACCAGCGGTTCTGGGTTTAATTTCCAGCAGCGGTTTTGTCATACTGGGTTTATAACCTGGGTATACGTTCTAGACTGTGTACCCGAGCGGACAACTCGAGCCGAGGAGGGGGCTACGTACCGGGGACCCGCGAGATCGTCCGGCTTTGTAACTTGTCCGACCTCTTTCTTATTTCAGGTATTGACACTAACAGAATAGGGAGTCTCGTCCAGCGAGCTTCTCCCCGGAGGTAAGGAGAGAAAGGTTTCAGCACAATTTATATGTACAGTTCAAGTAATATCAAAGCGGTAAAAGCAGCATTTAGCACATTAGGCTCAAAACATGTGAAAATCAGATAAAGCCAAATATAACAATTTATCTAAGCTCGAATTCTTAACCCTGAACCAGTGGTTCTGGGTTCCTTCCCCTAAGTGTGGATTGTCACACCTCCTTTTTCCGCACCCGAGGGGGCAAGGGGAGTTTTTTCCAATTAAAGGACAATCGAAACGGGATTTGCTTATTTATTTCAGAGTCGCCACTTGGGAGATTTAGGGTGTCCCAAGTCACAAATTTTAATCCCGAATCGAGGAAATGAATGACTCTATATTACAGTCTGCGTACCAGAAATCTAGATAAGGAATTTTGTTAACCCGGGAGAAGGTGTTAGGCATTCCCGAGTTCCGTGGTTCTAGCACGGTCGCTCAACTGTTATATTCGGCTTATTTATCTGATTTTAAAATACAATTATGAACCAATGTGCCAATTTTAACTTTTTACCGCTTTATTATTATTGTTTTTACAAGAATGTGAACATCGCTTAAAACACGTCTTTGGACTGCGTCACATGAAATGCACCCACAATCCGGAACGCATTTTATTTGATGTTTTGAGATTTGGATTTGGGTCGCATGAAATGCACACCCGAGCTTAAGAAAGTAAATTATTAAACACGCGCCTAAAGAGACTATCGCGTTATTATTTTGTGGAGGCCGTGAAATTCGCTAAACGACCCTCCTGAATTCTAAGTAATTTTAAACAAGTATTTACTGAGGGCCCCACAATTTGTATTTTTATTCGGCGAGGCTCATCTCATTCTTATTTTTTGAAGGAATTTGCAACGACTTGGAAATGCGTCTCGGGCCACGTCACAATCAATGTGCCCGTGACTAGAGACATATTTCGACTCCGTTGAGATTTGGATTTGGGTCACATAAATGTGCACCCGAGTTCAGGGAGATAACATTATTAAAGGCGCGCCTAAAGCAACTAGCGCATTATTATTTTGGGGAGGGCCGTGAAATATGTTAAACGGCCCATCCCGGAATCTAAGTATTTAATATATACATTTAGAGGGCCCCGCGGCTTGTGCATTTTTTTTCCTTTTATTTTTTTTTATTTTGCGAGGCTCATCTCATTTTTACTATTTAAGGGCAAACTTAAAACAACTACGATTTCCTACTAGTGAAGCCATCCGAGATTAAACAACAAAAAAACGATTCTAACAGGTAATAATATCCATGGCAAAAATGAAAAATAGAATAACCTCGTTCATATGCTCACATTTACTTTAAGCATGCAGTAACTAAACATAAAATACCATTTTTAACACAACAACAAAAATTGCATTGTTGACATTCAAAAATATCGAATATTTTCATTTATTGCCTTGAACCATAATATGCAAAATGAATGAAATGAAACAAAGGATGAAGAACACCAACCTTCGAACCTCGACAATCCTAGAACGACAAACAGTGCTTCCTACGGAACTCGAAGCCGGAGCTCTCTGACCGAAGAACAACGACGGAACCTCGGACAGTACCTCGACGTACCGGACCTCGACGAACCAAAGTCGACCTCTACGGAAAATAGAAAACTCGGCCAAGCAGGATCGAAGCAACCCACCGTTGCTCGGAAACGCAGCTACGACTGCTTGGAGGTTGACGACGTTGGACTGAAAATGGCGGACTGGTTCTGGAGGTTGACGACGGGGGGAAACTGTTGGTCGTGGTGTTGGGTGGTGATGGGAGGCAGTGGTCGACGGAGGGAGCTCGCAACGGCAACAATGGCGGATTCAAGGAGGAGGAAGGCGATGGTCGTCACTGTCGCGACTGGTTTTAGTTACGACGGGGTGAGGGACTGACTTGTCGTGTTTTTCGGCGTTCGTTTGGACGGTGGTGGTTATGGGCGATGGAGGAGTTGGTCCGTGAGGGTGTCGGAAGGGATGGAGGGAACTCGTTTGGTCCCGTTTTTGTTGGTTTTACAGTAGGGTTTGTTAGGCGTTGAGGAGGATGACGGGGTGGTGTTTGGTGATGGAGGAGTTGGTCCTCGCTGCGACAGTAGGGGTCGTTAATGGTGGTTTACCGACGGGGGGTGGTTGGACGACGGTGGGGCTACCGGGGAAGGTGAAGGGTTGAGGAGGAGTGAGCTCGGACGTGTCGATGGAGATAGTTGTTTGGACAGGAGGAGGAGGAGGTTGCCGGTGGGCTTTCGACGCTGGGGGGGGGGGGCAGTAGGGTTTTCTTACTTTCTTCTTTGAAGAAGAAAGAGGAACAGTAGTCGTTCCCTTCAAATTTTTTCCCGTCCTTTCGTTGGTCCCCCTTCTGTTGGCTTTTTGTCCGTGTTTTGTACTGGGTTTTGCCCAGAAAAATGAGCCCACGCGTGGTGGGGTTCGAGGCATATGTCCCCCACGCGTGGTGGGGTTCCCCATGTGTCCTGGACACGGTTTATTATGGGCTAGGTCCGAAAATTAGGCCTAAAACCGGGTAGTTTGAACCCGAATATTATTCTTTTGCCCGGACCCGAGAAATAGGAACACGTTGCTTAACTAGTCCTATGCAAGCAAAATAACTACCAAAAATAATACTAGTATTTAAACAAAACTATATCTTTTTAAATATTTTTCAAGGTTTAAAATAGCTACAAATATTAATAAAACTATTTATAATTTTCGTTTTTAAATATTAAGATAAAATATGAAGTAATTTTTTTTGTATTTTTTCAAAGTTAAAATGACTATAGAATATTAATAAAACTATATTTTTTTTGTAATTTTCGTTCTTTGATAAAGACAAAAATATGAAGTAATATTTTTGTATTTTTTCAAAAATTATAATGACTACAAACATTAATAGAACTATATTTTTTTTTGTAATTTTCGAATTTATATAAAGTACCAAAATAAAGTACAATTTTTGTATTTTTCAAGTTTATGAGAGATACATAAACTAAAATTTATATATATATTTTTGAAATTTTCTTTTGCAACGAAATAAAGTAAAAATAGTTAAAATAGCTCTATTGGACCCAATTTCACATATTCATGCTAAAAATGTGAAAATTCTCGGGGAGGGTCAAAAATCACGTGCTTACATGGATATCAGGTCTCGGCCTCACCCTAAGGTCTGACTAACATAGTAAACAGGGAATTGCGTACCTTGCTTTTCTCGAACCAGGACCCCACTTACCGCCATTTCCGAGACTGCTAAGTATAAGTAGAATTGCTCGTCCGCTTTCGGGGTGTGAAGCAGTGGCGGGCTCGACAGGTATCATTTTAGTTCTTCCAAGTCCTGCTGACATTCTGGGGTCCATGCAAAATTGTTCTTCTTCCTAAGCAACGAGAAGAATCGGTGACTACAGTTTGAGGACCTCGAAATGAATTGCCCCAGGGCGGCTATGTACCCGGTTAGCCTTTGTACGACCTTTACACTATCTACAACCTTGATATCATCTATCGCTTTGATTTTATTGGGGTTGATTTCGATCCCATGATTGGACACCATGAAACCGAGAAACTTGCCCGAGCCGACCTTGATTGCACACTTTTCTTGGTTGAGCTTCATGTTGTATTTTCTTAATATGTTGAAGGTCTCCTGCAAATGTTTCAAATGGTCCTCTGCTCACCGGGACTTAACTAACATGTCATCAATATAAACTTCCATTAATTTTCCCATTTATTCTTCGAACATTCAATTTACTAGGCGTTGATAAATTGCACCAATATTTTTTAGTCCGAACGGCATTACGTTGTAATAATAGGTGCCACATTTAGTTATAAAAGAGGTCTTTTCCTGATCCTCTGGGTTCATCTATATTTGATTGTATCTGGAGTAGGCATCGAGAAAACTGAGAATCTCGTGGCCGGCCGTGGCATCGATAATGCGATTGATATTCGGCGAAGGAAAAGAATCCTTAGGGCAGGCCTTGTTCAAGTCCTTATAGTATACGCACATTCTAAGTTTATTTTCCTTCTTAGGGACCACCACTACGTTTGCCATCCATTCAGGATATTTTACTTCCCGAATGGACCATATTTTGAGAATCTTAGTTATTTTGTCCTTGATAAATACATGCTTAACCTCGGACTAGGGCCTTCTCTTTTTCTTTACTGGAGGAACTTTGGGTCCAAGCTCAGTCGATGGGTAGTAATCTCTGGTGGGATCCCTGTCATATTGAGATGGGACCAAGAAAAGCAATCCATGTTAGCTGTAAGGAAATGAATAAGTTTTTTCCTGAACTCGGGGATTAGCCTCGTGCCCAGGTATACCTTTCGTTCTAGATGATGTTCGGTCAGTGTGATTTGTTCTAGCTCTTCGACCGTTGATTTAGTGGCGTCGGAGTCATCAGGAACTATGAAAGATCAAGGTATCCAATAGTCATCGTCCTCTTCGGTCTCCCATTTCTCCGATTGGGTTGAGGTCGGCGTCTGTGATTGCTATTTAGTTCTTGTTTTCCCTTCGAGTTTGATCCCTTTGCTGAAGAAAGTGACGACACCAGTATTACTTCGTCAATTGAAAACATCTCATTGGTGGCATGTTGTTCCCCGTACACTATTTTGACTCCTTCAAGTGTCGGGAACTTCAGAACTTGATGAAGGGTCGAGGGTACCGCCCTCATATTATGGATCCAAGGCCTTCCGAGCAGGGCGTTGTACTCATGTCGCCCTCGATCACATGGAACTATGTTTCTTGGATGGTCTTGGCCACGTTCACTAGCAAAATAATCTTACCTTGGTGGTTTCGCTCGCCATGTTAAAACTGTTTAGTACTCGGGTTGCGGGCACAATTTGATCTTGTAGGCCGAGCTGTTCCATGACCCTTGATCGAATAATGTTAGTCGAGCTACCTGGATCAACCAAAACATGTTTAACTTGAATTTTATTCATGAGGACAGATGTTACCAGTGCATCGTTATGAGGTTGTTCGATCCCTTATGCATCCTTGTCGTTGAAAGATAAAGTCTCTTATAGTAAGTAGTCTTGCGTCCGTTTTTCCCTTGTGATTGTCACCTTGGTGCGTTAAAATACTGGCCATTGAGGAATATCGACCCCTCCAACAATTATGTGAATCACGTGTTACAACTCTTCCTACTCATTCTATCTATTCGAGTCTCTGTTTTTGAAGTGATTCTTGGCCCGATCACTTAAGAATTCCCGAAGGTGCCCCTCGTTGAACAATCGGGCTACTTCCTCCCTTAGTTGTGTGCAATCTTCTATTTTATGGCCATGGGTACCATGATACTTGCATATTTGGTTTGGATTTCTCTAAGCTGGATTGGTCTGCATAGGTCGAGGCCACCTGGTATCTTTGATGCATCCAATGGCTGACACTATGGCGGAAGCATCCACGTTGAAGTTATACTCTGACAATCGAGGTGCCTCTTTGGTTCCGACATCTCTATCGAAACCACTTTTACTCATGAGCCCTTGGGAGCTCTGTCCACGATCATTCCTTCTATCATTCCGAATGGGGTTGCGCCCAGGCCCATTAATTCTCCGATCTCCACCATATGGTTGATATCGATCTCTATTGGACTGTTATTTCTGGTCGACATCCCTTTTAATTTTATCCACGGACCTATTGGAATAAATCGAACCGATCGGAGCCCCTAATCGATCATCTTCGACCCTGATCTTCGACTAATACCGATTATGTACATCGGCCCAAGTGACAGCTGGATATTCGATCAAATTCTATTTCAACTGCTGTGAAGCTACGAAACTTCGAGCATTGAGACCTTGAGTAAAAGCTTGAACAACCCAATCGTCGGTGACCGGTGGCAAATCCATCCGTTTTATTTGGAATCGAAACACGAATTCGCTGAGCATCTCGTTGTCTTTTTGTCTTACCTTGAAAAGGTCTAACTTTCTTGTAGCAAACTTAGTGGCTCCGGCGTGTTCCTTTAGAAAAGAATCTGCAAGCATAGCAAACGAATCAATAGAATTAGGTGGTAAATTATGGTACCATATCATAGTATCGATAGAGTCTCCCCGAACTTCTTCAGCAACACGGACTCTATCTCGTCGTCTTCCAAGTCATTTCCCTTAATGGTGCACATATACGAGGTGACTTGCTCATTTGGATCTATTGTCCCATTATATTTCAAGATCTCGGGCATACGGAACTTCTTGGGGATTGGCTTCGGAGCAGCACTCGGGAGGAAAGGTTTTTGGACAAACTTTTCGGAATCAAGTCCTTTCAATACCGGTGGTGCCCCCGAGATTTGGTCGACCCTGGAATTATAAGTTTCCATTTTCTTATCGTTTTCCTCGATTTTCTTTTGCCCTGTCTCAATCCGCTTCGTTAGCTCCTCGAGCATCTTTACGATAGCAAGATTGGTCTCCGATTCTCCTATATTAGACCTCTTTGGCACCGACTCGGCTCTATGAATAATTTCTTGTAATGGCTCGATCTCTATCTTTCTTGGTGCACGATTCTGATTTGGGAGTTGTGCTATAGCAACTTGTTGGGTCTACAATATTTCGAATATCATTTGAAGGTTAATACCACCTTCTTCACCGTCCTGATTTGTCGTTCGAGCACCTTTGTGGACGCTATTTTCAGGGTTAAGGCCCAAATTCCCATTAATGGCAATATGGGAGCTGACGTCGATTGGATCCATGGGCGGAGCACCATCGGGATTGACTGGAGGTACTTCGTTTCCTGGGGTGGCTATGTTATCGTTCTCCCCATGGAGACCGAGTCCATTGTCCGTGTGTGTAGGTGCTACTTGAGAGTTTGACATATTGATCCTAGAATCAAAGACACTTCAAAGAACAAGTGTAAAATAGTGTGTGTTACAAAAATTGTACCAGGCAATCACTATTATCCTTGGCCCCACGGTGGGTGCCAAATTGTTTACCCTTAAAATCAGATAATAATTATACTTATAAGTGGTTTTAAGGATATGTGATTTCACTTAGCACAAAACAATAAATATAAGAATTAATGATAGGAATTACAATGAAATAAAGCAAACCAATGTGATGAACAATTATGACCCTCGAGCTAATTGCCCTCGAACCAACCGAACAAGTTAGTGAAAGTATGAACTGAACTACAGAGCTTGCAAGGAATAAAAATATGATGTATTGCTTTGATATGCGTGAATGTAAAGTGGTTACAAAATGATTAGAACCCTCTTTATATAGTAGAGGAATCCTATCTATGGTACAATTCTAATTACAGAAGTAAATCTTATGATTAGCTAAACAACCGCCCTTGATTTTATTTGTTCCGAGATTTCCGCCATAATCTTCGACCAGTCATGGATATCTCGCCTTTCCGTTATTATGCAATATTCGGTCTTGCTCGATGTTTGTCCCGTTCGACCTCGATCATTACTGGTTTCGATCTTGTTAGGTACCTCGAATCCCGAACTCAGTACCTTATCCTCATATCTCGGTCAGATATGCTATGGGGCTGATCCTCGATCCATCCCCTAGTCTCGGTTAATCAGTAAAATCGGGTGGACCCGGTTTTAACCGTATACAAATGTATAATTATTTACAAATTAGTAAGATGTTGCACGTATATTTCCGTTTGAGTTAGGTGCTTCTACTAAAAATAGAAACAAAACGAAAATAAAAAAAGAAAGCTATGACAAAGCTTAACATTTGAGATGTCATTTTACCTCAATTTGTGCTGAATTAAGAAAATTTTACCTGAATTTCCCTTTCTTTGGATTGTTCATATTTGGTAGATAGAAACACATTAAATTGACTCCCACTTTACTACGTAAAAAAAGACATCCATTTATAGATGGAGTCAAGCTTACTAAAATTTCTCTTTTTGTTAATAGATTATTTATATCATCTTAATTTCTTTGGTCACTATGTGTGACTTTTGTTTAATTAAAAATGCCAAAAAAAAAAATCATCTTGCATTCATATGTTAAAGGTGATTGAATCTGCAATTTTACAATTTCTTGGTCACCTTAGGTGGTCTACTTATTTCTTAATTTTATTGTACACGACATCAATATGTCCAACAATAGCTCGTCACTATAAATTAAGAAGAAGAAAAAAAGGACATCATGGTTGATGGCAAACTGTCTCGACAGAATTAATAGGCAGTCCATTGATAGAATTGTTAATTATGTTACATTCTAAAAATTACAAAATTCGATTTTCAGTAAAAAAAAAATTCCTTAGGAATCTAATAAAAAGGGGTTTATCAAGTTTCACCTAATTAAAGATGGTAGTTTTACAAAAACAAGGAATCACCAGTTCACAGTTCCACAACCATTCGGCATAAATTGGAATCCGCGTCTGTTTGTACTCCCTCCGTTTCATATTAAATGATATACTTTTCTTTTTAGTCTGTTTCAAAATGAATGACATATTTTTAAATTTGGAAATAATTTAACTTTAAACTCTTTCATTTTACCCATTTATCCGTAATGAGAAGTTTTTATAGCCACACAAATATCATGATCCCACAAACTTTTTACCCCTTAAGTTTTTAAGATCACAAATTTCAAAAGTTTTTTTTTTCTTAAACTCCATGCCGAATCAAACTATCTCATATAATATAAAACTGAGAAAGTAATAATTTGCATTCTTTTGGTTGTTACATCACATGTTTAAATAAACTAAGCAACCCGACTTTGACGAAAACGAAAATTGCTTATTTTTTAAAAAGAAGTTGACGTGACATTCAACTTGTCCTTTACTTTTAGTAAAGCAAAAGAATGCCATATGAACTAGTTAAGATTTAACATAATTTTCAGTGAGCTTCCATGTGATATATTCCACGTCAGAGATTACAATTTCTACCCGATTAATTATAAAAGGAAAAAGAAATTCCTATTTTATTAGATTGCCTCCTTTCTTGGAAAGCTTGATTAATTGACACAGCTCCAGTTGAGACTTGAATTCATAGATAATTCGGAAAAGGTCCAAATACAAATACCCCTTTACAATAAAGTCTATACCCTAGTTAGAAGTTTGACCCATTATCTACCTTGCCGTTATACTCTTGACATGGATACATCCCTTATTTTAAACGGCTATCACAGTGGATTAGTTATTCACTCATAATGTGACATGTGGAAATTTAATTTATACCCAAACATTTTAATTCACACCCAACCGGATTTAATAACCCTACCCGTTACCTATTACCCGACCCGTAAAACTTAACCCCTTTATCTCACAGGGAAATTTTCGTTCCTATACCATATAGGAACTATATTACCAAATATGTTCATAGTTTGCAAATTACCAACCATGCTAATAGTATTTCTACAAAATATAGACAATTCATTAAATAAGGAATCATTGTAGTTGTAGGCTTCCTTATTTAGGGGCACTAATATTAGGGAATTAAATATTCTTTCAGATATTTTACAACCACCTCACTCACGTATCAAACCACACCCCACGATTTCCTCTTCAATCACCCACGATTTCCTTTTCTAAAACCAGCGAAAATCTGCACCATTTACAACCATTAAAAAGTTTTGAAGTTTTGAATTTTTATTTGGGTTTTCAAAAGATATTTGTTTGTTTGGATTGGATGTTGTTGCAAAGAATTGAGAATTCTCTCTACGTCTCTCTCTATCTCTCAATCCCAAATTTCAGTAATACAAAGCAAAGGAAAAGAGAGCAGCAATTCCACCATTGACAGCCATTAAAAAGCTTTAAAGCTTTGAATTCAAATTTGGGTTTTCAAAAATCATTATTTATTTGCATTGAGTGTTGTTGAAAATAATTGGGAATATGGTTTGGAGTTTATATCTCAATTTTGAAGGGTTTTGGTGAAGATTAGACTTGGTTTTGGCTAAATTTCAGATTGAAACTCGAAGAAGAAGAAGAAGAAGAAGAAGAAGAAGAAGAAGAAGAAGAAGAAGAAGAAGAAAAAGAAGAAGACATGACATACATTATATTGCAGAAATTGTAGAAAAATTATAGAAAAATTGTAGACTGTTGTTTATTATTTTTCTTTTATTCATTTACCTACTGTATGAAAGTTGAACAACATTATATAAAAATTGTATTTAAGTGGTATTATATCGTAGGTGTATATAACTTAGTAGAAATAATGTACGAAATTGTAGATAAGTTGTATAATATATAATTAGTTATATGAAATTTATTTTTACTATGTATAAATCAGATACAAAATATAAAAAAGACATTGCATAAATTTTGTATAAAATTTGTATGTAAGTTTTGTGTTATTATAGTTGTTTTTAACTCGGTAAAAATAATGTGTAAAAGTTGTAGAAAATTGTAGATAAGTTGTATTCCTCTATAACGGGAGATGTTGGAATATCAAGTAACTTTAGTGTTCCAGACGAACATGCATGAAAATAAAGATAAATTCTTATAGGAATAGTTTGTAAAATTTTTGTAGATAATATGTAGAAACATTGAAATTCTGTATTTTTCATATCAATTTTTCAAATGATATGTAGTTTTATTGTAGAGATTTTGTAGATATTGTGAAAATCCATACTGATATACGCCATAGTTAAATGAATACAATTTTATGGTAGTAAATTGTGCATCCGCACCTCATGCTCAGTTCTGCAAAGTCAAGAAGATATTTTGTGCATCCGCACTCAACTCACATAACTTAACAAATCCATAAGCAACTAGAAAATTGGTCATGTGCCTCACTTTACTTTACAATCTTTAAGCAAATAAATAAATGGTCATGTGCCTGACTTTTGATTATAGCAACTTGATCAATAGATGAAGCACAACCTAATTTCAATTCCTCAATTCTGTGTCCCCGAAAATAAGACATTGTGAGTCTTATTTGACACATCCTTCACATTCAACCTATTCTACAAATTAACGCCTATTTAAATACAATACAACCATACTTTCTTAAATTTAAAGGTATAACAATATATATAACTTAAAAAACATCTTCTCCTCTGCACAAGTTAGCTCCAAAACAGACGAACTGGAATAACAAGCTCACATAAAAACTTTTAACACAAAATCACAAAGCTCAAAAATAAATAAACAACATAATACATTTTTTCTATAATTTTTCTACAATTTCTGCAATATAATGTATGTCATCTCTTTTTTTTCTTCTTCTTCTTTGAGTTTCAATTTAAAATTCAGCCAAAACCAAGTCTAATCTTCACCAAAACCCCTCAAAATTGAGATATAAACTCCAAACCATATTCCCAATTATTTGCAACAACAATCCAAACAAATAATGATTTTTGAAAACCCAAATTCGAATTCAAAGCTTTTTAATGGCTGTCAATGGTGGAATTGCTGCTCTATTTTCCTTTCCTCTTATATTACTGAAATTTGGGATTGAGAAATAGAGAGAGACGTAGAGAGAATTCTCAATTCTTTGCAACAACATTCAATCCAAACAAACAATGTGTTTTGAAAACTCAAATTTGAATTCAAAAAGCTTCAAAGCTTTTTAATGATTGTCAATGGTGGATGGGTTATAGATTTTTGCTGGTTTAGGAGAGAAAATCATGGGTGAT
This sequence comes from Nicotiana tabacum, assembly GCF_000715075.1. Lineage (NCBI taxonomy): Eukaryota > Viridiplantae > Streptophyta > Magnoliopsida > Solanales > Solanaceae > Nicotiana > Nicotiana tabacum. The sequence continues at coordinate 135,025,358 of NC_134089.1, read as the reverse complement.
TGAAGAGGAAATCGTGGGGATTTGGAGAGAGAAACTTGGGGGAGTGGGAATATGCAGTTGAGTAAAATTAGGAGACTAATTAATACCATTAAAATTCTAAAATGGTACATAAATGGTAATTAGGTATATAGAAAGTAATTATATTAAAAGTTATGCATGGAGGGTAATGTAGTTTATTATATGACATAGGAATGTAAAAATTCCTATCTCATATAGTCCGCTTGGATTAAAACATTTACCGATAAACCACATCGTTTATTCTCGTTTAGTCCACCCAAATTCCATTAGGGTTTCTGCATATGCGAAGGAATACCAATCGAAGGAGGTTTCTGCTAAAATTTACAACATATTTTTGACTTTTCTAGTCAAGTAAGTTACTTTAGCTTCTTTTTTGTTACATTTTACTATTGGGTTAGGGTTTTAGGATTAAAATCGTTTTAATATGTCATTTAGTGGAGTTAATGTATGTCTGTTAAAAGCATTATATATGTTTGTTTATTGCTGGATTTTGTATATTCTCGTGATTTTGTTGGGAATTTGGTGGGTCTTTGGTTGTCCCGAAATCAGATTTATCTTTTAGGAGATTTTTATTCCATGCTTTATCTTTATACGTATCTTTTCTGATGTGGTCCCATCTTTGTTTTAATTGTTTTCTATTTTTTTTCTAGTTTTCGAAGGATGATTTCAAAGGTTGATATTGCGTTCAACTATGGGGGTAAATGGGCATTTTCACCTGACCTAGTATGTGATGAGTTTACCTCTAGATTAGGGTATGTCAAAGTTAAACAATTGTTAATGGTTGGGCCTTTGGGTAAGTACTATTTGGTAAAAGGTGATGAGAGTATCAGGACTCTTCTTTGCTTATTATGTAACAAATTCAAGTTCTTAAATTTCTTTGCTGTTGATGAGAGTGAGTCCACTGTTTTTGCTCCACATATCACAGGTCATACAGAAATATATCATGTAGATGTTGAGGTTGGTTCAGACTGTAAACATCATCTTTGTTCTGGTGGTAAATATGAACTTTCAGATGGTGGGGAGTATAATTATGATAAAATGGAGGGTATTAGCAATGAAAGGAGGAGGGTTATAGATGATAGGTTGGAAAACTATAAGGCGTTTAAGCTAGGTATGTCATTTAAGGACATGAATGAAGGCAGGTATGCTGTAAATTTCTATGCTTTAGCTAACAAAAAGGCTTTGGAGTTGATTAAATGTGGAAAAAAAGAACCAGGTATGGTTGTCAAGAAGGGTGTCCCTTTAGGTGTCTAATTTTTGAAGATGGGAGAACTGGTGGGTTCAAGATTAAAACTTAGAAGGATATACACACATGTGAGGATGCCTTTAAGAATCCTAGAGCTGATTATGCCATATTGGCTCAGTATTTTAAGAGTAAGGTCCAAAATAACCCTAAATACATAATTAAAGATATGAGAGGTGAGCTTGAACATGATTTGAAGTTGAATGTGAGTAGATCCAAATTGAAAAGGGCTAAGAATATGGTTCTTCAGAAATGAGAGAGTAGTTTTATAGATGACTACAATAAACTTGAGGCATATTGCCAAGAAATTAGATTGTCTAATTTGGGAAGTGATGTAGTCATAAATATCTCCAAAGATGCACTCGCAGAAGGTAAGAGAATTTTTTTGAGAATGTACTTATGCTTTAATGCTTTGAAGCAAGGCTGGAAAAATGGTTTGAGATCATTAATTAGAGTAGATGGTACATTCTTAAAGGGTGGAACCAAGGGTCAGTTGTTGGTGGCACTAGAACAAGATTCCATGAATCATTTCTACCCACTAGCATGGGCTGTGGTGGATAAGGAAACAAGCAGGACTTGCTATTGGTTCATGGAGTTGTTAAAGTTGTCTTTGAAGCATAAAATTGGTGCATGAATCAAATTCATATCAGGTATTGATCATGTCCAACTATTCCTTATAAAAGGACAATGCGGACGTTGCAAATATAACCTGAGTATTCTGCCCAGAGTCGAATCCATAGAGAGTTAACCTATCAATCACTATCTTTAGACCCACTAAACTCTTGAGAATCAATTTCTCCAAACGTTTGAATCACAGTCGATGGTGTCTTCAATAACTAAAATTGCAAGTAAATAAACAACTGTAAACTAAGGATGCTAAGGTTGTAAACAATAATGAGAAAACGCTAAGGTAATGACTTCCCATATTGATGGAGTCCCTTCTGTTTATGCTTCATACAAATTGACCAACACCTCTATATCAATCATGAACGCTCATCTTACCGTAAATCTCTTCCGAGTAATCATAGTAATATACTCAATGCACTCTCCCGAGATACACTAGCTAGCTCTAATTAACACGGTTCACTTTAGATTGCACTCAAGGCTTCGTTATCCCTAATCCCGCCTTTAAACCCGCAGTTATAGATCCCTCTTATACTTTGGGAGTGGTGTTGTTCAACAATAACCTAAATATGCACTCTCTCCCGAGTTATGCACACTAAATAGGCACAACTAATTGAGGATCCTATCAATTAACTACAACATACACAAAGTTGAACAAATAAAGATTGAGACTAGCAATTTGTATTCACATAAACAAGAAGTTCATCCCCCAATAGGTTCCATCAAAACCTTAGACAAAGGATTTAGCTACTCATAACTATGGGTAAATAAACTAAAACAATATTCATCATAAAACTTGCAAGAAAAATAAAGAGAAGAAGAAACCAAGATATTTTGGGTGATCTCTCACACTTGTTGTTCTTGCCCAAAATACTCTGCAAAACAATACATGCCTCTCTTGGGCAGAGTCTAGTGTTTAAAATAGGGTTTTGGGCTAAAAATCCCGTGTTTTACACTTTTGTCCCTGAAGTTCTCCACCTCCGCCGCGGTTCTGCCACGGTCGCGGTCAAACCGCGGCCAAACATGCTCTTTGATTCTCACTTTGTCTGCATGGATCTTCTACCGCGGTTCTTCCGTGGTCGGGGTGGAACCGCGACAGTACTCTTTCAGTTCTTACTTGAGCTGTTTCACGTGGTTTACTTGACGGAATTTTACGATCGGCCTCTTTTTCTCCATATTTGATCCCAAAAGTACTCCATAGCCTTCCTTGGTCATATATAACCTGCAAAGCATGAAAAACACTAATAAGAGCATTTTGTTATCACTTTTATCTTCCAAACTATACAAGAAGGTGGTTATTTAGGGCCTAATTATAGTTAAATTCACCTATTATCAACACCCCACACTTAAACCTTTGCTCGTCCTCGAGCAAGTTAAACCACACTTCTAGGCCTAATCGTTCGATGCATTACCAAATTTTTTTTATGCCACACCCGCCATTATGAAGGAACAACCTAAGCAGTGCAACATTCACGCCTCAGATGAAGACTCTAACACCATGACACACTCATGCTCACTCTAGTTACTCTAACAGAGGTGAAAACTCACTTTTTCTTCCTGAGTCACATGCCCTCACATCATAATTCTGAGAGAAGTTCCACACACATAAAATTCGAGCAACAAGGAACAAAAGATAGGCAGAATTCACTCACTCTCAGCAAAGAACATTCACATGTCACACAGACACACCATAAGCTTGCCCCTAGTGTAGTACTCTACTAATTGAACTATTCAGTCAAAGATCAAGAGGTCTTTATTTGGTTGTAATGTAGGCTAAGGGACGGGTAGGATATATTTGGATATAGTGACTAGCCTCCCTAAGCACTTTTAATACACACTTCCTTTTATTTCAATTTTCATGCTCAACCCACTCGTTCTTCCACATTTTAGTTCATAGGTGACCCCCACTTTTCTTTAGGTGCAACTGTTTTTTTATCTTCTTTCCTTTACAAATCCATTGCACCATTCAAGTATTTCTTTCCTGATTCCCCTTTTTTTCTACTTCCTTACCACCCCACACTTTGACTTTTGTATGTTCTTTAGTAATTCAAGTGCTTCTAGGAGGTACAGGTTCAAACAGTCAAACTATTCAAACACAGGGATATAGGTCATTATAGGGTTATCAAAGAACATGCTTCAGGCTCAAAGGGGTTAACTATGGCAATATATACAGGTGGATTCACAAATATACAGGCTACACAAAGAAATGCCTCAATCATCTCTAAAACCAAACAACTTCTATTTCGCTTTGCAAACACACATGACAAGTTCTAGGTATCACATGCAAGCACAGAATACAAGTAATAGCTCACACACACTTGGCATGTAACTCATTCCAAATCAGTTTATCAACACACTCATACGAGCGTTCAAGCAAGACAGGATGTACAAAATTAAGGCATAGATTTACGAGTCTACAAACGAGCCTAGACGTCGCACCCTCATGTTCGTTTCTGTTATTCTCAGGTGTGTACATCAAGGGTTGCATTCTAGCCTTCACCCATTTTGGTCCTAAAACTACAAACGAAAAATCTACCTAACCCGGTTCAAGAAAAGCCCTTGGAAAAGAATCGTGATCAAAAGAAAAACCAAGGGAAAATTACTACACTACCTAAAAAAGGAAAAAATAAAATAAAATAAAGAAACTACATGGACTACTTCCCTCAAGAGTACTGTCCAAGTGGTCCGTCCTCAGGAAGAGTCATCTACATTTTTTTTAAATCCGACTTTGACCCTCAAGAGACCTGTCGACAAGTATCCGTCGTTGGGCCAAGTCAGTTACTTCTAATGTGAGTACAGTCAACTATACACAACAACATCAATTAGATACTACAACATACACCATGTCTATATACACTACAATACATTACCCGAGCAAGTCTCCCACCCCACACTTAAAAATTATGGCATGTCCCCATGTCATATCAAAAATAATGAGAAAAAGGGTAAGAAGACTTCCTTGAGCCTTAATTAGAGTCGGAGATGGTGCTGGGATCCACATGGCAAGCTCTCCCCAAAGCACGGAACCAGGACATAAACCGGCTCTCAGACCTGGCCTGCCGCTGAGACATGACATCCATACGCGTGTGTAGGCCCTCCACCGAGGTGCGAAGATCCACGACCTCGTCCTCCATAGTACGCAATATAGGCTGGGTGGACTGTGATCTGGATAAGTGTGTCCCAGCATGGGGGCGCCGAGAGGGTCCGGCACTGTCATAGGATCTCCTGGATGGTGCCATGGGAACCGGGTCATCATCCTCATCATCGATCTGAATGGTGGTGCATGCCCCCCTGCCCACTCTGATGCCCGAAGCTTTGAAAGCTACTTTAGGGGGCAACTCTCCATCAGTTGGATTGGTAGGGACATTCTTCAGCAGGCACAATGTAGTCACTAGGGAGGGGAAATAGAATCCCTTTGACCTCAGCGGGGACCGTATGATAATTTCATCACCAATGAGTCTTGCCGCATCAAAATCTTTCTTTGTGACGAAGCACCACGTCAAGAGGGCTCTTTGGAAGTTCACGTCAGTCGTGTTGCCTGAGGGCAAGAACCGGCTGCAAATGACAGTGATCCAACACTTAGCCAAATGGGTGAATGAATTGGAGTGCAGGGTGATATGGTCACGTATCCAGATTGGTTGCCCCCCTGCGGAGAGTGCATCAGTCATAATATCCCAAGTGACTCCTGGTGCGTCCTGGTAATAGTCGACGTCACCAGTAAACCGGGGCAGCTGCAACACTTGTCGAATAGTTTCAACTGAGGCATCTACCCATTTGCCCCGCACAGTCACCTCCCGCAACGTATGTGATGGGCAGTTCGCGTAGAACTCTCTTACAAGAATCCTGTTCACCGTTTCAGGTTCATCAAATAAGAACTCCATTTCCCTCCGCCGGATTTCCTCATACATCTCCTCCGTTTCTGCACGGAGGGCTGCCCTGTCAATCGGAATCTCAGGGATGAAGCTCTTTGAGGCCTTGGCATGAAAGTCGTCCTCTGCCAATTCTGATTCGAACCTTGAGGCATCATATGTAGGCTGTTAGGACGTGCTGCCGATCTCTTTTGCTTCTTACGAGCCATATAACCTGCAAAGAATACAAAAGAACCATCAAATATATCCTACATGTGCCAGTCAGATGGTTACTCAGACTTCACCACCCGATGGTACCAAATAATATCCCCAATTTATTCCATTCATACACAATGCCAAACCCCCTACTAGTGAGGTGTTCCAGGTTACAACCTCCACAATGGCCCCACAACTGTCTTACAAATTCTAGCATACAATACCTCACACTTACTCCCTTAAGTGATTCACGTTAAATATAACACCACCATTCACCAAATACAACACCACCACAACCTAGGATAGGCACAAAATGCCTTAAAATAGCACCACAAGCCCCAAAGTTTCGGCCAAAAAGGGCCCTCCACCAAACTACACCGCAAAAATTATGTCTAGGCCTCCAAATCATATCAACAACCCCCACAATCGAAGTATAAAAAAGACCCAACCATTTTAGCACCAAACAAATCCACAAGAAGCAAATACAACAATAAAAATAGAGAAGAAGCAAAAATTGAAAGAAAATCTACACTATTCCTACCTAGGGTTTAACTAAACTAGTTTAGACTAAATTACACTAATTAGAAGAAGAAATAGAATAAAAAAGAAGAGAACACTTACTTGATGAAGGTTGGAAGGGGTGGGTAGTGGTGAAAGGAGGTGTGGAGAAGATAACAATGGTTGTTTTTGGGAGTGAGTGAGGGATTTGAGAGAGAAAGAGAAGAGAGGATTTGGGTTTTATTTTTTTGGGGGGGGGGGGGTCGTTTTGTTTCTGAATAGGGAGGGGGAATAATTGTTTTGGGGTGGGTGAAGGATTAGGTGAATTAGAAAGGGGGGGTGAGAACTAAAAAAATTCTACATACCTGGGCCCGACGGGGTCTGCCGCGGTTCTGCCGCGGTCGCGGTTGAACCGCGGTAGACGAAGTTCAGAGAGGGGTTCCCACCGCGGTTCTACCGCGGTCGCGGTGGAAACGCGGTGAATGAAGTTCAGAGGGGGTCTCTGACCGCGGTCGTGGTGGAACCGCGGTCTGGGCAGTTGTCTGATTTTTTTGATTTTTTATTGTTCATATAATGTGTTACACTTACAACAATTTTGTGGGTTGCCTCCCACACAACGCCTTATTTAACGTCGCGGCACGACACAGGATGAGTGCATTTAAGGCTCGCTCGACCTCTGTGGTTCAGTTAGGTGCAGCTCAAACACTTCCTTTTTCTCGCTCATGCCCACATATGGCTTCAATCTTTGACCATTGACTCTGAATGTACGAGAGTCATTCTCTGTGGCAATATCAACAGCTCCTGAAGGGAAAACTTCAACTACTCGAAATGTTTTAGACCATCGTGACTTAAGTTTACCTGGGAACAGACGTAGTCTTGAGTTGTATAGCAATACCATGTCCCCGGGTTTGAAATTTCTCTCAACAATGTTCTGGTCGTGCAACCTCTTCATTCTCTCCTTGTACAATTTTGTGCTCTCAAAAGCAAGATATCTGAACTTCTCGAGCTCATGCAATTCAGTGACTCTTGACGTGCCCGCAGCTTCCATGTCTAAGTTCAGCTGTTTCAATTCCCACCATGCTTTATGTTCAAGTTCCACTGGCAGGTGACAAGCCTTCCCAAACACCAACTTGTATGGTGACATACCAATTGGAGTTTTGAAGGCAGTTCTGTAAGCCCAGAGTGCATCATCTAGCTTCCTCGCCCAATCAGTTCTTGTGGCATTCACAGTTTTGGTTAACACACTCTTGATTTCTCTATTGGACACTTCAACCTGTCCACTAGTTTGCGGGTGGTAAGGAGTAGCCACCTTGTGGCGCACATCGTACTTAGCAAGCAACTTTTCAAAGGCCCTGTTGCAGAAATGAGTGCCTCCATCACTGATAATTGCTCGGGGTGTCCCAAAGCGGGTGAATATGTTCTTCTTTAGAAATCCCACCACCACTTTTGCATCATTGGTGGGTAACGCCACAGCTTTCACCCATTTGGACACATAGTCTACAGCAACAATAATGTACTTATTGCCATAGGAGCTGACGAAGGGACCCATGAAGTCAATCCCCCAGATATCAAACACTTCCACCTCTTGAATTGGGTTCATAGGCATCTTGTGGCGCCGTGAAATATTCCCGGTCCGCTGACATTCATTGCAGCCCTTCACCCATAGGTGCGCATCTTTAAACACTGTCGGCCAGAAGAATCCAGCCTCTAGCACCTTTGTCGTTGTCCTAACCCCTCCAAAGTGTCCACCATACGCCGATGCGTGACAAGCCTGTAAAACAGAAAATTGCTCTATCTCGGGGACGCATCTCCGGATCATATTATCAAGGCATATTCTAAACAGATAAGGTTTATCCTAGTAATACTGGCGGCTTTCACGAAAAAATCTTTTCCTTTGGACCGATGAAAGGTCGTGAGGAACTATACCACTGGCCAGGTAATTAGCAAAGTCTGCATACCATGGCGCTTCCTGATGAGTGGTGGCGAGCAGCTGCTCGTCTGGAAAAGTTTCCAGTATTTCCTCAACCTCAACTACATTTTCAGCTCCCTCAAGTCGTGATAGATGATCAACGACTTGATTCTCAGTGCCCTTACGGTCACAAATCTCAGAATAAAACTCTTGCAATAGCAACACCCAACGAATCAGGCGTGGCTTAGATTCTTTCTTTTCTATTAAGTACTTGAGAGCTGCATGGTCAGTATATACAATTACCTTGGACCCTATCAGGTAGGATCAGAACTTGTCAAATGCGAACACTGCAGCTAACATCTCCTTTTCAGTCACAGTGTAGTTCAACTAGGCTCCACTCAGCATTCTACTAGTATAGTAGATTGGGTGCATCAGTTTGTCTTTCCGCTGGCCCAATACTGCTCCCACTGCATAGTCACTAGCATCACACATTAGTTCGAACGGTTGCTCCCAGTTGGGGGCAACAATGATGGGTGCTGTGACCAGTCTCTTTTTCAACTCCTCATATGCTACCCTGCAATCATCAGAAAACAAAAATGGGTGATCTTTTGCTAACAACTTACAGAGAGGGTTGGCGATTTTCGAGAAGTCTTTTATGAACCTCCGGTAAAAATCGGCATGTCCAAGGAAGCTTCTGATGGCTTTGACTGAAGTTGGTGGAGGCAGCTTTGCTATTACATCAACTTTTACGCGATCCACCTCTATTCCCTTTCTTGACACCCGGTGCCCCAAGACTATGCCTTCTTGTACCATGAAATGACACTTCTCCCAGTTCAGAACCAAGTTAGTCTCACCATTTCAGCACACGCGTCAGATTTATCAGGCACTCATCAAATGAATTCCCCACCACTGAGAAGTCATCCATGAACACCTCCATTATGTCCTCAACCATGTTAGTGAATATGGCCATCATGCACCGTTGGAATGTGGCAGGTGCGTTGCATAGACCAAAGGGCATCCGTCTAAAGGCAAAAATGTCATACAGGCATGTGAAGGAGGTCTTCTCTCTGTCCTCCGGTGCAATGGAGATCTGATTGTACCCTGAGTACCCATCCAGAAAACAGAAGTGTAACCTCCCTGCCAAACTGTCCAACATCTGATCAATGAAGGGAAGTGGGAAGTGGTCTTTCCAGGTGGCTAGATTCAACTTTCGATAGTCCATACAAATTCTCCAGCCTGTGACGGTTCTTGTTGAGATCAATTCATTGTTGTCATTTGTCACAACCGTCATGCCACCCTTTTTAGGAACATATTGCACTGGGCTCACCCAGCTGCTATCAGAGATTGGGAAAATAATTCCCACATCCAACCACTTTATCACCTCCTACTTCACCACTTCCTTCATGTTGGGGTTCAACCTCCTCTGATGTTCCCTGGAAGGTTTGTGCCCCTCTTCCAGCAGAATCTTGTGCATGCAGTAGGCGGGGCTGATCCCCCTGATGTCTGCCATGGTCCACCCCATGGCAGTTTTGCACTCCTTTAGTACCTGTAAAAGTTTTTGAACCTGCATAGCTTACAAACTAGATGAGATAATAACAGGTAATGTGGAGTCAGGTCCCAGAAATTCATACCTGAGGTGGGATGGCAATGGCTTTAACTCCAGTTTTGGTGGTTCTTCAATGGATGGCTTAGCTGGAGGAGTTTCTCTCTTTTCTAAGTGCAAGAGCTCAAACTCTAGATTTCTCTCCCAGAACCCTCTACCTTCCAATGCCAATACCTATTCCGCCAAATCCTCACCATTCACTTCATCTAAGTTCATCAAACATGCAGCCAGGGGTTCCTCAATTGACAACACCTCATCATCGGACTCTGCAATTACATCCACGGCATCAATAAGAGAGCAATTGGCGAGCTTGGTCACCTCATAGACTTCTGCACATTGAATGTTATTTCCTCATCATTGAGTCTCATTTTGAGCTCCCCAGTCTCACAGTCAATCAGAGCTCTCCCCATGGCCAAGAATGGTCTTCCTAAGATTATAGGAATCTCTTCATCCACTTTGTAATCCAAGATCACAAAATATGTAGGGAACACAAATTTCCCCACCTGAATAAGCACATCATCAAGGATACCAAATGGATGCTTCACAGTCCTGTCGGCCAACTGCAACAACATGGAGGTGGGTCTAGCTCTCCCAATTCCCAACATCTTATAGATAGCTAGGGGCATAAGATTAATGCTGGCCCCTAAATCACAGAGCGCCTTAGCAAAGGCGAAATTCCCAATAGTGCATGGAATTGTAAAGCTACCTGGATCAGACAGCTTTTCAACAATAGGTCTCGTCACCACTGTACTACAAGTCTAAGTAAGTGTAACCGTAGCCAAGTCTTGAAAATCAAATTTTCGGGACATCAAGTCCTTCATCATTTTTGCGTACCCATGCATCTCCTTTAAAGCTTCAATTAGTGGAATATTTACCTGGATTTGTTTGAGCATTTCAAAGAACTTTTTATACTGCTCCTCCTTTTGATGCTTGGCCAGCCTCTGTGGAAAGGGTGCAGGATGTCTCTTCTTCCCAATCACTTGGGACTTCTCTTTATCATCTACTATTTCAACTACTGGCTCAGCTACTTTCTCGGTCTCCTTCTGAATGTTCTTTTCTTCCTGAGCAGGCTGGACTGTCACCTCTGTCAGTATCGTAGACTCATCCAGCTCAATGGGCACTTCAATGAATGTCTCAGCTTGTATATTTTCTCGAGCTCTCTCTTGTTCTACATCTAGATCCCTGCCATTACGGAGACTCACCGCCATCAGCTGCTTTGGGCCCTAATCTTTTGGATTAATCTGGGTGTCTACAGGTAATGTCCCCTGAGGACGATTGTTCAGAGACATTGAAATTTGGCCTAATTGCATTTCAATATTTTTGATTGCTGCGTCATGTGCATCTACTCTTTCATTTATTTTTGCATTGGACCCAATAACCTGCTGCATCATTACTTCAAGTCTAGTGAACCCATCTTCTTACCTTCCACCATGCTGTTGCTGAGGTGGGGTATACCCTTGCTGCTGATTGTTATACCCCTGTGGCCTTGGATAAGGTGCCATATTGTTGGGAGGTCTCATACCTCCCATGCTTCCAGCGTTGTACTGTGGTTGAGGTGGTCTGTATGGATGCTGAGTTTGCTGACCCCAGTTTTGATTGCCCTGTCTCTGGCCTCCATAGTTTGACACATAGTTCATGTTTTCAGGGTGATGATGATGATGATCATGTTCTACATTCCAAGGATTACCAACTGGCTGACTAATGCAAGATGTGCACAAGCCCCCATTGGTAGTATCTACAATGTGCACTTGCTGTTTCTGCCCTGATTCATCCACTTTTTTGGTGAGTATGCTCATCTGTGTCAAGAGGGTCGCCACATTTTCAGCCATGGAATTTGATGGGTCAAACGGCACTGAGTGCACCACTGGAGTGATAGGTGCATTCCTTGTCGTCCACCCCGAATTCTGAGCCATTTTATCAAGCAGACTCTGACCTTCTCTCCAAGTTTTGCTCAAAAATGCCCCACCAGCTGAGGCATCTACAATGTTCTTCATGCTATCTGACAGTCCCATGTAAAATCGTTGTCCCAACATCTGATCTGGAATACCATGGTGTGGACATATAACCAACATTCCTTTAAACCGGCTCCATGTCTTATGCAGTGTCTCCATTGGTTTCTGTTTAAAGCTCATGATCTCATCAATTTATTGAGTTGTTTTGTTGGGCGGGTGGAACTTGATGTGAAATTTCTTGACTAACTCATCCCAAGTTTCTATAGAGTTTATGGGGAGTGAGTTTAGCCAGACCTGAGCAGCTCCTGTCACCGAGAATGGAAATAATAACAGCCTGATTGCTTCCGGAGTTACGTTGGGTTGCCTTTGATTTTTGCAAATCGATAGGATGTTCTTCAAGTGCTGCTGAGGATCTTCGGCTGGTGTCCTAGAAAATAGTCTCTTATTTTGCTGCAAGTGCAGCATGTTGTTCGTGATCTGGAACGATTCAGCTTGTATCACGGGCATAACAATGGTAGTGGCCAGATTGTCAGGTGTGGGTTGTGCCTAGTCATATAGTGCAGCCTCAGGCACAGGAGGTGCCATATTTCTGACGTTTCCGTTGACGTTGTCTACGTCACCCATGTCAATTTCGAGTTGGTGTGTTTGATGAGGTTGTTGACGTATTTTGTTGGCATGGTTCAATACCCAGAATGTTTTCTCGGGGTCTGAGAGTCCTTCAAGTAGTTCTCCAGTCCTCGTAGAGTTTCTAGGCATACACCTGTGCAACCACGTCAACAACCGTCAAAAATTTCATTCAAAAATTTGGTAGAGAAAACTGACTACACTAAAAAATTTGTATTTCTATCAATGGTAATTGATAATTCCGTTAACTACCCAGCAACGACGCCAAAATTTGATCACGCCCAACTATGCCTTATAAAAGGACAATGCGGACGTTGCCAACTTCCCCTATTGATGGAATCCCTTCTGTTTATGCTTCATACAAATTGACCAACACCTCTATATCAATCATAAACGCTCATCTTACCATAAATCTCTTTCGAGTAATCACAGTAATATACTCAATGCACTCTCCCGAGATACACTAGCTAGCTCTAATTAACACGGTTCACTTTAGATTGCACTCAAGGCTTCGTTATCCCTAATCCCGCCTTTAAACCCGCAGTTATAGATCCCTCTTATACTTTGGGAGTGGTGTTGTTCAACAATAACCTAAATATGCACTCTCTCCCGAGTTATGCACACTAAATAGGCACAACTAATTGAGGATCCTGTCAATTAACTACAACATACACAAAGTTGAACAAATAAAGATTGAGACTAGCAATTTGTATTCACATAAACAAGAAGTTCATCCCCCAATAGGTTCCATCAAAACCCTAGACAAAAGATTTAGCTACTCATAACTATGGGTAAATAAACTAAAATAATATTCATCATAAAACTTGCAAGAAAAATAAAGAGAAGAAGAAACCAAGATGTTTTGGATGATCTCTCACACTTGTTCTTCTTGCCCAAAATACTCTCCAAAACAATACATGCCTCTCTTGGGCGGAGTCTAGTGTTTAAAATAGGGTTTTGGGCTAAAAATCCCGTGTTTTGCACTTTAGTCCCTGAAGTTCTCCACCCCCGCCGCGGTTCTGCCGCGGTCGCGGTCAAACTGCGGCCAAACATGCTCTCTGATTCTCACTTTGTCTGCAGGGATCTTCTACCGCAGTTCTGCCGCGGTCGCGGTGAAACCGCGGCAGTACTCTTTCAGTTCTGACTTGAGTTGTTTAGCGTGGTTTACTTGACCGAATTTTACGATCGACTTCGTTTTCTCCATATTTGATCCCAAAAGTACTCCATAGCCTTCTTTGGTCATATATAACCTGCAAAGCATGAAAAACACTAATAAGAGCATTTTGTTATCACTTTTATCATCCAAACTATACAAGAAAGTGGTTATTTAGGGCCTAATTATAGTTAAATTCACCTATTATCAACACCCCATACTTAAACCTTTGCTCGTCCTCGAGCAAGTTAAACCACACTTCTAGGCCTAATCGTTCGATGCATTACCCAATTTTTTTTATGCCACACCCGCCATTATGAAGGAACAACCTAAGCAGTGCAACAATCACGCCTCAGAGGAAGACTCTAACACCATGACACACTCATGCTCACTCTTGTTACTCTAACAGAGGTGAAAACTCACTTTTTCTTTCTGAGTCACATGCCCTCACATCATAATTCTGAGAGAAGTTCCACACATAAAATTCGAGCAACAAGGAACCAAAGATATCGACTTGTGGATTCTATCTACTTTGGTTGTTATATGCACCTCCGAGTTGCTCTAAGTTGCTTCATATGCATTCACTATTTAGAGTGTTATAACAGTGGCTTTGGACTACCTGTTTAGATTCTACTTTGCTTTTGTGCACTCAATGAGGTTTCTTACCTTTTGTGCAACTGATCCTACCTTTTTGTACCTTGCACATGGCTTGAAGGAGGTCAAGTGCTAGATGTCTGGTGCAAATTTTGAGCTACAAGTTTCAAATTTGAGATGTTCCGTGTAGTTTTAAGTTTTTATCCTTTTTTGCTTATTTATGGTAGTATCTTATGAACTTGGGTACTTGTTTAAACCAGTACTTTCTGAACTGTTTCTTCATGTTATAATCTTCACTATGTGGTAATGAAGAAACACTCCGGCAGTTAACGTATAATTTAAAGGGACCTGACCATACATACTTACCAGCAAGTTCCAAAAGAGATAGTTGTAAATTTGAAATCTCTTATAAGTTGATACAACAAATCTATACCATTACCACACCATATAAAAAACTGTATTAACACCGTATTCGTAAAAGCAGAATAGACCATAGTACTTCAGACTTCAGCTAACTAATAATTTTCAGTACTTAAGTAATAGAGATTGCAAATACACATGCTGTCCAAAAGCACAATTTCCAGTATGTAGCCATTCTCATCTTCAATGCAAATGCAAATAATCTTCTAAAACATTGCAAACACTTAAAACATAAATTAAACCTTAACCATGTCAATTATACATAAACCATGTTTGAACATGGGTTACATAATCACTTAAATATGTCAATTACACCTAAATTTTGGTTGATCTTAAGGTAGCTATTTCATTATCCAAGCACACATGAATCCAACGAAGCAACACCATACCATACCAATCATATTCCAATTTTCGGACCACTTTCCTTTACAAACACTAAACCTCCATCCATTTTTTTCTTAGAAACATCATTGTCTCCTTTAACATCATCAAATTCCTTGAAATCTTCAATTTTTGCAATATCCCCTGCTAAGACGCTTTCAATCTCGACAACCTTCATCACCAGAAGATTCCTTTCACGTCTAAGAGCTTCATTTTCATTCTTTAAATTACTGATCAGTGACGTAACTCTAAGAGGAAGTTCATCATCTACCCATTCCCAAAACTTATATTTCTGTCCCTGCGCAATAATTAGAATAAAATTATTGACAATTTTCGATCATAAACCTAAGCAAAAATACACAAACAAGTCTTATAAAATTTACCTTAGGCATTGAACACTTGTTAAATTGTCTGCTGGCATTATTTGGAGTCCAAGCAGTGAATTAGCTAGCAGCAACTCCACAAGATCACTTCCTCCTCGAACCATATGATGAACTCGAAGATCTCTAGCTCATATTTTGGGAATTGAATGGTGAAAGATGGTGGGAACAATAACCCTAACTTTGTCATCCAGAATTGCACCGGAATTAGCAGCAACTCTATGAGTTCCTTGTTGAGATTGAGAAGAAGAGCTATCCCTAATTGATAAGTGAAGTAGAATTCGGGTGTTTTTAGAGATTTGGAGACATGATCTTGAGTCTAAAGGTTTCAAGTTGAGCAGGACGAAGACGAAATAGCTCGAATGCAAATTTGGAGTTGAGCCGACGGAAGCGGGAGTTGAAATGAGGCTTGACTCTCAAGTCATTCCCAAGAGGGGTAGTTTCAAGTACCTTGGATCGGTTATTCAGGGGATCGGGGAGATTGACGAGGATGTCACACACCGCATAGGGGTGGGGTGGATGAAGTGGAGGTTAGCGTCGGGAGTCTTGTGTGACAAGAAAGTGCCACCGTTACTAAAAGGTAAGTTTTATAGAGCAGTGGTTAGGCCTGCCATGTTATATGGAACTGAATGTTGGCCGGTAAAGAACTCACAAATCCAGAAGATGAAAGTAGCAGAGATGAGGATGTTGAGGTGGATGTGTGGGCATACAAGGATGGATAAGATTAGGAATAAAGATATTCGAGAGAAGGTGGGCGTGGCCCCCATGGAGGACAAGATGCGGGAAATAAGACTCAGATGGTTCGGGCACATTCAGAGGAGGAGCACTGATGCACCGGTGAGGAGGTGTGAGCGACTGGCTATAGTGGGCACGCGGAGAGGTAGAGGGAGACCTAAGAAGTATTGGGGAGAGGTGATCAGACAGGATATGACGCGACTTAGGATTACTGAGGACATGGCCCTTGACAGGGAATTATGGAGGTCGAGCATTAAGGTTGTAGGTTAGGGGAAACTTGTGAATATTTCTACAGCACAATAGAGTGAGACTAGCCAGTTAGGAGTTAGACTAAGAATGTCATTGGTCGTCTATTGATGCAGGGCTTTACCTGCTAGTTTTACTATACCAGCCATCTATTTCGTATTTCGTATTCTGTATTTCATATCTCTTATATTGTTGTTATTTTATTATGCATTTTTATGGTACTAATATATCGGCTCCTGTTGCTTTTTTGAGCCGAGGGTCTCCTGGAAACAGCCTCTCTACCCTTCGGGGTAGGGGTAAGGTCTGCGTACATATTACCCTCCCCCAGACCCCACTTGTGGGATTATATGGGTCATTGTTGTTGTTGTTAAGAAAGAAGTTAAGTTTTACGGGTCAGGTAACGGGTAACGGGTAGGGTAATTAAATTCGGTTGGGTGTGAATAAAATATTTGGGTGTAAATTAAATTTCCACATGTCACATTATGAGTGGATAACTTATCCATTGTGGCAGCCGTTTAAAATAAGGGGGTATCCAGGCCAAGAGTGTAACACCAAGGTGGGTAATGGGCCAAACTTCTAACGAGAGTTATTTGTAGACCTTATCGTAAAGTTAATGGGGGTATTTGGACCTTTTCCATAGATAATTTGTCTACTTTTATACTATATTGAATTATGTTGGGTGTGCAGACACAATCCAATATTGATAGATGAAAATATTGGGAGCTTACACATATAAAATGTAGAGATTTCTTAATGGTGTGAGATCATTTGGGAAAAACGGCGCGCGCTTGACGCAAAGTGGACAATATCACACCATACTAAGAGTATAATTATTAGGTCATTTTAGCCTGACAATTGGTATCAGAGCTCATGTTCAACAGGAAGAGTATGGCGATAACAGATTGATGGTGTGGGGCTCGATTTGTTTACCCTTACGAGCTTGGAATTGCGTAACAAAAAGAAGCTAGTTGCCGGTTTTGGTCGCCATAAATACTCTAAGGATGTGGGTGGCACACGGTGAATCTCAAAAATTGACCCGTGGATCATGATAATGGGCCACGTGGAACTGGTTCGACAAGAAGACCTGGGCCACGATGGGCCACAATGAACTTAGTTTGAGGAAAAATTGTTGGGTGTGCGAACAAAGGTCCACATTAGTAGGTGAAAATATTGGGAGCATATCTTCTAATGGTGTGAGGCTTTCGGGGAAAACACGCGAATTTAGTGTAAAGTGAACAAATTACACCATGTTAAGTGTACAGTGGACCGTTTAGCCCACCAAATTATGTATACCGTCTCATTATTAAAACAGTTAAATTAAGTTTTTATTTATTTATTTATTTAAGTATATAATTATACCGGTTTAAACTAAGGCTATACTAAACATGGAGTGAAAAGAGAATCACATCGCTTGATATGATTAGAACTTGATATCACAAACAGAAAAGATGTTAACTTACAATTTTACTACAGTATAATTATATTACTATAAGTTTTTGTCCAGTTTAAGATGGACAAAAGCTAAGGCGAGATCCATCTTGGCTTTATTAGAAAATGTCAAATTTGTACAGCCATTATTTCACCAAATCGTAAGCATCTAATTAAAACAAATGGCATACGTTTTCATCACCACTTCCAGCCCAGGTTGTTTGTTTTTTCTTTTCATTGTTGAGGGAACCTAACCCTTTGATATTTTTTTTCCTTCCATTTTCAAACTTAATGTTGTGTTATTGGCAATTTCTTAATCCTTAGTACTCGTGCAGCGACTCTTACTACAGTAAGAGAGGTAAGTAGTCCGGCGCACAAACTATCTCGTATTCATCAAAGGGCTGCGGAAGGGCTGCATCCCAAAAGAATATGATGTAGATAACTTACCCTAATGCAAGTATTAGTGGCTGGTTCCACGTGACCAATATACCATACGAAAATAATTTTATTGTTACTCGAAAGTTACCTTCATATGGTAAAACCTGTTTTCTGCTTCTTCATTTCATTGTTTTGACTTTTGACTATAATTAAGTACGACCTTTACCCACACGAAATCTCAACCATAATCCGTCACTTCAAATTTCTACCTCAGAATACTCTCTCAGGAATTCTCTAGAACTACTATTACTGGGATTAGAGAGCAAAAACGAATTCAGGATCTAAACTTAATTATATGATTGGAGTAATTAATTTTGCCTTGTATATAATAAATTGAGTTGAAAGGGGTATAGTTTTAGTTGCAACTTGCCCCAACTATGTTAGCAGAGGCGGCTCAACCCCAGGCCACTAAGGCCACACAAAATTAGAGGCCCCGAAGCTATTCTTCTTATATGTAATTTAAATATTTATTGTACTTATTTTATGGTCTTTTTTGGAAGTTGGTTGAAAAAATTCTAATGAAAGTGAAAGGCAATTAAATCCGCACTTATTTTTTAGTTCTTCTCATTCCAATTTGAACAAATTTTGTTTACACCTTTATCTTTGTAAGATACTTTTTTCAAGGCCTTTATAGGTACGGTTCAAGCTAATTAGAACGTAAAAGACTATAGTTGAGTTGTTTATTATCTTTGTAAATGCAAACTTACACATGGTTGTTACTTTGGGAGGCAATATCTATAATGAGTTATGTTGATGGTTATGCAGGGAAAAAAATCAAAACTAAACTTAATAAAATATTATCAAAAGTTAGTAAATATTTCAACAATGATTAAATGAGTTTGGTTACAAAGTCAAGATTAAATTGCATCTCAAAAAGTAAAAAAAATAAACTTTAAATAAAAATATCTAAAATGATTAAATAAGTTTAACCCCTCTTATTACGGCTTGTCTTTAGGTCTCTAATATTATTAAGCCGCCTCTGTATGTTAGGATCCACCCATCATAGAGCTTACAGTTAATTAATCTGCGTGTTCAATATTCAAGAAAGAGATTTAATTGTCAAATATTTCTTCAAAGAATATGATATGTGGCAAGTAATGAAAAGTCATTCTATCTAATTTCAACACGGTAGGAATTAAGAAACTTCTGCACATTTAAGTCAAAGAATATTTTTTTCTTAAAAAAAAAAAGAGAATCTTTATCAGCTTTTACAACGCTTGTCATTGTATATGTGTGAAAGCACAGAATATAAAATTAATTAAGAGATATTTGTTAAGACGATAATACTAAACAAGAAAAATCCAATTAATTAAGATATTCAGCTCTAGGCCAAATCTAATAAAAAGTACATGCATGTGAATGCAATATTTCTTCCTTTGGGTTTAATTTATTCAATTTCTCCTGTTACTATTAATAAATGCAGATTAGGACAAACATTGGATAAGCACACCTCCTAACATGATAGCACTAAATTTGTTAATATAACAACTAGTAAAAGTTCCAGGAATAATTCATAGCGGATGATACCATGATCTTATATATCAAGGAGGCCGCCCCCACCTCGAACCCCAAGGGCGGATGTAGAGTAATGCTAAACGGCATCAAGTTCATTTGAACTCATTGCTCTCGACGCAGAGTTTAAATTTATGTGTAAAAATTCATAAATTGTAATAGATGGAAGATCTAAACCCATAAGATTATAAATATAATGGGTTCAATGCTAAAATATTTAAAGATTAAACCCATAAAGTTTAAATCATGAATCTGGCTTTGTCTAACCCCACTTCCACCCCAACTTAAAAGAATATTAATTCCCAATACAGGGGCGAAGCTATACTGGCGAATATTAAAGTATATTTATATGCATATTGCCTCACATTTTACTCATGTTTCGTAGATTTCGGATGTGTAATCTAATAATTTGTGCTAATTTCTGATATTTTTATGTTTATGAGTCATCCGGAGGCAATGTGGGACGAAACTGCACGAGTTGAAGCAAAAATGGAGCAAAACAAAAAAGTATCCTTAGGCTTTAACGCCCTGTTTCCAGAACCTCAAAAATCCCAGTGTCAGGGCGCTGATGACTGGAAATCACTCCTACTTCGCCTGAGATAAGGTTATTTCGGCCCAAGACCCCCCTCCTTCCCCCCAACTCATATAAAAGCAAGTCTAAACCTAATTTGGAGGATATCTGACATACATTGAAGGAGAATTCACGTGGAGGAACACACACCATGCTTGGAGGAGGCTTCTAACTAGTTTTTCTTCTCTTCTCTTCTTTTAATTTCATAGTTTATTAGTTCTAGAGTTTTTGGTGCTACATGAACGTTGTAGTTTGAAGCTTGAATTGTTCTTATTATTTTATTATAATGGTTCATTTATTCAATCTTGCGTTGAATTATTTGATTGCTTGATCACCAATTGAATACTATCTACGACTCTAGGATTGAACTCAGGAGAGACAATTCTAGATTGCATATCAAATTGAGTAGAGCAAGATCTTCAACTCGAGCATTGGGAACGAATTTGTGATTACAATAGGGATATACCTAATCACCTTGCTTGGTTACTATATAGGAATTATTAATGTGTTCTTGTTAATCCTAATTCCATAGGAATATAGGCGATTGGTTAGCTTGAATAGGCGAGTAGCACTTCCAGAGAAGGCTACGAGTAATATTAACCCTGTCAATTAATAAACTAGATAAATTAATTAGACAATTTAAGTGAAAGTCTCAACGGGATTGTTAGCTAACCCATAGCTCTAGAATATTTTCTCTCATTGAATACGTCTCTAATATTCGCCAAATTGTTTCCTTTAATCTCTTAGTTTGCCCTCTAGATTAGTTGTAGTTAACAATCTTTAGAAAATCGGTTGAATAGATTAATTGTCCTAGTTTAATTTGGTTAATAATTAATCACAAGTCCCTAGAGGTACGATATCTGAACTTACAATCCTATATTACTTGTCGACCACGTATACTTGCATGTGCGTTTAGGAGTAACAAGTTTTTGGCGCCGTTGTCGGGGACTTAGAAATTAACTATTCTACTTGATTAGATTTGTACTTTTTGTCTATTCAAGTTTGTAAATTTTTATCTTAATTTAATATTTTATTATCTTTGTTGACATGGTATCCTGGAATGAAAATTGGTCGAATATTGGTTATTCTTATTATGGTGATCCTTGTCCATATTGTGGAGGACCACACTTGTGAAAAAATTGTGAATCTCAATCTTATGAGTGGAATATTTGTAATGTGTGTTGACTGTAGTGGTCAAGGTGACCATTGAGATAATTGTCCTAATTCCTATTATCCTTCTCAGAACTCTTATTATGATGTTTCTATTAATGTTTATGTAACGACTCAGCCGGTCGTATTGAGCATTTGCACTTCGCTTGGTAGTTTGGGAGCACGAGTAGCTTCGTATGATGTATTAGGACTTGTGTACAAAATTTGGGTTCATTTTGAGTTGATTTGATATGTTTCGGTGTGAGTTTTTGGAAGTCGAAAGTTCATTAAGTTTGATTTGAGGTGCATTTCGTTGTTTCGATATTGTTATGTGTGTTTTGAGGCCTTGAGTAGGTCCATATTATGATATGAAACTTTTTGGTATGTTTAGACGGGGTCCCGAGGGGTTCAGGGTGAGTTTCGGATAGGTTTGGGTTGTGTTGCATGCATTTTTCTTATGTTTCGACGTCGTTAAATGGTACCACATTGAACAAATGAGCTTCGATTTCTGTTCTTATTGAAGCATTAAATCCGTATTGTAATTACAGATCCATAGAAAAAAGAATCGTCAAATTTAGACATCGTATGAAGATTTTATGATTATTTTACTTAGAATTGGGTTGCTAGATTTTTCAGATTAATTACGTAATTGCCACTGCTGCATATTTAAAAATCTGCACTATTTCCAAATATCAAAACCAATATATCTCCTTCAATATAAGGTCAAATGGAGTGATTCAAGAGCCTAACTTGATTAGAATTTTACAAGAAATCCATTGAAGATATCAAAAGTGAGTTTTGAGATTTTTTGGCACAAGAAACGAGGCAGAACAGTGTTAAAATAAGGGTGTTATGCATTTAACATATTTTGAGTTGGATAGCTCGGAATAAGGCATTTTTTCGAGGCGCTTTTAAGCATATGAATTGGGGTAAGTATTCTCTACTCAGTTTTGGTTATATTTCATGAATCTATCTTCGATTTTAGCTTTTGGTTGATGAATTTTAAAGAAGAAATTGAGGGTTTTGGCCTAAAGTTTCATAATGTGAATTTTTGAGTTTTGAACATCGATTCTGAGTCGGATTTGAGTGAAACTAGTATGGTTAAACTCGTAATTAAATGGGTTGACGGATTTTGTAAGTTTTGTCAAGTTCTGAGGTGCGGGCCCGGGTTGGGCTTTTTGGCCGATTTTGGGCTTTTAATTAAAGATTAGACCTTTTTCGATTGAGATTGGTTCTTTTAGCATTGTATGATGTAGTTGAGTTGTTTTCAATTAGTTTCCAGCCATTCAGAGGTCAGAATGCGCGTGATAGGATTCTTGGAGCATCGCTTGGCTTGCTCGATGTCGAAATTGGCTTGTTTAAGATAAGTAACTCTTCTAAGCTTAGTGGTGAGGGTATGAAACCCCGAACTACGTGTTATGTGATTGGTATTGAGGTAATGTACATGTTAGGGGACGGGCATGCACCCTGTGAAATGGGACTCTGTTGTTCCCATGGCCCTGTATAGTGGCCCTATTTTGTTGATATTTGTGTTTTCATCATATGATAAAGTAATTGAGCTATCAATCATGCCAAATATCATGTTTAGGCTTTATGTTAATATTATTTGTACCCATAGTGGTTATTTCTTACTGTCATCTCACTGATTTCCATTGATATTTTGTACTCAGTCATATTCATGCATTCATATCATATCTCCGTCTCATCTGTTGTTGTTGATGCATCATATCATTGTTGTCGGGCTAGTTTCATGACATTTTGAGCCCGTGAGCAAGACTGGAGAGAGTGATGACTGAGTGAGGTCGAGGGCCTGATTGTGAGGATATATATATATATATATATATATATTGTGAGGTTGACGAGTGAGTGAGGCCAAGGGCCTGATCATGAGGATAGTTAGGGATCGGGTTGCACGCCACAGCATTTTATACATTTATATGTGGATCGGGTTGCATGCCACAACGATATGTTGGATCGGGTTGCATGCCGCAGCGATATAGCGGTTGGGCTGTAGGAGCCCTCCGGAGTCTGTACACCCCCAGTGAGCGCAGTCGACTATATATTTATGGATCGGGTTGCACGCCGCAACGGTTATTATAAGGTGTCTATTGAGCGTGAGTGCTGAGTGCGAGTGCTGATTCAGTGTGCTGAGTATTGAGCTTAGTAAGATAGGATGCAAGGTAATGAGATTGAGTATTCTGAGAGTGTGAGTACATGTTTCATCTTTGAGATACATGGCATTCACATGTATACATGACATACAGGTATAGAGATACATTCTTCCTCATGTTATATAGTATCACGTCATTCATGACTTATTATATACATTGATATGTGGGTATGGAGAGACACTTTATACTTGTTATTTGGAAATAAAATGAATTTTTTTATTTATTGTGGAAAGGATATTTGAAAAATTATAGTTTTTAAACTTACTCGTACTTTTGGCATTTTCGGTAATAGATTTGAGATTTTCCTTCACTGAGATATTTGAAAAGCATGACCATTTTCTAGAACTGTGAACAAGCTGAGTATTTTACTTTTGAGATATCTCTTTTATACTTGCATTTATGTTGTTATGCCATGTTGTGGAAATATTGGCTTTGGACCCGATCTTGTGTTAGCTCATCATTACTTTCAACCTGAAGTTAGGTTTGTTTCTTTTTGAGTACATGAGGTCGGTTGTACTCATACTGCACTTCCTACATAGTGCGTTCAGATCTCGGATGCCGATGTTGCTACGTTCGATAGTTGCTGGATTTGAAGGTGTACCCGCGTTCCTGATGTAGCTGCCTCTTGTTCACTGTAGCCTTTGACTATAAAATTCTGTTTATGTACTTTTCAAACAGACTGTGTAATTGTTCCATTGTTGCTTTGTAAACTCCATTCGTAGAAGCTCATGATTTATACTACCAGTCCTTGGGAAATATATAAGATTTAGATAATTCTCTTATTTAATTATTTTATTAAGTTAAACAAAACTGGATAATTGTTAATTGGCTTACCTAACGGGTTAGGTTAGGTGCCATCACGACTGGTGGATTTTGGGTCGTGACAGTTTATGAGTTTAATATGAGCAATTAAGTGGAGGATATGGAACGTGTTGCTCGTATTATGGACATGATGAGGCAAGTAGTCGAGCAATAAGATAAAATTTACAAAAGACTACCTTAGTGATCAACGGACCGCATATTAGAATGGACAAATTAATGGCCAATTTTCAAGAAGAACCTCAACTCAACGAAGAGAGCAAGTTCCTCCAAGAAGATAACTTTGAAGAAGCAGATATCATGAGCCAATCTTGGCTAGAGGAACAAGCTCAACTGATAAAATTTCATGGGGTTCTACCTAATGGTCTTTCAAATATGGCAGAACAACTGATAGACAAAAGAACTGAGCTCAGGTGAGAGATAGACCAATTTGTCTCAGATATCCATGACCTACATGCTCAATTGAATAAAAAGTGTGCGGCGTCTGACGCACTACAACCAATTTTTATGGATATTGGCCAGCTTGTAGAACGGGAAAAGGAATTCCAACCACTTGACCAAGATATTATTAATGATACTAAGGTTGACGAAGTGTGCAAAAGGGAGGATGTAAAAAGTGAAGCGATTCTAGAGTTGGAGCGCATTGGACCTCATTAACCAGTTTTCAACATTGTGCTTGGTTGGTGACATGAGAATTGATCCATTTGAACCTATGGAGGAGTCAATGAATGGGGAACAAAGTGCATATGTTTTGATATTTGTTATGCCAAGGAGACAAAACGACATCCCTCACTTAAAGGCCAAGAAATGCAAGATGCAATTTCTACTGCTTGGTTCCAACTACTTTACTAAAATATTATTAATGATACCAAGGTTGATGAAGTGTGAAAATGTGAGTATATCAAAAGTGAAGCGATTCTAGAGTTAGAGCACATTGGACCTCATTCTAACCAGTTTTCAACATTGTGCTTGGTTGGTGACACGAGAATTGATCCATTCGAGCCTATGGAGGAGTCAAAGAATAGGGAACAAAACAACATTCCTCACTTAAAGGCCAAGAAGTGCAAGATGTGATACAAGTTGCTTGGTTCCTTTATTTTTACATCACCGCCCCAGGAACGTGACAGAAAAATTGATGCAAAATTGAAGACGCAATTCATATCCTGAAAGTGGAAGGAAAAATAATGAAGTAGTGTAAGTCGTGCCACGGTGATAAATAAGGCGCTTTTGGGAGGCAACCCAATTCTATTTTTTTCCTTTTTATTTTTGTTTATTTTTTTATTGTGTTACCATTGTAGTACTATTTTTGGTGTTTTGTAGGAGTAGGATCATGGAATAATCCATTAGGCGTGTAAAAAATTGAGCAGGTGGTTAAAACTAAGTGTGAGGTGCCCGCACAAAGGATAATAATCGAGAGAAGTCTGAGTATCCCATGAGATTCTAATTCTTCTACTTTGGCCTACCAGAAAGTCTCTTTTACCCTCCTGTTATTTACAGTGTGCATTGAGGACATTGCACAATTTTAAGTGTGGGGTGAGGAGATTGTTTAGGTGATTTTTTGTGCTATCATAGCTTAATTGTAGTATTCTTTCTTAGTGTACTATTTTTTTTGGTAACTAACTTATTTTATTAATCACCAAGTTGCAATTACAAAACTATAGCATAGCTAACACAGCCTGCTATCTTTCCATATGTATTTCATACTTTACTACCTAGAAACATAAACTATACACAAATGACTTATTTCTAGGAGTAACTCTAACACTAACAACATAAGCTATTTCTTTTGTAATCTGCTCCCATCCTCTACTTTTTTTTGTTCAAAAATACGTCTATTTCTCTCCATCCAAATGTGATAAGCAACTTCTGCATAAACCATTCTAAAGACCTGAGCATGCTGAGTTTTCTCTTTGGCACATAAGACTGACCATTGGATGAATTGCTGCCAATTGACAAATCCAGAAATTGCTTTTCCATCCAACTACACATTTTACTCCAAATATGCTTAGTATATTCACATTGCCCAAATAAGTGATCTCTTGTTTCCACTGCTTTTCTGCACATTACACATTGTGTATCAACATTGATCTTCTAGTTAGCTATTCTGTCACAAGTCATCAATCTCCCATGCATCATCAGCCACATTATGAATTTTACCTTTGGTCTTGCTGCATTGTTAAATATCAATGTTTTTCATTCCACCCTATTGTAATCACTAAGCAAGTGCAAGTATATTGTCTGATCAGGCTTCTGTTATGAGTTTGCATAAATTGTCTAGCTTCCAGTAATCCATTTGCCTCTATCACTTTTTTAACCATCCAACAGGCTTGCTGAGGTATTGGCATTGTACTCATCTGTTGGTTCTTGATGTAGTATGTATGAATCCAACGGATCCACAACTTATCTTGCTTATAAGCTAAATCCCAGCAGTTTTTGGCAATGGCTACTTTATTCCACAACTTCAGATTAACAATATTCAGTCCACCTCCTACCTTAGGCAGGCAAACTCTATCCCAGGACAACAAGGCCTTCTTTGTAATTTCATTTGTACCAGACCAAATACAAGACTTACATAGCCACTCTACAATCTTGATCACTTTTGTTGGAAGAATGAACAACTGTACCAAGAAATCCTGAATTCCAAACAGAACACTTTGGACTAACTGGACTCTTCCTGCATATGATAAGGTCTTAGCAGTCCAAGAAGTAATCCTTGTAATCATTTTATCAATAAGTGGTTTCCGCTGCATTATACTTAGTTTCTTTGTGGATAGACGTACACCTAAATATTTGAAAGGAAGTTCACCATTAGAGAGCCCCAACATCTCCAGGATTTGTTGTCTATCTGCCAAAGAAACCCCTCCGAAATAAACTTCACTTTTGCTAAGGTTTGCTTGTAGCCCTGAAACCTGAGTGAATTGATAAAATTTTTGCTGCATTACTTGCACTGTCTTCAGATCACCTTTGGCAAATAATAATAAATCATCAGCAAAGCTTAGGTGAGTGATCCCAAGCTTTGCACACCTAGGATGATACTTAAACTCCTTCTCCAGCTTCAGGCTAGCCAGATTCCTACTCAAATATTCCATTGCTATGGAAAACAAAAATGAAGACATAGGATCTCTTTGCCTCAATCATTTAACAGCATTAAAGGGCTTAGTTGGCTCTGCATTAACTACAATAGAGTAGTTAACTGTCTGTATACATTCCATAACCTAATATATAAATAGCTGAGGGAATCCTAGCTCATCCATAACTTGTTTCATATATGGCCACTCTACAGAGTCATAGGCTTTCTGAAGATCTATCTTTATCATGCATCTAGGAGATATATTTTTCCTAGTATAAGCCTTCACCAGTTCATGTGCCAATAGGATATTATCTGCTATCTTTCTCCCAGGTATAAACCATACTTGAGCTTCATTGATAATTGTACTAATGATGCCTTGTATCCTTGCTGCTAGAACCTTGGATATCATTTTGTATAGGATAGTGCAACATGCTATAGGTCTGAACTCTTTAATAGTTTTAGGCTTAGACACCTTAGGGACCAAGGTTATGGTTATGCAGTTTATGGCTCTATACAGCTTTCTAGTGGTAAAAAAACTCCATAACATCTTCAATGACTTCATCTTTAATAACAGACCATGCTTTCTTGAAGAAATATGCATTATAACCATCAACACTAGGTGCCTTATCATTGCCAATAGAGCATAATCCTTCATAAATCTCTTCTGGAGTCACATCTCTGCATAACTCAATCCTTTGTTGTTGATTGAGATTAGCTCCCTTACACATAATCCTTTTGTCTATAGCAGGAAGTGATTGGGCAGTAGTGCCCATCAGTGATTTATAGAAATCTACTATCTCCTTTGAATACTTTCTGACTGAGTAATCCTATTGCCAGTGGTAGACTGTAACTCCACTATTTGCTTCCTTTGGCTCATCTCTTTCATTACAGCTGAGAAATACTTAGTATTAGAATCACCTAGTTGTATCCATTTTGCTCTGGCTTTTTGTTTCAAAGCTCCCTCTTCTATCATATCCCATTTCTCCAAATTTTGAATCAACTCATTTTCTTTCAGTAGCAGCTCAGAAGAACTACTTGTATCTATGCTTTTCTGTACTTGTTCAAGTTCAATTATGGATATCTCTATCTTCTGTCTAATGAACTTAAACTCCTTCACATTAAGTTTCCTCAGTACTAGTCTCAATGCTTTTAGTTTCATATACACATTATGCATCTTCTGTCTGTGAAGACTTTGCTTCCAAATTTGTTGCACTTCATAGATGAACCTCTCATGATCAGCTCAGACATTGAAGAATTTGAATGGAACTTTCCTATTTCTTTGATGGTCATTGAAGGTTAAGCTCATAGGAGCATGATCAGAAATAAATGGCAATTCATACATAGTTGAGATATGCCCCCATTGCATCATTCATTCATAATTACCAAAGCTCCTATCAATTATGCTCCATATCCTGTTACCACCATCTTGTTTGTTAGACCAAGTATAATATTTACCTTCCCCAGTCAGTTCACTAAGCTTCAATTCTTGGATACACTTGCTGAAATCTTGAGTTTCAGCATTAGTAACTGGATTTCCATGCATTCTATCTTGTAACTGCAGAACAACATTAAAATCTCCCCCAATCACCCATGGAATGGATGTCATTTGATCTATCTCTTTTAGGTTTTCCCATAACTGCCTCTTTTTTTCCACTGTGTTATATCCATAGACTATAAAAGCTGTATATTCTTGATTGTTTCTGATATTTATGACAACACAGTGAAGAATATGTGCTTTTGCTTTAATCAACTTGACTGAGTAGTAGCTAGTATCCCATAGAACCCATATTTTACCATTAATTGCAGCATTGTAATTGTTAAGCATCTCCCTACCAGGGGCTATGTGGTGGCTGACTCCTTTAGCATTGTGCTCCTTTACTCTTGTTTCAATGATCCTAGCCAGTTTAATGTTATTAGTCCTTAGAAAAGTTTTCAGCTCCTTCCTCTTGTACCACTTATTAATACCCCTGACATTCCATATTAACCACCTTATTTATTGAGTTTAAATCCCCCACCTCTATTATGCGGTAAGGTAGAACTTCCACTTGTACCTGCTGTCCCACTTTTTAAACTACTTATGCTAGATAAAGGTGTTAACATAGGGAAGTTTTCAAGGCTGAAGTCTAATACTTGCTTCTTACCCTTATCTATTGCTTCTGCTTCATTAGCCTCTGTGCCCCCAGCCAACTGATGTTGACTTGCTTGTTGTGTCTGCTCTGGTAAATATTGCTGAGGTCATTCCTTGCCAATTTCATTTAGATATATCACTTCATCTGCCTTAGAAGCCTCTATACCAGTTGCTTCTGTATGCATAGGTTCTGTATTACTTGTAGCATTTATGATAGGACCTTTATCTCAATTCATAATTAACTTTCTTTGGTTCTCTTCTCCTCTTTGGTTGCACCTCCTTCTGCTCTTTAGGCCCTTGGTGAGTAGGACAGACATGGCCAATAGCTTGGCATTTGTCACAATACACTAGTTTTCACTCATATACTAAATCCTGTTGAAACATTCTTCCTCTAGGATCCATCACCATAATCTCAGTAGGCATATCTTTAGTCACATTCACTTCAATTAGCATCCTTGCATATGAAATTCGTGTTTGCTTGGTAGTACACGCATCAACAAATAAAGGTTTCCCATTAGCACTAGAAATTTTACTCAGAGCTTCACTCCCCCAGCAGCTCATTGGCAATTTAGGAAAAATTACCCACAGTGGAATATCCGTTAAGAATTCCTTACTTAGATCAAAATATGGAGACCAAGGCTTAAGTATTATTGGCCTATTTCTGATAGTGTGAGGTCCAGCATAAAATATTCTATGCATATCGGATAAGCTTTGGAGTTTTATCACATAATATCCATCTAGATCTGGTTCATCTACATTAAGACAGTGTTGAGTAATATACCTTATCATAGCAATATATCCCGGATTTTCACCCACAATATAGGCTATCATCTCAGCGCTCCACCTCTTTCTGCTCCTTCACATCCTGCATCTCCATTTTCACCACAGTTTACCCTTCTATAATATGAGGAGGAACATATCTAAGGGCCATTCCATGGGTTGCAACTCGATTTTGTTGAAACAAGTTGGAACACGATTTTGGCTTTGCTCTTCGATCTACAAGATTCACCACTTTAGCCTCTAGATTCACATGTTCTCTATGTCCAATAACAACTTCTCTTTGTTCTGTCATAGCCTCTTTGCCTAGATCCTTATGCATGTCCTTAATTGCCAACTCTGTTACTGTTCCATCGAAATTTCCATCAACTCCAGTAGTACTACTCACCTCACTTTGTTTAGTTTGAGCTGATATGCCTAGAGTCAGCTTCCTACTAACCTCCAAGTTAGTCGATGGACTAATCTCACCCTTCCTTGCTTCTACTCCTTCGTGTTGTTCTGGTGTTTGCATGACTTAGTTTATCTGTCCAGCTTTTGATTTGATACTAATTGAGTTTCCAGCGGTTGAGATCGGTGTCTTAGGAACCTTTTTTGGCCTTCCTCTTCCTCTACCTCGCCCCTAGCCATGGCAGATGCACTCGGCGCACGGTTAGTTAACGTGGGCTGAGAGCATGGAGAAGACGAGTTTTTTTAACCGATCGATTTTTATAGAATGGAGAAGACGAATTTTAAGTTTTATTTGTAGTGATTTTTGTATTAAAATAAATTTAAAAAAACGAAAATTGAGAAAAAATAAATTAAAATTTTTTGGACTTTTCCCGACGATCTATCTCCTAGATAGTTTTTTGAGGGATTCAAATCTAACCAAAAAATATTACAAAAAAAATTAAAAAACAGAAAAATCCAAAAATAGTAGTAATAATCCCCTGTGATTTTTTTGTGGCTTGGTTCTTTTCCACGGATGTAGTTTGAACCGGATAGTAGTTTTTTAGAGTAGATAGGAATTTAGGAAATAAAAGGTGGAAGATTGATGAACTTAGGCTCCTTTGACTTGTTTGATAGTAGCATATTTAAGCTTTGACATGTGTAGTACATTCCCCATGTTTTGAAGTTGTTCATATGTTATGACCCAAAAGGTCATCACTTGTTTTAAAACGAAACTTTCGTGTTCTGAGGCCTTGAAAACCTCATTTAGAGTCATGTCGATTTGCGTGCACAGTACGGGCGCGTAGCCGAAAAGCTTAAATATGATAATCTATGAAAAATGATAAGTTTTGATTATAAAATGAGCTAATTTGACTTCGGTCAACGTTTTGGGTAAACGGACCAGACCCGTGATTTGACGGTCCTGGAGGGTCCGTAGGAAAATATGGGACTTGGGCGTATGCCCGGAATCGAATTCCGAGGTCCCAAGCCCGAGAAATGAATTTTTAATGGAAATTATTTTCTAGAATTACTTAAAGAAATTTGAAATGAAATTTGATTAGAACATGATGGTATCGGGCCCGTATTTTGGTTCCGGTGATCGGTACAGGTTTTATATACTCCCTCTATTCCAGTTTATGTGAACCTATTTCCTTTTTGGTCCGTTCCAAAAAGAATGAACCCTTTCTAAATTTGGTAACAATTTAGCTTAAAGTTACAACTCTACCCTTAATGAGAAGCTTTTATAACTACACAAATACTCTGGGCCCCATTTGGACTTGTTTAGGACTACAAATTCCAAAAGTCTTCATTTTTTTCTTAAACTCCGTGCCCAATCAAACAGGTTCACATAAATTGGAACGGAGGGAGTATGATTTAAGACATTTCTGTGGAATTTGATGAAAAACGGATGTCATATGACATATTTCGGACTTAAATTGCAAAATCTATGTTTAAAGAAGTTTTGGAGAAAATTTCATTGATCTCGAGACTTAATTTGATGTTCATGATGTTATTTTGATGATTTGATTACACGAGTAGGTCCATATGATGTTTTTGAGTTAGTATGCACACTTGGTTTGGAGTTCTGAGGGCTCGGGTGAGTTTCGGGTAGGTTCGGGAAGTTTTAGACTTAAAACCAGAAGTTGCAGGCCTCTGAACCCGCCAGTACGGTCCGCACAAAATCGTGTGCGACCGCGGAAGGGGGCCAGTGCGGTTCACGGTCGGTTTCGTGCGGTGCGCGGTAGAGGCCTGTGCGGTCCGGGGTGGAGGCCTGTGCGGCAGCAGTCCATTTCGTGCGGTCCGCACAGGGCACTGGACCGCAGTACCTCAGGAAGGCCTGTGCGGCCGCAGTCCATTTTTGTGCGGTCCGCACAGGGGGTCTGAGAGGGGTATAAATAGACGAGATTTTCAGTTATTTTGCATTTTTCAAAACCCCAAAAATATAAGAGGCGATTTTTTAAACAACCTTTCTTATCTAAATCAATTGTAAGTCGTTTTTAACTAGTTTTCTTCAATCATTAATATTTTTTAACATGATTTCAACTTCAAATCAATTATTTTCATGGGGGAAATTGGGTGTTTTGGGTAGAACCTAGGTTTTTCAAAATTGGGGAATTGGGCCTCGATTTGAGGCCCGATTTCAAAACAAATTGCATATTTGAGCTCGTGGGGGAATGGGTAATCGGGTTTTGGTTCGAACATCGGGTTTTGACCACGTGGGCCTGGGGGGCGATTTTGACTTTTTAGGTAAAACTTTGGAAAACTCATTCTCATGCATTCAAATTGATTTATCTAGCGTTTATTGATGTAATTAAGTAACTTATAGCTAGATACGAGCGAATTAGCGGAGGAATCAAGGGGTAAAGCTATAATTGAACCTTGAGTTGTGTTCGTGGCATCGAGATAAGTATTTGGTCTAACCTTAGCTTGAGGGATTAAGAGTTGTGTCCTATTTGCTATTTGCTTCTTGTCGAGTACGACGTAGAGGCATGGTGACGAGTATCTATACGCTGGTGTCAAGCATGACCGTGAGTTATATATTGTCATTTCATGATTTCGTTGTATTATTCATGCCTTGGTGAAAATTTTTAATTGTTGTATAAAGTTTGTGGATAGAATTGTGACCTATGAACATTGAGGAGCACTGGCTCAAGTTGTATAAGTGAAATTGTGAAAGTATAAGTGACAATTGAACTTTTAGAGCATTGGCTCGAGTTGTGAAAGTATAAGTGATAATCAAACCTCTAGAGTATTGGCTAGGGTTGTGAAATAAGTTGTGAAAGTATAAGTGATAATCGAACCTCTAGAGCGTTGGCTCGAGTTGTGAAGTGAATTGTGAAGTAAAATTAAGAAAGAGAAGAGATCATTATGTTGTCACCCTTGTCGGGCTATTGTCGATTTATTTGTTATTCCCTTGCCGGGATTTAATTGTTTAATTGTTGTTCCCTTGCCGGGATTTAATTGTTTAATTATTTTTTCCTTGCCGAGATTTAATTGTTTAGTTGTTGTTCCCTTGCCGGGATTTAATTGGTGACTTGTTGTTCCCTTGTCGGGATTCTTATTGTAAATTTCCTTTATTTCCTTACCCTAT
The DNA here is from genome assembly GCF_000715075.1 of Nicotiana tabacum. Lineage (NCBI taxonomy): Eukaryota > Viridiplantae > Streptophyta > Magnoliopsida > Solanales > Solanaceae > Nicotiana > Nicotiana tabacum. Next base: position 134,991,334 of record NC_134089.1, on the reverse strand, counting down.
TGTTTGGGATTATTATTTGGGCGAGGAAGAGAGTTAAAGCACGAAGGGTGATGCCGTGCATTGTTTTTTATTGTGAGGAAAGGGTGTAAAGCATGAAGGGTGATGCCGTGCCGCACGATGTACCATTCCGTGCCGATTTTATTGATTAGGGAAAGAGAGTAAAAGCATGAAGGGTGATGCCGTGCACATTTTTATTATATGATTGCTTTGGTGAGGACGAGAGTAAAAGCACGAAGGTTGATGCCGTGCATTTGTTGATTTCTGATTCTTTGTTAATATCCGAGTTATGTTGTTTCTTTCATTACTTCTTGTTATTTGATTTACTTCGAGGTTATAGATTACATTACCCTATTTGCCTTGTGATTGTTGTTTGGGTGAGGAAGAGCGTAAAGCACGGAGGGTGATGTCGTGTATTATTTTGGTTAGAGAGAGTAAAAGCATGAAGGGTTATGCCGTGCACTTATTTTTGATTTTCCTAATTTTTATTGATAACTGTGTTACGGTTTCTCTACACTAAATTGTTAATTTCCTGTTGATACTTGTTGTACCCCACAGTATGATTTCCCCTTCCTACTTCCAATTGAACTGTGGAGATCCTCATAATTATTTGTTGCTCTTCTGTTACTACTCGATGTTTCCCCGCAGCATGTTTTCCCCCTCCCATACTTGACTGTATATGACTGTTTCTTTCTGTACTTCTTTTCTGCTGTATTTAGTTAAATTGCACAGGTTTATGTGGTAGTCTGGTCCTAGCCTCATCACTACTTTGCCGAGGTTAGGCTAGACACTTACCAGTACATGAGGTCGGTCGTGCTGATACTACACTCTACACTATGTGCAGATCCAGGAGCAGCTTTCGGACAGTAGTTGGAGTGCTTCCTTCAGTCCACTCGGAGACCCAAGATAGACCTGCAGGCGTCCGCAGGCCCTGGCATCTCCCTTTATCTCTATTTCCTGTTTCCTTTTTTCTTTTGTTCAGAAACAGTGTATTGTATTTCTTCAGACCTTGTATGTACTAACTCTTAGACAGTCTGTGATACTGTGACACCAGGTTTTGGGTATTTGAGGTTTTAAAAGTTGTAATAGACGTAGACTTAAGATATTTAATTGTTGACTTCCGTTTAATTATTTAAAGTTCCGCTGCTATCATGTTATCGCCTTGTATTTGTTAAAATGACGCAATATGGAAGTGTAGCAAGTAGTTAAGGTTTGGCTTGCTTAGCTCCCATTAGTAGGCGCCATCACGATTCCCGAGGGTGGGAAATCCGGGTCATGATATCATGATGCCTTGATGAAATTGGATAGCTTGTTATGACGCCTATGTCTCTTTTACTTGACTATTGTTTACTTTGTTCTTAATGATTGATATCTTGTGTCTCTGTGAATACTTGCATTTTCTGATAGTCGGAATGAGACCATCCTTAGTGAGACATGTGCCATGTGAGGTGAGATTTGGTGTACTCCATGTTATTGTAATTGAGTCTAAAACTTGCCCGATATGTGAGATGAAGTGAAATTTTAGGTGATACTCGGTTTGAAAAATGATTTTAGGCTTTCTTTGATCTTTTTGAGCTTAATTGCTTATCGCAAATAAAATTGATCCCTAGTAAACCCTTTTGAGCCTATAAACTTTTAGGCGCCAGCATTACGAGTCTATTTGTTCTTAATGTCACGACCTAAAATTTCCACCCTCAGGAGTCGTGATGGCGCATACTCGTAGAAGCTAGGCAAGCCACGAAATTTAGAAAATTCTTTACTTCTTTGTTTTAATCCTTTTAATATCTTACTTTTAACAGGTGATAAACATTTAAATAATAGCGGAATATGTGATTAAGGGGAATACTTAAACGAAATAAACCAAAATAATATGGAAATCAACATATGCCTCTACCCAGAAACTGGTATCACAACATTTACGGACTATCTATGATTACTGCATACAAACATCTGAAAGAAGGAACACTGTCTGTCTCTGATACAATGATAACAGAACAAAATAACTGATAGAAGAGATGTTGGGCCTGCGAACGCCTGCAGGACTACCTCGGAATCTCAGTGGACTGAAGGCTGGCTCCCAAGCTACTACTGCTAACACAATGCTGCTCCGGTATATGCACATAAGTGCAGAGTGTAGCATCAGCACAACCGACCCCATGTGCTGGTAAGTGCCTGGCCTAACCCCAGCGAGGTAGTGACGAGGCTAGGACCAGACTCCAGATAAACCTGTGCAGTTATATGATATACAACAGAAAAGAAAAGAAGGAATAAACAAGTAATGATATGAGGGGAAAACATGCTTCGGGGAATAGTAGGTAAAACAAAATATCAAGAGAGCCATAAAGGAATCAAAATCCAACAACTAACAAGAATAAGGAAATAAAAGGCAGATTTCACTTTCTTTTCACGTCTTGTTGCAGGCATGCAACCCGATCCCATGTCTTGTATCTCGTGGCAGGCGTGCCACCTGATCCCATTCCATTTATCTCGTGGTAGGCGTACCACCCGCTCCCATTTCATTATATCTTGTGGTAGGCGTACCACCCACTCCCATTTCATTATATCTTGTGGTAGGCGTACCACCCGCTCCCATTTCATTATATCTTGTGGTAGGCGTACCACCCGCTCCCATTTCATTATATCTTCTGGTAGGCATACCACCCACTCCCATTTCATTATATCTTGTGGTAGGCGTACCACCCGCACCTATTTCATTATCTCTTGTGGTAGGCATACCACCCCTCTCATTTACAAGCCAACAATAATCACAAGGAATCCCGACTAGGGCACAAGAGCAATATAACAACTTCCCGACAAGAGAACAATGATATTTCAACAACATCCCGGCAATGGAACAATAATATCAAATAAACATCCTGGCAAGGGAACAATACTATCAAAACAAACATCTCGGCAATGGATCATTAATATCAAACAAACATCCCGGCAAGGGAACAATGGTGATAATAACATATGAAGCGCAATAAACCACAACGGAGTCATAACAATTATAATATAAGACTCATGGGCATGCTTGACACCAACGTATAAATACTCATCACCATGCCTATACGTCGTACTCCACAATTAACATGTAGCAAATAAGACACAACTCCTAATCCCTCAAGCTAAGGTTAGACCAAACACTTACCTCGATGCCTCGAACACAACTCAAGTTTCAATTATACCTTTACCCCTTAATTCCTCGGCCAATTTGCTCGTATTTACTCAATAAACGCTAAATGAATCAATTTGTATGCATGAAAATAAATTTTCCAAAGTTTTCCCAAAAAGTCAAAATCACCCTCGGGCCCACGTGGTCAAAACCCGAGGTTCGAACCAAAACTCGATTACTCATTCCCCCACGAGCTCAAATATGTAATTTATTTTGAAATCGGACCTCAAATCGAGGTCCAAATCCCCAATTTTTAAAAAACCTAGGTTCTACCCAAAACACCCAATTTTCCCCATGAAAATCATTGATTTGAAGTTGAAATCATGTTAAAAGATTCTAATGATTGAAAAAACTAGTTAAAACAACTTAGAATTGATTTGGAGAAGAAAGATTGTTTGAAAAATCGCCTCTTATATTTTTAGGGTTTTGAAAAATGCAAAATAACTGAAAATCTCGTCTATTTATATCCCTCATAGACCTCCTGTGCGGACCGCACAAAATGGACTGCGGCCGCACAGGCCTTCTTGAGGGTATTGTAGTCCAGTACCCTGTGCGGACCGCACAAAGTCGACTGCGGCCGCACAGCCTCCACCGCACACTGCACAAGGTCGACCGCAGACCGCACTGCAGTGCCCTGTGCAAACCGCACAAAGTCAACTGTGGCCGCGCAGCCTCCACCGCGCACCACACAAGGTCGACCGCGGACCGCACTAGTGGGTTCAGAGACCTGCAACTTCTGGATTTAAGTCTAAAACATCTCGAACCTACCCGAAACTCACCTGAGCCCTCGAAACTCCAAACCAAGTGTACATACTAACTCAAAAACATCATATGGACCTACTCGTATAATAAAATTTACCAAAATAACATCATGGACATCAAATTAAGTCTCGAGATCAACGAAATTTTCTCCAAAACTTCTTTAAACATAATTTTTTGTAATTTAAGTCCCAATCACGTCATTTTATATTTGTTTTTCACCAAATTCCACAGAAATGTCTTAAATCATATATAAGACCTGTACCGGGTGCCAAAACCAAAATACGGCCCTGATACCACCGTGTTCTAATCAAATTTCATTTCAAATTTCTTTAAACAATTCCAGAAAACAATTTCCTTTAAAAATTCATTTCTCGGGCTTGGGACCTCAAAATTCGATTCTGGGCATACGCCCAAGTCCCATATTTCCCTACGGACCCTCTAGGACCGTCAAATCACAAGTTCAGGTCTGTTTATCCAAAATGTTGACCGAAGTCAAATTAGCTCGTTTATAATCAAACTTATCATTTTTCAGAGATTATCATATTTAAGCTTTCCGGCTATGCGCCCGGACTGCGCGTGCAAATCGAGGTGACTCTAAGTGAGGTTTTCAAGGCTTTAAAACCAGTCATGACCTTTTGGGTCATCACATTCTCCACCTCTAAAACAACCGTTCATCCTCGAACGGACAGAAGAAGGAAGTACCCGAGTCGGGGAAAAGATGGGGATAACGGCTCCGCATATCGGACTCGGACTCTCAGGTCGATGCCTCAGGAGGCCGACCTCTCCACTGAACATGAACAGAAGGAAAACTCTTCGACCTCAACTAATGAACCTGCCGGTCTAGAATAGCTACCGGCTCCTTCTCATAAGACAAGTCCTTGTCCAAATGGACAGTGCTGAAATCTAACACGTGGGATGGATCGCCGTGATATTTCTGGAGCATGGACATATGAAACACTGGGCGCACGGCTGATATGCTTGGTGGCAATGCAAGTCTATAAGCCAGCTCTCCCACTCGATCAAGAATCTCAAACGGACCGATGAACCTAGGGATAAGCTTGCCCTTCTTCCCAAATCTCATCACGCCCTTCATAGGCAACACTCGGAGCAATACCCGCTCTCCCACCATAAAAGCCACATCTCGAACCTTGCGGTCTGCATAACTCTTTTGCCTAGATTGAGCTGTACGAAGCTTATCCTGAATAATCCTGACCTTGTCCAAAGCCTCCTAAACCAGATTCGTACTCAACAATCGAGCCTCTCCTAGCTCAAACCACCCAACCAGAGATCGACACCGCCTACCATATAAAGCCTCAAAAGAGCCATTTGGTTACTCGACTAGTAAATGTTGTTGTAAGCAAACTCTGCTAAAGGCAAAAACTGATCCCATGAGCCTCCAAAGTCAATGACACAAGCTCGGAGCATATCCTCCAAAATCTGAATAGTCCGATCGTACTGCCCGTCTGTCTGAGGATGAAATATTGTACTCAATTCAACCTGGGTGCCTAACTCTCGCTGAACTGCTCTCTAGAAACATGAGGTAAACTGCGTACCTCGGTCCGAAATGATAGATATAGGCACACCATGAAGACGAACAATCTCTCAGATATAGATCTCAGCTAACCTCTCGGATGAATAGAAGACTACCACAGGAATGAAATGCGCTGACTTGGTCAGCCTATCAACAATGACCCATACTGCGTCGAACTTCCTCCGAGTCTATGGGAGTCCAACAATGAAATCTATAGTGATCCGCTCCCACTTCCACTCGGGAAGCTCAATCCTCTGAAATAAACCACCAGGCCTCTGATGCTCGTACTTAACCCGCTGACAATTCAAACACTGAGCTATATATGCAATGATATCCTTCTTCATTTTCCGCCACCATAATGCTGCCGCAAATCCTAATACATCTTCGCGGAGCCCGGATGAATAAAGTACCAGGAGCTATGGGCCTCCTCTAAAATCAACTCTTGGAAACCATCCATATTTGGCACACACACTCGACCCTGCAATCTCAAAACTCCATCATTATCTAAGGTAACCTGCTTGGCACCTCCGCGCTGCACCATGTCCCTAAGGACACACAAATGGGGATCATCATACTGCCGATCACAGATACGCTCCAATAAAGAAGAATGAGCGACCGTGCAGGCCAATACACGACTAGGCTCAGAAATATCCAACCTCACAAACTGATTGGCCAAAGCCTTAACGTCCAAATCAAGCGGTCTCTCACCGACCGGAATATAAGCAGGACTGCCCATACTGGCTTACTTCCTACTCAAGGCATCGGCCACCACATTGGCCTTTCCTGGATGATATAAGATAGTGATATCATAATCTTTCAACAACTCCAACCACCTCCTCTGTCTCAAATTCAACTCCTTTTACTTGAACAAATACTGAAGACTCTTGTGATCCGTGAACACCTCACATGCCACGCCATACAGATACTGCCTCCAAATCTTCAATGCTTGAACAATGCCTATCAACTCCAAGTCATGAATCAGATAGTTCTTCTCATGAATCTTCAATTGCCGCGAAGCTAGGCAATGACCTTGTCATACTTCATCAACACTGCACCAAGCCCAATACGAGATGCATCACAATAAACTGTATAAGGCCTTGAACCTGTGGGCAAAACCAACACCGGTGCCGTAGTTAGAGCTGTTTTGAGCTTCTAAAAGCTCGTCTCACACTCATCTGACCATCTGAACTGGGCAACCTTCTGGGTCAACCTGGTCATCGGGGCTACGATAGATGAGAACCCCTCTACGAACCGACGGTAGTAGCCTGCCAATCCTAAGAAACTCCGAATCTCTATAGCTGATGCTGGTCTTGGCCAGTTCTTGATTGCCTCAATCTTCTTCGGATCAACCTGAATAACCTCTGCTGACACAACATGACCCTGGAATGCAACTGAACTCAACCAGAACTTACACTTCGAGAACTTAGCATATAACTTACTATCCCTCAAGGTTTGAAGAACCACTCTAAGATGATGCTCGTGCTCCTTCCAGCTGCAGGAATATATCAAATATCATCAATGAAGACTATCAAGAACGAGTCCAAATAAGGCCTGAACACTCAGTTCATCAAGTCCATAAAAGCTGTTGGGGCATTGGTCAACCCAAATGACGTGACCAAGAACTCATAATGCCCGTACCGAGTGCGGAAAGCTGTCTTAGGGACATCAGATGCCCTAATCCTCAACTGATGGTAGCTGGATCTCAAATTAATCTTTGAAAACACCTTGACACCCTGAAGCTGATCAAACAAATCATCGATCCTCGGCAATGAATACTTATTCTTGATTGTAACCTTGTTCAACTGTCGGTAATCAGTACACATTCTCATCGACCCATCCTTCTTCTTAACAAACAACACCGGCGCACCCCAAGGTAAAACACTAGGTCTAAAGAAACCCTTCTTAAGCAAGCCTTGCAACTGTTCCTTCAACTCTTTCAACTTAGGCGGGGCCATAAGTTACGGCAGGATAGAAATGGGCTGAGTCCCCGGAGCTAAATCAATGCAAAAATCAATATCCCTGTCAGGTGGAATACCCGGTAAGTCTGAAGGGAATAGCTCCGGAAACTCAAGAACAACGGGTAGAGAATCAATAGAGGGAACCTCAGCACTAGAATCACGAACATATGCCAAATAGGCCAAACACCCCTTCTCAACCATACGCCGAGACTTCACATAAGAGATAACACTACGGGCAGAATGACCAGGAGCCCCTCTCCACTCTAAACGAGGCAAACCCGATAAGGCTAAGGTCATAGTCTTGGCATGACAGTCCAAGATAGCATGGTAAGGTGATAACCAGTCCATCCCCAATATAACATTGAAATCGACCATGTCTAAAAGCAACAAATCTACACGAGTCTCAAGACCCCCAATCACCATAATACAAGAATGACGGACTCGATAAACTACAATAAAATCACCCACCTGTGTAGACACATAAATAGGAACACTCAATGAATCACTAGGCATGATCAGATACGGTGCAAAATAAGATGACACATGAGTATGTAGACCCTAGATCAAACAATACTGAAGCATCTCTATCACAAACCAAAACCGTACCTGTAATAACTACATCTGAAACCTCAGCCTCGGGCCTGGCCGGGAGAGCATAACATCGGGGCTGGGCCCCACCACCCTAAACTACATCTCTAGGATGGCATGCAGCTGGCTGGCCTCCACCTCTAGGTGCCTGAGCTCTACCTCTAGCACCTCTAACTCCACCTCTAGCACCTCTACCCCCACCTCTAGCTGGCTGGGTGGCCTGTGGGACACCTGGTGCCTGAACCATAGCACGAGAACCCTGATGCAGAGAACTGCTCGAATTTCTAGGGCAATACCTAACAATGTGCCTCATGTCACCACAAGTAAAACAAGCCCTCGGCTGTTGGGGCTGACGACCCTGGAAACTCTGACGCGATGGTACACTGATAGGTGCTGGTGGTGTATTATAGGACTATTGATCAGAATACTGTATCTGAGGACCACGGCTACCTGAAGCACCGTGAGAAACCTGAAGTGCTGACTGGAAAGGCCTAGGGGGATGGCCTCTAATATATGAATCTCTACCTCTAGACGAGGTACCACTGAATCTGCCTGAATGAGGGGCCTCTTATCCGACCCATGACCACATCCCTGTGACAGAACCATCTCTACTCTCCTGGCCGCATTGGCCGCCTCCTGAAAAGTAATCTCACTCCAGCCTCCCTAGCCATCTAAAGATGAATCGGCTGAATAAGACCATCAACAAACCTCCTCACCCTCTCTCTCTCTCGGTAGGAAGTATGACAAGAGCATGGCAAGCCAAGTCGATGAATCTGGTCTCATACTGGGTAACCGTCATGGAACCCTGTTGGAGGCACTCAAACTGCCTTTGATAGGACTCTCTCTGAGTAATGGGGAGAAACTTCTCTAGGAATAACACTGTAAATTGCTCCAAAGTTAAGGCTGGCGATCCGGCTGGTCTCGCTAAACAATAACCTCTCCACCAAGTCTTGGCGGATCTAGACAAGTGAAATGTAGCAAAATCGACCCCATTGGTTTCAAAAATGCCCATGTTCTTAAGAACCTCGTGGCAGCTGTCTAGATAATCTTGGGGATCCTCAGTAGATGTACCACTAAAAGTAGAAGTGAAGAGCTTGGTGAACCTATCCAATATCTTCAAAGCATTGGCGGACGTAGCCGCTCAATCACCGGTCTGAGCTACCACACCCGGTTGTACTGCTCCAACTGGTTGAACCGTTAGAGTCTGAATCTGAGGAGCTACCTGCTCCGAAGTGCGAGTAATAGGAGTCTGGGCCCTTCCTCTAGCCTGAGAGATGGCTGGTGCTACAGGAAGTATGCATGCCCAGGTGACACTCTCCATGAGGCCCACTAATCGGACCAGAGCATCATGAAGAACTGGGTAGCAATAAACCCCTCTAGGACCTGAGCTGGGCCTACCGGAACTGCTGGAGCCAGAACCTCCTCATTAAAATCAACATGAGGCTACGTTACTGGGGCTGCTGCTCGGGGCTGAGATTTGCCCCTACCTCAGCCTCTCCCTTTGCCTCTCGTGGGAGCAGCTGCTGGGGGCTCGGGCTAGTGGGGGCTCGGGATGCTAAGCGGTGGATGAGGAAGTGCATGTTCTCGCCATCTGCAAAAAAAACAGAGTAGAAATTCAATTAGCATTGAGAACAAACCGCACGACAAGAAGGAATGAATGTGAAGTTTTCCTAACTCTTTAGCCTTTGGGGATAAATACAGACATCTCCGTACCGATTCCTCAGACTCTACTGAGCTTGTACATGAATTGTGAGACCTATGTAACCTAGAGCTCTGATACCAACTTGTCACGACTCGGAATTCCCACCCTCATGAGTCGTGATGGCGCATACTCGTAGAAGCTAGGCAAGACACAAAATTTAGAAAATTCTTTACTTCTTTGTTTTAATCCTTTTAACATCTTGCTTTTAACAGGTGATAAACATTTGAATAATAGCGGAATATGAGATTAAGTGGAAGACTTAAATGAAATAAACCAAAATAATACGGAAATCAACATATGCCTCTACCCAGAAACTGGTGTCACAACATTCATGGACTATCTATGATTACTACATACAAACGTCTGAAAGAAGGAACACTGTCTGTCTCGGATACAATGATAACAGAACAAAATAACTGATAGAAGAGACGCCGGGCCTGCGAACACCTGTAGGACTACCTCGGAATCTCGGTGGACTGAAGGCTAGCTCCCAAGCTACTGCTGCTGACCCGATGTTACTTCGGTATCTACATATAAGTGCAGAGTGTAGCATCAACACAACCGACCACATGTGTTGGTAAGTGTCTGGCCTAACCCCGGCGAGGTAGTGACGAGGCTAGGAACTGAATCCAGATAAACTTGTGCAGTTATATGATATACAGCGGAACGTAAAGCAGGAATAAACAAGTAAGGATGGGAGGGGGAAATATGCTTCGGGGAATAGCAGGTAAAACAAAATATCAAGAGAGCCATGAAGAAATCAAAATCCAACCACTAACAAGAATAAGGAAAACAAAGGCAGATTTCACTTTCTTTTCAAGTCTTGTTGCAGGCGTGCAACCCGATCCCATGTCCTGTATCTTGTGGTAGGCGTACCACCCACTCCCATTTCAGTTTCATCTTGATGCAGGTGTGCAACCCGCTCCCATTTCTCATATCTTGTGGTAGGCATACCACCCGCTCCCATTTCATTATATCTTGTGGTAGGCGTACCACCCGCTCTCATTTCATTATATCTCGTGGTAGGCGTACCACCCGCTCCCATTGCATTATATCTTGTGGTAGGCGTACCACCCGCTCCCATTTTATTATCTCTTGTGGTAGGCGTACCACCCGCTCCCATTTACAAGCCAACAATAATCACAAGGAATCCCGACAAGGGCACAAGAGCAATATAACAACTTTCCGGCAAGGGAACAATGATATTTCAACAACATCCCAGCAAGGGAACAATAATATCAGACAAACGTCCCTGCAAGGGAACAATACTATCAAAACAAACATCCCGGCAAGGGATCATTAATATCAAACAAACATCCCGGCAAGGGAACAATAGTGATAATAACATATGAAGAACAATAAACCACAACGGAGTCATAACAATTATAATATAAGAGTCACAGGCATCCTTGACACCAACGTATAGATACTCATCACCATGCCTATACGTCGTACTCCACAATTAACATGTATCAAATAAGACACAACTCCTAATCCCTCAAGCTAAGGTTAGACCAAACACTTACCTCGATGCCTCGAACATAACTCATGTTTCAATTATAGCTTTACCCCTTGATTCCTCCACCAATTCGCTCGTATCTAGCCACAAGTTACTTAATTACATCAATAAACACTAAATGAATCAATTTGTATGCATGAAAATGGATTTTCCAAAAATTTTCCCAAAAAGTCAAAATTGCCCCCGGGCCCACGTGGTCAAAACCCGAAGTTCAACCCAAAACCCGATTACCCATTCCCCACGAGCTCAAATATGTAATTTGTTTTGAAATCGGACCTCAAATCGAGGTCCAAATCCCCAATTTTTAAAAAACCTAGGTTCTACCCAAAACACCTAATTTTCCCCTTGAAAATCATTGATTTGAAGTTGAAATCATGTTAAAAGATGTTAATGCTTGAAGAAAACTAGTTAAAAACGACTTACAATTGATTTGGAGAAGAAATGTTGTTTGAAAAATCGCCTCTTATATTTTTGAGGTTTTGAAAAATGCAAAATAACTGAAAATCTCGTCTATTTATACCCCTCTCAGACCCCCTGTGCGGACCGCACAAAATGGACTGCGGCCGCACATGCCTTCCTGAGGGTATTGCGGTCCAGTGCCCTGTACGGACCACACAAAATTGACTGCGGCCTCACAGCCTCCACCGCGCACCGCACAAGGTCGACCGCGGACCGCACTGCAGCGCCTTGTGCGGACCGCACAAAGTCGACTGCGGCCGCACAGCCTCCACCGCGCACCGTAAAAGGTCGACCGCGGACCGCACTATGGGTTCAGAGACGTGCAACTTCTGGTTTTAATTCTAAAACATCCCAAACCTACCCGAAACTCACCCGAGCCCTCGAAACTCCAAACCGAGTGTGCCTACTAACTCAAAAACATCATATGAACCTACTCGTGTAATCAAATCATCAAAATAACATCATGAACATCAAATTAAGTCTCGAGATCAATGAAATTTTCTCAAAAACTTCTTTAAACATAAAGTTTTGCAATTTAAGTCCGAATCACGTCATTTGACATTCGGTTTTCACTAAATTCCACAGAAATATCTTAAATCATATATAAGACATGTATCGGGCGTCGGAACCAAAATACAGTCCCGATACCACCATGTTCTAATCAAATTTAATTTCAAATTTCTTTAAACAATTCCAGAAAATAATTTCCTTTAAAAATTCATTTCTCGGGCTTGGGACCTCAGAATTCGATTCCGGGCATACGCCCAAGTCCCATATTTTCCTACGGACCCTTCGGGATCGTCAAATCACGGGTACGGGTCTGTTTATCCAAAACGTTGACCGAAGTCAAATTAGCTCGTTTTATAATCAAACTTATCATTTTTCACATATTATCATATTTAAGCTTTCCGGCTATGTGCCCGGACTGCGCACGCAAATCGAGGTGACTCTAAGTAAGGTTTTCAAAGCCTCAGAACACGGAAGTTTCGTTTTAAAACAAGTGATGGCCTTTTAGGTCATCACACTTAATCGCATTATTTTGATCATGTTACCTCTGAAAACACTTTAATTATGAAATGAGCACTAGAAGAAGTAAGGACTAAGTGTGGGGTGACTTTCGAGTGGAACCAATAAAAGAAAGAAAAGTGCACTTGTTTTGTAGAATAATACACCACTAGCGGAAAAAGATAGAGATGAATAAATTATTGTCTTGTTCTTGATGTAAAGTAAAGTAGTGCTTAAAGAAAGAGAGAAATTTTGGGGAATGATCTTGTTTGTGAAATTGAAGTGGATTGAACAATTTGCACTTAAAGTTTATTATGTGATGTGTTAAAGTGCTTAGGAGGGTGAACCACTAATCGTAAATATATCCTATCATTCCCTTAGCCCACATTACAACCATATAAAGTTCTAATTGATTTTAGATCGAGTGAGTCTATATTAGTGGAGATTTACATTTTGGGCAAGCCTATAGTACCTTTTGCATGCATGTGACTTCTTTGTGAGAGTGAGAGATTTTCTTTGATATATATGAGTCCTTAAACTATGTTTGATCATGAGATTCGAATGTGCGGATTCAACTTACTCTCTTGTTCTTGATGTGAGGGCACATGATTTCACAAGGGAAATGTTACGTTATTAGACTTTTCTGTGATGTTGAATGTTCAAGCCATGAGTTCTTTTTTTTTTTTGCAATCCGCTAGGCAAGCGCCTAGGGCTAATTTTTTATTAATAAAAGAAAAAGAAAAAATACAACAATTAGTAAAAGTACAAATAAGGGGGACAATAGCACCGATATTATTACCATATGCCTTGGCTATATAATCCCTCCTATGCGCCTCAAATTGCCTTATGATGGCAGCCTCATGTAGAGGATTCATGGTGTAGCTGCTGGCAAAGTCTCACGAGGGCATATAATCTCATAGCCGTGTGGATATTTTTCCAAAGGCATAGGACCAAGTCAACTCAAACCGGGCTAAACCTTACTTTACTAATCCTATTGAGGCTTTAAATAGCCTCACCTACTAACATGCATGTAAAAAATAAGAACTGGAAAGTACCAAATATTCAATAATCATCACAGAGTTTATAACATACTCTGTGATGATATTACAAATGAGAATACTAATATAATGGTAGAATAAAATGATGAAGGAATTAAAATGTTGTCCCTTCTTGTCCGAACTTGTAATTTCTTCAATTTGTAACTCTTTTTCATTACAATCCCAATTCTTCAAGATGTATTCAAAATTCATGATTTCTTTTTTGAACGATTGGACTTTGTAGATGTATTTGGGGCGGCCTTCTTTTGTTTGACAACTCTCATTGGAGGTCGCCTAACATTTAAAAAATCAATAACCTTGTCGTCCCAACTAATTTTCTGTGTATGAGTCCTCTTACCTTTGCCGTTATGCATTGGTGATAGATCCCCTTTTCTTGCTGCCTCTGCTCTACAATATTGTAACATTTCTTCTTCCTCTCCGTCTTCATACAAGTCTCTCCCCAGGTACACAGATTGTGGAACATTTTGGTCGATAACAACTGTCTCCAATGCAGATTAACCTTGTGTATTTGTCACCATTGTCTTGCTTTGATGTTGTTCTATTTTTTGCAATTTGTTCCTACTCTTACTTAACATTCCAGTGCTAGAAGCAGTAGGATTTACAGGATTTAAGGGATTAGAACTCACCATTGCATCCAAGAGTCTTCTTTCCTCCTCTGAAATATCTGGGATGGTTGTAACAATTTGGTTCTGTCCAGAATTTGTTATTGTGACTTCTCGATCACGTAGATGAGTAGAAGCAGTATGAGTAACATTTGAAGTGTTGGGAATAACTTGCTGCTGCTGCACAGTAGTTGTAGGTGTTCCAGCTACTGCATTTTGAATAGTTGGAGATGAAGGATTTCTGGGAATGAAAGCAGGAGCATTGGAGTTCAAATTGCTCATTGGACTTGCTACTGGCATTCTTTCAGATTTTACCATCGCTAAGGAATCAATCTCCTCACCTGCACTATCATGATTAGCCTCACGATCAGTTTCTTCTAATGAATAACCAGCAAAACCATCTCCCCAATCCTCTTCATCATCATCCTCCCATTGATCTAGCCAAAGTTTGGACTTGATAGCCATCAACCTCAAATTTCCTTGTGTAACTTCATTGTTATTCCCCGTTGATAACATAAGTAGCCCAGTTTCACCTTCAACCCCTCCACAAGATTCCATTGACTGCGAAGGAACCTCAAAAACAGATTTGTTTAAGGTGACCAAAGGTTGTTTGACCATGGGATTGTTCATCATCATTTTTTTAACATCTTTAATGATTTGTTCAACCTGTGGATTGGAGAAGTGTAATGTAGGTGTATTGGAGCTGTGTGCCTTTGCATTTTGCGCATCAACAGGAACAATGTCCTTCAAAGTAATGAGTCATTCACCTGTGTTCTTGGACTTTTGCTGTTGTGTGTTACTGCCTCGAGCTTGTGGCATCCCATATTTTGGAGTTGTGTTGATCATCATAGCTGCATGAGCATTCTCTACCATTTTATCTAGCTCTGTATTGGAAATGTGCATTGTTGTTGTAGGATTATCAGGTACTTGACTTTGCTCATCAAAGTGATATTTATCTGTTGCAGTCCCAAGTTTAGCAGCTAAGTCCTTTGCATTTTTCTGCTGAATTACATTGCATGTAACTTTTGTTTTTCCACCAACTGATTTTGTCTCATCACCCTCATTGACCAATGCATCAAAAGAGTTCGTGACTCCAATGACTGTTGATGGTATAATCTGATTTTGAAGAGCTCGAGTTTGCTTCTTGCTAGGTGATTTACTCACCACTGTCTAATTGTTTTGATTTGATGAAAATTGTTGTTGAGTATTAGGTGCATCAGTCGTACTTGATGAAAGAAATACCTGCCCTGCATTTGCATTCAGTGTTTGGTGCCCGGTTTTACCATGAAGTTGCTCTGAGCCAGACCTTATAGAATCCCCAGCTATGATAGGAACCTCAACCCCTGCTACTGTTGCATTATTCTGAACAAGATCAGTTGTAGCTTTGTTTGGAGATGGATATGATCGATGCACCACAGACCAATCTCCAGCTTTTGCATTTTGCACACCCTAAGCATCAGATTTTTGTGCAGCAACTAGCTCCAACTACCTAGCACTTTTAAACTTGGGATCAATTACTGCTGGATCAACAGTATGTTTCAAAACAACAGTAGGTTTCAAAGCTCCACGATCAGTTGTCTCTCCTCCTTTATTAGCTTCATTTTTTTAATTTCTGCTTGTGTTACTTGTTGATCCTTTTCCTGCCGTTGGCCATTATAAGATTGCCCAACCTCTTTAACACCAGATCCTCTAACACCAGCAACATCTATAATAGGTGTTTGGACAACTGCTTCAAGAGCAGCAGCTTTAGTATTAGGGACTCTTGTAGAAATTGCAGCAGCAAGTTTTGTTAATTCCTGTAGAAATTGCCCAGGTGCAACACGATTATCCTTGGGATCTTTAACAGTATGCGCATCTACTTGCAACTCCTCAGAAATCCTATATAAGGCTGCTTCAACTGGAACTATTACACCACCATTAAATACTGCTCCTTCATCAACATTTCTAGCACTAACAACCTGACTAGTCTCTTTCATCAGCACTGTTTCCCTAACCAAATTCACTGCATTGGAAACTCTAGCTAGAGATCGATCAACTGGAATATTGGCATGAATTGATGCATTAGTTTTTTGCTGCGACTTAGAAATTAAATAATCCCTGGCATCCCCTTGTAATTTTTCCACCTTACTCATCTTCTCAGCCAAAGCCAAAACTTCAACAGGCATTACACGATCAATATCAACAGTTTCTTCATGACCTTGCACGTTCCTTGTTGTATTTTTATTTAATCTGCGACATATTTTTTCATCATGTCCTTGATATTTGCAATAGTTACAATACAATGGTAAGTTATCATAAACAAAATCTTGAAAGAATTCAACAATCTTGCCCGTTTGTTTATCCACAAATTGCAAACACAACTTCTCAGGTAATTTGTCCATTAAATCACGAATCACTTTAACTCTTGCAGCACTAGGACGCGACTTAGTCTGGGTAGCTTTGTCTATGGCTATAGGCTTTCCAACAACTGAAGCTATTGATAACAAAGACTTTATTGCAAAAAGCTCTGTTGGCAGATTAGGCAATGAAATCCAGACCAATGCTTTCGTCGTTTCTTCATTTACCTTAAAATCAATGGACCATGGAAATATTCGGATTTGACGCTTCTTACCATTGTATTTGAAGTAGTTAACTGACCTCGCAATTGAATTAACGAAGTGTTCATGTTGATCCACCCTGATAAACAATTGTCGAGGTGCGAGTTGACCAATCAAAGATGGTCCTTTGATTCCGAATAGTTTCGGCAGTACATTTCTTAATGCTATTAGATCTGGTGCATTTGGAGAGAGCTTCACTACAATAGCTTGATGTAAACCTTCTTCTTTTGCGAATTCCATCCTTTCCTCCATTGAAAACTTGATTGCTGGGACGCCATGAATAATTTCAATTGGTTTCAACAATTTTTGATTCAAAGTAGCAGTTGCCTTTTGTTGGGACAATTGAGTAGCATACGTATGTTGTATGTTATTGGTTTGGTCACTCTTTATAGCTGCTGGAGGTGGTTCTCTCACAGCTAAATGTGTGGGAGATAGATGCACATTCATAGCTGCTTAACTGCCCATTGTTGTCGGTAAAGAGAAAACGAGAACTGAAGCAAAAAAATAGTAAACTTTTGCAATACAGTACCTACTACATTTATCTTCAGATCTGTAGTAGATGGATATGGATTTGAGGATAAAAGTGATTGGGGATTGTGCGCAATGAGAAGACGCTTCTTTTGATACCAATTTGGTGAATTTCCACTACCGGAATATGGAGTTATGACCGGTGAACTGTTGCGTCGCTACTGTTCATCTCAGCTAGAGAGAGAAAGACCTGGTTGTGTCGCTACTGATATTGAGTCAGCTTTTGAGGCTAGTATTGTTATGAGCACGTCGTCTTTGTTGTGAATATTTTTGAAGAATGACATAAATAAAGGGCAGTGTAAGGGATTGCATATGCTACAGTTTAATTGTTGTTATCAACCATAGTCAATGGTAGAGTGTATGGCTAAAAAATCGAAGCGCTCTTCCCTAGTTGAGATATGTACGTTGTTGGGGTGTAATTATAGTTCCATTGCTCGAGGACGAGCAAGAGTCAAAGTGTGGGGTATTGATATTCGGCTTAATGTATGTATATTTATATGCATATTGCCTCACTTTTTACTCATGTTTCATTGATTTCAGATGTGTAATCTAATAATTTGTGCTAATTTGTGATATTTTTATGTTTAGGAGTCATTCAGAGGCAATGTGGGATGAAAGTGCACGAGTTGAAGAAAAAATGGAGCAAAACGAAAGAGTGGGACAATATAGCGCCATAGGTAGTATGAGGCGCTACCTGTGGCCCTGTTTCCAGAACCTCAAAAATCCTAGCGCCAGGGCTAGCGCCCCACGCTACCCTGGGCGTTGGTGACAGGAAATCACTCCTACTTCATCCGGGACAAGGATATTTCGGCCCAAGACCCCTCTCCCCCTAACTCGTATAAAAGCAAGTATAAACCTAATTTAGAGGATATGTAACATATATTGAAGGAGAATTTACGTGGGGGAACACATACCACGCTTGGAGAAGGCTTCTAACTAGTTTTTATTCTCTTCTCTTCTTTTAATTTCATAGTTTATTAGTTCTAGAGTTTTGGGTGCTACATGAACGTTGTAATTTGAAGCTTGAATTGTTCTTATTATATTATCATATTAGTTTATTTGTTCAATCTTGCGCTTAATTATTTGATTGCTTGATCACCAATTGAATACTATCTATGAATCTAGGATTGAACTCGGGAGAGGGAATTTTAGATTGCATATAAGATTGAGTAGAGCGAGATCTTGAACCTGATTAACGGGAAACAGATTTGCGGTTAGGATGGGGATATACCTAATCGCCTTGCTTGGTTATTATACAGAAATTATTAATGTGTTCTTGTTAATCCTAATTCCATCGGAATATAGGTGTTAGGTTAGCTTGAATAGGCGAGTAGTACTTCGGGAGAAGGCTACGAGTAATATTAATTCTGTCAATCAATAAACTAGATAAATTAATTAGATAATTTAAGTGGAAGACTCAATGGGATTGTTAGCTAACCCATAGCTCTAGAATATTTTCTCTCATTTAATTCGTCTCTAATATTCGCCAAATTGTTTCCTTTAATTTTTTAGTTTGCTACTCTAGATTAGTTGTAGTTAATAATCTTTAAAATTCGCTTGAATAGATTAATTGTTTTAGTTTAATTTAGTTGATAGTTAATCACAAGTCCCCGTGGGTACGATATCTGGACTTATAATTCTATACTACTTGTTGATCACGTACACTTGCGTATACATTTGGGAGCAACAGTCGATTATTATGTGTGTTGAATATATTTAAACTTTGGACAGTACCCTTGTCGCAGCTTATATCCGTAATCCAGTGGCGAAGGGTGTTAATTTAGGCGTTTAGCCAACACTATTATTGGTTTTTATTTAAGAAGGCATTTGGTCTGTGAGAGTGAAGGGGGTTTTCACTGTGCATCGCATTCTCTTGTTTCTTTTTAGTTATAGTTATTAAAAACGTGTAGTGGATTTAACTGCAACAACGCCACCAATTGTACAGTTGATGCAGATGGTTTGCGGTGTGCGACATAATTTAATTTTGATCTCTTGTGCGATTTTAAGATGTAATATCAATTATTAAGTTCTTGATTTTTTTTTTTTTGAGTTAATCAAACATAGAACAGATGAAACATTATGTATCTAAAAAGAAGGGAAAAAGAGAAAAAGCTATTGAGAAACCATTCCCCAGGTAAAACAAAAGAGAATATTGAAGGAAAGATTACGAGAGAAACATGATAAGCCAATGTTTAAAAACAAAGTCACTAAATCAAGGATAAATCCCTTAAAATAAACTGTTAACAGTTCCAAAACCTCTATGCACCACACTTTTGAGCAGGCCCTAATTATTAATCAAGTTAGAATTCTTTGATTATTCTTGCACATTTCTAAAGGTCAACATTTTCTTAGTTATAAATTATATGCTATCTAGAAAGGCACCTGTCGATGAGGAGAAAACCTTTGGTTGACATAGGTCAATTTTGATTTTCACACATGCTTCGTCCATGTGCGCGGTGGCTCATGAAATGACTGCCGTAACTAGAATGGTTGAATATTTAACACTACTAGTCAAGGCAGTCATTAAAAGTTGTGTGAATTTGGGGAACCAATCAATCAAGGGGACATATTATGGAGTGGCGGCCACCAAACCATGCATGCCTCTTCATCATCTTGTTTTGTTTTATAATTAGTACTCCATCTAATCTACAATAAATGACCAATTTATCTTGGGCACATTCATTAAAAAAATATTAAATTCTAGACAAAAATAATTAGTGTGACTAAATTATCCTTAATTAAATATTGCATCATAATTTAATATGAGGAATAAAAGATTTTTTAGGGATATGTACATTAGGGTAATTTTGAAAAAACAAATTGATTTTTTTTTTATTATATAAATGAACACTTATTTTGGACCAAAATAAAAAGTCAAATTTGTCACTTTTTGTGGACAAGAGGGAGTATCAACTTGTGCAGTTGTGCTGTGCAACGCAACTAATTTTACTGGATATCAATTAGAAGAAATTTTCTCGTATTTTTTTGGTCCCGATAAAATTTAAACTTCATAATTTTCAATTCAATTTATTAATCACTAGGCTACCCTCTGAAGTCTGCAACTCTGCATCATCTTGTTTTTAAGGCTGTTAAAGTGGAAACAAGATCCGCTTTTTGGAGACAGAGGTGCATAATTGTCTAAAGCAGTCCCCAAACTATTACTCACAAGTCTCAAATCTCCACCTGCGTGCAGGATATAAGTCTTTTTCAAATCTTTTTTATTACCAAACTAAACTACGATTGACTGGAATTGGTTTAATAGGAGAACATCTTTTCATACGTGAAATTCTTGCATTCTCGTTCTACTAACTAGTTGGATCCTCCTAATTTATTTTTAACTTAGACCAGTTTGATTGTTCTGGATTGGTGAAACTGAGTAATTATTTCTCGTAATAAATGAACCCCAGCCCGTACATGCAATAGAAATATACTCTATGTACCTTATCTTCTGCTAATCGTTGAAACCCAACATTAGAATGTTATGAGAAGATCAGACTAATAACAAACATAATTACACAACAAAAAAAAATGTAGTGCAATGGTATGAGGCTCAGCTACATTGTTATCGGATAGCCGTATGAAACCATGCGCTCTGCAGAGGTTGTCATTATCTAGTTGACAGGACACAACAGTCCTTTATTAGGGACTCCTTTGATTTCTCGTCCAAGAAAAATAATCTTAACACAAATATTTACATTAGATTTTTTTGCATAAATTTTACACATAAATAATATTTGCGTTACTCATGTGAGTATTTATCCAGTATTTTATATAGAATGGAATGATAATATATGTAGTATCAAGATATATAAGAGCAATTAAAATGATCAAAGTACGTACCCTTAAAGTAAGGGCGCGAATTGCTTTAGTTAAAAAAATATTATTGTTGATTATTGCATAACAATCTCTATATTGCAATTCTTACATTATAAGTCATTGGATATTCGATCATTGTGATATATTGTTGTCTTAATGAGCTCCTTCACCTTGGACTTGGTTTCTGATCATGCCCAACTATGCCTTATAAAAAGGACTAAGCGGTCGTTGCAAATATAATTCAGTTTACAAGTCTAGAGACGAATCCTAACAGGAAATTAGCCTACCAATCCCAACTGCTAGTTTTGCAAGAATTCAAGTAATCAACTTCTAGAAATATTGAATAATGAGTTGAGTGTTTACTAACTAAAAGCAAGGTAAGTAAAAAGATGTAATTGTATTACTAACAAAGCAAATGTTATAGACAAGATTAGAAAGGTCTAGGGTTACGATTTCCCCTCTCGTCGGAATCCTCCCCGCCACGTCTCCTATAAATTTGCTTAAATATTCTCTACCGATCGTGAGCACTTTAGGTGTCGTAATTCTCTTCCATGCAAATACATCAATTTACTAGATGTATTCTTCCGAACTACGCTAGCCGGCACTAGTTTACTGCTCACTAAGATTGCATCAAGGTTTCGTTATTCCTAATCTCACCTTTAAACCCTCTGAATTGATCCCTCATATACTTTAGGAGTGATGTTATTAAACAACTACCTAAATATGTATCCTTTTCCAAGCAATACACACTAAATAGGTATAGTCAATTGAGGGCCCTTCAATCAACCACAATAATCACGTAGTTGAACAAGTAGAGAAAATCCAATGGCAAACTTATATTAAACGCAACAAAAATTCATCCTCCAAGAGGTTCCATCAAATCCTAGAATAAAAAGTTTAGCTACTCATAATTGTTTTCACAAGTACAATATAAGAATTTATCACCAATAATAAAAAAAGGAAGAATAAAGATAAAAACTTGTTTCTGAATCTTCCGCCTTGCTCCTTACTTGTTCTTGCCTTTAAAGAAGTTGTGTAACCCCTAAAAAGTTGTTCTTCAATGTATTTATATCACTTAGGGTTGCTAAGGGGCGGAACTTTTTAATCTCACTTCGGATGGGAAAAACTGGAATCCGTGTCTACCTTCGCACATCGCGCACCCATGGACGCGGATTCAGCTTTGAAATTCTTCCATTTCGCGGAGCGATCCGTGTCTTTGCTTCACTTCGCTATTTTGTGCCTTCACTTTTCTCCTTTTTTGCATCTGTTTTCATGCCACGCACGAGAATAGACGAGCTCCCAATCCTTCTATTTTTCTCTTTTTTGCAATAATTTGATATCTTTTGCTCCATTATCATTTAAGCTCACTCTTACAAATAAGAAATACATAATGAGTATAATTCACTTCAAATACCATGTAATTTTCCGCAACTCACACGACAAATGAGATGAAAATACACTCAAAATCTTGCACTTTTGGCCATTTATCACCACCCCACACTCAGACTTTTGCTCGTCCTCGAGCAAATAAAATTAAGCACATTGGCAAGAAACAAATGCCAAACCTACTTAAGCTTCACGCCAATGACAATGGTTTAATACCAACGCTTAGAACCTAGTATAAGCATTGTTCAAACTTTTCCTCAAGCTTTATGTCATGCCAAGACTAATTAAAATAATTGTGTGACTCTCTCTAACATCCTAGCCTCAAATTTTGACTCCAATATATCCCAAACTAAGACTCGCTTCTTGAGACAACTCAAAAACCAAGGCCTTTACCAATCTTTTGTAACTCATATGCCTTCACCAACAAAACAATGATAGAAAGTAGTTCACACACTCAAACATAAGTCTAAGTATATTTTAAGGACTCTCCAATCGAAAGAATTCACTCACTCTCGCAAAATAACTCATATGTCACCCAAGTTCATACCATAGGCTTGTCCGTAGTGTAAGACTTGAGTAACTTAAGTTCGTAAAGACTCGGATCAAGTAGGAATTCATAGGTTGTAATGTAGGCTAAGAGACGGGTAGGATATATTTGAAAAAAAAATGGCGACTATCTCTCCTAAGCACTTTAATACGCTACACTTCATTTTCAAACACCTTCTTATCACGACCAAGTCAATGTCCTACCACGAACCCATACACGATTATGCCCTCCTTCTTTAAGAATATCATCACGTAGATGCTCACTTGCCCGGATCAATACATGGGAGTTGTTCAAAATCTTTTTTCTTAGTACACTTCCCTTAATTTTGGTGTTTCCGGCTAGTATTCATTTGAACACAACACATCTTCTCGGCCTTCTTGTGATTCCACTCAAAAGCTATTCGGTCTCTCTCTTTACTCTTATAGCGACTTAAATACTTTCAAAGGTAAAGGGTGAACAAGATTTGATTAACAATGAAGGGGAATTTAGCTTGTAATGTTGGTGCCAAGGAAAAGGTCTACAGGCTCAAAAAGATTGACTATGGATAATATTAGCACTGGGGGACAAAAGTGGCTCAATGGTCAATCAAAGAAATGTCTATATCATCTCCTAGCACTACGAAACTTAATCATTTCGTTTCGACTCACACACGTAGCAAGTTCTAGACTAGTCTGGGATGGCACAGAGTACAACTCAAACTTCTCACCTCGCACAATGCACATGACCTACTCAAGATGGTTCAAACCCGACTTTCAAGTTAAAGTTGCTAAGCACAGTCATCATAAAATTAAACTATATCGGAAGTACATAACAAGAGGCATAAGATGAGCCCAAGAGTCATAGTAAAGTCACATATATTCTCAAGGTACATACTAACAAGATTTACGAGGAAAGTATTAAGCACAAATGCTCCAGGTCTAAGCCCCGATATAAAATATGTTATGAAGCACAATACTCAATCTCTTCCCATTCCAATATTAGTTCAAAACAAATAAAGGAAAAGAAAAAAAAATCTTTTTGTAATTTTTTTCTGTTTTAGACTTTAAACCCTTAAGAAATCTGTTTAGGCAATCCATCGTCGGGCAAAGTCCACAACTTCTTTTATAAAGTTTGAGAAAGAAAAAACTACCTAACCCTACCCGATTCAAGAAAATGACATCCTCGGGAAAGAACTGTGGTTTAAAGAAAACCCGGGATTACGTCAATAAAAAGCTAACTACAATTATACAATTACAATGGCCTTGAGTGTAATCATAATAAAATGTATCACTAGCAATTAAACACATGCCACAAAAAGCAAATTCTGACACCCCTACCCCACACTTAAGAGAGTGCATTATCCCCAGTTGCATAATATCACAGAAGCAAACAATAAATAATCAATAGTAGAGTGGGTGTCAGAAACTCCCTCATCATATCTCAGGCTGCAGGTGGGGACCGGTAACACCCTCGGTCCGCAATGTTAATGGATCCTCCAATGCAACACAAGATGTGTCGATGGTGGCTATCATCTCACCCTCCCTAGTCGGAGAAGCATCCCCAACAACAGCCTCTTGAACCTGCGTCGATTCCTTAGTAGCAGTGCCATCAGCAGCACCCAAAACAGACAATTCTGCATCTCCCGGCTCCTCAAAGTCTGTCTGGACTCCAATATGCTTCTGCAGCACCCTTCTCTACTACATTCTTGTCAGTTGGTGGATTTTTTGGGGGTGGCTTACCGCTGCCACCAGCTTCATGGCTTCTAGTTAGTGTTTTAAAGACTACCATATCACCTGCAAAAGATACAAAACACATATTAGTATAATGTGTAACATTGAGTCATAACGGTATACATCACACCCCACACTTAGCCCTAAAGCGTAAGTGTGCAACCAGGGTACAAATATCTACTTCAACTTAATTACATTGATATAAAGTTACTTAGCATCATTGAAAATCATGTGGGTAGGATGACACACACGTCGTGCAAGAGTCGTGCCTAAGTTGGCCGCGGGTTGACATTTGTTCTAAAACGAATGTAATTAAAGTGCAAAACCTCCAAACGTCTATCCCACACTTAAGAGATGTTCATATTACCAAAGCAATGAGTCTTGCTACTTAAACTTCGCAAAACCTATCAAAATTCTCATTCAAGAAATTTTTCAAACACCTTATATGCATAATTTTTACCATCATGTTTCAATGCATGTAACATGTGTTTTGCCCTTCCAATTTGAGTGATGTGGTGGGAATTGTAGTTTCCCACCTCACTTTGCACACAACCAACAAAATCTAGAGAAAACATGCTCCAAAATTCGAAATTCAATTACTCTACCACAATAAACCATAACACGAAAGAAAGAGAAAAAGAAAACTAACCTAAGGGAGGATAGAATGGGGGCTATTACGTGGGGTTGGGGGCAACGATATAGAAAAAAATGATGAGGAGGGGGGAAGGAAATGAACAGAAGAGGAGATCAGGGGAGGGGAGTCTTACCAGCTAGGGAATTATGGAAGAAGGTTTCATACGAGGGGTTGGAGTGTTTGATCATGACAGAGAGAGCGAGAGAGAGCGGGAAATAAGAACTGGGAACAAGGGGGAAAAGGTTTTAAGTTAGGAAAAAAATAATTAGAAAAGAGAGAGAAAAAAAATTTAAGACAACTTAGCGAAGTCAGACAAGCCACGTGTGGACTTCAGTATCCACGAGAAGAATCCAGCATGACTGGCGCATCTATTTTCGTGCAGCACACAGGCGCAAACGTGATACTGTGCAATTTTTTGCAAAGCCATTCGCGCCATGGGTGAATTTACTTTTTTTCCATTTGGCTGGCCTGGGACCGTATCTGCCTTCACGCGAGGCGCGGATTTAGATGAGCCCTGTGCTGGCCATTTTTTCAGCTTTTTGTATTTAGCCACTTTTGGTCTTTTCTCATGATTTCTTCACCCTGAGTCATTCCACTTCGCACAATCGCATTCCAGAAACATTCATAAACATGTTAATGCTTCCACAATTCCAAATCAAACAAGGAAACCAAATAAAAACACAAAAAAATTAGGTTACCTCCCAAGAAGAACTTGATTTAATGTCGCGGCACGATGAATTACAACAAAACCATGGGTTGCCTCCCAAGAAGCGTCTGATTTAACGTCGCGGTATGACTCAGGCTATCCCTAATCAAGTATTTTTAAAGTACAAGGTTGAGATCATTTTGTCTTCCTCAACCATGCCTTAATAATGTTTTAGTTTTGCCCCGTTAACTTTGAACTTGCGGGAGCCATCTTCTGATGCAATTTCTACGGCTCCGGCGGGATGCATCTCTTCCACATGAAATGGTCATGACCATCTTGACTTCACTTTCCTGGACACAACTTCAATCTCAAATTGTATAGCAATACCACGTCTCTAGGTTTAAAATTTCGCTCAAGAATATTTTGTCATGCATCATCTTCATTCTCTCCTTATATAGCCTTGTACTCTCAAAAGCATGGTAACGAAACTTATCAAGCTCATGCAACTGTGTGACTCTACTTGTACCTGCTATTTCCATATCGAGATTCACCTGCTTCAATACCCACCAAGCTCTATGCTCCAACTCTACGAGTTAGTGACACGCTCCCAAGTACCAATTTATATAGAGACATGCCAATTGGAGTTTTAAAGGCGGTACGATTGGCCCAGAGTGCATCATCTATCTTTCTCGCCCAATCTGCTCTCATAGCATTCACTGTCTTTGTCAACACAATCTTTATTTATCTATTCGACATCTCCACTTGCCCGCTTGTTTGCGGATAATATGGGGTGGAAACCTTGTGACGAACCCCATATTTTTCTAACAACTTTGCAAACATTCGGTTGTAGAAGTAAGTGCCTCCATCACTGATAATTGCCCATAGAGTGCCAAATTGCCCATAGAGTGCCAAACCGAGTGAATATATTCTTTCTCAAAAAACCAATGTGTCACGAGCCAAATTGGAGGGCCACGACGAGCGCCCGGTGCCTTACTCAATTGAGTAATAATGTAACGTATCTTTCTTATCACAGTATCATGGGTAAATAGGCTAGAAGGGCCACCATGCAATAACCAGAATAACACATAAGGGGATGCATGACATAGGACGACCCAACATGATATACAAACTTAGACATATGACATACGTTCCTATAAGGCCGACATGATCATTTGTATACTCAAAACATAGGCCAACAAGGCCATACTAGTATCCATATACATGACATTTGTCTACAAGCTTCTAAGAGTACATAAACGTCACAAAGGTTGGGCATGCCCCACCATACCCTATGAATACATGTCTAAAGCATACTGACCAAATAGGTAACTTCAGAGCAAGTGGAGTGCACCAACACCTTCCACTGAGTTGATAGCCTACTAGGAGGACTCTCGACCTGTCTATCAGGACCTGCGGGCATGAAATGCAGCGTCCCCAGATAAAAGGGGCGTCAGTGTGAATAAGGTACCGAGTATGTTAGACAGGAAAGCATAAATAAGAATGGTCATATAAAGAGAGATAGAGGAGTACAACCTGTAACATCTAGGTGCCTCTGAGGGATACTGACATGAAATGCATGATATATATATATATATATATATATATATATATATACACACACACACACACACACACACATACATACATACATTTTAAAAAACATATGCCTCTGTGGGCATCATCATCATCATATCATACACGGCCTCGAAGAGGACTCGGTAAAAATGTACCCAACCATTATAAGGCTCGATAGAATCATACCCAACCACGTGGAGCTCGGTAAACCCAACTAATTAGTGGTTGCACAATAGGTGTTGTACCCGGCGGACTATAGCGGGGTTCGATAGAGTAAAATAGATACTATATATAATGCATACTGGACACATAGAATCACGTTCTAAAACTATCGGAGTGACGTAACATCGTTGCACCTTCGATTAATATTATAGACATACATACCATCAATATGAACCTCAGTAGGATTCAAGAATCATGCATACTTGCTTAGAATAATTTTATAAGGAAAGAACAACATGGACAACCTTAGCTTCTAGGAGTAGATCCGTTATAAAATAGCATATCATTTACGTTCATTTCACTTTAGTTCATGCCAAAAGAAATAAGGAAGTGCCTTAACATACCTTAAACCTGTTGAGTCCTTAATACCTTCCAAACAACTCTCCAAACAAGTCAACTCAATCTATCATAGCATAAGAAGATTCAAAATCAGTGTTGAGCAAAGGCTAAGTCTTTAACTTAAGCTAGTAGCTCATTTATGTAAAATCGGGAAGCATCTCCCCCGTAACAAGGGCCTACTCCAATACCATATATCAACAAGACCAACCAAAGAAATCCAGCAGCATATAAATATCCATAACAAGACACCATATAACAACAACGGGCCACAACTTCTTCACGACGAGCAGCAAGCTCCAATTGGAATTCGTATTACCCATATCACTCCTTATAGACTTCTTAAATTAACTTAACAATATCATTAACATGATAATAAAGTCATTCATCAATTATTCCATCGTTATACCATATATTTATAACAAAGGAAATAATTCATAACTCCAACTATCTTCAATTAGCAACTTTATTCATTAGTTCATGTCTAGTCCATCCATTTAACTTAATCAACATCAAGATAATCTTAAGCACATGCAAGAACACAATACATATACCTCCTACAGTAACTTCAAGTCAAAATCCAAGTCAGCAACTGTCATCCCCTTTTCTCGCAAAATCGGGTTTCGATATTGACAACTCTTTTAAGGAAGGGTTTTAAAAGAGAGAGTCGCCACCTAATGGATTAAGGTACGTTAGGGCAGCTATTTGAAGAAAACTCTATTTAACCAGTTTGTGTCACCAAAGATCGGGTAAGGGATCGAAATTACCTCATAGAAAAGGTGTTAGGCACTCTTCGAGGTCCATAACTGTGGGTCCCAACTGAACTCAATTATGTGAATTAGTCTATATGATCAAATATAAGGAAACAAAGGGATCTGGGGAGTTCATTATTAAACACAAATAATCGGTGAAAGACAAGGTGGGGGGGTCCTAAATTTTTTAGCCTAAAGGATCATCCCGTGTAACATAAATAATACTTCGTAACTCCCTCAAGATGCGGTGTTACTCATATTATTCAGCAGGCACAGACTATCATCTTCTGCTACCCGATTACTATCTTTAAGTTGTTACCTAAAGCGTACTAGTTGATTCTAAACCGTACCCTATGCGTGCACTACCCGTCCCTTACCTATGGTCCTGGAGGTATTGGAACCTCTATTTTGGATGGTTTTAGACTCAAATTAGGTTGCTCAAAATGGTAAAACTAGGCGACATGCAAAATAAGTTGGACTTTTCATAAAAAAGCAGATAAAGGCTCAGATTAGCCTCTACACATTAGGCAGCAAATGCACGCAAACAGATTAGGCATTTGAGAGTTTCATAATTTGGATCCTATAAACATGATTTCTATGTGATTCTGGATTTTGAACACGCAAACAATTTCATGTGCAAAGCCATTTTTAATACGATTTCAAAGTGACTACGTAGTTGCCTACTGATTATAGGTTGTAAGCGATTAAACCAATATGAATAATATCTAGGTGATTTATGCAGTGTTAGGAAGTGACAAACAACGTGAGACATTCAGAATTACTCAGTCGTTTCTATAGGCATGTTTTCTAATGGCGTTCAATGAGGCAGGGTTTTGAAGCATAATTTTAGTGCTTAACACATGTGGTGATCATCCTATAGACGTGAATCCTACCCTTGATGATTAAAACTAGTTTTAGCTCCTATAGGCATGCATACTAAATGGACAAGTATGACACTAGCATATAAATCAATTAAGAACCCTCTAAGCATGATTTCTAAAGAGGCAAATTTGAATATACTGCAGTGCAAATTGAACCTTGGTTATTTTATTCGCTATAGGCATGAGTTCTAATCATGTAAGGAAAATTAGGCAGGATATTCGTATTTGAGCCAAAGTAAACCCCTACAGGCATGTTATCTAACATACAATAGCAGAATGTACTTTAATAAACCCCTATAGGCAGGTTATCTAACACAATAGCAGAATGAGCAAAGTAAACACCTATAGGCAGGATTTCTACCCATTCCCATGCAAACGTTGAAAATAGACCCAGTTTTCCTTATTCACTATTGCCCCAATTGTTATTACAAATAATTATTACAGACCACAATCGAATTACAAAGTATATAAACTATAGGAAGCCTACATCAGGCCCAAATACACCTGGACAGGCCAAACCTTCAACTTACAACATCTCTAAAGCCCATGTTCATAGGCACAACATGACCAGTGGTGAGTGATTTGCCCATATTTTAAATATAAGCATACAGAACCCAGATCTTTAGTGTGTTAGAGTTTCCAAGGGCCTCAAGTACCTAGGGTAGTGCTCACACTAGAGAAACTGATCAGAAATAGTTCAAGGAAGATTGGAGACCCAAATCCTAGTGTGTCAAAGTTCACAAGGCTCTCACATGGACCCCAAGCAGTGCTCACACTAGAAAGGTCAAAGACAAAACCTAAATAGACTTGGCTTTCAGCCTGCTAGAATGAAGATTTAGAATAGCATAGGTAACAAGTGAAAAAGAGTGGGCCATGGTTGAGGGACAGAATTTGAAAAGAGGTACTTGGTTTCAAGAAAGCAGACATAACAAAGTTTAAAAAAAGATAGGACAATTGATCACAGGGTCAACAAGATTTAGACACAAGTCCATCACTTAGCCAAACAATACATAGACAGGAACATAATGAAATAGTTAGGGAGAAACCAGTTTGTAGGATTTCCCCAGTATCAAAAGAAAATCATGTCAGTTCACTCAGGAAACAAAACAACATTTAGACATGTTATAAAAAATACAAATTTGATAATTACCCTAGAGTCAAATAATTACTAAAGGAATATGGAATCAAATGAGCCAAAGACATGCTGAAAGACAGGTTAACAGGGAAGCAAGTCACAAATTGTTAAAAATGTGAAGCAGCCATTTGTAGGAACTCAAAGTGGAGTAGGAAAACGGACTTAGGTTGACCAGTGAATGTAGACGTTCAAGTATTGACTAATAGACTAATATGAACTCAAAAGATTCAACGCAAAGTGAAACTAACAAAGTTGCATACGAGAGCAATCCAGAAATGCATTAGCTAAACAAACTTAAGAGGGTTTAGATTATTTAAGTAGCTGTGAACAATCTCAGAATTAGCAACATGAGGTGAAACTTAAAATACTAAAGAGACTTAAAATGAGTGCAAAGTTAACAAAGTCACATATAAGAACAAACCAGAAACATATAAGGCCATGGACTTCAGATATGAGAACACATGCAAATCATAACTACATAAGAACGAAATTGCCAAGGTTCAGTAACTCACCAGTTAAACGAAAATGAGAAAGAACAGTAGCAAGAGCCCAGAATTTCTGGCCTTGACTTTCAGCCGGCCAAGAACCAGAGCATAGAACAAGATAATGAAAGAAACACAGAACAAAGACCCAGATTTTAGTAATTATTGCTATTTTTTTCTTTCTCCATCCGTAAAGGGGAATGGGGGAAGGGTTTAAATAGCACTGAATTATAGCACACAAATATGGCAACAACTAATCAAGGTACTAAAAAGGAAAGCATCTAACAGTTAATTAAGGAAAGAAAACTCGAAACCCTATTTTAGGTAAAACATACAAACCGATAGAAGTAACAGGTAAAGAGACACGTGTAAGCATATAGACAGAGGCTTTAACAAAGTAACTAAAGAATCAAATAGATTTGAAGAATCGAAAACCCCCAAGTTTAGGGTAAGTAAAAAATTAGTCAACAATTAACAGCAAGAGTTGTAATAAAGATGCTTAGATACAGATAGACAGAGACAATAAAGGAAAACTAATTACAGAATCGAAAACCCTAAATTTAGGGTAAGTTAAATTGGCGGAAATAATCAACGGAAAACTATGATAAAGATGCAAAGAGACGGATAAATGGAAACATTAAAGATTAAACCAGATTTGGTTCAATTTTGATGAATCAGAAACTCTATTTTTAGGGTAGGTAAAAATTAGTCAGAAATATCAAAGAAAAATCATACTCCCTCCGTTTCAATTTATGTGAACTCATTTAACTGGGCATGGAGTTTAAGAAAAGAGAGAAGACTTTTGAACTTGTGGTGTAAAATGAGGCACATATATTTTGTGTGGCTATAAATCATTGCATAAAGGTAAATTGATTCTAAATAAGGAAAGGGGTCATTCTTTTTGGTACGGATCAAAAAGGAAATAGGTTCACATAAATTGAAACGGTGGAAGTAATAACGATGCACAGAGATGGATATACGGAGACATTAAAGGAAAAATATTTAAAGAATAGAAAACCATATCAAATCTAAAAAGATCTAAACCCTAGCTTTAGGGTAAGTAAAGAACCGCAAAGAATCTCAAATATTCATACCATAAAGAGACGAAAATGAACATAGACGGAAAGAGGCAAAGATCTGAAACAGATTTGGTTCAAAATAAGAGAGATCTGCTTTCCACGTTAGACAAGAAATTATGTAACAGCACAAACGGATAACTAGTAATGGAAAATGGTTGATAAGGTAAGGGAATCGATGATTGATTCCATTTTTAGGTTGGAATCGGAGGGGAAATGGGTGACGACGCTAGGATTTGCGTAGGAAAGGAGAAGTTTCGAGAGAGTATAGAGGTGGATGGCTGACCAAAATAGTTTCTAGGGTTAGGGGTGGGGATATAAAGAGAAGTGGGTCGGGGGAATATTGTGAGTCGTTGATCATTTTTGATCAACGAATGGGATTAGGTCGGTTCTGGACTGAGTTAGGAATTAAATGGGGGGGGTTGGATTGCGCTTAAAGATTGGGCCAAGGGTCTGGGTAGGTATTTTAGGCAATTGGTCTAGGGGTTAGTCTGAAAATGGCTTAGAAATAGGCTATTAGTTAAATACCCTACTTTCTAATAAATAAATAAATTATAAAAATAATTGATAAATAACAAAAAATATTACTTGTGCATGAAAATAATTAAAAATAATTACTTAACATTATAAAAATTTATTTTCTGTATAAATAATATTATTATATATGCATATGGGCTATTATTGCAAAAATATGCAATTTAGCCATAAAAATGCACTGAAAAATATTTAAATATTATGTGGGTATAAATGATAAATTTATATGATTAAATCATCATAAAAATAGTTTGAAGGATAATTATTGAATATTTATATAATAAAATGTAAGAATAAATTGATTTAAAACCTTTAAAAATTATAGAAAAATTATAAAAAATACTTGTGCATGCTTGTAAATCCAATGATAATGAATGTGTACTATTTTGAAAGTATATATGTATATTTTAAAAATATGAGGGAGAAATTGGGTATCAACAACTGCCCCTCTTTATCCGGGTAGAATGAAAGAGTTGTTGGGAAAATAAATGATGATCGATTTTGACCGAATGGGGTATTTTGAAAAATATAGGCCGAACCCTGGTTTTTGAGCTGCCTACATATCCATGGTTTTACAGGAATCAGGCCATGTGAAGTTTTGGATCCAACGGTGAACGAAACCGATGGAATTATTATGGGAACGATCGTGTGTTTCGGCACGGTTCTTTTGAGTAATATAGTATCGAATGAATTTATGCAAAGTCATGAATGTGAATTTGAGATTTTATGGATGTATCACAGGCTAGATACCTGAATAGTCCTAGGTTAAAGTGAGTAATTGATGGGAGTAAGTTACATTTGAAATAATGGCAGGGTGTGAATGGTATGAGCGGAAATCGGAGCGAAGGTTGCTCATGTTCGAAGAACGGTTACCTCCTGAGCTACCTACAAAGCTT
This sequence comes from Nicotiana tabacum, assembly GCF_000715075.1. Lineage (NCBI taxonomy): Eukaryota > Viridiplantae > Streptophyta > Magnoliopsida > Solanales > Solanaceae > Nicotiana > Nicotiana tabacum. Next base: position 134,957,226 of record NC_134089.1, on the reverse strand, counting down.
AAAACACGAATGCACACAAATATATATAGGTTATTGCGACAATTTAAACATGATGCAAATTCCTTTGGACCATGAAGATTGTCTTCAGACGGTGAGGATGGTGTCCTTAGACCATGACATCCTGGGCCATGAATCATGAGATAAGGGATTCGCAGGCCATGAAATGATGTTCTCGGGCCATGAGAATGGTGCCTCTAAACCATGACGCCTTTGAATAATAATGTGCAGTATTGAGAGATCCTCAGGCCATGACATGATGTCTTTAGGCTATAAGGATGATGCCTTCGGACTATGGCACCTTCGGATAGAGACATGATGATGGATCATATAAGCAAAACAAGATAGAGCTTAGTCTTGCATAGGATCGGGAAAGACCATAGCCTCGTAAAAGGCAAAATAGTTCTAGGTTTCAGATAGTGTAACATTCTATCATTTGACAAGGAAGGGCAGAGTTTAGCCTTATGCAGTTGGGGAGGGAGGGCTTAGCCTCATGCAAGGAGAGGAGACAATGCTTAGTCTCATGCAATAGAAGGCAGTACTTAGCCCTATGCAAATAGGGAGACAGGGCTTAGCCTCATGCAAAAATGGGAGACAATGATTAGTCTCATCCAAGAAAGGGAGACAATGCTTAGTCTCATGCAAGAAAGGGAGACAATGCTTAGTCTCATACAAGGAAAGGCAGTGCTTAGCCTTATGCAAATAGGGAGGCAAGGCTTAGCCTCATGCAAGATGAGGAGACAGGGCTTAGTCTCATGCAATGGAAGGGAATACTTAGCCTTATACAATTTTGGGGGCAATGCTTCGCCTCATGTAAGAAAAGGAGACAGGGCTTAGTATCATGCAACGGAAGGCAGTTCTTAGCCCTAATTTGGGGAGGCAATGCTTGGCCTCATGCAATATTCAAGACAGTGCTTAGTCTCATGCAAGAGGAAGGCAATGCCTAGCCTTACATGCAAGGTTTGAGACAGTTCTTAGTCTCATGCAATGGACAAATAGCAAGTAGGAGCAGAATATTTCTTAGCTGAAGATATATTTGCATTTGGCGGCCTTTCCATTATGAAGATAGTGATTTTGGTAAGTGTATACTTGTGAATGCTCCTATCATGTTCATTGTGCCTGCATCCAAAAAAAATCGTGAGTTTTGCAGGAAAGGTTGGTTCGTGTCTTTGCCCGCTTGCTTTTCTTTGCTTTGCTCTGGGGATCCTGTTTGAGCTACCCTGGGTAACATCTGGCTCCCATAGAAATAAAGTTTCCGAAAAAATATGCGTGTATTTGATGAAATAGAGTTATTTAGAAAACACAGTGGTATGTAATATCAAGTAAATTAGATGAACTAATGACTGCGAGACTTTTAGAGACATTACAACTTATTTGCATTAGAATTCTGCTCCAATGATTCACCGGTTGTTCTACATGTGACGAAGTTTGTTGGACTTGCTCCGAAATTTTGAGAATCCTTTCTCAAAATTTGCCCCAGCTACTTAACCGATTCTCTGACTGTCTTGCATATGATGAGGTCGGCTGGACTTGCTCCAAAATTTTGAGGGTCCTCTTCAAAATTCTGCTCCACTTTCTAGTTATGAAAAAATGAAAATTTTATTGAGATGTGACCGAACCCATAGGGCTGCCTGTATCCCCTCTTAAACGGAAATTAGGTCAAGCGTAGTTCAGCTATATCAGATGAAGAAATGTAAACAATTTAAATATAGTATCTCTTGACTGCGTCTGAATTGATAGGCTTTGCCAAACTTCTCCGTCCATTTCTGCAAGTATGAGTGCTCATCCTGTTAGTACCCTGTGAACCATGTAGGGCCCTTGAAAATTGGGCAAAAACTTTCCTTTGGCTTCATCTTGATGTGAGAAGATTCGTTTTAACATCAGATGCCCCGATGTGAATCATCTAGGTTTGACCCTGTTGTTGAAAGCTCTGGACATTCTGTTCTGATAAAGTTGACCATGACATACTGCATTCATTCTTTTTCCATCGACGAAAGCCAATTGTTCATAGAGACTCCTTATCCATTATGCATCACTAAGTTCTGCTTCTTGTATAATTCTCAAAGAAGGAATCTCGACCTCGGCGGAAATGACAACTTCAGTACCGTAAACCAACATGTAGGGAATTGCTCCGGTTGATGTGCGAACTGTGGTACGATATCCTAATAAGGAGAATGGTAATTTCTCGTGCCATTGCTAGTGGTTGTCTACTATTTTCCTCATAATTTTCTTGATGTTTTTGTTGGCGGCTTCTACGGCTCCATTCATTTGCGGTATGTATGATATGGAATTCTTATGCTTGATCTTGAAGATTTCACACATAGATTTCATTAAATTGCTGTTGAGGTTGGTGGGATTGTCGGTAATGATGGATTCTGGCACCTCGAATCGGTAAATAATACGATCCCTAACAAAATCTGCGACGAACTTCTTAGTTACAACCTTGTAAGATGCAACCTCAACCCATTTTGTGAAGTAGTCTATGGCCACTAAAATGAACTTGTGCCCGTTTGAAGTGGCGAGCTCAATTAGACATATGACATCCATTCCCCAAGCAGCAAAAGGACAAGGTGCACTTGTTGCGTTGAGTTCATTCGGTGGTACCCGTATCATATCTGCATGTACTTGACACTGGTGTGTGACGACTCGGCCGGTTGTCTTAAGAATTAATGCCTCGATCCCCTATTAATTGCTTTCCCGGGTTTTATTTCTGCTATTTTGATTTGCCGGGATGTTCTGTTTTGAGTTTCGGGGAGTTTTGGGATACTTAGTCCCAGAATGAGAGCTTAAGTGTTGGAAAGTTGACCGTACTCGGAACATTATGAAGATGGCCTCGGAATGAAAATCTGATGATTCTGTTAACTCCGTTGGGTAATTTCGGGCTTAGGGGCGTAATCGGATTGTGTTTTGGAGGTCCGTAGCTAATTTAGGCTTGAAATGGTGAGAGTCGAATTTTTGAAGTTTCCGGTCCGATAGTGAGATTTTTTATCTAAGGGGTCGGAATGGAATTCCGAAAATCAGAGTAGCTCTGTAGTGTTGAATATGACGTGCTTGCAAAATTTCAGGTCATTCGGACGAGATTTGATAGACTTTTTGATCGAAAGCATAAGTTAAGAGTTCTTGGAGATCTTAGGCTTGAATCCTATGTTAAATTGGTGATTTGATATTGTTGTGAGCGTTCCGAAGTTTTGAACAAGTTTGAACGATGTCATGGGATGTGTTGGTACAATTGGTTTGAAGCTACGGAGACTCGCGTGAGTTTTGGGTAAGTTCCAGGATGTTTTAGGCCGAAAATCATAGTTGTTGCAGGTCTAGAAGAGTTGCAAGCCTCGGAACCCACCAGTGCGGTCCGCACAAAGTCCAGTGTGTCCGCAGTGGGGGCTGTGCGGGCGCACATAAAGCGGTGCGGTCCGCGGTGAGAAAAATTTCACTGTTTCTACCTCAGAAGCTCATATTTTTTGATCTACAAAGAATTTTGGGATGATTCAAAAACGAATATTGTAGCGCTTCATATCTATTTTCAAGAAAGGTAAAGAAATCACAATTTGGACATATCTAGAGAAAGTTATGGCTAATATACTAAAGCCTCTCACTGCAGTCAAAACCTGTGCAGACAACACTCATTTTTGTGCGGACCGCACTAGTTTTGTGCGGACAACACTCGTTTTTGTGCGGTCCACAATGGTGGAAATCCGGGGGGTGCCCTATAAATACGAGGTAATGGATTTTATTTCATATTTTGACCTAGAGAGCTCGGATTTTGGCAATTTTTCGAAGGTTTTTCAAGAAATTCATTGCGATAAGTGATTCTAACTCAGATTTGGCTAGAGTACATAAATCCATCATTGAATTCATCATTTAATTCGTGATTTGGGATGGAATTTGGGAAGAAAACTTGTGAATTCTTTCAAAAATGTAAAATGATGATTTGAAGGACCAAATGGTATCGGAATTGGATAATTTTGGTATGGTTAGACTCGTGAGGGTATGAGGATTCTGAAAGTGTAAATTTTACCACGAGGGGCGTTTTGGTCATTTTACATGATTTCGCGTATTAGCTTAAAATTTAATTGTAGAATCAGTTACTTGAAGTGTTATTTACATTATGCAATTCAATTGAATAGATTTGGGTCATTTGGAGTCGAGTACTCGTGGCAAAGACATGGTATTGGGTTGATTTTGAGCCGATTCGAGGTAAGTGACTTGTCTAACCTTGTGTGGGGGCCCTTCCCCTTAGGATTGATATATTTTGTAATTGAAATGCCTTGTACGTGAGGTAACAAGTGCGTACTTGTGCTAATTGTTTGAAATCCAGTTTTCTTAAGTAATTACTAGTATGTTTCCTTTCCTGTTTCTATTTCTTGAACTATTAAGCCTGTTGTTAGCTTAGGAAAGAATGTCTAAGTGACTTAATTGCTTTAATTAATTTAACCTGCCTTACTTGAATTCTGTGCAACATGCTAGTCTAGAATCACTTATTGCCTTAATATGAAATTTTGCCATTTCTATATACCTTCCTGCTGCTGCTGTGTATTTATTTTGGGACTACGGATGTGGGATTCCGGTATCTCCCCCTTGTCTGTTTACTTTGGGACTACGGGTTAGATTCCCGGTAGATCCCCCTGCATATTTACTTTGGGACTACTAGTTAGATTAGCGGTAGATCCCCCTGCACAATTATATGGAACTACGGGAATGCATCCGGTAGATCTCCAGTACTAGGTATTTACATTTGGGACTACAGAACGAGATTCCGGTAGATCCTTGTGCACTATGAGTTAGACAATGGGACGGTATCCCGAGAGATTTCCTGGATATGTAAATATGGGACTACAGGACGGTATCCTAGGAGATCCCCATTTGTTACTATTGGTGTTGAGTTGTATCTCTTGTCCATGTTTACCTTGTTCTGTATAGTTGTTGTTGTTCTGTTCATCCTGTGTTATTTTATTGTTGTACTTATTTATACTGTTCCGTTCTATACTGTTGATCTTTATATTTTATTTAACCTCAGTAGGACCCTGACCTTCCTCGTCACTACCCAACCGAGGTTAGGCTTGGCACTTACTGAGTACCACTGTGGTGTACTCAGCCTCTTCTGCGCATGTTTTTCATGTTCAGATCCAGGTACCGCCGATCAGGTCTACTATCCTTGAGGGAGGCGACCACTCTAGAGACTTTGAGGTACATATGCCGCATCCGTAGACCGAGAAGTCCATTTCTATTCCTGCTTTTAGTATTTAGCTCTTCTGTACCTTCCTGTTCTTATTAGACATTCCGAAGTTAGAGCTATGTAGTATTGATCTTAGCTTGTGATTCATGGGTTTTCGGGTCTTGGATTTATGTTTGGTATTGAGAGTTAAACATGGTGTATTCCGAGCGGCACATTTAAACATTGTTATTGCTTTATTTCTATTTAAATTATTTACTTCCGCAAATTTTGGTTTTTCTTTAGCAAATTAGGCTTACCTAGTCGTAGAGACTAGGTACCATCACGATGGTTCACGGAGGGTGAATCAGGGTCATGACATGGTGGCACTTCTGAACATACCTAATGCAGTCTGTTTCCATGGCCATCCAAAAGTATCCTGCTCTTAATATCTTTTTGGCTAGAACGAAACCATTTATGTGCGGCCCGCAGATTCCAGCGTGTATTTCTTCGAGCAATCTGGAAGCTTCTTTGGCATCAACACACCGTAATAATCCTAGGTCTAGAGTCCTTATGTACAAAATTCCTCCACTTTGGAAGAAATTATTGGACAATCTCCGGAGCGTGCGTTTCTAAGTATGATTTGCATGCTCCAGGTATTCTCCTTTTGCCAAGTATTTATTGATATCATGGTACCATGGATTCCCATCTGCTTCTTCTTCAACATGAGCACAATAAGCTAGCTGACTATGGATCCTTACTGGAATGGGATCGATGAAATTCTTATCCGAATGCTATATCATGGAAGACAAAGTAGCCAGTGCATCTACGAACTCGTTCTGGATTCTCGAGACATGTTTGGGTTCTATCTTCATGAACCTCTTCATCAACTCTTGCACATGATATAGATATGGTAGTATATTATTATTCTTTGTAGCCCATCCTCTTTGAACCTGATGTACCAGAAGATCTGAATTACCAATTACCAGCAACTCTTGTATATTCATGTCGATGGACAAATTGAGCACCATGATGCAAACCTCATATTCTGTAATATTGTTGGTGCATAGAAACCTGAGTTTCACGGATAACGGATAATGTTGACCTGTCTCTAACACCAAAAATGCTCCAATACCCACTCCTTTGGAATTTGCAGCTCTGTCGAAAAACATTCTCCAACCGTCGTAGGCTTCGGTAATATCTTCTCCTACAAATGACACTTCTTCATCGGGAAAATACGTTTTCAATGGTTCGTATTCCCCTCCCACAGGATTTTCTGCAAGGTGATCTGCTAAAGCCTGTCCCTTGACCGCCTTTTAAGTGACATAGATGATATCAACCTCACTCAACAATATCTGCCATTTGGCTAGTTTCCCTGTAGCATTGGTTTCTGAAAGATATATTTCATGGGATGCATCCTAGATATGAGGTATGTAGAGTAGGCACATAAGTAGTGCTTTAATTTTTGAGCTATCCACGTCATAGCGTAGCAGGTATGTTCCAGCAAAGAATATCGTGCTTCATAAGGCGTGAATTTCTTACTCAAGTAATATATGGCCCGCTCTTTTCTTCCCGTCTCGTCATGTTGTCCCAAAACACAACCGAAAGCTCCATCTAGTACGGACAATTAGAGTAGCAGAGGTCTACCAGGTTCTGGCGGGACTAATATTGGTGGTGTGGATATGTATTCCATGATTCTATCAAAAGCTTTCTGACATTCCTCAGTCCATTTTGTTGCAGCATCTTCCTTCAACATTTTGAAAATTGGCTCACAAATCATGGTCGACTGTGCTATGAATCGGCTGATGTAATTGAGACGCCTCAAGAAACTCATCACATCTTTCTTGCTCTTCGGGGGCGGTAAATCTTGTATGGCTTTGACCTTTGAGGGGTCCAATTCAATCCCCCAGCGACTGACGATGAAACCTAGCAATTTTCCAGCAGGGACTCTGAAAGCACACTTTTGCAAGATTCAGTTTCAGATTGTACCTTCAAAGCCGATTAAAGAATTTCCTTAAATCTACTATATGATCTGCGCTTCTTCTAGATTTGATGATGATGTCATCCACGTATACCTCTATTTCTTTGTGAATCATGTCATGGAAAATGGTCGTTATGGCTCTGATATAAGTGGCCCCGACATTTTTCAGGCCAAAGGGCATCATTTTGTAACAATACATTCCCCACTGAGTGATAAAGGATGTTTTCTCGGCATCTTCCTCATCCATCCAGATTTGATGGTATCCCACGAAGCAATCTACAAAGGATTGGAGTTCATGCTTGGCACAGTTTTCAATCAGTATGTGTATATTGGGTAACGGGAAATCATCTTTGGGACTTCCTTTATTTAAATCTCGATAGTCGACACATACTCGGACCTTGCATCCTTCTTTGGAACTGGCACAATGTTGGCCAACCAAGTAGGACATTCGACAACTCTGAGAACTTTGGCTTTGATCTGCTTGGTGACTTCTTCTTTGATTTTTAGGCTCATATCAGGTTTGAACTTTCTAAGTTTCTATTTTACAAGCGGATATATCAGATCGGTAGGTAGTTTATGAGCCACTATAGACGTGCCCAAATCAGTCATATCATCATAAGACCATGCGAAAATATCCTCATACTAAATGGGTGATTCTTTTTTTTTCCAATGGTGACAAATGGATACTTATGCGGGTTTCTTTGACTGTTTCAGAATCTTCCAAGTTGACTATCTTAGTTTTGTCCAGGTTAGACTTAGGCTTATTCTCAAAATTCTCAACTTCTCTGACAATTTCCTCAAGGATTATATCTTCTACTTCTACTTCTTCTAAATCACTATCCTTATGTTGTGTTGTCTCATTACATGTCATAGTCGTTGCTTCATCACGATAAATAATAATGTTGTAGAGGAAAAATGTAAAAGATAATAATAAATACTAAAATAACAATGCATTAATTAAATCTCGAAAACATCAAAAGGGTACGGCTCGATGACTCGAGCAATTATTTCAAAACAAAATATGTCTTAAAAAAAATACTAGAAATATCTTAAATGCTTAAAATGTCTTTTTTTATAAAAAAAACAGATCATGATAATTGCCAGGCTACCCAGGAACTCGACGGGCTCGGGATGGTGCAGCAGTCCAATTCTTGAGAACAATCCCTTCTCCATGGTCTGAATGAAGAGGTCTTCTTCCTTCTCCTCCTCAACTATTGTATTGCAGTCCATGTATTCATTATCCAGAAACAGATTCCTTAGGCCAGCTAAAGCCTCATCTTCTTCAGATCCCCATATCACGTCAGTCTGTTGAAATGTCTAATGCAGATGCAGTATTGGCTATTCAAGAGGGTAATAGGGGCCACGCCATGGCTGAGACCAATCACTGTACGCCTGCCAGGTGTACTGATACTCAAGTCCAAAGATGGTACCGTGATGTTTTGGTTGTATTGGCTTAGTGATACCCTAGAGATTCTTACCGAGACCTTTACCGGGTTCATACCCTGTCCATAACAGTATGCTTTCGACTTGTCTTTCTCTATTGCATTGACACGCTTAATGTGATGGTACGTTTCTCCACCCAACTTCCTTCTATTCTCGACAATCGGAACAGTTTGATTGGTGTAGATGGGATTACTTCTGTCTCCATGAATGATCACCTCCTGATGGTTCCATTCGAACTTCACAGCCTGGTGTAATGTAGAAGCTACAGCTCCAGCAGCATGTATCCAAGGTCATCCCAACAAAAGATTGTACGTAGCAGATATGTCCAATACTTGAAACTCAACATCAAGCCAAGTCGGGCCCATCTGCAAACAAAGGTTGATTTCCCCAATTGTTGCCCTTTGAGACCCATCAAATGCTTTCACATTTATACCCATGCTCGTATCTCATGGAAATCTTTACCCAACCTTTTCAAAGTAGTCAATGGACAAATGTTGAGGCTTGAACCCCCATCTATTAGGACTCCAGCGATGAATTTGTCCTCGAACTGTACTATGATGTGTAGTGCCCTGTTGTGACTCAGTCCTTCAGGTGGTAGTTCTTCTTCGTGAAAGGTGATCTTGTGGCTCTCCAATAGTTGCCCTACCATGTTGGCCATCTCTCTGCTGGTGATGTTGTTGGGCAATTAAGCTTCATTCAACACTTTCATTAATGCATTTCTATACGTCACAGATTTCTGAAGAAGTGACCGAATAGAAATCTGAGCAGGGGTTTTGTTCAAATGATCCACTACAGAGTACTCCCTTGCTTGCACTTTCCTCCAAAGATCATCCAGGCCAGTTTCGATGATAGGTTGTTTGGGAGCGGCTTCTTTACTTGTTCCTCCCAAATGCTCAGGCGTGTAAACCCTACCAGTCCTGGTTCCTGTTTCTTCCATCTTCCCTTTTCTTTTCCTTCTTGCCTCTGCAGCATAGTCCCATGGTATATCATTGGAATTAAGGGACGGTGTAGGGGCTACCATCACAGTGAAGGGTGTGGTCACTTACACCTTGAACGGAGCTGATGCGACTGAGGGCGTTATTGTTTTAAACTCAAATAGAGTTGGCGTGGCTATTTCAACCTAAATTGGTGTAATGACCCGACCGGTCGTTTTGAGCTTTTGCACTTCGCTCGCCAATTCTTGGGCATTACTTGCCCCATGTGGTGTATTATGACTTATGTAAATCATTGGTGTTGGGTTTCAAGTTAATCAGAATAAATTTGGAAGAATAGTTCTCAGTTGAAGCTTGAAATTTGAAAGGTTTGACCAAAATTTGACTTATGTGTATTTGATCTCGGATTGGAACTTTTATGATTTGGTTATCTCCGTTAGGTGATTTGTGACTTAGGATTGTGGTCGGAATTGGTTTTGGAGGTCCGGTGTAGAATTAGGCTTGAATTGGCGAAGTTAGTATTTCGGCAAATTCCGGTTGGTAGGCGAGATTTTGATATAGTAGTCAGAATGGAATTCCGAGAGTTGATGTAGCTTCATTATGTCATTTGTGATGTGTGTGCAAAATTTCAGATTATTCTGACATCGTTTGGTCAGGTTTTTGATCGAAAGAGTATTTCGGAAGTTTTTGGAAACTTAGGCTTGAATTCGATGAGTTTTGGGTAATTTGATGTTGTTTGAGATGTTTTGATGATTTGAGCAGGTTTGAATGATGTTATGGATTATGTTGGCATATTTGGTCGGGGTCCCATGAGGCTCGGATAAGTTTTGGAAGAGTTTTTGGAAGATTTTGATGTTTTGAGCATAAGCATGTAATGATCCAAAGGTCCATTTTTAGTTCTAGAGATCGAAATTTGATTTCGAGACTTCCAGAATTTTGATAATGAATTATAGGACTGATCTGGAAAGTTTGGTCTAATTTCATTAAGTCGCGATTGGGTTTTTGACACAAAACATGAGTTAATTGTTTAACGAGTGAAATGGGTATTGAACTAAGCAAATGAGATCCGAATTGAGTTTTGACTAAAGGGCTATGTTCGTATCATTATTTGTGACTCATAGGAATAAGAATCATCGAATTCTGAGGTCCCAGGCCCAAAAAATGAATTTTTGAGTAAAATTGTTTTCTGAAAATATTTAAGGAAAATGGAAATGAAATTTGATTAGAAAGTGATGATATCGGGCCCGTATTTTGGTTCCGGTGCCCGGTACAGGTCTTATATATGGTTTAAGCACTTTCTGTAAAGTTTGGTTGAAAACGGACGTCATTTGATATGTTTCGGACTAAAAATGGAAAAAATTGATGTTTTATGAAATTTGAAAGAATTCTTGGATTTTAAAGCTTAATTCATGGTATATGACGTATTTTGGCGATTTGATCACACGGTTAAGTTCGTAGGATGTTGTTGAGTTAGTATATGTGTTTGGTTAGGAGCCCCGAGGGCTCAGGAGTGTTTCGGAGGTGTCTCGGAGTGATTTCGGACTTAGGGAAAATTGCAGAAAATTGCAGAAATAGTACCGTGTACAGTACCCCATAAACAGTACCGTATACAGTACCCCGTGAACAGTACCCTGTGAACAGTACCGTGTACAGTACCCCGTGAATAGTACCGTATGCGTGAACAGTGCCCACGACATTTTCTGGACAGATTCAAGCTCTGAAAATGGGACTCATCCCATTTTTCATTTTTACCAAATTGGAGCTCGGGGAGAGGCGATTTTCGGGAGATTTTCAGAGAAAACAACGGGGTAAGTGTTCTTAACTTAATTTTGGTTAAATTACCCGACTCTATTACTAGTTTTGGCATTTAATTGGTGATTTTAGTTGGGAAAATCTTGAAAACCCTCTTGATTTAATTTGAAGATTTGAGGGTCGAGTTGATGTCGGATTTTAGTAAAATTTGTATGGTTGGACTCGTGGTTGGATGAGGTTTCATATTTCGTAACCTTTGTCGGATTCCGAGATGTGGACCCCACGGGCGAATTTTAAGTGCAATTTAGAATTTTTAATGGAAAATGTTGAATTTCATATGGAATTAATTCCTATAATTTTTATTAACTGAATCGAATTATTGTGGCTAGATTCGAGGCAATCGGAGGTCGATTTGAGAGACAAAGGCATCACGAGCTAGATGATTAGCCGGTTCGAGGTGAGTAATGATGGTAAATGATGTCCTGAGGGTTTGAAACCCTGGATTGCACATCGTAGTGCTATATTGAGGTGAAACACGCGCTGGTTGATGAGCGCGGGGTCCTTTACTACTGGGGATTATGACTTGGCCCATCCCGTATTGATGATTTTGCTACATATTTGATTGAAACTAATTTGTTATCATCATGATTTGGGCTGATTGCCGTATTTGGGCTTCGAGCCAATTATTTGAACCCTTTGGGGATTTTTATCACTATTTCCTCACTGTTTTGACTTATATTTAAACTCAGTCCTATTGATGATTATTGTTTTACAAACTCAGCCACTTTTATACAGATTTGAAACTCAAATGATATTTCTAAATGATTTTTTGGGCTGAGAACTACTGTTTTACAAATGCCCAAGGGGTTTGTGATGATTTTCGGACTGAGTGAGGCCGAGGGCCATATGTGAGGATATGCTGAGTGATATGAGGCCGAAGGCCTGAGTTACTATTTATGCCACGCGGTGGCTTGAGTGATGTGAGGCCGAGTGATATGAGACCAAGGGCCTGAGATACTTTATATGCCACGCGGTGGCTTGAGTGATGTGAGGATATGCTGAGTGATGATGCCACGAGGTGGCTTGATATAGCGCTTGGGTCGTAAGGGGCCCCTCCGGAGTCTGCACACCCATAGTGAGCGCGGGTACCCATTGTTCTGAGTGATTGATATTATGCCCGAGGGGCTGATATGAGTGATTGTGAGGTAGCCCGAGGGGCTGATACTATTCTAAGAGTGAGCCCGAGGGGCTGTTACTGTTCTGATATTGAGCCCGAGGGGCTGTTACTGTTCTGATATTGAGCCCGAGGGGCTGGCACTGTTCTGATATTGAGCCCAAGGGGCCGGTTCTGTTGATATTATGCTCGAGGGGCAGTTTGTTGTACATGTTTTGCTCGAGGGGTTGTTTACATTTCTATCATTTTTGTTACTCACTTGTAAACTACTTGCTTTACTTGTTGGAAAAAAAGGGATTTTCACTTGATTTCTCACTACTTTACTGTTTAAAGTGATTTTTCTGCTTCAGTATGGAATACCTTGTGTTTTTGCGTGATTTTTTGCCTTCAGTCTTTATTATTATTATTACTCACCGAGTCGGAGTACTCACATTACTCTCTGCACCTTGTGTGCAGATTCAGGTATGTTTTGGCTGATCGAAGGCAGAGTCATTAGGGTTTAGCAAGGTAGTTGCCAGCGTTCGCAACACTGCTTTTCTCTCTCCTCATTTCATTAGTTTGTATTTGTACACTCCGGGCTTTCAATTGTATTTATATCCTAGTAGATGCTCGTGACTTGTGACACCCGGGTTAGGGCTGTGTCAGGTTGTGCTTCCGTTAATTATATCATTAAATCATATTTAAATTATTTATTAATGTTTAACTATTTTTGAAAAGGCGATATGGGTTTGTTGGCTGGCCTTGTCTTCATGAGAGGCGCCATCACGATCGGAGCGGGGTTTGGGTCGTGACAATTGGTGACTAAATTTACACTATAATGGGTGTGAGAGTGACTGGAGGTATTGTGGTTTCATCCCCTTCACGAACGAGTCCAATTGATCCTTTCGGGTCCTATTCTTCGTGAGTTTCTATCACATTTGGCCCCTCGCCCCTGTGATCCGGGAGGGGATTGTTGCGAACATTAGGTGCGGCCTCTTTTGCTTGTATAACCTTGGTATCAATCAGAGTCTGGATGTTATCTTTCAAAGTGCGACATTCATCAATAGTGTGTCCCTTCTTGCCCGAGTGATAGGCACATTGTCTTGTTCGGATTGACCCACTAGGAAGAGTTTTCCATTGCAACAGCGAGAATGGGGGTGACATAACCGGCAGCCTTCAGTCTTTCATAAAGCTGATCAATGGTCTCAGCAATAGGAGTGTATTGTCTGGTGGTCTACAGTCAAAATTTGGTCTAGGTTTTTGGTAGTTTTGGTAGGCTGATGGTGGTGAGGGGTAATATATAGGTTGTGTGTTATAAGTATGGTAGGTAGTGGCGGGTTGTTGGTATCTGGGAGCTGAAGGCTGATATATGGGTGGTGGGGTTTGGTACGTGAGGGGAGATTTTGGCCCTTGGGCTACCATCACGGCTCCTACTTCTTTCTTTTTGGATATACCCCCTGACTGCAAAGCTTTATTCGTAGCCTGTAATGCCTTGAAATTAGTTACCATTCCGCTCTTGATTCCTTCTTCAATTCTTTCCCCCAATTTAATGATGTCAGAGAACTTGTGATTCTCAATAACCATTAACCTTTCGTAGTACTGTGGATCATGGGCCCAAACAAGGAATTTGTTCAGTTGCTCTTCTTCCAATGCTGGCTTTACTTTCGTAGATTCCAATCTCTACCGAGTATCATACTCACGAAAAGTCTTCGTTAGCTTCTTCTTGAGATTCTCGATATAGAAGACATCCGGTGCATTCTCTGTATTAAACCTGAATCGATCCATAAAATCTGATGCCATGTTTACCCAACTAACCCATATCTTTGAATTTTGGATGATGTACCAAGATAGGGCTTCTCCAGTGAGGCTCCTCATGAACAGTTTCATATGAATCCTTTCATCATTTCCAACTCATACGAGCTTGTCACAGTATGTCCTTAGATGCACCTTTGGGTCACCTGTTCTGTCAAACATCTCGAACTTAGGAGGAATGTAACCCTCTGGCAGTTCTACGTCCGGCTGAATGCACAGATCCTCGTAGTTCACTCCCTCAATGCCTTTACCCCCTTCGACACCTTGGACTCGATTTGTGAGCTTCTTACGTTCCTCTGCCACATTCTTGATGAGCAGGTCCTTCTCGGTAGATTAAGGTATATATAAGGTTTGTTAAGGAGTGTGGGGTAAGGTTTCCATATATATGGTGTTTCTTTGATGGAGTCTAGGGATTTGGGTGTAGTGGTGGTTGTTGGTTGAGTTTTGAGGATCGGGAATAGGTTGTGGTATGTTCCAAGGAGTGTGATATGTAGTGGTTTGTTGATACTGGTTGGATGATGATGTTGTGGAGGAGGTGGTACTGGTAGAGGAATGGGATTTTGAGGCGGTGTGGCATATTGGTGAGGTGCAGGATGATTTGGTGGATGTTGGTTCGGTGTATTTTGGGGAGGTGCTGGGTTTTTGGTGTTCTGTTGTTTGATGTTACGGATGTTCAGGGTAAGGGAGAGATTTGCCAAGTTCCGGACCCGCTCAAGTTCCCCTTTTAACTCCAATATCTTTTGTTCCAGTCGCAAAGCCAAGTCATTTGGTGATGGAGTTCTTCGACCATCTAAAGTTTCAGCATTTTCTTCATGCGTGGCATTGTCTTTCCTGATATTGCTTGTATCATCCATTCTGGCCTTTCCCTTGTTTTTAGGATCATTTGGAGGAGGAGGAGGTGGAGGATCTCTTGATCTGGTACGATATGTTAATGATGTCAGTATGCACGAACCAACCTTAGGGGACGTGAATAAACAAATCAAGAAAAAATGAAAACAAAAAAGGTATACAAGTTAGTGAGGATTATTAAAAGGTTGCTTGCAATATTTAAACACATATTGTGGAATAAATTCACATCCTAACTTGGGGACCTCATTGTGCCCGAGATAGGCCTAAGCGACATATAGATTTAGAGAAAAACTGATGCCAATAACTGCGTCATTTCATTAATGTGAAAAATAAACTGAATCTCTAATAAAATGATAATAATAATAAAAAGTCACTAATGGCATGTGCCTTATTACAACCAAAGCTAAATGAGTCTAGCAAGCAAGTAAAACATAATTTCTAATCTATTTGGTCCTAGAGGGACCTTCTCCATTCTTGGCCTTCTTTGCTCCATCGATCAAGTTCCCCAGGTCGCGTATGTCCATCAGCAGATACACCCTTGCTAGGAGACCTCCTTCGTTTCCATCCATGTTTTGATAGCCTATAACCCTGTTTCTCATTTTCCCTTCTAGTTCCATCAATTCCTTCTCTAAATACGCAAGCTCTCTGTGATTAAGTGGCAATCTCCCTCCATTCGTTGATTGCTTCCATGTCCGCATTGTGTTGTTCTAAATGTCTGGCCTCAGATTCAAAAATCCTTCTGCGTAACCTCCTATATTTGACTTGGGCCTTAGGAGCGTCGTCTATGACCCTATTCCCCAAATCAATCCCTGGCTTGACTTCTCCCACTATGTCATCGACCAACCATGATAGATAAAAGTGCCTATGGCCAGTATGGTACCGATCTGGCTCGATGGTATCCTTCTCTACCGTGACTTTTAGATGCCACATGTGTCGCGCCTCATACTTGAATGGAATAATATCACCTTGGAAATATGCTTTGTAGTGAACCATCTTGGAGACTCGGGGTATGACTTGTGTCCTCCCAGCATGTCTCATGACCCTGATAGGAGCATAAGGATAGATACCCCTCAACCCAATCAGCACTAAATGAGGAACATCTCTTGACCTGATGATAAACTCGTTGGTAGGGAACCAGTCAAACATCCAATGGACCTAGTCGTCCGTAAAATTGCTAAAGAAGTGCACCCAATCCACAACATTTTCTGGTTATGCAAACCTATCTGGGATGAAAGTCATTCTTTTTGGATGGTGAAAAGCTATGTGGTTATTCCATAGTCGCAGCATAAATTCCTGACGGTACTGTCCTCTTTGAAGATGCTCCAACAACCATATTTGTAGTAACTAGTTGCATCCCTCAAAATGTTTGAATCCCTTCTTGTAGCGGTCCAAACTCGGTATATTTCTGCCACGATCATTAGGACGATAGTGTAAGTTTGTCCCTCAATTCCTTCCATTATGGCCTTAGTAACCATAGCTAAACGGGTGTGAATCCTTTCTCCTTGCATTGGGAATACCAACATCCTTAGAAAACAGACAATGAACACGAAAACCCAACGGTAAATCCAACCCCAAAAAGTGATGGCAAACTCATCATGGTAAGGTGGTAGGATTTGTTGTGTCCGTAACGTGCGTAGAGGATGTCGAACGGTATATAAGACTTCTTTAAGCAGACTAGCTCATCATTCTTTCTAAAACCCATCATTTTCATAAACCCTCGGGAAGTGCGATTCTCAGGTACCAATAGACCAGGGCTATCCCAAGGAAGTCCAACAAAGCCCCCTATTTCCTTTAGAAGGGAGTCATCTCTATATCTTCGAAACGGAAAATAGCCCTCTTTTCATCCCAGAACATAGTAGCGACATCGATCAGTACATTATTCGATTGAATGTCTTGCAAAGAAGGTAAATTCCCAAGAATTCTTTTCACGTGGTTTTTGTCGTTTGGTGCAAGATTTCCCCACCAATCTAGCAGCAAAGGTGGAATATTCCAAACCATGCCTAACCTAGGGACCTCCTGCCTCATTTCTGAAAAATAAATAAAGTTAGCCCTTGACCCCTCTAGATTCAGCTAATTTCACACTAATGATCAACATATTGGCATGTTTTTCTCCAAATGATGCACACATCGCAATTACGTCCATTGGGATTATGGAAATCCTATCATACTTTGGACAAGATTTGTCTTGGTGAGTTATTGTGTGGACAACATTCTAACTCATACTAGGTTTAAACATGATGCATGCACAATGGGCTTTAGGATGTGGTTTCTAGAAGAGTCTAGACTGGTACTCTCAAGTGGACAACTTGAGAGGGAAAGGCACGGAACTGTCGATTGCACCGCTGATCGACTAGTTTTACCGCAAATAAGCCTTTCCGAATTTAAAGGGTGATTTTAGGAAGAGTGCGGACACTCATCAAGTGTCGCTATAGTATTAATACACATAGGTGGAATATGATGCGGAGCATGCTTTATGCAAAAATAACACGTTCTCAAGTATTTTCACATATATTGAAAAATAAATGCAATATTGAATGAACGTAAAGACATAAGAGAAAGAAAAATAGGGAAGAAGTTAGTTCGCATAATGAAATAATTGTAATAAAGAAAATAAAAGGGTAAGGCTTGGGGAGAGATATAATATAGCAAAAAAGTTTGGAGAAGGTGAACATGATTAGGGAATAAGGGGAAACACATGTTGTAATCAAATTAAACGAAGAATTGCATATGAGTTCATATAAAGGGGAAATGGGGAAAAGGATGTGCATGTAGCAATAAAAGGGAAAAATGGGAGCGGGAGATTCAGGTAACAACAAAATAATAGAGATACGCTTATCATGGAAGAATAATTCACAAAGATCAAGTTCATTTATGGTAAGAGCCTAAAAATATCCCCAATAGAGTGTCCATGCCGTCGCGCCTCTTTTTCTCGCGAAATCGGGTTTCGACATTGACAACTCTTTTAAGGAAGGGTTTTAAAAGAGAGAGTCGCCACCTGACGGATTAAGGTGCGTTAGGGCACCTATTTGCAGATAACTCTATTTAAACAGTTTGCATCACCAAAGATCAGATAATGGCTCAAAATTACCTCGAAGAGAAGGTGTTAGGCACTCTTCGAGGTCCACAACTGTGGGTACCGGCCGAACTCAATTATATGAATTATTCTATGTGATCAAAGATAAGGAAACAAAGGGATCTGGGGAGTTCATTATTAAACACAAATAATCGGTGAAAGACAAGGTGGGGGTCCTAAAATTTTTAGCCTAAAAGATCACCCCGTGCAACATAAATAATACTTCGTAACTCCCTCAAGATGGGGTGTTACTCATATTATTTAGCGAGCACAAACTATCATCCCCTGCTACCCGACTACTATCTTTAAGTTGTTACCTAAAGCGCTCTAGTTGATTTTAAACCTTACCCTATGCGTGCACTACCCGTCCCTTACCTATGGTCCTGGAGGTATTGGAACCTCTATTTTGGATGGTTCTAGACTCAAATTAGGTTGCTCAAAATGGTAAAACTAGGCGACATACAAAATAAGTTGGACTTTTCATAAAAAAGCAGATAAGGGCTCAGATTAGCCTCTACACATTAGGCAGCAAATGCACGCAAACAGATTAGGCATTTGAGAGTTTCATAATTTGGATCCTATAAACGTGATTTCTATGTGATTCTGTATTTTGAACACGCAAATAGTTTCATGTGCAAAGCCATTTTTAATACGATTTCAAAGTGACTACGTAGTTGCTTACTGATTATAGGTTGTAAGCGATTAAACCAATAGGAATAATATCTAGGTGATTTATGCAGTGTTAGGAAGTGACAAACAACGTGAGACATTCAAAATTACTCAGTCATTCCAATAGGCATGCTTTCTAATGGCGTTCAATGAGGCAGGGTTTTGAAGCGTAATTTTAGTGCTTAACACATGTGGTGATCATCCTATAGACGTGAATCCTACCCTTGATGATTAAAACTAGTTTTAGCTCCTATAGGCATACATACTAAATGGACAAGTATGACACTAGCATATCAATCAATTAAGAACCCTCTAAGCATGATTTCTAAATAGGCAAATTTGAATATACTGCAGTGCAAATTGAACCTTGGTCTCTTTGCTATAGGCATGGTGTCTAATCATGTAAGGTAAAGTAGGCAGGATATTCGTATTTGAGCCAAAGTAAACCATTATAGGCAGGTTATCTAACATACAATAGCAGAATGTACCTTAAGAAATAAACCCCTATAGGTAGGTTATCTAACATAATAGCAGAATGAGAAAAGTAAGCACCTATAGGCAGGATTTTTACCCATTCCCATACAAACGTTGAAAATAGACTGTCACGACCCCAAATACATCGATCATGATGGAGCCTATCACAATACTAGGCAAGTCAACCCAAACAGGTAACCACAACAATTCCTTTATAAAACCATTTTTTAACACTAATTAAGTCTCAATTTTTTATAAGATATATCTAAATCACTGAAATATGCGGAAAATAGTAAAACATCAAACCAACAGAGCCCAACAATCTGGTGTCATGAGTCTAGAGCCTTTAAATACAACCAGTACGACTGATTAAAACATAATGAGTCTAAAAATGCAGAAAACAAGGATAGGAAGGAGGAAAGCAGGGCTGCGGACGTCGTGCAGCTACCTTGCAGTCTCCGGTAAGCTCTGAAAGTACTGGGGACCCTCACTCTGCCGCTCGAGTACTTAGATCTGCACACTAGGTGCAGGGAGTAATGTGAGTATGCCAACTCAGTAAGTAACTAAAGCAAATAAGGTCTGAGTGCAGTGACGAGCAATTAAAAATAATATAATAGAGTAGGCAACAAAGTATCAAACCAAACTCAACAGTTTAAAAGCCAGTTACTTCGTAAAAACCTTAGTTTTCAATTGAAATACTTTGAAATCATTTACTTAGCAGTTTTCAACAGAGGTTCATTATAAAAGAAGAGTGAAATTAGAGAAATGACAAAAATGGGCCCCTCGGGCAAGGTATCACTCAAAAATACAGTCTCTCGGCAACTCGTGACTCAGCTCTCATCACACGGTACTCACACTCAGCACTCAGGCTCAATAATATTTCATAATAGTAATAATCATAATAACCGCTATGGTGTACAGCCCGATCTATAGTTTATAGTCAACTACGCTCACTGGGGGTGTACAAACTCCGGAGGGGATCGTATAGCCCAAGCATCATATCGCTGCGGCGCGCAGCCCGATCCAATATATATATTGCTGCAGCGTGCAACCCGATCCATATAAGTATCGTTGCGGCGTGCAGCCCGATCCATAATATATATACACATAATATTGATGCGGCGTGCAGCCCGGTCCATAACATATATATAATCCTCACCATAAGGTCCTCAACCTCCCTCAGTTGTTAACCTCACAGCCACACGGGCATAACAGTGGAAATCAGGGAACTCAGCCCAAACAGTTTTCACATTTTAAAAAAAAAGTAGAGTGATAAAAGTCAAGTTTTAACAATAAACAGGTAAAACATGACTGAGGATATGCTTTCAAACAAATAGAGAGAGGAAAACAGTAAAGATGCCCCTAAGGGTCTCAACAGGTCGGCACAAGGCCCCAAACATGGCATACCGCCAATAATATAGTATCAATCTCTAAAATACGTGATATCATAAAATTTCAAATCAAATACGCGGCTTAATAGTCGCTACAGGACGGACCAAGTCACAATCCCTACCGGTGCACGCCCACACGCTCGTCACCTAGCATGTGCGCCACCTCATTTGTCAAAACAATACGAAATACCAGTGTTTTATACCCTCAGTTCCAGATTTACAATGGTTACTTACCGCAAACCGTATGGAATACTACTCCACGACGCCTTTGCCTCTCGCCTGGCTTCAACTCACACCGAATCTACCCAAAATCAGAATCATAACATTAGAATATGCTAAGGGAACAAAGCCCATGCGAAAATAATCAAATTATACCAAAAATCCTGAAATTGGCCAAACCCGACCCCCAGGCCCATGTCTCGAAATTCCATAAAATTCACATCAATAGAATCCTTATCCTCCTACCAGTCTATTCATACCAAAAGCATCGAAATCGGACCTCAAATGGCCCCTCAAATCGCCACTCAAAGCTCTCCAATATCAAGCCCTAATCCCTCAATTTTCTTCCTTAATTTCCACTAATACCATGATTAAACAATGAAAAAATGGTCATAAACTCAAGTAATGAAGCTTAGGGAGCTTACCCAACTGATATCTTCGATTTCCCCTTGAAATTCACTGCCCTAGCTCACTTCCCGTATTCAAAAATGGAGAACTTAGAAAAATTCGCGAAGGAAAACCTTATATACTTTCTGACCCAGGGATTTTGCACCTGCGGTCCATTTCCCGCTTCTGCGATCGAACCCACTGCATCTGCGGTTCTCACTTAAAGGCCTGGGACTACACCTGAGGTCGCTCACCCACACCTACGCCATCGCAGATGCGTCCAGGCATCCGCTTCTACGGATCCTCACGACTCACCTCTTGGCCACTACTGCGGCTTGATTCTGCATCTGCAGGAGTCACAACGGCGGCGTCCCAACCACAGATGCGGTTATGACAGCAGCCATAAACTTCAGCTGTAACTCCAAATTCCTAACTTTCCGTCAATCATCCAAAATCACCCCGAGGCCCCCGGACCTTAACCAAAAGCACAAACAAGTCACATACCAATGTACAAACTTATACAAATCTTCAAAACACCTCAAACAACATCGAATCAACCAAATCACAGTTGATTCAAGCCTAAGGTTCCAAAATCTTCTGAATTTACGCTTTTAAAAAAAAAGTCTACCAAACCACGTTCGAATGACTTGAAATTTTGCACACACATATCGAATGACACAACGAACCTACTGCAACTCTCGGAATCCTATTCAAACCCCTATATCAAAATCTCACCTAACAACCGAAAAATGCCAAGATTCCAATTTCGCCAAAACAAGCCTAAATCTACTCCGAACCTTTAAAACACATTCCGATCACACTCCTAAGTCCCAAATCATCTCCCGAAGCTATCTGAACCATTGGAATTCACATCCGATCCCATTTTCACATAAGTCAACATCCGGTTGACTTTTCCAACTTAAACTCACTCAAAAGAGACTAAGTATCTCAAACCTTACCAAAACCTCTCTGAACCCAATCCAACCAACCCGATAACACATAGTACCAATAAACAAAGCAATAAGAAGAAGAAATGGGGAAAACGGAGTAGTAACTCATAAAACGACCGGTCGGGTCGTTACATCGACCTAGTTTTCCCAATTCACTATTGCCCCAATTGTTATTACAAATACTTATTACAGAACATAATCAAATGAATGAATTACAAAATATATAAACAATAGGAAGCCTGCAGCAAGACGAAATACACCTGGAAAGGACAGGCCTTCAACTCACAGCATTTTCAGAGCACATTTTCATAGGTACAACATGACCAGTGGTGAGTGATTTGCCCATGTTTTAAAGATAAGCATATAGAACCCAAATCTCTAGTGTGTCAGAGTTCCTAAGGGCTTCAGGAACCCAGGGCAGTGCTCACACTAGGGTGGAATGGGGGTAGTTTAAGTTTCAGGGAATGACTAAGGACCCAAATTCTAGTGTGTCAGAGTTCACAAGGGTCTCACATGGACCCCGAGCAGTGCTCATACTAGAAAAGTCAAGGACAGAACCTAAATAGACTTGGCTTTTAGCCGGCTAGAATGAGGATTCAAAATAGCATAGGTAACAAGTGAAAGGGAGTAGGACGTGGTTGAGGGACATAATTAGAAAAGAGGTACTTGGGTTCAGGAAAGCAGACATAACAAAGTTTAAAAAACATAGGACAGTTGATCACATGGTCAATAAGATTTAAAAACAAGTCCATCACTTAGCCAAACAATATATAGACAAGAACATATTGAAAGAGTTAGGGAGAAACCAGTTTGTAGGATTTACACAGTCACACAGGTGCATAATACCAAACAAGTTGAAGTCAAAAGTGTCTAATTTATGATAAGTATACCCCCAGTATCAAAAGAAAGTCATGTCAGCTCACTCAGGAAACAAAACAGCATTTAGACATGTTATGAAAAACACAAATTTGATAACTACCCTAGAGTCAAATAATTACTGAAGGAATATAGAATCAAATGAGACAAAGACATGCTGAAAGACAGGTTAACAGGGAAGCAATTCACAAATTGTTAAAAATGTGAAGAAACCATTTGCAGGAACTTAAAGTGGAGTAGGAAAACAGACTTAGGTTGATCAGTGAATGTAGACATTCAAGTATTGACTAGTAGACTAATATGAACTCAAAAGATTCAATGCAAAGTGAAACTAACAAAGTTGCATACGAGAGCAATCCAGAAATGCATTAGCTAAACAAACTTAAGAGGGTTTAGATTATTCAAGTAGGTGTGAACAATCTCAGAATTAGCAACATGAGGTGAAACTTAAAATACTAAAGAGACCTAAAACGAGTGCAAAGTTAACAAAGTCACATATAAGAATAAACCAGAAACATATAAGGCCATGAACTTCATATATGAGAACACATGCAAATCATAACTACATAAGAATGAATTGTCAAGGTTCAGTAACTTACCAGTTAAACAAAAACAAAAAAGAACAGTAGCAAGAGCCCAGAACTTTTAGCCTTGGCTTTCAGCCGCCCAAGAACCAGAGCATAGAACAATATAATGAAAGAAATACCTAACAAAGCCCCAGATTTTAATGATTTTTTTTTCTCCCTCCATAAGGGGAATGGGGGAGGGGTTTAAATAGTGCTGATTTAAAGCACACAAATATGGAAACAACTAATCAAGGTATAAAGCAAAGCATCTAACAGTTAATTAAGGAAAGAAAACTCGAAACCCTATTTTAGGTAAAACATACAAACCGGCAGAAGTAACAGGTAAAGAGACGCATATAAGCATATAGACAGAGGCTTTAACAAAGTAATTAAAGAATCAAATAGATTTGAAGAATCGAAAACCCCCAAGTTTAGGGTAAGTAAATAATTAGTCAACAATTAATAGCAAGAGTTGTATTAAAGATGCATAGAGAAAGATAGACAGAGACATTAAAGGAAAACTAATTTTAGAATCGAAAACCCTAAATTTAGGGTAAGTAAAATTGGCAGAAATAATCAAAGGAAAACTATCATAAAAATGCACAGAGACGGATAAATAGAAACATTAAAAATTGAACCAGATTTGGTTCGATTTTGATGAATCAGAAACCCTATTTTTAGGATAAGTAAAAATTAGTCAGAAATATCAAAGAAAAATCATAATAAAGATGCCTAGAGATGGATATACGAAGACATTAAAGGAAAAATATTTAAAGAATAGAAAACCATATCAGATTTAAAAGATCTGAACCCTAGCTTTAGGGTAAGTAAAGAATCGCGAAGAATATCAGAGATTCATACCATAAAAAGACGAAAATGAATATAGACAGAAAGAGGTAAAGATCTGAACCGGATTTGGTTAAACATAAGAGAGATTTGCTTTCCATGTGAGGCAAGTGATTATGTAACACCAAAAACGGATAACCAGTAATGGAAAATGGTTGATAAGGTAAGGGAATCGATGATTGATTCCATTTCTAGGTTGGAATCGGAAGGGAAATGGGTGACGGCGCTAGGGTTGCAGAGGAAAGGAGAAGGTTCGAGAGAGCATAGAGGCGAATGGATGACCAAAATGGTCTCTAGGGTTATGTGTGGGGATATAAGGAGAAGTGGGGGGAATATTTTGAGCCGTTGATCATTTTTTATCAACAGCTAGGATTAGGTCGGGTTCTGGACTGGGTTAGGAGTTAAGGGGGGGTTTGGATTGGGCTTAAAGATTGGGAGAAGGGTCTGGGTAGGTCTTTTAGGCAATTGGGCTAGGGGTTGGTCCGAAAATGACTTAGAAATATGCTAATAGTTAAATACCCCACTATCTAACAAATAAATAATTTATAAAAATAATTGATAAATAAAAAATATTACTTTTACATGAAAATAATTAAAAATAATTACTTAACATTATAAAAATATAAAAATTATTTTCTGTATAAATAATATAATTATATATGCATATGGGCTATTATTGCAAAATGTGCAATTTAGCTCTCAAAAATGCAAATGTAATTACAAAGATGCCCTGAAAAATATTTAAACTTTATGTGGGTATAAATGATAAATTTAGAGGATTAAATCATCATAAAAATTATTTGAAGGATAATTATTGAATATTTATATAATAAAATGCAAGAATAAATTGATTTAAAACCTTTAAAAATTATAGAAAAATTATAAAAAATACTTGTGCATGCTTGTAAATCCAATGATAATATGTGCACTATTTCAAAAGTATATATGTATAATTTAAAAATATGAGAGGAAAATTGGGTATCAACAGCAACGACTTGAAATTTCAGTCAAACACAGCCCACAACTATCCATAATGACAACACAACCTCAAAGAGGTGTTGTTCTTCACTAGAACTAACTTTTGATATTGAAATATGGCGAAATTACTTTGAATCACTTAAAATATTTATGGTATCTATTTAGGAGGGTTAGGAGAAGTTTGGACACGAAGTTGAGTTGAAAATGAGCAAAAGATAAGCGTCTAAATCGTTTATAAAGTGAAGTAGGTCGACTACCGCCTAAGTGGGTCCCAATGAGAGCTGCTTGCGCGGTCTCACAAAAAAGTGAATATCTCTCTATTTCAATGGCATATCGATGAACGTTTTAATGTTTTAGAAACTAGACTCGTTGATATTCGATTTGATATGTAGATAATCTCTTAATTCCAAGTATATTGGGAGAAAAGTGCAGCTACATATGACCTAATTTTCAGCACATTATGAATGTAACTTGTGATGACCTTTGCCAACTTTTGTTCCACAACTCGCTTGACTTTAAAACGTAACACACGACTATTATACGACTAAAATAACTCATAAAATAACCTCTTTATTATGTTAAGCACCCTAGTCTCACCCCAAAAGTACATGTTATAACATTCCAAACTTGCCGACTTTCGACAAAACTTATTTTCTTCAATTTGTTTAGCGTCCAAGTTGTCCAACCCTCTTGGTAGTTATTATTCATGATATTAAATATTTGTAACCTCCAAGGTAACATGATTAACTTACTTTATGTACTTTCAAAACGTTCTCATTTTTTATCTTACATCACCTGACTTACGACGTACTCTCACGTACGAAAACATGGGGTGTAACATCATTCCCCCCTTTAGAAAATTTGTCCTCGAATGTTGACTGATGCGTTTATCAGTATCATAACCTATATCTCTTACGAGCTCTTTAATATTGTCCTTAACATCTAGGCAATTGTTCTATGAATAAATCTAAAGGATAGGTATTCCCTCATTTAGGCCTCTTTCTCATACCACGACCTGTGGTTGAAATTCTTCCAATCTCGTAAATGTTGCTACCTTCTGTCATGCAGTCTCTACGACTTTGTCCTTGTTTGTATGCCTATGCAACTCTTCTATCCATTTTCCTCCATCTTTTAACCAATTTCCAGGCCTTACCTTGTGAACATATACAGAACTATGACAAGGTGTCCCTCTGGGCATCCATAGGTGTACTAAAGTCCTTCGCTTGGTACTTTGTCGAACTTACGACTATTTATATATCTTGTTTTATAACCTATGTTATCTATCCTTATGGCTTTACTACATCTAGGTAGGTCATACTATACCATAACACTTACTTCAGTTTATTATTACCAAGGTTTGCTACCCAACTCTAGGCTACGCTCTCACTGCGTATCCTATATGAATAAATATAAGTCTAGTGCTTCCTCAATACTATTCATCTTAAGAATGACAGCCTAATCTCATCTCATACTTTGGAACTTTTATCCATCTATTGGTGATTCACCTTAATATTGATCTACAATCTACCACTGATAACTTGAAACCTCGTACGTAATACATTATCACTAGGGCTCACGTCGCATCGAGGAACATTTGAAGTGATTTTCTTGATCCACCTAGGGATGATACTATACTTCAATAACTATATTTTGATAGCATCCTAGCGTGATTCATCTTATGGGGCTTATTCTAATCTCGTGCAATTCATGAAATCCCTTTTCTCAAAATCATTACTCAATCAAAGGCCTTAATGTCATCCTCTTACCCATCACCATTACACCGTTATTCTACTACCATGGCAGTATTTCATCTCTTCTAATTGATCCTAGTCTTAGACACCTCCGAGTTCGTTCAGGCTATACTAAGCTTTTTATAACATATAAAAACCATCAACTCTTTTGTTTGATGGGCTTAATCCCGAGGTCTTACCTATTCTTGTCACCTTCTAACTCACTTTTTCTTAGCCTTACTCCCATCTACCTAAAACCTTGTCGCTCTACCATACTTTAGCTTGCGACCTATACATATATATTTATACTACTCACGACTTTTCTTTAACTTGCTAGCACCATAGATTTCCTTTTGTGACTTCTCAGTTGTCTTTAAATGTAAGCAATTACTCTTCCTAGTCGTTCTGCCACTTGGTGCATGAATGCTTGGTTTATCTTAGTGCCCACGAATACTGGAATTTCTTGTAACTCATATGATCTTAAATGTCACTTTTGATTTTTACTTCCTATTCATTAGCCACGATAGGTGCCACTTTCTTATGAAGTGTATACAATATTGTAGTGTGACTGTTGTTACAAGACATTTCTTCATCAAGTTACTATGCTTAGGTTGAAACCTTCATCCTTATTTCCTCAGCTAGTCTTTCTTTGTAGTACTTAAGGGAGACCCTTTGACTCATATAAAGCTGCAAGCTTATTCATCATATACCCGAAAGAATTTTTGATGTTCTTACTCGTCTATAATTATCCTTAGTTACCTTCACACCCTTGTGCTCATAGAATTGCTTCTGAACTGAAATTTTTGACTGTCTTCCCAATGGCACTCTCTTTTATTTCTATAACACTTATACGGTACCTTTAACTACCCCAACTCCTATCTAAATATTTCTTAAGGATTACGACATTATATTTGCAAGACTAAATTCACTATGTTGGGGTTCACTATGTTTATCTTGCACAATCTGCTGATTTGTCTGTATCTTCTTGTCTAGCCATAACTAGGCTCTTCCCGAATCAACTATTAACTACTCATTGTCCATTCTCATATCTATATTCTATGTAATCTCTTTTGGGCTATGTCCTTTGTCTTAACTTACCCCTCTCACTTGCTCCTTATGTATCAAGTGTTCATTTGCACTTATTTATCAATAACATCTTGTGCTAGAAACCTTACTGCCTCTTACCAGCATCGTGCTTGCATATCATTCAGGAGTCGTGACATATCTATAGAATTTCAGTAAATGCAATCTCATTCCGTTTGCCTTTTTACTGCATTCTTTCTTTACTATTTCATAGTTACCTCATCATATTTGGCGTCTTTTCACATCTTCACTAACATCTTACTCGCCTTGTTATAACCCTTCTGTACCAAGGATAACTGAATTTCTATGCACGAGGGTGCATGACACCTAGTGCAACTAGCACACTTAGTCCCTTAGGCTTAACTCTACTCACAGTGCTTGTTTTAAGCTTAACTATTATTGCCGAAACACAATCTCTGAAATTCTCACGATGTCGACTATTATCAAATCCTTCGGTCTCTACTTCATGTTCAGTTTATATTGTTCTCTAGCTCATACTGATTTCTATTGCTCCAATGGTCTAACGTTTCCTTCTGGTAATCATGTTGGAGTCACCAACTCATTTCTCTAAATGAGTATATGACTTTTGGCCTATACTCTTTTATTGTCTCAAGACCTATCACCTCTTGTATTTCGTTCACTTGACTATAGATTGTGTGATCTTGTCATATTTTGATTAATTCATCAACCATTTATCACATCTTACTCATAATGTTTCATTTACCCTCTTCTTATTATCCTGCTAATATTTCTGTCTATCACCTTATTCTAAAAACTTCAACAAAACATTCTTTTACTTTTAGCTCCCCTTGCTCCATCCACTAGCTCTTCGGGTCGCATAATATTCTCTCTTTACTAGGGACGGGATCCATGCAAAGGTAAATATTTATCCCTTCTAGGATTCTAGTGCCAATCTTCTAAATTTTCTGGACATTCTAGTATTCATATCTAACTGCACTATTCTAGAGTGCACCATCTGGGTGTCTCACAAGGAGTACTATTACCATGTTTGCAATATCCTTCGGAAATGTCAGCTAATGCTAACAATCCATCTACCATTTTGGATTACTCTAACCCCACCTAAATCCTAATATCCCATCTTTCTCTTGAACAATACTTGTTAGCTCCCATAGGGCATAACTGAGATGGATGTGGCCAATTGTACATACCTCTGTTACAGTTGAAAGTAACTCAGAATACTTATGTTTCTTTGCCTAAATTGTAAAAACTGATAATCTCCACTAACTGGATAACTCGTACCCTTCTTCACGTTGCTTATTTTACTTATTAAAACTTGTATCCACCTTCTAATTCTCTCGTGCTCTTTAATATATGGGTGGATAGATATTCATGCCTTGGGTCTTCTTATTAAGAAGCTTACACGTCTTAGTACACACATAATCTACTGAAGACCTTACATTTATTCATCATAAGTATGATGCAAAATCAAGTTCCTCTAACTCAACTCTTCTATATCAACATTCAATCTCTTACCAAATGTCTTTATGGATGTAAATATCGTTGTATTATGAATAGAGTAGAATTTTGAATTCTTACAACTGAGCTCTACCACACAATATAGAGTAAGAAGAAAGAGTAACAGTCCTACCTTACAACCTCCGGCTTATAAGTGTGATGCACAACACACCCATAAACAAGACTCTACTAGACATGGCTTGTAGACTCCCTAAGACAGAACTGCTCTGATACCACTTTTGTCACGATCCAAATCAAAGGGTCGCAACGGGCACCCCGGTGCCTTACTCAATCGAGTACCAATGTAACGTATCTTTCTCATCACATCATCATCGATAAATGGGACAAAGGGCCGCCATGCGATAACTAGAATAAAACATAAGGGAATACTCAACATAGGACGACTCAACATGATATACAAACTTAGACATGTGACATACGTGCCTATAAGGTCGACATGATCATTTGTACACTCAAAACATAGGTAACAATGCCATACAAGTATCCATATACATGAAATCTATCTACAAGCCTCTAAGAGAATACAAACGTCATAAAGGTTGGGACATGGCCCTACCATACTAATGAATACATGTCCAAAGCATACTAACCAAATAGGTAATTCCAGAGCAAGTAGAATGCACCAACACCTTCCGCTGAGCTGATAGCCTACTAGGAAGACTGTCAACCTGTCTATCGGGACTTGTGGGCATGAAATGCAGTGTTCCCAGGCAAAAGGGATGTCAATGCAAATAAAGTACCGAGTATGTAAGGTAGGAAAACATAAATAAGAATAGTAATGTAAAGAGAGGTAGATGAGATAAAACCTGTAGCATCTAGGTGTCTATGAGGACTTCTGACATGAAATACATGATACATAAATATACATAAACTTTTAAAAACATATGCCTCTGTGGGCATCATCATCGTCAGATCGTATCAGGCCTCGAAGAGGACTCAGTAAAAACGTACTCGGCGATCATAAGGCTCGGTAGAATTATACCTGATCACATGGAGCTCGGTAAACCCAACTGATTAGTGGTTGCACAATAGGTGTCATACCCCGCCGATTATAGCATGCTCAGTAGAGTAAAATAGATATTATATATAATGCATGTTGGACTCGTGGAATCACGTTCTAAAACTTTTAGAGTGACATAAAGTTGTTGCACCTTCCGTTAACATTATGGACATCCATACCGTCAATATGAACCTCAGTAGGATTCAAGGATCATGCATACTTGTATTGAATAACTTTATAAGGAAAGAACAACATGGACAACCTTAGCTTCTAAGAGTAGATCCGTTATGAAATAGCGTATTCATTTCGCTTTAGATCATGCCAAAAGAAATAAGGAAGTGCCTTAACATACTTTAACCATGGTGAGTCCTTAATACCTCCCAAGCTACTTTTCAAACAACTCAACTTAATCTACCATTGCATAAGGATATTTAAAATCAGTGCTAAGCAAAGGCCAAGTCTGTAACTTAAGCTAGTAGCTCATTTCTGTAATTCGGGAAGCATCTCCCCTGTAACAAGGGCCTCCTCCAATACCATATACCAACAAAAACAACCAGATAAATGCAGCAACATATAAATATCCATAACAAGACACCATATAACAACAACGGGTCACAACTACTTCACGGCGAGCGGCAAGCTCCGATTGGAATCCGTATAACCCATATCACCCCTTATAGACTTCTTACATTAAATTAACAGTATCATTAACATGATAATAAATTCATTCATCAATGATTCCATCCTTATACCATATATTTATAACAAAAGAAATAATCCAAAACTCCAACTATCTTCAATTAGCAACTTTATTCACTAGTTCATGTCTAGTCCATCCATTTAACTTAATCAACATCAAGATAACTTTAAGCACATGCAAGAGAAGAATACATATAGCTCCTATATTAACTTTTAGTCGAAATACAAGTTAAGCTTACAACATCCCTCAATGTCAATACAATACCATAGAAGTGACTTAAGCTAATCCAAGCATTATCTTGTAGTTTATCGTCCTAACAGCTTAACCAACATATAAGCAACCTTAAGCAAAATTAATAGGTTGTTATACTCACCTTAGAAGTAGCAACAATTTAAAATTTCCGCCAAACACAACCCACAACCATCCCCAATGACAACATAGCCTCAAAGAGGTGTTGTTCTTCACTAGAACTAACTTTTGATGTTGAAATATAGTGTAATCACTTCAAACCCTTATGGTATCTGTTTAGGAGGGTTAGGAGAAGTTTGGAGACTAAGTTGAGTTGAAAATGAGCAAAAAATAGGCATCCAAATCATTTATAAAGTGATGTAGGTTGACCACCGCCTAGGTAGGTCTCATTGGGAGCTACTTGCATAGTCTCGCAAAAAAAGTGAGTATCTCCTACTTCGTGTCATATCGATGAACAGTTTAATGAGTTAGAAACTAGACTCGTAAATCTTCAATTTGATATATAGATCATCCCTTAATTACAAGTATATTGGGAGAAAAGTGCAGCTACATCTGACCTAATTTTCAGCACATTATAAATGTAACTTGTGATGACCTTTGCCAACTTTTGTTCCACTACTCGCTTGACTTCAAAATGTAACATACGAATATCATACGACTAAAATAAATCATAACATAACCTCATTATCATGTTAAACACCCTAGTCTCACCCCAAAAGTACATGTTATAACATTTCAAACTTGTCGACTTTCGACGAAACTTATTCTTTTCAATTTGTTTAGTGTCTAAGCTTTCCAACTCTCTTGATACATGTTATTCATGATATTAAATATTTGTGACCTCTAAGGTAAGATGATTAACTTATTTTATGTACTTTCAAAGACGATCTAATTTATGAGCTTACATCTATTGACTTACGACGTACTCTCACGTACGAAAACATAGGGTGTAACACAATGACTCCCTTTACATCATTTGTAGGGAGTGACACTTCCACACATTTTGACACATAGTCCACAACTACAAGCATGTACTTTTCTCCATATAAGATGACAAAAGGCCCCATGAAATCGTTCCCCTTACATCAAACAATTCCACCTCCTAAATTTTGGTTTATGGGCATCTCATGTCAGCGAGAAATATTCCTAGTCTGTTGGCATTCATCACAACCCTTCACCCAGAGGTGTGCATATTTGAACAATGTTGGCTAGTAGAAGCCCGAATCCAACATTTTTGCGGCTGTCATTACTCCTCCAAAATGGCCACCATATGAGGATGCGTGACAAGCCTGCAAAACAAAAGATTGGTCTGTCTCGGGGATACATCAAAGGATAATGTTATCAACACAAATCCTAAACAGATAAGGCTCATCCAAATAATATGTGCAACAGTCACGAATGAACTTTTTCTTTTGAACAAAGGAAAGGTCATAGGGGACAATATCGCTCTCCAGGTAGTTTGCAATGTCTGCATACCATGGCACCACCTCAAGGCTCGTGGCCAACAGTTTTTCATCTGGGAAAGCCTCCACAATCTCTTCCACCTCAACCTTCTTCTCTGCTCCTTCTAGCCTAAACAAGTGATCAGCCATTTGGTTCTCCGTTCCTTTTTGGTCACGGATTTCCAAGTCAAATTCTTGCAGCAGCAGCACCCATCGAATCACGCACAACTTTGAATCCTTCTTCTTAATTAGGTACCTGAGAGAAGCATGATTAGTATAAACAATTAACTTCAAGCAAATCAGGTATGACCTAAATTTGTCAAATGCAAACACCACTGCTAGTATCTCCTTCTTGCTCACTGTGTAATTTAGTCGGGCACCACTCAAGGTTCTACTTGGGTCCTTCTTGGTCACTGCTAGCATCTCCCAGTCAGGTGCCATTATAATTGGTGTAATCACCAGCCTCTTCTTCAAATCCTCAAAAGCTACTCTAAAGTCATCAGAAAATACAAAGGGGTGATATTTTTCAAGCAATTTACACAAAGGGTTAGCAATTTTAGAAAAATCTTTTATAAATCGCCTATAGAAGCCGGCGTGACTAAGGAAACTTCTGATGGCCTTGACGAAAGTGGGTGGAGGCTATCACAACCCAAATCGATGGGCCGCGACGAGTGCCCGAGTCCTACCTGTCGAACAACCTTAAGCATGCGACTAAGATATAAACATGAATATTATCTACTTAATTACGAGAATAACATGCGCGAGGAAAACTTGTCCAAAAGACATATATGCATATATGTGCGGATTACAGTGGGCGAGCCAGAAAGACCGCTATAGGCAACTATATACCCAAAACTGAAAGTCGATGAGGCCACATACTATCAAACTATACATAACTGTCTACAGAACACTAATATAAATACAACTGTACAAAGACGGGACTGAGCCACCTCATACCCATATATATACAATCATATCATACCGAAATCAAAAGCAGCTCCGGATCAAGTGGAGCATGCCAACTCTCGCTGATCAAGGATCCTAAGAAGGGGGACCATCAGCTTACCTACCTGCATCTGCAGGTATGAAACGCAGGCCCTGTGAAATAGGGCGTCAGTACGAAAAATGTACTGAGTATGTAAGGCATGAAAATCAGTACGTAAAAGACAGAGATGAAACATGGAAATAAGAAATCCATCTGTAAATCTGAATATCTTTGTAAATTTTGAAACATTTATAATGTCATGCACGTGCATATAAATTCTGTGACATGTATAGGTATATGTGTACATAGTATCATCAAGCCTCTGAGGGCATCCCATCATATTTTCTCGGCCACTGTGGGCAACATCATCAACATATACCAAGTGATCAGGTGGGGGTGCGCATATAACGCCGTAACTTTTTTCCATATCCCATATACATATATATACATATAAATACGCATATATAACGTCATCTGGTCATGAGTCGATGTACATGTATAAATGCATGAAATGCATGAAAATATGTTAATAATCTCAATATTCCTTTTGGATAAACTTTATCAACTGCATATTATTTTGAGACCCATGAACAGAAGATATAATAATATGTCACATGGGGAATCAAGAACACATAGACCCCTAGTATTTCTATGAATAGAGTCGTGTATAAAAACTGTGTGTTTGCTCGTTTCTTCTGCAAAACTTGGATCATGCCAAAAAGAAAGAAGGGATAGCCTTAACATACCTGGAGTAGGGAAAATCCGTATGATATTCTTAGAAAAGATTACACCGTACTCCTTTATAACCGCAAAATTCTTACGTTGTTAGGCTTCTAAAATTTCTCGTTGTTAATGAGGTGTCGAGAATTAGAAATTTGTTGAAAGTTTTATAGATGGCAACGTTCTGTTCTTTATAAAACTTCCTAACTATCAATTGACTCCCAAGTTCTAATTGTAGGAGATAGACTAAAATTCTAATTTTTGGTTTTAGCTTCTGTTCTTGAAGTGATTTTGAATTTGAAAGAAAGTACATGATTCCTACTACTAAGAGACATGTCTTATGACTAAGAGACTAAGGAGATTGTTTTTTACACGTTAAAGTCTTACCACCTAAGCTAATATGACCCTTAGTCATATGTTTGGTCAGCTTATTGGCTGCCACGTTTTTGGGGGGTGGGGGTGTGTTAATCTTATCTTATATTTTAATAATTAACTAGGTAATATCACGTTACCCGATAATTAACCAATTACCCACATAATTAATAATTGTCTCAAATTGCTTAAAATTTTACTTATTTATTTTTAATATACTTTATGCATCATACTACCGTGGTCATATGGTACCTTGTAAGGTACTAGTCCATAATTATCAGGTATTATCGCTCGACCTGTATTTTATCCAAAATCGGTCACCTTCAACGAAACTCGTTTTCTTTACTTCGTGTACCCTTTATCCTTCATGACACTTACTTATCGCTTGTTATAAATAGCATAAATACATTAATCTCAAAGTAATCCCATCCTCGAGTCTACGTCGATTAACTGAATATGAAGCTTTAACGTACGAAACAGAAGATGTAACATCCTCCCGCCTTAGGAACATTCATCCTCGAATGTTCAACTCATCGGGATCTATATAAATTTGGCAGAGTCGCTTTTCTAACAACACTACTACTAACTCATAGAATTCAATAATTCAATGCCACAGAGTATCACGGTTGTCGTGCCCCTTTTTTCCCTTTTGACGGGGAAGTCCGGGTTTCGACATTCATGGGGGAATAACTCATTTCCTTTTGGGAATTGGGTATTTGAAGAGTCGCCACCTAACGGATTATGGTGCGTTAGGGCACTTAGAGCAATTAACTCATGTAACTAGTTTGCATTGCCAGATATTAGGGTAAGGGCTCGAAATAACCTTAAGGGGAAGGTGTTAGGCACCCCTCACGGTCCACAACAGTGGTCCCGGCTGAACTTAAACTATGTGAATTAGTCATTTTAACAAGTAAATAATTTCAACACATATTTGCAAATAAAGGCATGTTTTCACATTCTAAGTGTATGTATGATTCAAGTAATAAAAGTAAGAGAGGGGTTTGAACAGCTTACATATGCATATGTAAAGTGATCGAGCCCAACCCTGCAATACTATTGAGTAGCGAGAGAGGTCGAAACAGCTTTTACCCGATTAAGATCGGGATCGATTTCCACAGGGAGCTAGATATTAGAGTCGGGTGTCTATCTAAAGTGGAGTTGTGCATTTGCTCTTAATTTCACTTCTACACATTTTTGGTTTTGATTATGATTCTAATTTTATAAAACTACAATGCTCAATTAATCTAAAATAAGCTAAGGTTAAACTATTGCGAGTTGTTCAAATGATTAAAAGGCACTATGGTAGTGACTTTCAGCTAGGTGGTCAATTGACAGATTCTTAAGTCTAAAGCTAGATTGTCACATTTGGGGAGTATGATATAACCGTTGCACGATTCTACTCACTCTATAACTCTCGGTAGTTCGAGTGATTTTGCCCGAATTGACTTTCTCAAGACCAACTGGGTATACAAATTTGTGCAAGCAATCAAGGTTCAAGTCGGGTATTACTATCTCTAGGTTTAACTCTTTAATTGGGGCTATCAATCTCTTGAGTACGCCCCAATTCCTTGTTTGACTAATTTCATGGACTTTGACTCTCTTTCTCAAGAAGAACCAAAGTCTACTAGGCATAAACTAGTGTTTCCAACCACTAATTCACAGTTAAAACCCTAAATTGGCCCAAATATCAAACACCCATAGACAATCAAGCATCAAAACACAAGACCCATTAATTACCCATACTAGGGTTGAGCCACAACCCTAGCTTATGGGTCTAGCTACTCATAATTAGAGAAGAAAACAAAAAAATAGATGAAGAAAAACTCATAATAACTAATTGCTAAAATAAACTTGAAGATTCAATGTTGAAGTCACACTAAATTACTCAAAATAGGTCGAAGAGACGAAGTCACGAGCGCAGCTCAGTACAAAACTATCTGATGACCTAAAAATGGGAAAAGAATCTATTTATACTAGGCTAAAAATCTTGGACAAAAATACCCCTGCGAAGCTAGTGCGGACCGCACAAAATCAAGTGCGGACGAACTAAGGCTTTTGACTTGAATATCCAGCTCGCTGAACTTGGGCAATATGGACCGCACGAAATTGAATGCGGCCGCGGTGGCTTCCATTGCGGTCCGCACAAAAAGGGTCGCAGACCACACGAAATAGAATGCGGTCACGATGGCTTCCATTGCGGTCCGCACTAAAAGGGCTGCGGACCGCATTGATCTTCAACATCCAAAACACCACCTCTCTGAACCTTGGGTTCGCGGATCGCACTAAATCAAGTGCGGCCGCAATGATCCCAATGTGGACCGCACAAAACCCCTTGCGGCCGCATTGATTATTGTCCTGATCAACACCCTCTCTGAAATTCACTTGTGCGGACCGCACAAAATGGTGTGCGGCCGCACTGGCCCTATTTGACTGAGCTTTGTCTTGTCTTGGTACTTGTGGAAGTTTCATTCCTTTTTGAGCTGATGTATGACATCTTGTCACCTTGTTGATCAAACCTGCAATCAAGCACAACTTGTGAGTCTTTGGGACTATTTTGTACACATTTCTAATCAAAACTTGAGCATGAAGGAGTGTAAAATGCATCATAATTCCTAGTTATTAACTCCCCCAAAACTTAAGCTTTTGCTTGTCCTCAAGCAAACAAAATAAGACCCACCCCTTAAGAGAAAAAGCCAAGAAAATTCAGTTGTCCTAAAGTGATCTCATCTAGAATCAATTAGGACTAACAGTTGCCCTCAATACAAATGAATCATTAACAACATTTTACTCTTTTAAACACCATGGATTAAGTACGACACAAGAGCATCAAGAGTTGACTCAACACATCAAAGAACTCTTTCTATTACTTTGGTCATTGTGGAACCCAAACTCACACATCCTCAACTCTCCCTAAGTAAACCTCACCTTTAAGATAGTGGTACTCAGAACGAGGTTAATGGAAATACACTCATCTCTCTCTAGGAAAAGTCTCAAGTCCGGCTCTAAGTACCATATGCTTGCCCCTTATGTGAGTCACCACTAATGTAAGTTTTATTCAACTCAAGATCATATAGGGCTTTTGTGGAGACATAGTGAAGGCTTTTGGTTTAGGGTAGGTAATGTTTGGTCTAAGTAGGTTCCATCTTCCATTAAGCACTTCTTTTGTTTCAGTTTGGCACAAATTCACTTGACTTTTTGATTCATTTCTCCTCTTTCTAAGGGGTTAGAGAGACACAATGTCACCATTTCTTATTCATTTCAAATCTTTTCTCCTTTCTCAATTTTCTACACCTTTCATTCTTTACTTTTCTTGAATCCCCTTTTTTCATTTCTACATTGAACGTTCTTTTTGTCTTTTTGATTTTCTTTCTTTTTCATTGCCTTTCCTTTTCTTTATTTTGTGTCTTTTTTACCACTTTGTTGCATTCCTCGTCTCTCCCCCAAAGTTATACTTTTGTCATGTGCTAAGGAAAGATTGGGTTCCAAGAGAGGGTATCTTTTAGAATGGGTAAAGGCTTGTATTGTGGTTCTTAAAGGAAAAAGGTCTAAGCCTCAAAAGTGTTGACAAGGGATTTTATCATTGGTAGGTTATGGAAGTATTCAAGCTATCATTTAGATCAAGGAGAGCCTATAATCATGTCTCAAGTCAAAATTCATTTAGGATTTTGCCTCAACAAATATTCAGGGCAAGTTCTAGACCAATGGCTAGGGACTTGGACTTGCAATGCAATTTCTCACCACACAAGCTATGGGATTGCTAAAGATATAGAGTCGAGGGCCCACAACAACCTTAGATAAGATTTGAGCACACAATGGTCCCGAAAAACCACCTGATGATTATCGGCCAACACAAGAGTCTCAAGGTCACACTTTCACAATCTTATACACAACAATTTATTTTTGACCATAAGATCAAAGGCAAATGTTCTAGGCCCAAGTGAAGCTTTGCTTGAGGCACTTTTAACCACTAACTACTAAAAAGCAAAAAGAAAGGAAAAATAGACTCAAACCCTTAAGAAGGCAGTTATGCCATCCATCATTGAGAAGAGCCACCCGGTTTACACAAATTTCACCTTTGAAAAGAACCGTGGCATTAAGAAAACCAAAGGCTTATTGCAACAATCCAAAACAAGAAGCTACAAACATAAATAAGAAGCTAAGAAAGAAAAACTGCGGAGAGTAAAATGAATATATACAAGAGGGGTTTGATCGAATATACAATAAAGGGATGAGTATATACAATGTAATGTAACTTTTATATACAGACCCAAGATAAAAAGTAAGAAAAAGGTAATGAAGTTCTGAAATTATATACATACCAAAGATGAAAAATAAAGAAAGCATAAAATCTATCAAATATATACAGTCATCCAAATCAAATCAAAGTATGGCCTACCCCCTCAAATGAAAGTTGGCATTGTCCTCAATGCCAACTAAGAAAAATAAGCACCAAAAATAAAGGGAAGAGGATACAGAAACTCCCTATGGCCCGTCTGTCTGCATGGGATCCTGAGTGGTCCCTGGGTCCTCTGTAAGCTCGGGAACCTGAGACTGGCTCCCTATGACCTGCTACTCTACTAGGACCTGGACCTGGACTGAGGCATGGGCTAACTCCTGGGGCTGGCTGGAGGAATCTCCATGCGGGTCCTCCAACTGTATAACTGCATCATCTGCACGGGTAATCACCCTCTTCCTCTTGGAAGGCCTCTTTAACTGCACTGGATGGGGATGGTCTACTGGCACCGGGTCATCTAGCAATAATTCCAAAGGCAAGTGATCTGCCTTCAACCTGTTAACCTCAACCCGCAACTCCTTTACAAACTCCTTGGAAGCTCGCGTCTTCCTCATCTTATTGGCCTCCCTAGAAAGCTCCTTGGGAGCTTTCCCATGAGAATCCACAGCCTCTGCAAGCACTTTCTGAGTGTCGAGGATTTTCTTCTAGTTGTCCAGAATATCCTTGAGGGTGTCCTCAATAGACTGTAGGACCTGTGGAGGCGGAGGTGCCGATTGAGCTGCCACTGTAGTAGTAAGGACAAACAACTTAAAGGAAGTTGCCTGCATCCAGTTGTTGATGTTGAGAAGATCATGGCTTAGATGGTAGGCAGTCACTGGGTAGGCCGGGGTGGAGGGTATGTCTGGAACTGCCAAAGTGGATTGACTAGGAGGCATGTCCACTGAGGTGGAAGAAGGCTGAGTAGGAGCCACTACCACTACTGGATCTTCAGACTGGCCAGTTGAAGTAGTGGCTATTCCCTTGTAGTTTTTGCCTTTAGGGTTGTTACCACACTGCATGTTGTACCATGAGAACGGTGCATTTAATTTCACTTCGACATTAAATTTCCGCTTTTCTACCTCTAGGTCCCCGAAGTACATGGCTAAGAAGCTGGGGAAGGGGTAGTTTCTGTCACCTTCACTCACTACATGTGTAATAACCCGAGACATCACATTCCCGATGTTAGTCAGGTACCCCACCATAATTGATGCTACCAGCACCGCCCAGTGAAGAGGGAGTGAGTTGTCGTGGGTAGTGGGGTCCAGTCTACTACACACGAATGTCTCCCACCCCTTAGCCTCGAAATTCAGACTTCTCCTTTAGATCTTCACTCCCGCATTCAACCAATCAGGGGTGGTACTTGGGATTGCCAAGTATTGTGCCAACCAAGGATGGGCCGCCTCACCTAATACCATCTTCTTCAGATATAGTGATTCATCCTCCTCATTGAATCCCAAATAGTCATTTATTTCTCTCCCATCAAATAGCACTTTCAAATTTCACACCTTGGTCACTTTTGTGCCTTTCTTGATGTAGGTGGCATTGGTGTAGAATTCCTTGACCAAGTGCTCGTTGGCATCCACACAGTTGCTTAAGAAGTACTCCCAGCCCACTCTCTCTCTCTAAACTGTCTTCTCACATTGGGGTTGTGATGCAAAAGGTCTTTATCCACAAAACTTTGCTCCGGAATCAGTTTCCTCACAGGCCACCATTCTCTGAACTTATGATAGACCACCTCACTCACAAAACGGTCTTGCCACACCTCCGGTTTTCTAGTTCTCGCTACTCCTCCCACCTAAGGTTCATCCCTTTCTCCTACTGCCTCTTCTTCTCCTTCTGCACCTTCTCTGGATAATGAAGCTGTGGGAGAGGTGGAGTATTCATTTCCACTACTGGCAGTTGAGCCTTCAGATGACTCAGAAGATACACGCACTGAAGTTTGGGCAGTGGGGGAAGGTGGATGAGTGTCTCTCAGTCTGTTTCTTTCTGGCCAGTCAGCAATGTACTCTGGCACTGAATCTGATGATGCCTCCCAGGAGGGCTCGTACTCACTCTACAACTGATCAATAGCCCTATCAGCAGCTCTGATGAGTTTCTTTGTGTGTTTTATGTTTTGTCGGGCTTGGAAGGTCAACTTTATCATCTTTTGTTTCCCACCCCGGGAGGACTCTCCTCTACCTGCTTGTTTAGCACCCTTGCCTCTTTGTTTCACCATTGTTTGCAAACAAATTTAATCATGCTTTTTTAGTATCAATATAATCAATGTAATTTAGTGTTGCAGGAAAAATAGTTGATGCGGTCCGCACAAAATGTAGTGCGGCCGCACAGAGACCAATGCGGGCCGCACAAAATGGCACCGCGGTCCGCACAGAGGTGCGGTTCAGACTACCCACTCTCTAAATAAATGTATTGCGGACCGCACAAAATGGAAACGCAGTCTGCATTGAGGCACCACGGACCACATAAAATGCAATGCGGACGCAATCCTCAATGATCAGGTTTCAGAACATTCTTCAATGCGGTCCGCACAAAATGCTATTGCAGACTGCACAGGGGCACCGCGGACCACACATTTTCCATCGCGGTTCGCATAGAGCATCAAGTAGCAGCACCAACCTAGGGTTCATGATATTTTGAATTTACGTCCAATTTTACCCCTAATAACGAGTCCCTAAGTGTTTGCCTAACATTTTAACTACCTAATCTACTTTAACCAAGAATTAACTAATCCAATGCTACATTACTGAAAGAAATACGGGTAGGGCAAGAAGAAGAAGCAAGAAAAACAAAAATTAAATGAAAATAACAAAATTAAACAATTAAAAAGAAGCTAAAGTTACCAGATGTGAGAAGTACTGATGATTAATCGAGAATATGTGGATGAATTCGTGCAATTTTACTGATGAACAGTGATTTTTAGGGCTTTAAGAGTAAATGTATCGAAAAGTTCAACTGGTGGGCCTCAGGTACTATTTATAGAAAACGTTTTGGGACCCAGGTTACCTACCCACTGCGGACCGCACAAAATGCAGTGCGGTCCGCACACACGGAATTTATACAAGTTCGAGAAGGCAACCACTACGGTCCGCACAAAATGCTTTGCGGCCGCAGTGGTCCACCGCGGACCACAAAAAATGAAATGCGGCTGCGGTGGTAAACTTCAAAGAGTTGGCTTTTTCATCCATCAACAGTGCGGTCCGCACTGATTTTGTGCCCCCGAACTAAGTTCTTTGCGGCCGCACAAAATGTAATGTGGTCCGCATTGCAAACTTTAGAGACTTGAACAATTTTTTTCAACTTTGTCCTGCACTGCATCAACACAATCCTGTAGCATCTCACAACTAGTCAGTCCAAAAATAAATCCTACAATATAATGAAAATCAAAGAAAAAAATAAATAAAAACACATGGGTTGCCTCCCAAGAAGCGCCTGACTTAACGTCGCGACACGACGCAGGTTACCATCAAATCATTTGAGATGAAGAAGTGTCACCACGTGGCTGTCATCAATTTTTCCTAAGTAGTGCTTGACCCTATGCCCATTCACTCTGAAAACTTCCCCATTTTTGTTCTTTAAATCAAGTGCACCAAACGGGGTCACAAATACCACTTCAAAAGGTCCACTCCACTTTGACTTAAGCTTTCCCGAAAATAGACGTAATCGAGTGTTGAAAAAGAGAACCAAATCACCTATTTTGAACTCCTTGCTACGAGCATATTTATCATGAAGGTACTTCATCTTGTCCTTGTAC
The DNA here is from genome assembly GCF_000715075.1 of Nicotiana tabacum. Taxonomy (NCBI): domain Eukaryota; kingdom Viridiplantae; phylum Streptophyta; class Magnoliopsida; order Solanales; family Solanaceae; genus Nicotiana; species Nicotiana tabacum. Next base: position 134,913,927 of record NC_134089.1, on the reverse strand, counting down.
AAGGACGAACTGGAGTAGGCATGGAATCGGAATTCATCAAGTTCATTAAGCTGCTCCACACGAAGATTGGCTGCAACATCCCATTCCAGATTTAGCTTCCTCAAAGCCCACAAGGTCTTGTGCTCTAACTCAACTAGTAGATGGCAAGCTTTCCCAAACACCAACCGATATGGAGACATACCAATTAGAGTCCTGTAAGCAGTCCTATAAGCACATAGAGCGTTATCCAACTTCTTTGACCAATCAGTCCTATTTGCATTGACCGTCTTTGACAATATGCTCTTGATTTCCCTATTGGAGACTTCAACTTGCCCACTTGCTTGAGGATGATCGGGAGTAGAAACCTTGTAATTGACACCATACTTTGCAAGAAAAGTGTCAAAAGCTCTATTGCAAAAATGAGACCCCCCATCACTTATGATTGCACGAGGAGTACCAATCCTTGTAAAAATGCTCTTCTTGAGAAATTCAACAACACTCTGGGCCTCATTGTTGGGTAAAGCCACGACTTCAACCCACTTTGAAACATAGTCCACCGCAACAAGAATGTATGTGTTCCCACATGAGCTAACAAACATGCCCATAAAATCAATTCCCCATACATCAAAAATTTCAACCTCAAGAATGGTATTGAGAGGCATCTCATCTTTCTTCGAAATGCCACCCGCTCTTTGACATTCATCACACCTTTTCACTAGTTCACATGCATCTTTGTACAAAGTTGGCCAATAAACCCACAACTAAGAACTTTGGAAGTCGTCCTCGCCCCGCCATGATGGCCACCATAGGGAGAGGAATGACAAGCCTCCAAGATACTCAATTGCTCTTCCTCCGGGACACACCTTCGGATAACACCATCCGTGCAAATCTTGAACAAGTACAGCTGATTCCAATAGAAATCCAAACTATCCTATTGGAGCTTCTTCCTTTGGTTAGAAGATAGCTCACACGGGATTATACCAGTCACAAGGAAATTAGCAACATCCGCAAACCATGGCATACCATTCACCGACACTGAAATGACATGTTCGTCGGGAAATGAATCATTAATCTCTAGGCCATCACGAGGCCTCCCCTCCTCCTCCAAGCGGAACAAGTGGTCTGCCACTTGGTTTTCACTACCCTTCCGGTCCACAATCTCCAAATCAAAGTCTTGAAATAGCAAGACCCATCGTATCAGTCTAGCTTTGGAATCCTTCTTCGTCATCAAGTACCGGAGTGCGGCATGGTCGGTATGGATTATGACCTTGGCACCCATGAGATATGGCTGAAATTTCTCCATTGCGAACACAATAGCCAAAAGTTCTTTGTCGGTCACCGTGTAGTTCACTTGCGCATCATTCATTGTCTTGCTCGCATAGTACACCAGATGAAACATTTTGTTCACTCTTTGACCCAAAACCGCCCCAACCGCAAACATCGCTCGCATCACACATGAGCTCAAAGGGAAAGATCCAATTAGGTGCGGTAATGATAGGAGTGGTGGTCAACTTATGCTTGAGAAGTTCAAAGGCTTGCATACATTTGTCATCAAACACGAATTTGGCATCTTTTTCCAACAACTTGCACAAAGGATTCACTACCTTCGAAAAGTCTTTGATAAATCTCCGGTAAAACCTTGCATGCCCAAGAAAACTTCTAACTCCCTTGATAGATGTAGGGGGAGGGAGCCTTGAAATCACATCAATTTTTGCTTTGTCTACCTCAATACCATGCTTTGAAATTTTATGCCCAAGAATTATGACCTCTTCCACCATAAAGTGGCATTTCTCCCAATTGAGAACAAGATTGGTTTCTTCACAACGGGCCAAAACTCTATCAAGATTCTTCAAGAACTCATCAAATAAATTACCCGCAACACTAAAGTCGTCCATGAACACCTCCAAAATGTCTTCTACCATATCGGTGAAAATGACCATCATACACCACTGACATGTAGCTGGTGCATTACACAACCCAAAAGGCATCCTAGAAAAGGCAAAGGTGTCATATGGACAAGTGAATATGGTTTTCTCCTGTTCTTCCGGAGCAATCAAGATTTGGTTGTACCCAGAATAACCATCCAAGAAACAAGAAGGCATGCCCAGTAGGTCGGTCTAACATCTGATCAAGAAAAGGCAAAGGAAAGTGATCCTTACGGGTAACTTTATTCAACTTGCGGTAGTCCATGCATACCCTCCAACTGGTGACGGTTCAGGTAGGAATCAACTCATTTTGTGAATTTGCAACCACGGTTATGCCACCCTTCTTCGGTACACATTGCACCAGTGAAGTCCAAGAGCTATCAGAGATGGGGTACACAACCCCGACATCCAACTACTTGATCACCTCCTTTTTCACAACTTCTTGCATTGCCTCGTTCAACCTCCTTTGATGTTCCAAGGAGGGCTTTGCATCATCTTCCAAAATAATCTTGTGCATACAGAATGCGGGGCTTATCCCTTGAATATCAGCTAAAGTCCATCCAATTGCCTTTTTCTACTTTTGAAGCATCGCCAATGTGGCATCAACCTGCATGTTAGTAAGACAAGAGGAAAGAATAACTAGCAAAGTAGAACTTGGGCCTAATAACTCATACCTGAGGTGTGGAGGCAATGGCTTCAACTCCAACACTGGAGGTTCCTCAATTGAAGGCTTTGTTGGTGGAGTCTTCCTATTCTCGAGATCCAAAGAAAGTTTTCTAGGCTCATAAGAGTACGACCCATTCCATGTAATGCATTCACACATTCCACCCGGCTTGCATCCTCATTGACGTCAAGATTCAACAAAACGGCCTCAAGAGGGTCCTCCATATTGATCATTGCACTGGTATCATCAACTATTACTGCCATGACAAGGTCCACAAAAGAGCACACCTCGGAACTATTGGGCTGCTTCATTGACTTGCACACATGAAAGACCATTTTTTCATCACCCACTCGGAAGGTGAATTCCCCTACTTCCACATCAACTAACGCCTTCCCAGTAGAAAGGAAAAGTCTCCCCAAAATGATAGGAACTTCATAATCCACCTCACAATCCAAGATCACAAAGTTAGTTGGCAAGATAAATTTGTCCACCCAGACAAGCACATCATCAATAATACCCAATGGTCTCTTCATCGTTCTATTTGACATTTGTAATCTCATGGAAGTCGGCCTAGGTTTCCCAATACCCAAAGTTTTGAAAATTGAGTAGGACATCAAATTGATACTAGATCCCAAATCACATAGAGCCTTGGCAAAATCCGCACTCCCAATGGTGCAGTGAATGGTGAAAGCACCAGGATCTTCAAGCTTTGGGGCCATTGAATGCACTACAACACTAACTTGGTAAGTCATCTTTATAGTTTCACAATCCATGGACCATTTCTTTGTCACCAAGTCCTTCATGAATTTAGCATAGCCCGGCATTTGTTCAAGAGCCTCAACCAAAGGCAAATTAATGGATTAGCTCTTCATCATGTCAATGAACTTTTTAAACTAATTTTCATTTTTCTGCTTCGCGACCCTTTGAGGATAAAACGGAGGTGGCCTTGGCAAAGGTACATTGGCTTTAGGCACAACCGGCTCCAACATGTCTATTACGTGTTCCCTATGCGGGTTCACGTCATTTTGAGTTTTCACCTCAGCATCTTGAATATCAATCCTCACTTCTTCGTTCACATTTTCATTAATCACATTTTTAACCACCAAAGGAACTTCATCTTCTTGCAACTCAACTTCATCACTCAAAATTTGCTTTTGTTTGGAGGCATTCACATCACTGCCTCTCCCACTTCTTGTAGTTACCTCCATAACATGATTGTTCCCACCCTTCGGGTTAACCACTGTATCACTAGGTAGAGCCCCCTTAGGACGAGTATTCAAAGGTTGTGAGATTTGGCCTAACTGCACCTCCAATTTTTGTGATTTAGGTATTGTGGGAAGCCAACTGCGCATCAGAATCTGCATTCTTTTTCATAATTTGTTCGAACATCATTTCAATTCTACCCATATCATTACTAGAAGAACTAGGACTTTGGAATGGAAATGGGGGTGGATTGTTCGGTTGTTGGTACATTTGGGGCCTTTGAAAGCCTTACCCCCGATTTCCTTGGTTTCTATTATTCCATCCACCTTGATTTTTGTTACCACCCCAATTGTTGTTGTTACCATTTCAATTTCCCTGATTGTTTTGATTGTTGTTCTGATTACCCCAGTTGTTGTTTTGGTTGTTGTTCCCCCAATTACCATTGCCTTGTTGTTGTTGATTGCCCCAATTGCCTTGGGGTCTCCATTGTTATTGGTTGGAAGAATTGCCCCTTTGGCCTTGATAATTGTTCATGTATTGCACCTCTTCACTCTATCCATCCTAACCATTATCTTGAAATCCACAACAATCATTGTCAAATTGCTCCGAATTCCCTTGATTCTGTTGACCTCTTTGTCTTCTTTTGTTGACAAACATGTTGACACCCTCCATAGCATTCACTTGGCGAGGATTTTGAACTTGTTGCAATTGTGCCTTTGCTAGTTGGTTCATAGTAGTTGTCAACTCAGCTATGGACTGACCATGATCATGTAACTCTTTGTGCAAATAAGTGACCGCGGGGTCACCCTGAGGCACATTGGCTCTACTTTGCCAAGCAGAAGACGTGTCAGCCATCTCGTCAAGAATGTCACAAGCCTCATCATAAGACAGCTTCATAAAGTTTCCCCCAATAAGTTGGTTCACTATGCATTGGTTTGTTGTGTTACTGCCCCGGTAGAAAGTCTGTTGGATCACCGCCACAGTCATATCATTGTTGGGGCATGCCTTCACCATTGTTCTATAACGCTCCCAAATCTCATGTAAAGGTTCGGTGGGCTCCTACTTGAAGGACAATATCTCATCTCTCAATGCAGCCATATGCCCCGGTGAGAAATATTTTGCAATACTTGTCCGCCAACTTATTCCAAGTAGTGATGGAATGGTTGGGAAGTCGCCCAAGCCAATCCAACGCCTTCCCTCTAAGTGAAAATGGGAAGAGTCTCAACCACAGTGCATCCTCGGACACATTAGTTTGCTTGCTCCCCCAACAGGTGTCCACGAACCCCTTGAGATGTTTGTAAGCATTTTGATTGGTAGCGCCCGTGAAATACCCACGCTGCTCCAGCAATGTCAGCATCACATTGGTAATTTGAAAATTGCCCGCCCGAATCCGGTGCAGGACAATTGCACTTGCATAGCCTTGGTTTGGAAGCACTCAAGGAGCCACTCTTGGAGGTGGCGGGGGAGGGTCTGGAATATAATCATTGGCCTGGCGGCCTCTCCTTTGTTCTTGAGGCACAATAGGGACCTTATCTTCAACATTGTCATCTACTTCCTCCCCGGCGGAAGATCTCCAAGAGGTGCATTGTTTAAGTTTGCTGTCATTTTGTACCTGAAGTTGTGACACAAACAAATTAGTAACACAGAAGGAAAGAAGAACAATACACAAAACTATTTATATAGATAGCCAAAACCGTTAGCTCCCCGGCAACAGTGTCAAAAAGTGATCGAAGCCAACCCTGCAATATTATTGAGTAGCGAGAGAGGTCAAAGCAGCTTTTACTCGATTAAGGTTAGGATCGATTTCCATATGGAATTAGATATTGAAGTCAGGTGTCTATCTAAAGCGGAGTTGTGTATTTGCTCTTAATTGCACTTCTACATATTTTTGGTTTTGATTATGATTCTAATTTTATAAAACTACAACATTCAATTAAACTAAAATAAGCTAAGGTTAAACTATTGCGAGTTGTTCAAATGATTAAAAGGCACTAGGGTATTGACTTTCACCTAGGTGGCAATTAATAGATTCTTGAGTCACATTTGGGGAATATGATATAATCATTGCATGATTCTACTCACTCTATACCTCTCGGTAGTTCGAGTGATTTTGCCTGAATTGACTTTCTCAAGACCAATTGGGTATACAAATTTGTGCAATCAATCAAGGTTCAAGTCGGGTATTACTATCTCTAGGTTTAACCCTTTAATTGGGGCTATCAATCTCTTGAGTACGCCCCAATTCCTTGTTGGACTACTTTCATAGACTTAGGCTCTCTTTCTCAAGAAGATCCAAAGTCTACTAGGCATAAACTTGTGTTGCTAATTCACAGTTAAAACACTAAATTAGCCCAAATAGCAAACACCCATAGACAATCAAGCATCAAAATACAAGACCCATCAATTACCCACACTAGGGTTGAGCCACAACCTTAGCTTATGGGTCTAGCTACTCATAATTAGAGAAGAAAACAAAATAATAGATGAAGAAAAACTCATAATAACTAATTGCTAAAATAAACTTAAAGATTCAATGTTGAAGTCACACTAAAATTACTCAAAATAGGTCGAAGAGACGAAGTAACGAGCGCAGCTCAATACAAAAACTATCTGATGACCTAAATCGGGAAAAAAATCTATTTATACTAGGCTAAAAATCTTGGACAAACATACCCCTGCGGGGCTAGTGCGGACCGCACAAAATCAAGTGCGGCCGCACTAAGGCTCATGACTTGAATATCCAGCTCTCTGAACTTGGGCAATGCAGACCACACTAAATCGAATGCGGCTGCGGTGGCTTCCATTGCGGTCCGCACAAAAAGGCTCGCGGACCGCATTGATCTTCAACCTCCAAAACACCACCTCTCTGAACCTTGGCTCCGCGGACCGCACTAAATCGAGTGCGGACGCTATGATCCCAATGTGGACCGCACAAAATCCCTTATGGTTGCATTGCTTTTTGTCCTGAATAACACCCTCTCTGAACTTCACTTGTGCGGACCGCACAGAATGGTGTGCGGCCGCACTGGCCCTGTTTGACTAAGCTTTGTCTTGACTTGGTACTTGTGAGAGTTTCACTCCTTTTGAGCTGATCTTTGACATCTTGTCACCTTGTTGATCAAACCTGCAATCAAGCACGACTTGTGAGCCTTTGGGACTATTTTGTACACATTTCTAATCAAAACTTGAGCATGAAGGAGTGTAAAATGCATCATAATTCCTAGCTATCATAAAGAAAAGAAAGTTTAGAGAATTTAAACACATATGGGAATTGGGAAAGGGAAGTCCTAGGTTGATTATCCTACAGGATCATACCCATGTAATGCCCGGTAATCACTTCTCAATAAGGGGCTACATGTGACATTAGTGCGCAGGCATCATATCTTTTTACTACCCATTACCCTCCCTTTAGTGGATATATAAGAGAGTTTAATCAACGACATCTAAGCATGCTGCTACCCGTCCCTTCCTTATGGTCCTGGTGGAATTTAGGACCTCTAAATCTGGACAGTTCTAGACAGCCTAAGGTTTGTAAAAGGTAAAAATCTAGGCGACAGGCAAATAACATATAGGACAAGCAAATAAGGACAAGCAGTTAGAAGGCTCACATTCACCTCCGCATGTATATAGGCAAACAAACAACACGTCTAAAACATAGATTTTGAAGAAATTCAAAAATCCTAATAACATGATATCTAGATGAATATTGCAGATTCAGGATATGCCTAAGGAAAGTAGCAGAATCCTAACCAATTTGCCTGCTGGTTTATAGCTTGTTAAGCCTGGATAATCTCATATATAAACAGAACTGGTTTCAAAGTTATTCAATGCCCTAAGGTTTGCCTAAATGTGTATATGCAGTCACAATTCTGGGAAGACATTTTGAAGTCCTTTATGCTATAGGCATGCTTTCTAATGATATTAATTAACACAGCGTTGAGGACTATTAAAGAAACGAGTAGGATAATTAATTAAACTGATTCAGAACCTATAGGCGCGAGTTCTGATTAAACTGATTTTTAGATCCTATATGCATGATTTCTATAATTAAAGCTGATTTTAAATCCTATAGGCATGATGTCTAATTAAATCTGATTTTAGATCTTATAGGCATGAATTCTAAAGAGACAAATTTGAATATATGCCTTAATGGAAACTGAACCTTAGTTATTTTATTCCCTATAGGCATGGTGTCTAATTATGTAAAGTAAAGCATGTAGAACTTATTTGACCAAAGCGAAACCCTGTAGGCATAGTATCTAACAAAACACATTTTGAACCAAATGAACCTTATAGACATGTTATCTAACAAAAACATATTTGAACCAAAATGAACCCTATAGGCATGTTATCTAACAAAAAAACATATTTGAACCAAAATGAACCCTATAGGCATGATATTTAACAAAAAATACATTTGAACCAAAATGAACCCTATAGGAATGTTCTCTACCCAACTTTACCCATAGTATACATCAATCCTCCTTTTTCACTAATCACCCCAATATTTGTTTACAATTAATTATTACAGACCAAGGATTGAATAAATTACATAAATATAAATATACATTAAGTTATAGGGAGCCTGAAGTAGGACCAAAGTAATTTTCTGGTGTACCAGGCCTTCAGTAGTCTCAAATGCCCAAAGTTTCATAGCCAATTTTGTGTCTAGGTGTGTCAGAGTTTCCTAAGGACCTCAAGGATCCCGATCAGTGCTCACGCCCAGACCTTCCTCAAGTAAGGACTGGTTTATGTGCAGTGTGGAAGTGATAGCCCTGATATGCCAGAGTTCAGAGAGATCTCAGGGACCTCTAAGCTGTACACATACCAGAGGGGCAGAACTTAATAACCTAAGAATAAGTGAGAGTGCTTGACATGATTTGAAAGAGTTTGGATAAAACAGTATAGAGAGGATTCTTAAAAGTGAAAAGATTTTCTGAAAACCAAGGCTAGTTTGGTGGTGAAGCAGCATGAAAAACATTTTGATATCAGAACCCAAGTCACAGAACAACTATTATTCAGAAAACACTTGACAAGCAGGTTTCACACAAGGAAAGAGGGATTGGGGACACATGGAATACACCTTAGTGGAGCACATAAATAATAGGGTGTATAGAGTTCTCAAGGGATTCTACAGAACTAATAGGTTAGATATAATGATAGGTCATTGAAGCATAGACCAAAGATCATAGTAAAGCTACATTGAAACACGTGCACACTAGACAGAACCAACTACACTACTTAGAGTTGCCTGAAGGACTAGATAACTTAGTAGGAGTAAGGCAGAACATGCAAGAACTTAAATGGGCAGTCTAGGCCAATATTAACAAGTGTATACATGCTAATTACACACTTACAAAACAAATTTTAGGCATGCTAGATAAATAGTAGTCAGGCAAACAGGCTAATCACATATGGAATAAGACAGTGTAAGACACGTTAAACAAGATAGTAAATAGGCAAGTAAAGTGGCGACATGCTAATCGCCTATTTGAACAAGGCAGTATTTAGGCATGTTAGATAAACAGTAGACAGGTAAGTAAGTTGAGACATACTGATCACATATTGAACAAGGTGTATTAGACATGCTAGATAAGTAGTAAACAGAAGCAGGAATGCACTTAGGACTGATGAACTAAGGCAGTAAATAAACACATAGGTTTAGATTCTTAAAATTTTATCAGAAGCATACCAGTTAGAGAAAGAGAACACAAGATCTAAGACAGATGTTGTGTAATTTCCAGCCTTGGCTTACACCCGGCTAGACTAACAAAGATCACAAGTAGCAGAGAGGGCAGAGAGAGCAGAGAGCTTTTTAGAGTGTAAAAAGTAGTGGTTGATGAACTAATATTCGTGTAGAAGTGAAAATAAAGGAGAGAATATATAGTAGTTAAGAGCATGGAGAATAAGGTAAAGGAGATCAATCATTCAGTAAATTGAGGAAGCCACAAAATCAATTACACACAAATTAGCGTAATTTCCCCTTAATTAAGGGAATTACCCAACGGTAAAAGCAGAATATATTTAAGGAAAGAAGAATCGAGTGAAACTTAAGCATATAATGGGTAATTGAGGGTAAATAACTGGGGTTTAATCAAGGAAACAATTAGTAAAAATTAGCAAGTATCGCAGACAATTCAAATAAGGCAAGAAAGGAATAGTTAAGACTCAACACATAGGTTTTAACGAAACAAATTGGTAAATCAAGAATTCAAATCACCACTGATTTAAGGAGAAAAATATAGGTTTACCATGAATAAACAAAATGAATATGGACACATAGAATCAGTCGAGAAGTCGAACCAAGAACCTTAGCAGAGGCACATTAGATAAAAATCACAAGATGTCGAATTAAGCTAAAGAAAAATCACAGGAACCAAAGCATAAAACAAAGTCGGTGCACAAGTAACCAGGACAAACTCAGAATCCAAACAAAATGTCGAAAAATTGGGGTTTTAGCAAAAGCTAGTTAGGGTTGAAGCAAACTTTACGAAATCAGTTAAAAACACATAAGAATAGAAGATTAAATACTCAAAATTAGCAAAACGTTTTGAAGAAAGAAATTTTCGGGAAACCCTAGTCTAGGAAAATGGAAAACCACTCAAAAATCAGAAGGTTTTTGTAAAACTCATGTGAAATATGTTCGATCCATCTCAGATCTTGCACAGATCTGAGAAGTTCAAAGGACGAAATTAGGGTTTCGAGAAAAATAACTCAGAGGTGAAGAAGTAGGCTTAGAAATCCATAGGTTTAAGGCGAAATAGGAAGATCTTACTCGAAATTGAACCGGAATGGCCTGAAACAGGCAAGAAAAGGCAAAAGGTGTAAGCGGACTAACCCTGGTCCCTCGAGGACCTTAGAGATGGCAGTACCAGCATAGGAGAGGCCATTAGAGACTTGGGGGTAGTGAGAAACCACCATGAACGGCAATAGATGAGTGACGACGAGGGTGAATTTGGGTTAGAGTTTAGAGAGCATTTGAGAGACGAGGGAACAAAAGGGCGGCGGAAATGAGAGATAATGAAAGGGTTTAGGGCGTCGTTTGGGTTAATATGGTAAGTTTAATAGTGGATCGTTGATCAAAATGATCAACGGCCACGATTAAACGGGGCTATTGGGTCGGGGCATGCAGATTGGGCATCAAACAAACAAAAAGAATAAACACACTACTTTGCGTCTACAGACACTTATTTAAACCTTCTAAAACTAAAAAGAGTCGACGGGCTCTTCTATTCTAGTCTCCTTGGCGACCATGAATGACAGCACCCACAATTAGGTATTCTTGTTCTTGGAGGAGGGCCCCTTTCCTATGGGTTCACGTGCTATTGGGCCTAAGGGAGATTTGGGCTGCTTTTATAAGGGTATTTGGGCTGGTCAATTAGGCTGAAATTGAAAATTAAACAAGGCTATTTTTTAAATACCCCAAATAAATTGACTAAAATAATTTGTAAAATAATTACTAATTATAAAAATGATTTTCATGCATAGGAATGTTTTAAAAATAGTTATTTAGTAATTTTTAAAATAAAATGGACTAATTTCTGGTAAAATAATACAAAAATATATGCATGGGCTATAATTGCAAAATTATTGCAATTATAACCAAAAGGTGCCAATTTGGCCATTTATGAAATAATTTGGACTTAATAGGACCATAAATAGTAATATTAAATCAAGGAATATTTTTAAAACATTTGTGATGCAATTTCGTAATTATTTATATGAATAAAATACTGAGATAAATTAAATTAAAAAATGTAAAAATTATAGAAAAAGACCAATTGATCCTAATGCGTAGTTTTTAAAGGTATATGTGTATTTCAAAAATATTAGAGGGAAAACTTGGGTATCAACAACGATCATCAATAACGGCAATGGCCTTACACGACTAATGATATTAACTAACACAAGAATCCATACACGTACCTCAAGGTTATGACGTCTCAGTCGGACCCTTCTCTAGAGGAGGAAATAAGTAGGGATATGTAGACTTCATGTCCTCCTCGGCCTCCAAGTCATTTCTTCCACCTTGTTGTTTCTCCAAAGTACTTTCACTGACGCTACGTCTTTAGTTCTCAATCTCCGAACCTGTTTGTCTAATATAGCAATGGGAGTTTCTTCATATGACAGCTGCTCTATGACCTGAATGTCATCAACTAACACAACTCTGGAAGGATCTCCAATACATATACGGAGCATAGACACATGAAAGACTGGGGGTACAGATTCCAAGTTAGAAGGCAAGTTTAAATCATATGCTACCTGGCCTACCTTGCGTATGATCTTATATGGTCCAATGTACCGAGGGTTAAGTTTTCCCCTTCTTCCAAACCTCATAATGCCTTTCATAGGTGATACCTTTAGGAACACCCAATCGTCAACCTGAAATTCCAAGTCTCACCGTCGATTATCTGTATAAGGCTTCTGACGGCTTTGAGCTGCTAATAGCCTTTCCTATATAAGCTTAATTTTCTCAATTGCTTGTTATACCAATTCTGGTCCTACTAACGTAGTTTCCCCAACGTTGAACCACCTATAGGTGACCTGCACTTCCTTCTGTAAAGAACTTCGTATAGAACCATCTGAATACCGGAATGGTAGATATTATTATATGCGAACTCAAGAAGTGGCAGATGATCATCCCAGCTACCTTTGAAGACTATCACACAAGCTTGTAACATATCCTCAAGTGTCTGAATAGTACGCTTAGCCTGTCTGTCTGTCTGGGGATGAAACATTGTACTAAGACTTACTTGAGTCCCCAATCCTTTTTGGAAGGACCTCCAGAAGTTAGCTGTAAATTGAGCTCCTCTATTCGAGATAGTAGATACAGGGAGCCTATAAACAATCACCCATATTGAATTCAACTTACGTTGGGTACGAGGTAAGCCTACAATGAAATCCATATTGATTACTTCCTATTTCCAAGTCGGAATCTCCATAGCCTACAATAATCCACCGGGTTTCTGATGCTCAATCTTAACTTGTTGATAGTTAGGACACTGAGCAACAAACTCCGCTATATCCTTTTTCATTCCGTCCCACCAGTATACTTCCCTGATATCATGATACATCTTTGTCTCTCCGGACGGATAGAAATACGAGAATAGTGAGTTTCTCCCATAACCTGCTGATGCAGTCCTACAAAATTAGGGACACATAATCGTCCTCGATATCTAAAGACCCCATCTTCTGTAATCTCAAATGGTGTCTTCTCCTTATGAGGGGTGGTATCCCTGTAATGAACTAACACAGGATCCTCGTAATGGCATTCCTTCACTTCAGTTACTAAAGAGGATGTTGTTGTATCCTGAATAGTAGTTCTAATATCACCTGAGTCCAGTAACTGAACTCCAAGACTAGCTAGCTGATGAATCTCATGGGTGATTCCCCTCTTTTCCGGCTATAAATATGACAGGATACCCATTGATCTACGGCTGAGGGTGTCGGCTACCACGTTCGCCTTCCCCGGATGGTATAAAATATCAACATTATAGTCTTTAAGTAGCTCCAACCATCTTCTTTGACGTAAATTCACTTCCTTTTGCCTGAAGATATACTGGAGGTTGTTATGATCTGTATAGATATCAACATGAATTCCATACAAGTAGTGTCTCCATATCTTTAGTGCATGAATTACTGCGGCTAACTCTAAATCGTGGGTCGAGTAATTCTTCTCGTGCTTTCTTAGTTGTCTAAAAGCATAAGCTACAACCTTACCATGCTACATCAGCACACAACCTAGCCAAATGCCTGAAACATCACAATAGATAACATAACCATTGGTCCCTTCTGGGAGCGTTAGAACCGGTGCTGAAGTTAATTTGTCCTTCAATGCCTGGAAACTCTGTTCATAAGCGCCAGTCCATTGAAACTTTGCTCCCTTCTAAGTTAACTTTGTCAAAGATGCTGAAATAGAAGAAAATCCCTCTACAAATCTCTTGTAATAGCATGCCAAACCGAGAAAGCTACAAACCTCCGTCGGTGTTGTGGGTCTAGGCCAAGTCTTTACTGCCTCAATCTTTTGTGTATCCACCCGGATGCCTTTACCCGAAATGATATACCTAAGAAAAGCTACAGAGTTCAACCAGAATTCACATTTAGAGAATTTTTCATACAACTTCCCTTTTTGTAGAACTCTGAGAACAGTACGTAGATGATCTACATGCTAAGCCTCTAAATGAAAATACACTAATATATCGTCGATAAATATAATTACGAACAGATCTAAAAAGGGCCTGAACATATGGTTCATCAAATACATGAATACTGCTGGGGCATTGGTTAAACCGAACGACATAACATGAAACTCAAAGTGCTCGTATCTGGTCCTGAATGCAGTCTTCGGAATATCTTCCTCCTTAACCCATACTTGATGGTACCCGGACCTCAAGTCTATCTTTGAAAAACACTTGGAACCTTGCAACTGATCAAATAAATCATCAATCCTCAGGAGCGGGTAATTATTCATGATTGTCACCTTATTCAACTGTCTATAATCGATACACATCCGTAAGGAACCATCTTTCTTTCTTACAAATAATACATGCGCTCCCCATGGTGATGTGCTAGGTCTGATAAAGCCTTTTTCAAGCAAGTCCTTTAGTTGTTCCTTCAACTCTTTCAACTCTGTGGGGGTCATTCTATAGGGAGGAATAGATATTGGATGAGTATCTGGTAGTATGTCAATAGCAAACTCAATTCCTCGTTGGCGGAAGACCCGAAAGTTCATCAGAAAAAACATCGAGAAACTCATTAACCACAGGGATGGACTGAATGGTTGGTGACTCTACTTCCATATCCTGAACCCGAACTAAGTGTTAAATACATCCCTTCCTGATCATCTTCCTTGCCTTGAGAAAGGAAATAAATCTACCTCTTGACGACGATGTATTACCTTTCCACTCCAAAACAGGTTCCCCTGGAAATTGAAATCGGACTATCTTTGATTTATAATCAATGTTGGCATGAAAAGAAGCCAACCAATCCATACCCATGATAACATCAAATTCTACCATATCTAACTCGATTAGGTCCGCTATGGTAGATCAACTTATGGACTACTATTATACAACCCCTATATACTCGCTTAGTTATCACTGAGTCCCCAACAGGTGTAGACACCTCAAAAGGTTTAACCAATTCAGGTTTTATTCCAAATTTGCTAGCAACCAACGGAGTAACATATAATAAGGTGGAACCTGGGTCAATCAATGCATACATATCATATGAGGAGACTGATAATATACTTGTAACAATATCAAGCGATGACTCCTGATCTTGTTGTCCTGCCAACGCATAAATGTAGTTCTAAGGATCGCTCGAGCTAATGCTCCGCCTTTGCCTCTACCACGACTCATTGGTGTTTGTGAACCTTGCCCAGGGGGGCGTACTAATGATGGCGAACCAGCTACAGATCCCGCTGGACGAGTTATGCTTGTATCACCTCTTGTTAGACAATCCCTTATAACGTGGCTCGGATAACCACAAATATAACAAACACCAATCCCATATGGCACCACCCGGCATGATGCTTACCACACTAAGTACATCGTGGCAAGGGTGACCTCATCTAACTTGATTCACCCCTATACTGAGAACCCGAGGCCCTAGAATTCTGACCAGGCCCTGAATATGTGGAACGACCAAATCTCTTACCTCCAAACTGAGGGGGTGCGCTAGCCAATGGCTAAGCTAGATATCTCGGGTACTGTTGTCTATGACCACCTCAAAACTCACCAGAAGGACCCGAATACCTTGCTCTCTTATTTTAGGTTCTATCATGCTCATGATCGGCCCTCTGTTTCTGCTTATGCTCTTATACACCCTGAGCATATGCCTGAATACGAGAAATATCCATGTCCGGCTGAAGTGAGACCGACATACAATCATTAAGCAAGTGCAGCTCTAATCCCATCATGAACTGGTGAACCCGATCATCCATCTTAGATACAATAGTGGGAGCATACCTAGCCAAGGAATCAAACTGAAGACTGTACTTCCAAACACTCATGGGGTTCTAGAACCTATCAACTATGGCCCGTCTAAGCTCTGGTGGCAGATAATGATGAAGAAAAGCTTCTATAAACTCCTGCCATACTGCTAGAGGGGCATCCTCACCTCTGGACAATTCCCAAGACTCATACCAATTAACTGCAACATCTCAGAGCCTATAGGAATCTAGCTCAACTTACTCAGTCACAGTGGCCTTCATTATCCTTAACGTCCTCTGCATTTTATTAATAAATACCTGTGGGTCCTTATTTGGATCTGCCCCAGTAAATACCGGAGGGTATAAATTAATGAAGTCACGAACCCTCACACTAACGGACCTATCCATATGACCAATACCTGCTTCTTGATGCCGACCCTATACGGCTACTAATTGGGTTAATAGCTGAATAGCATCTCTCATCTCCTGACTGATGCTTCTGGCTGAGGAGCTAGAAGTACAGGGGCGGGCGCTGGAGCTAGTGCCCCTCGGAGCTTATGTGAATTCTGAGATGGAATATCACTATGAGACTCTTCCCGAGCCCTGGTAACTCGTGGCACTCAACTAGTAGTCTCGCCAGCCACGGACTTTCCCTTCTAGGTGGCTGTAGTCTTCGGAGGCATCACTGAAAACGTAACATATTGTTAGGAACATGAATTCTTATCTTGCACGATCTGAGATAAAAAGATAGGATAACATCCTATATAGCCTCCTGTATATAAGTGTGGTGCACAACACACCCATAAACAAGACTCTACTAGACATGGTCTGGAGACAACCCTAGGATAGAACTGCTCTGCTACCACTTATATCACGACCCAAATCGATGGGCCGTGACGAGTGCCCGAGTCCTACCTATCGAACACCCATTAAGTTTTTCCCAATTATTTATCCTAAAATGCCAAGTGGCTTTTTTCCGTATGCCACTTGACTTAACCACAATGCCAATTATATATGGTAGTTTTCTTGCTTTAATATATATATATAGTGTGTGTGTGAATAATAGAAGCATGTCATACCTTTTTAGCATATTTTTGTAGCTTAGTTTTAGATTTTAGAAACTACATACTATCCAAACATACATAACTGTCTACAGACCTCTAACAGAAATACAATTGTATAAAGACGGGACTGAGCCACATCATACCCATATATATACAATCATATCGTACCAAAATCAAAAGCAGCTCCGGATCAAGCAAAGCACGCCAACTCTCGTTGATCATGGATCCTAAGAAGAGGGACCGTCAGTTTGCCTACATGCACTTGCGGGCATGAAACGCAGACCACGTGAAATAGGGCGTCAGTACGAAAAATGTACTGAGTATGTAAGGCATGAAAATCAGTACGTAAAAGACATAGATGAAACATGGAAATAAGAAATCCATCTGTAAATCTGAATATCTTTGTAAATTCTGAAACATGAATAACTTTGTAAATTTTGAAATATTTATAATGTCATGCATAGGTATGGGTGTACATAATGTTAGCAAGCCACTGAGGGCATCCCATTATATCGTCTCGGCCACTATGGGCAACATCATCAACATATACCAACTGATCAGGTGGTGGTGCGTATATAACGCCATAACCTATATATATATATATATATATATATATATATATATATATATATATATATATATATATATATATATATATATATATATATATATATATATATATATATATATATATATATATATATATATATATATATATATATATATATATATATATATATATCTGTTCATGGGTCGATGTACCTGTATAAATGCATGAAATGCATGAAAGTATGTTAATAATCTCAATATTCCTTTCGACAAACTTTATCAACTGCATATTATTTTGAGAGCCATGAACAGAAGATATAATAATATGTCACATGGGGAATTTAGTATCTCTATGAATCATTTATGAAAACTGTACATTTGCTCGTTTCTTCTGTATAACTTGGATCATGTCAAAAAGAAAGAAGAGATAGCCTTAACATACCTGGAGTAGGAAAAATCTGTATGGTATTCTTGAAAATATTGCACCGTACTCCTTTATAACCGCAAAATTCTTACGTTGTTAGGCTTTTAAAAGTTCTCATTGTTAATGAAGTGTCGAGAATCAGAAATTTGTTGAAAGTTTTATAGATGGCAACATTCTGTTCTTTATAAAACTTCCTAACTATCAATTGACTCCCAAGTTCTAATTGTAGGAGATAGACTAAAATTATGATTTTTGGTTTTAGCTTCTGTTCTTGAAGTGATTTTGAATATGAAAGAAAGTATATGATTCCTACTACTAAGAGACATGTCTTATGACTAAGAGACTAAGTAGATTGTCTATTACACGTTAAAGTCTTACCACCTAAGCTAATATGACCCTTAGTCATATGTTTGGTTAGCTTATTGGCTGCCACGTTTTGGGGGGTGGTGGGGGGTGTTAGTCTTATCTTATATTTTAATAATTAACTAGGTAATATCCCGTTACCCGATAATTAACTAATTATCCGCATGATTAATAAGTATCTCAAATTATTTAAAATTCTACTTATTTTTTTAATATACTTTGTACATCATACTACCGTGGTCATATGGTACCTTACATGGTACTAGTCCATAATTATCGGGTATTATCGCTCAACCCATATTTTATCCCAAATCGACCACCTTCAGTGAAATGCGTTTTCTTTACTTCGTGTACCCTTTATCTTTCATGACACTTACTTATCGCTTGTTATAAATAGCATAAATACGTTAACCTCAAGGTAATATCATCCCCGAGTCTACATCGATTAACTGAAGACGAAGCTTTAACGTACGAAACATGAGATGTAACAGAGGCAACTTCTCAACTACATCAACCTTAGCACGATCCACCTCAATGCCCTTACTTGACACTAGGTGTCCCAAGACTATACCTTCATGTACCATGAAATGACATTTTTCCCAGTTCAGTACCAGATTAGTCTCCATACACCTCTTCAATACTCTTTCCAAGTTCATAAGGCAATCATCGAATGAGTTCCCCACCACTGAGAAGTCATCCATGAAAACCTCCATTATTTCCTCTACCATATCTGGGAAGATGGCCATCATACACCTTTGGAATGTGGAGGATGTATTACATAGGCCAAACGGCATTCTCCAAAAGTCAGAGATGCCATACGGATAGGTGAACAACGTTTTCTCTCTATCCTCCAGAAAAATAGAGATCTGGTTATACCCCATCTAGGAAGAAAAAGTGGGACCTCCCCGCTAATTTATCTAGCATCTGATCAATGAATGGTAGCGAAAAGTGGTCTTTTCAGGTGGCCTTGTCAATCTTCTATAATCTATGCAGATTCACAATCCTGTGACTGTTCTTATTGAGATCAACTCATTGTTCTCATTTTTCACTATAGTCATTCCACCCTTCTTTGGCACACACTAAACTAGGCTAACCCAGTTGTTGTTAGAGATGGGGAAGATGATTCCCGTATCTAACCACTTGATCACTTCTTTTGTCACCATTTCTTTTATGCTGGGGTTCAGCCTTCTTTGATGTTCTCTGGAAGGTTTGTGCCCATCTTCTAGAAGAATCTTATGCATATAAAACTTTTGGTTGATACCTTTTATATCTACAATGGTCCACTCAATTGCAGTCTTGCACTCCTTCAGAACCTGCAAAAGTTGTTCTACCTATACATCCAACAAACCAGATGAGATAACAATAAATAATGTCGAGCTAGGTCCCAATAAAGAATACCTGAGGTGAGACGGGAACGGCTTTAGCTCCAACTTTGGTGGTTTTTCAATTGATGGCTTACCTGGAGGGGCCTTTCTTTCTTCTAAGTGTAAAGGCTCGAATTTGAGTTCTCTTTACCAATACCCTTGACCTTCAAGGGCCAAAACCCACTCCGCCAAATCCTCACCATCTACCTCTTCTATGTTTATCAGGAAGGCTACTAAGGGGTCTTTTCATTCAGTGCCTCATCTTCCTCTTCTATAATCACATTCACAGCTTCGATCAGAGAGAAATTAGCAAACTCACTAGGTCGCTGCATAGACTTCTACACATTGAATGTTATTTCTTCATCGTTCACTCGCATCTTTAGTTCCCCCAGTTTCACAATCAATCAAAGATCTCCCTGTGGCCAAGAATGGCCTTCCCAAAATTGTGGGGATCTCTTCATCAACCTGACAGTCTAGAATAACAAAATTTGTTGGAAACACAATCTTTCCAACCTGCACAAGTACATCATCAAGTATACTTGATAGCCTCTTCACCGTTCGGTTGGCCAGCTGTAGCAACATGGATGTGGGTCTTGCCCTTCCAATGGCTAACCCTTTATAGATAAACAAGGGCATCAAGTTTATGCTTTCCCTCAAGTCACACAATGCTTTGGCAAAAGTATAGCTGCTTATAGTGCACGAAATTCTGAAACTCCCAGGGCTAGATAGCCTCTCAGCTCTTGGTCTTGTCACGACAGCACTGCAAGTCTTCGTCAATGTCACAGTCGCCAAGTCTTGAAAGTCGAACTTGCGAGACATCAAGTCCTTCATCATTTTTGAATAACCACGCATCTCCCTCAAGGCATCAATAAATGGAATGTTCACCTGAATCTGCTTCAACATCTCCATTAATTTCTTATACTACTCATCCTTTTGATATTTGGCCAACCTCTATGGTAAAGGTGCTGGCGGTTGCTTCTTTCCTGTGACTTGAGTTAGATCCTACTCAAGCACTTTTTCTAACGCCTTCTCTTGCACTTTCTCAGTATCCTTTACAACCTCTTTCTATTTTCTTAGTTCCTTATGGCTTCACTTTTACTTCTGTTAGCTTAGTTGACTCATCTACCTTAATTGGTACTGGTATGAGTATCTCAACTGGTCGACTTTTATGAGCAATTTCTTGCCCTAGATCAAGATCTCTACAATTTCTCAAACTCACAGCCATCAGCTGCTTCGGGACCTACTCTTTGGAGTTAACATGTATGTATGCAGGTAATGTCCCTTGAGGATGATTGTTTAGGGCCATGGATATTTGCCCTAGTTGAATCTCAATACCCTTGATAGCTGAGTCGTGTGATACTACCTTTTCTTGCATATGGTGGACCTTTTCTTCCATTTTCCCGCTGGACCCAATGAGTTGTTGTAGCATTCCTTTAATCTCAAACAACCCATCATCTTGTCGCATTATCTGTTGCTGTTGAGGTTGTTGATAAGCTAGTTGCTTATTCTACTGATTGTACCCTTGTTGCCTTTGATAAGGCACAACCTGGCCCAATGGTCGTGCAGCTCCAGGATTATTATTATTGTATTGTTGTTGTGCTGGCCTATATTATTGATTCTGCTGTCCCCAAGTCAGTCCATCTTGTTTGTAGCCTTCATAGTTGCTCGTATAGTTCATATTCTCTTGATAGTTATGATTGTCTCTCTCACCACTCCACGAGCACACATATGGCTGATTAATGCATGGTGTACATAGTCCTCCATTTATCGTGTCAACTATGTGCACCTGCTTCTGGTCAGGCTCATCAATCTTTTTGGTTAGGATGCTCAATTGCATCATCATAGTAGCCATATTCTCAGCCATGGATTTGTTTGGGTCTAGAGCTATTGAGTGAACTACATGAGTGATTGTAGAGTCTTTTGTCATCCATCCTGAGTTTTGAGCCATTTTATCAAGTAAGACCTTATATTCTTTAAATGATTTGCTAAAAAATGCTCCACCTGCTGAAGCATCAACATTGGCCTTCAAGTTGTCTGCCAATCCCATGTAGAACCATTGCTCCATCTGATCAGGGATGCCATGTATGGACACTTGACAAACATCTTCTTGAACCTCTCCTACGTTTCTTGTAGTGTTTCAATTGGTTTCTGTCTGAAGCTCAATATCTCATCAACTTGCTTGGCAGTTTTATTAGGTGGATAGAATTTGTTCAAAAACTGCTTAACTAATTCCTCCTAAGTAGTGATGGAGTTTATGGGAAGCGAATTAAGCCAAGTCTGAGCCTCTCCAGTCACTAAGAATGGAAACAATGTCAGTCTTATTGCTTCAGGTGTCACATTTAGTTGCCTTTGCATAATACCAATCGACAGAAAATTTTTCAGATGTTGTTGTGGATCTTCAATGTAAGACCCCGAGAACAGTCCCTTGTTCTGCGACAAATGTAGCATGTTGTTTGTAATTTGAAATGATTCCGCTTGTATTGGAGGGACTGCAATTGCGGTTGTCAGATTTTTAGTGGTTTGTTGTGCCCAATCATACAAGGCTGCTTCTGGCATAAGAGGTACCACACCCTGGTTGTTCGGGTCATTCCCATTGTTTTGGTCGTTTTGGTTGTCTATGATGTCCCCCATGCATAGTTCGATATGTTCTGTCAGGTTTTCCTATCGTTTGTCCTTCTTGGTTGCACGATTTAATGCCTTGAAAGCTTTATCAAGATCCAATAATGCTTCAAATAATTCACCAGTTCTTGAGAAGTTTCTAGGCATGCACCTGTAACACGTAAGAGTACAAACGTTAGAATTTCAGTATAATGAATTTAAAATGAAGAAAATTGACTAAACTAAGAATCCTAGAAATTCTTCTAACTGTAATTAATAACATCGTTAATTCCCCGGCAATGGTGCCAAAACTTAATTATCCCCAACTATGCCTTATAAAAAGGACTAAGCGATCATTGCAAATATAATCCAGTTTACAAGTCTGGAGTCGAATCCCACAGAAAATTAACCTACTAATCCCAACTGCTAGTTTCGCAAGAATTTAAGTAATCAACTTTCAGAAATATTGAATAATGAGTTGAGTGTTTACTAGTTAAAATCAAGGTAACTAAAATGCTATAATTTTATTACTAACAAAGCAAATATTGTAGACAAGATTGGAAAGGTCTAGGGTTATGATTTCCCCTCTCGCCAGAATCCTCCCCGCAACGTCTCCTATAAATTTGCTTAGATATTCTCTACCGATCGTGAGCACTTTAGAT
Source organism: Nicotiana tabacum (assembly GCF_000715075.1). NCBI lineage: Eukaryota > Viridiplantae > Streptophyta > Magnoliopsida > Solanales > Solanaceae > Nicotiana > Nicotiana tabacum. Next base: position 134,891,200 of record NC_134089.1, on the reverse strand, counting down.
ATCATAATTCTCTTTCGAGCAAATATAACAATTTAATAGACGTATTCTTCCGAACTACGCTAGCTGGCACTAGTTTATCGTTTACTAAGATCGCACTAAAGTTTCATTATTCCTAATCCCACCTTTAAACTCTTCGTATTGATCCCTCATATATGTTAGAAGTGATGTTATTCAACAACTACCTAAATATGTACCCTTTTTCAAGTAATACACACTAAATAGGCACAGTCAATTGAGGGGCTTTCAATCAACCACAATAATCATGTAGTTGAACAAGTAGAGAAAATCCAATGGCAAACTTATATTAAACGCAACAAAAATTTATCCTACATATATATATATTACATAGTATTTTGAGTGGAACATTTTTGAAAAAAAATGGCTTGAAGAATATAATTTTATATAGTTTTTAATATTACTACATTCGTATATGTTTTAAATTATACACATAATATGAGAAAAGTTTATGAGATTTTCTTTATTGTAAAGAAAGAAATTATTTTCTCACAAGAAAATAAGGTTATCTTTTTACCCTTTTAAGAATTAAGCGAACGTAAATTTGTACTCTTTATAATATGAGGTTAGGAAAATTATAAGTTGAGAAAATATGTATATTTTACATGGATATTTTAATAAAAATAATAGTGTATGTATTTATTTTATGTGGTACCATATGACCATGATAGTAGGATGTATAAGGTGTATTAAAAATAAGTAAAATTTTAAGTAATTTGAAACAATTCTTAATTATGCGGATAATTAGTTAATTACCAGGTAACGGGACATTAAATACTTCTTAATTATGCGGGTAATTAATTAATTACCAGGTATCCCACCCACTCCAAATGTGGCAGCATGAGATAATCAACCAAATGACTCTTTAATTCACAAAGTAAGGTCGCAACAAGGAATGACTCATTGGTCTTTAAAAATTGGTGGCATGTTAGGAGAACTTTTGGATAAAACTATTACCATTATTACAATATTAAAAACCACATAGTACAATCAGAAAGCTTTTAAGCAATTTATCCAGCACAAGAGGATCTGGAAAAAGAGAAGGCTATATTATCCAACATGGTTGATCCAAATATCCCATGTGATTTTCTGAATGATAGTCATGTTACTGTTTCCACAAGCACAGTGGCATCTGTAAAGACTTCACTGTTTTGGTATTCCAAGTGAGAACATTATTAAAGGAAGAAAAATGAGGGAGAAGAAAACATCTGGAGTATATTTGTTTTCTAATATTGTCCGACTGTGATGATCTGAAGCAAAAATTAGTGAAAACGGCTAATTCATCTATTTTAGCAAACATAATGCTCCCTCTGTTTCAATTTAGATAATATATTTTCTCCATTAGTCCGTTGCAAGAATGAAACTTTTTACAATTGGAGATAATTCAACTTTAAAGTTTTCATTTTACCCATTTTAACATTAATGAGAAGTTTTTATAACGACGCAAATGTCATATCCCAACAAAGCTTCTACCCCTATAAGCTTTTAAAATTACAAGTTTTAAAAGTCTTCTTTTTTTTCTTAAATTTTGTGCCGAGTCAAACTAGCTCATCTAAATCGAAGAAGTAATAAAATTATCATTCAGGATTAAAAAAAAAAGTTACTGTACATTTAAAATTTCGTCTATTGGACCTCAAACGAATATGTAGAATGTTCAACTGGTCATTTGGCGACAATATATTTTCTGGCATTGTAGAGATAAAACACTCAACCTAGCTGATAGTTAGTTAGAAGCTCGAAATGGGAGAGAGAGAATAAAATATAATTTCTATAATTGTTGCTTTTGATTATCTGTAGCACTGTAGGGATGTACATAGGTCGGGTTGGTTCGGATTTTACAATTATCAAATCATAGGATGCCTCTTCTTCCAAGAATCATATGATATGGAAAATTCATCTACGAAGGTCTCATACCCGGTAGGACGAGCAAACCTCTCGAACAAAAAGTCCAAGGGTACCCAAGATTGATCCAAATATCCCATGTGATTTTCTAAATCCATCCCAATGATCTTAAGGAACTTGGTGCTTGAATGAGCCCTTGTATAAATCAAATCCTTGTCTAGGTATGGCAGGCGAGTTAACCCGGCTATCTCAACTAAGGTGGGTGTCACCTCAAGATCCCCAAACTTGAATACCATTCCCTGTGGGTCCCAAAATGTCATCATTGCTTCTACAAGGTTGGGACGGGGGGTGATGTCCATCAAAGAAATAAGAGTCCCTAATTTACCCATCAGATCACGCTGCTCGAGTAATGTGAACATGTTCCACCATTTTACTAGCCTTCTAGGGACTTTGACCACCATTGATACTCTAGCGTTGGTAAGTGGATCCATACCTGAATGGGGAAAACATGGTTAATGACTCAAGACATTATATGACACCACAACCTTTCCTAGGGGACGGTTGGGCTATTTTTGCAAAATGGCCTAAGGGGCCGAAAGTGGCTAAAAGTGCAAACTTGACAAAGGTGACCTCAAAGACATAGAAATACCTCACTAAAGCTTATATGGGTTCAAACTCCCAATAATCATGGTCCAAAATTAATTTTGCAGAAATGACCCATTTTGCAAGAACGAACGATATGGCCAGAAGTGGCTAAAGATGCAAACTCAAAAAGAATGGACCTTAAAGTAATATGACACCTAGTTGTGGACTCAAGATCATAAGACATGGGTCACTGAGATACCTTTGCAAAAATGGCCCCATTTTGCAGGAATGGCTGATGTGGCCAGAGGTAGCTAGACATGCAAGATTTGGCTAAGACCCCGCGAAGCCAAGAACCTAAGACACACTAGGAAGACCGGACCCTATGTGGTTTGCCTACGTATCCCGCCCCGAAAGACGAGAATCAGGTATGCGTAGTTCGGGAAGATCGGACATGGGAGAAAGCTTTTTTTTAAAAATACAACTAATTTGGAAAAACTATTTTTTGTCTTTTTGAAAAATAATAGAAAATGTAAAATCTTTTTGGATTTTCTATTCTTTTTTTTTAATTTTGGAAAACTATGAAAGAAAAATGTGAGTGGGCCCTGCTTGCTTCATTTTATATTTCACCCTCAAATATCTTTGGTCCGCCAAATGATCCTTTTACCCCTAAAGAGATGCAGCATGTAGCACAAAGGGATGATTAAATGTCTTTTTGGGCCATAAGCCCATTTTGACCTAATTTGGATAGGCCTCCTACAACGGGACACGGTGCCTGGGACCAAACCATGCTAGGTTTAAATGATATGATGCACATAAGCATGACCTAAATGCTAACCTACAATTTGGGTTCATTAGACAAGGCAATTTGGGGCGGCACGTGGTCGTTGGCGGCTGCTCTAGCTGTCCGCCCACTCCACGCTCCCACGCCACCCCCTAAAGACACGGGTGACTCATAAAAAGGCCGTGTACACTCAAACGTACTCCGGAAGACTTGTTGCAGAAAGAAGACTCGGAGTTATGCAAATGATGACAATTTATAAACAAATAAGCAACTAGCAAATAAAACGACATAAACAAAATAAAAATCAAATAAAGCAAACAAAACACATAAAAACCTCAACCGAATATCCTAAAAAGCCAACAAGATCAAGTACTAGCTCGAACCCGCAAGTCCCCAGCAGAGTCGCCAGAGCTGTCACGCCCCTTTTTTACACTTCACTGAACCCTCTTAAAAATAACAAAAGGGTTTTGCAAAAGAGTTTTTAAATTAAAAGGTTACAAAATCGTGTTCAAAAGGAAATAACTCAGAGTCGCCACCTGGCATTGGTTTCAGTGTGCCAGGTCACCGTTTTTAAAAATAATTTTTCCTTTTAAAACACTTTGGATTCCAAAACTAAGTCTGCACCAGAGATTTGGGTAAGGGGGTGAAATTGACTCAGAGAGAAGGTGTTAGGCACTCCTCAAGACCCGTAGCTAGTATGGTTGCGTACATGATCACGTTGGCTTTTAAAATATTCAAATTGAACCAAAACACACAAAAATAAAATAAACACACACAAGAGGCTAGAGGTCATCCCCACCTAATAAAAGAAAATAGAAAAATAAAAGTAAAGTCATAAATACTAATATACTATACTTCTCCGCAAAATTTGCCACGACCTCCAAATACACGATACTACGGGGCATACCCCGGATAAAAATATGTACAAAATCTACGCGGCATTTCCCTGAATATAACTAAGGGACCGACCTCTCGCCTCGAAATTAAAACAAGCAAAATCCTAAAATTTGCCTACCCAAGTGGTCGGCCTAGGCATGCTCCTAGCGGATAAAATAAAGTGAAATAGAAGGAAAGTAGAACTAAAACAGAACAATCACTCCAATCCAATGCTCATTTTCTTTTAATTCTATTTAAGCCCAAATCCCACATACCAACAGGCAATTCTTTTCATTATCTTTTCCATTAGTATGTGAACTAACATCAAATATCAACACATAAAGAAACTCAAGGCACAAACTGGCAGTCAAGCAACAGCACAACCAAAACTAATTAATTTGACTAGATACTAAGCTCAAACTATCAATCATTAAGGAAAATAGTAAACAAAATGGTATTAGACTTGGATGAAGCTCAAGACAACTTAAAGGAACCAAAACTTAAAACACCTAGATAAGAAAGAACTAGGACCAATAAGACTAAACAAATTCAATTAATAAGGGTATTAACCAAAATGATATATGGGCTATATTAGTATGCCAACGTTACTCAAACTGATTAAGAGTCACATCATTCCATTCAAGAGATATCACTTTGTGAATAAACTATTAAACTTTTTCATAAATTAAAATATTTTCACGATCATTAGATTCCAACAACTTTAGAGACCAAAACTCAATAAATCACTCCTCAATTGGATACTATGACTTCATGAACATGCTGACCTTTTCTTCTGGAAAATGACAGTGAACTCAAACATGAGGTAAGAGTACTAACCAACAGGAAGCTAAGGAATTAATGATAAGAAATGGTATTATAATCTTGTAGTAAAATTCCATAGTAAGATTATTGAAGTTCAAAAATAGTACTATAATCTTTTTACCTCATATAACATTCCTTGAAGTGAAGTTAAATTCAAACTAAAAATTCCGATCCTCAAGTTAAATCTAAAATCCAGATTCGACTTCTTACAATGAAACTTATTGAACCCATAAACAAAACAAAATTGTCACATAGATGACCAACCAAGATTTCTGGAGCAACACGTTGATTTCTCAAACCAAGGATATAAAAATATATTCTAACAAGACATGAGAATGAAATTCAGAGAAAGGTCCAGTAATACATTTAAATCACACATCAAAATAGAAGGGGAAAGAGGTAAGAGAAACAGACATGAGCACGCAAAACTTTTAATTAAATTTCGTTTGGGATCAAATACAAGTGAATCCGACAATAGAAATCTAAAGCAACAGCAGCCAGAGAGCAAGAACCGCACGCTCGGACCCGGGACAGAAACTCGAATCGGCACCTCAACTCAGCTAAATTCCATACTGAAAATCAAATCCGAAATAGGAAGGAAAAATAGAAATCTTTTTTTTTCTTTTTTCGTTTGTATTTGTATTTTTTTTTTTTTTGAAATTAAACTAAGTCAAGAAATCTGGAAAAAAAAATTCAAATGAAGATAGAAGGAGAGATTTTCTTTTTTCAAACCCTAGCTTCTTTCCAAACCTTTTTTCTCCTCCCCTCTCTCCAATTTTTCTGTCTAGACCCCAAATATATAGCTCATTCTCGAATCTTCTTCTCCTCTTCTCCAAGAAACGTGTGTGGTCCCCAACAAAACTCGAAAATCACTTTTTGTAAACAAAAATCAGAAAATGGAAGTCTTGGATCAAAATTTCAATCCAACGGCTCCCATTTTCCAACATTTATCTTAAGGATTCGAATTTTTTGTTTAGGCAAAGAAAATAAAGGAAGAAAATCGCGTGAATCGAATTGAAATGATGAGATTTGTATGATTTGAGTGACGTGGAAGAAGGAGAGGAGAGGAGGAGGACCATGTGATGATTTGGGGAATTTTCCGATGGGTTTAGGGTGGGTTTAGGCGCGGCAGAGAGTGTGAGAGGGGTGGGCGCCGTTGGGTTAGGTTTCTTTAGGTTTAGGGTTTGTGGGAAGGTGTTATAACTAGGTTTTTATATGGATGTGGGGATTAATTGGATCCGTTGGATCAAAGTTAATGGAAGGCCAAGATTAGAGGGGAAAACGGGGCGAGTCAGGGGGTCGAACGGCCGTCAAGGGGTTTGATGGCTTAAGGAATTGGGTTGTTAAATTTTGGGGCTCTATTTGTCAAAATTGGGCCAAAAGAAAGCTGAAAATCCAATTTAAATACCTACAAAAATGTAAAAACTTCTAATTGATTTTGATAAACTATTAATATTAAAATAAAAGCTAAAAATGAAAGTTGAAACTACATTTTGGTATTTTCAAGGATTATATAAGAATAAAAATAGGTTGAAAGTAATATGTCTTTCTAAAAATACCTAATACAGAATTAAATAGAAAAATGAAACTACTTTTTTTTTTGTATTTTTCAATTTGTATGCCTAAAAATGAATTAAATTTAATAATAAAGTAAAATCCAATAGAAATAAACTCAAATAAATATCCTAAAAATACTAGGACTATTAAATGTAATTCTAATGTGTGGGTCAAAAATTACATGTCTACAGGCATGATCTATACGACACAAACAAAAGAGCAAATGCACAACTTCCATAAATGACTCTATTCATAGAAGTATTAGAGGTACCTATATTCTTGAATTTCCATGTGTCCTATTATTTTATCACATGTTCATAGGTCTCAGAAAAATACGTAAGTTGAAAAAAGTTTACTTCATGATATTATTCAAAGGTATAATGGTCTTATGACACTCCAAGAGATTTTATTAACGTACTTATCATGCATTGCATTCATTTACATTGACTCATGACCAAATGGCGTTATATACGCGTATATATGTATTTATATGGGATATGAGAAAAGGTTATGGTGTTATATATGCACCACCAGTAGACGAGATTGGCATTCAACGAAGGATCGATAAGACTCCACCTCATTCGGAGTATAGCCGAGTCTATGAGTCATCATGTCAGAATTTTGTTACAGACTTATGAGTAGGCCGGTACCCTGTCCCCTTTGATGTCAGTTAATCTTAAAGGCTTTATAGACAGAGATTCAGATTGTACAGTATGTCAGAGGCCTTGACGGCCCATATGTATTCATGTTTTAAGAATGATGCTTCATTAATATAATATTTGCCCACTTTCAATTGTACATTACGAGTTGTGGCCATGTAGGCCCATAATAGTTACAAAAGGAATGAATGAGTTACATAGTGATTCTCTCTGGCCACTACGGCACCGGGTGCCAGCCACGCCTCCCCAGGTTTGGGGCGTGACACAATGGCAACTTATATTAAATGCAATAAAAATTCATCCTCCAAGAGGTTCCATCAAACCCTAGAATAAAGAGTTTAGCTACTCATAATTATTTTCACAACTACAATATAAGAATTCATCACCAATAATAGAAAAAGGAAGAAGAAAGATAAAAACTCATTTTCGAATCTTCTGCCTTGCTCCTTGCTTGTTCTTGCCTTCAAAGGTGTTGTGTAATCTTTAAAAAGCCATTCTTTGATGTATTTATATCACTTAGGGTTGTTAAAGGGTGGAACTTTTCCATCCCACTTCGGACGGGAAAGTTGGAGTCCGTGTTTGCCTTCGCGCATCGCGCGCCCATGGACGTGGATTCAACTTTTGAAATTATTCCATTTCGTGAAGCAATCCGTGCCTTTGCTTCACTTCGTTGTTTTGTGCCTTCAATTTTCTCCTTTTTCGCGTTCGTTTTCGTGCCACACACGAGAATAGACGAGCTCCCAATCCCTTCATTTTTCTCCTTTTTGTAATGATTTGATAACTTTTGCTCCATTATCATTCAAGTTCACTCCACAAATAAGAAATACGTAATGAGTATATTTTACTTCAAATATCCTGTAATCTCCCACAACTCACACGACAAATGAGATGAAAATGCACTTAAAATCATGCACTTTTGGCCATTTATCATTTTCGTGTGTGTGTGTGTGTATATATATATATACACACACACACACTTCGTCTAACCGCCATCCTGCTCGAACCTTTGTTGCGTGAGTTATATAGCTGACTGCAAGAAGGAAGGTTCTAGCTATGGCTGACCCATGGAATGCTCTTTTGAAACCTTTGTCCGGTCAATGCGGGCGAAATTCCCGTCAAGGAAAGAAGAAAGAGGCCCTGGTGAACCGTCATAATTAGTGAACAAGTATAAACTTCGTTGTCCGATAGTATGGAGTACTGACCACACCGAGGGACAGGTGTATATATATTATTTTCGCTAATAGATAAAAATCTCAGTACGAAAAATGGAAAAATGGGATGTGCTTGGTGGACAAGAAAAAGAATCTTTTGTTTTTGCTTTCCTTTTGTTTGCGAAGACGATTCCGAGGGTTGGTAGAACGCATATGAGTAGACCAAGTTACTTTCAAAATCAAATCATCAATTCGTAGTTTCTACATTAGTGATTTGATTTTGTGATCCATTATAGATATTCTTTTAGTTATATTACTATCTTTTTACGACAGATTAGCAAAATACACAAGATTAGTGAATGAAACGTATGACATCTAGAGTTATTTTCTTCTAGCCAAATCATAAAAAACCATGTAGGATTATTTCCTCCCACGCGTTAGTATTATTGATGTTATATGATAGAAAATGTGCACACAAGCTTGACCATACACTTTAGCTTACACACAAAATAGCAGGACCATTGCCTATTTTCAGTAACATGACAGCCTTTTTGACAATCGACTAATATGGAAAATCAGTGGTGTACAAAAATATCGCTATTTCAAAGAAAGAAAAATCAAATAACGTAAGAAGGTTCTTAAAAATTAGAGATGTGGTCTATTTGTGAAACTCCCTTCTAGAAAATACAATTACTCCTTTATTGCATATTCTGGTATAGCAAATCACGGTAAAAATAGCGCGGGCTAGCCAGTTTTCGGACTGGTCATTCAAAAATAGTCAGCATTTGCAAAGTCATTGAAAAATAGCCACTATTTTGCTGCAACATGGAAAGTTCCATCATAATGTACTGGAGATTGGTGCACCTGTGTATGAACTTCCAGCATATTATGCCGGAACTCCAACATGCGGAAAGTTCCAGTATAATATACTGGAGATTGGAGCACCGGTGTTCTAATATCCAGTATATTATGCTGGACCGGTATATTATAGTGGAACTCCAATATATTATACTGGAGTTCCAGTATAATATATTGGAACTCCAGTATATTATAATGAAGTATTTTTTCGAATTTTGAACAGTGTTTTCGTTCAGATTTATCTTTACATGAAAAGTGACTAAACTTCGATTACTTCTAAAACTGTGGCTATTTTTGAATGACCACTTGTAAATCTGGTTATTTTTGAATTTCTCCCCAAATCACGACTAGTGGATGGCATTTGCTTGAAAGCATAAGTTCATACTTTTCTTTCTTAGGTGTAAGAATTTTAATGGAAATTGAAAACATCAAGACTAACATAAATTCGAAATTGACTTGTCATTCTCTGTCCATCAATCATGATATTTATTTATTTATGTATCCGATCCCCACCACAAATTAAAATGGAAATTTCTTGATCTATTTGTCCATTTTTTAAAATTATCATGAACTACATAAACTACTATGGCTAAGACTAAAGTTCTACTAGAAACATAGAACTAGTGTTATCCTTTTGTTGTTTTCGAAGGTTAATTCAAATTAATAATTTAACATGTTATAGAATTCTTTTTCCATCTTTTAGTTTACCAGACCATGCTCCTTATAAATAACTAAGTACTACTTTTTACGGCAGGTAACTTAATTAGATGGTGGAATAAAAAAATAATATATTATCAGTGCACAAAAGTTGAAGTACTCCGACAAAAATTGAAAAGAAACGATTTATCCTTATAAATAGATTATATTTTCCGCAAATCAAACTACTAAAATATTACTCGAACAACAAAAGCGATTGCAAGATGGATCTTTATAAAGTCAATGCAAATGTGCTCTAAAAATTATATGTTATCAAAAAGTAAATCCAAACACAACTTTTTCCCCAAATTTTCATTCAAAAAGCTTTTGGATAACTTAATTTTCTAGAAGAAATTTCTCCAGTCCCTTGGTATTTTAAATCCCTTTGGAATCTGGAATTTGATAGAAATAGTTGAGCAAATTAAATGTATCACGGAGATAGAATAATTGGTAGCGTCACCGACAAAGCAAAGCATTATTATTCAACTCACTCTTCGAATTATTTGTTGAATTAAACTATAATGCTTTATACGATTAGATAATATTGTTATTTCAAATAATTAGAAAATAGGAAGAGAAAAAATTAAGGTATATCTCATTGACTTGGTTTGCTAACAATAATACCTAATCTACTATAAAAGATTATTGATTTTTGGACAGTTGATTTTGACCATTTAGCTCGTGACCTAATCTACATGCATTACCCCTTTTTCGAGTTTGGTCATGTCCTTTGATAGCAAGAATTTAAGGCAAAATATAAAATTGGTTGGCTGGTCAAAACTAATTATATTCACTAGCTAAATAGTATATTAAAATATATATATTATACGTATATAATACTTGCTTATAAAATATATATATATATATTTCATCGGCTATTATTTTTTAGAGCAGTTAAAAATATATATTTCTCGAATTTAACACACTCTAATAGGATGAGTATGTATTCACTTACAAAATAATAGTGGACTCATTGATAGCTTTGGTATTCGTCCTCACTTCTCACTAATTTAAGGCTATAGATTCATACTACTAATTATTTCGTTAAATATAATGGATTCAATTAGATGTAGCATTTTGCCTCACCTCAATGTATTAGGAAGGGGGCGGTCCGACGAATTTTGTGGTCTAAAGCCAAATTTTATGAGGGGTCTTAACTTTTTTTTTAAAAAAAAATATTTATTTATTTGAAATCTATTTTTCAAGTGTTTCTTAGATACAAAATTATTAGTATTATTTTCTTATAGTCAATAACTCCTAATAAGTCTTTCTTAATTGACAATATAGCTAATCCATTTAATCTTTATTGAGATATTGTTGATCTTAGGTGAGATTTTATTAATTTTAATTTTGAAAATTTCTTTCCGCTAAAACGGCGGAAACAAGAGTTATTAACATTGTTCCGAAAATAAATCTAAACGACTAAACCATCAATATCAAATTGATTATTATGCTTTAAGGAACATTCGAGATTAAGGCAATATTTTTTTTTTCAAATTTTCATCATCTAGTGATTTTAATTTTTAATCGTTAAATAAAAGATCAAAAATATTTTCGCATGCTTTGAATTGTTCAAATCTATTTTGAAGTGTAAAATAGCCCTGTCTACTATGTATAAAGTAATCAGTTCCAAAGTACTCTTCGAAATTTTTTGAGATTTTATTATCAGCATGCTCATCAAATTGTTACTTCCGATATATCATACGTTTTTTTACGAAACTCGGGTTCAAAATGCATTTTAAGTGCAATTTTCTTGGCAAAAATTGTATCAGTTGCAAATCCTTCTTCTCTATACTTGTTAAAAAAAAAAAATTAACTTTTTCACTTCATATACCATTTTTAACTTATACATAGCTTATTACGTGTAATAAAAAAATGAGACTCCCATAAATGTAGAACCTAAAGCAATTATTTTACTTGCTTTATGGAAGGGCCGCCCTAGGAACCATTTTAAGTGAGGCCTTAATCTTAAAAGACGAATGTGGATTTTTCTCTTATTTGTTGCACATCAAATATTAGACCGATTCTATTGGACTAGACCATACGTGCATCAACTTTATGCTCCAACTTATATGTTGATTACCTTGATTGAAGCCCCAAACTTAAGTGACTATTTTGAGAAGCTTCAAGGTTTAAGAGTATACCTGTACCACAAAGTTCTCTCCTATGTGGAAGTCAATTATCATTTCTCTTGTTCCATTATTTTTTATTTGCAGGAAAGTAATAAATAGGGGAAGAATACGTTCAATATTAAAAACGAGGAGAATGAAGTGTTCTATTACAATTTAATAGACGCGATATTTTTTACTCACATTTGCTTCTCCTCTAAAATATATTTACATTTGAAGATACTATATTGTATCATAGAATCCACTTTTATTTTTTTATAGCACGTACAACAAATTGAAAGGAAACAAAAGAGTATCTGTTGCTAGTGCGAGGTGGCAAATACTTTGTGGAATTAGTCGACGTACATACAAGATGATTCGACTATTACGGTTATCAAAAAAAACAAAAGGGTAGAGTTTGTGGAATTGCATATACAATGTTCCATGATGTACGACAAAAATGGTCATAAATGGATTAAGGAGTTTAATTTTGAGAAATGTATATTTTCCAAAAATATAGCCAACAAAATGTATATTTTTTTTATATATATGTGAATTACATACAAAAAATATACATATTATGTACTTTTTGGCTAGAGAATGCAATTCGCCTAACCGGCCAATTTTGTATTTTGCCCTTTAATTTTGGGTTGGGCTAATAACATATAGGTTGGGTTCACTGCTCGAAATTTAAAAATAGCCAGATTTACAAGTGGTAATTGAAAAATAGCCACAATTTTAAAAGTAATAGTAGTAATTTAGCCACTTTTATGTAAAGATAAATTTGAATGAAAACACTATTCAAAATCCGAAAAATATTCCAGCATAATATACTGGATTTCTAGCATAATATACTGGAGTTCTAACATAATATACTGGTCCAGCATAATATGCTCGAAGTTCATACACATATGCTCCAGTCTCCAATATATTATGCTGGAACTTTCCGTGTGTTGGAATTTCAGCATTCCGTGTTACAACAAAATAATGATTATTTTTCGACCGTGCTATTTAAGCCCAATATTACAGGCCCAAAATGCAAAGGAAGAGAATCTAAACCAAAGTGGGTAAAAGTGTTAAGGAAATTCCAAAATCACCCACCACTGACCGATTACGATGCTGTTCTTTCCAACAAGACCCTTGAGCTTCAGAAGCTCGTTCCATTTTCCGCATCAATTTTGCAGCAAAACGATTACGTCTACAACAACAACAGCTACAATGCATTCCTCTGTTTCTCCTTCAAGAGAATCCCACAAAGTAAGCAGCAGTGGAGAAGCTGCCATTAGCGTTGAAGAATGGCAGGGGTGGGGTACCACATCTCCTATACCCGCTATGGTTACTCAGGTAGTTGATGACTTGAAGCTTTTGCAGAAAGATAGTGATGCAGATATGATTTTTGGTGGCAATCACGGCAAACTCTCGGTAAAAAAACTTCGATTTTTGAAATTTGAATGTTTTTTTAGCCAAACTTTGATGATTTCCCTATCAAAATGTCAGAAAAAGAGAATCTCAATTTTTTGCATTGTGAATTTGTTAGTTTTATCTTGACGGTTTACTCATAATTCACGCTATTGTATTTGGGCCTAGAAAGTACATTCAATGCTAAACGTAGGAATGCTGAATGCCACTTATGGGCGTACTCATCTCTGCCGTTGTAGAATGCTTTCTGATGGACCCTTTATTCAGTAGTACTACTAGTCGATACTAGATAAAGTGATGACTGTTTAATTGTTGATTGTCAAATTGCTTGAACCAAATGTTCTCAACTGTTTTTAACAACAATTTCTATTAATATCAACCAACTAGCCTCAATCCCAAACGAATTAGGGTTGGTAAGGAATCAGGTCTATTTCATTTCAAGTATTGCTCTTTATTTTGGTATAATTCATTCCAGTACTAAATATTTGTCTTTGAAGGCAAATTAGAATTTATCTAAATCTCACTTTCCCTGTAGGGTTTGCTAGGTATGCAGATGTCTGTGTTTGCAGCTCCTGTGCTTTAAGGTTTATTAACTCATATGGAATTTTTACTTCGATTATGTTAGGTTCTTTGTCAGGTTTGCATTGATTTTGAGATATTTAGATCTCTCAAGACACATCCGTTTCATATGAATTTAGGTCTACCTCATATCCTTTTATCAACTAAAATCATCATATTGTCGCAATGGTGGAAACGGTAAATCAAAAAGTCTATATGATACATGGTCAACCATCTTAGGTGACCTCACTTTTGTAGGGAAATGACATGGGAAAATGACAACAATACTGCAATAATATTATTTGTGAGCAGATACACGAATTGGCTTGAGTCGTGTTGGGCACTGTCCTAAGAAAGTATTCCAGCAATGTGAAATGTTTCCCCACGATTAAACAAGCCTACCTCTATTTATTTAGAGGATACAGGAATCAGCAAAGTCAAATAATAAATCCAGCAGGTTCAAAAATTGGAGAGAAGAATTAATAATAATAGGTAATGAATGTAGGAAGAAAGTAATGCTTAGCTAACTATAAAGAAGGAAGAAGCAAGATGAATTCTCGGTTGAGAATTGAGTGAGTATGATGGCTAGTCCAATAGGCAATTAGGGAGGTTGCATGTATGACAAGTATGGAGAGCAACACTTGTCCAAATATATTAGTCCACTTGGCTTTAATATTAACAAGTGTACCTAGTCTTCCATGCATGAAGACACATGGTAGATTTGCATAGCCACTTGTCAAAGCCCTTCAACACTTGGCTTTAAGGCTTCATGCAAGAAGCCACTTGGAAATAGATAGGACACTTTGTAAAATAAAAAGACATATGGCTATTTAAAATTTTGAAAATACTCCCACAACTTTATCCTCTACATGTGCTATTTTCACTCTTTCTGTGCAATTTGCACCCTTTGTTGGATGTGATCACTTAAAATCTTCTCCTCCTATATAATTACAAATTCATCTTAATATTTGCATTCTTGCAACATTCAATTTGTGTAAGTTGGATCTCAAAGGCCTAACATTCACTCTCATGTGATATTGCTGGTCTTGCATCTTTGCTGTAGAACATGCATTGCACTTCTCCATTTTATAACAACGATATAGTAAAGATCCTTTATTGACAACCCAATTGTTACAGTAACTTGTGGTATTTCTATGTGCGAAATGAAAAACTCACTTGGTATATCTAGTCTAATTTTACTCTAGTATTATATAAAATTTAAATACAATATACATAAAATTGATGATTTTAAATGAAAAAACAATGATGTTACCTTGAGAAAATGAATAATATTGGAAAAAGATAAAATTGGATTAAGCGGTATTGCGGTAAAGTACATTTTGGAGTTAAAGTTTTTTGACCTCTCAGCTTTTATTCACTTCATACACGGAAAGAGAGATCAAATATACAGAGGCAGAGTTAGGATATGAAGTGTGTGGGTTCTAAACAACAGAACCCTAACTTTTTTTGATTTGGGTGCAAATTTGTGAAGATGCATCTTTTTTCTTTTGTTTTAGTATTTTGGAGGAGCTTTTGTTTACAAAAAAGGAAAAGTGTAATTCTGATTTTGCAAGGAAACCAGTAGGCTCCTTTGTTTAGAGCTTTGTCGTTTCGTTCTATTTTATAATTAGTTTGTGCTTCTTTTTTTTGAAAAAAATAAAAGAAAACTTGGTAAAAAACACAAAAAAATGTGTTGCTTTCAAGGGGACTCGAACCTGTGTGCTTTCCATGAGAACCCACGGCCCTTACCACTGTACCCAGATGCATTTTGTTACTGGGTTCGGCGTGACATATTTTTATTTAAGCTATGAGTTTTTCAATACAATACAGGGTTCAAGAAAAAGTCACTGGGTTCGCCCGAACCCGCACCCACTGCTATAGCTCCGCCCCTGCAAATATATGACAAAGTGGAAGTAATGCTAAATAAATATATACGGTGCCGGGTGACCTCATAATGACTACCTATTCTCTTTAAGAAATTTCATTGCTCTACCTCGGGTTTGTTTGCCTCTTTCATAATTACTTGATTATTATTAGCTCATAATTCTGTTCTGATCCTTAGGGTGACTTCAAGGTGCAAGAGGATAAAAAGCATAGAGCAACATATCAGTCTTTAGGTGATTCAGAAACGAAACTCCAATTCTTTTCAGCTCGACAAATTGCATGTCGTGTGCTTGGAAGTAGGGGTTACCTTTGTCAGAAGGTAAACTATTTGCTTGACACATCAATGTTATGTTTTAAGATTTTATTCTTGTATTTTGTGTGAGATATATTCTGCATGAAAGCATAAAGAATAAGTATGTTGTGATCTGCACATTTTGCCTTAGAAAATTTCTTTTGTTTTTTCTTGTTTGACAAACAAATAGGTTTTGATGGTATCACATCTGGTTTTGTTTCTGTTGTAAATTTTTCAAGTGCTGGCTTCCCTCAGAAGATTGTATGTGCTCAAAACTTATTTCATGTCCTCTTTGGCATCGAGTACGGTTTTGGTTGTATATGCATCCAAAGGTACGAACTTTTCTTTCTATCCTTTTTCTTGTTTTTCCTTTACAACCTTTCATTTTCTTCTTATTTCACACTTAATTCTTCCTGTATAAGAATGTTTATATGAATATCAATTTGTTCTTTTGCAGGATTTCTTGCGACAAAATAACACAGGGAAGTTGTTGTGGCAAGTATTTGGCATTCAAGCTGCTACTTTGTGCCTCTATGGAATAGCTGAACATGAGGAAATGATGGGGGGTGCATTGAAGCTTGCAGGTCTTCATTTTATTTTAATTTGTTTGGTAATTTAATACTCTAGTCGAATGAAGCAGCTAGAGAGCTTGTCCAAGTATAATCCCTTGAAGTTGTCAGAAAAGTGCTCGTAACTACCACATGATTCCAAAAATGGATGCTTATGTTTTGTATGAAAAAGGTTGCTTACTACAGAATTTTGGAGTAGACCTCTTGTTGTGGTTGGTAAAATGATACAGATTATGTAATTTAGCCAAGAGTGTGAGAGGTTGTGCCCTAGTACCTGTGACCATCTGTGTCCCAAAAACAGGTATGGAAACTAAAAATTACATTTTAATAGCTACAATACTATACAATCTGTTAGTTAACCAATAATTCAAAACCAGTAGTTACCAAATTCAACTTTGTAAGCATGTGTCTGGTAGACTGGTATGCGAGTGTTGAGACAGATTTGAGATTTCTTGAGAACTATTGAATTAGGCATGTATGCATGTACATTCCTTTGAGCAAATAACTAGGTGGGTGCTCTGTCTCTACCACACAGGAGTCATGGAAATGTCAAAGATACCTGGGGCACCACATCTTCGACGAGTCTACTTTAGTAGAAAATTTTGCTACTTTTTTGTTAGTTTCCCTTGTAATTGTTTTTAGCATGTTTATCAGTTTTGATCAATTCTTTCCGACAATTTCTCGCTTGGACAATAAGAAAAAAAACAATTATTATCTTAGTCATCCGATGGACTTGTTGGGGTTAATTTTCTACGATGTATTGAAGAGCAGTAGGTACAGGCAAACTGAAGTTTGATGCCATGTTTAAATGTTAATGATAACGAGGGAATGATCACAGTTCTTTCCCGTTTTGTCAAAATTAGCAGAATACTTCATTATGATTGACCCCATTCATGTAGCATCAAAGAAGAAGATTGCTTATGGAGCTAAGTTGATGTTATGTATTCTGTTTTAGGAAAATGCTGTGTATTCTGTTCTCACTTTTGGCAGATCCTGCAGGGAATTTAGCTTTTGATTCGCATTTTACATTATTTTCAGGAAAAGATAAGGTTTGGTGCCTTTATCCCAACAAGAATGCACCAGCGAAGTCTGTCAAGGATAGCATGGCCGAGCTTTCTTTTTCACATGTAGAATGCCCTCCTGAAACTGTACGCTACCCTTACTTTTGACATGGAAATATGGCCAAGTTGTCATTGACAAGGTGACAAAGGGAAGCAAATGTAGGAATGGAGAGTCATTCACCTGCTTCTTTTTCTGGAAGCAATTATTTGAGACTTTGAGGAAAGTGAAAAGTCTTCCAAATAATTTCCATAATAGAAAATAATGGAATTACCCATAAGGGAGCTTTGGAGATATAATTTGGTGGTACTTCCCTTTCTCTTCTCAAGAAAGAGGAAGATTCAGCTATTTTCTTCCATCAAGCGAAAGATTCTCTTTATGATATACTCTACCCTCCCAAATCCGCCTTACTTAGCAGCCTACAAGGGCCTCTCCACTTTTTTGCTCCCTTGGTGACTCACTCCCACTTTATATTTGGAGGTGGAGGGTCCTTACTACTAAGTAGTCATCCTTTATCCTTGGCTAAAAGTATGGGCTGGCTACTTTGATGAAGTGCACTGAAAGAGTCATTATAATGATTATTAAGCGTGTATTTTCATGGTGCCATGCAGATTTATTTGAACATGTGGTTGCTAATAATATTTCATACAATGGTAGTGTGAGTGTACTTTTGCTGCTTAAACCATGTGATGGCGATCAATCCTGTCAACTTGTCTATGTGATATTCTCATTTTCCATTGCATGAGTGTTGACGTTTATGCTGCTATTTGTAGACAGATGGAGGCCATTCCTTGAATTTTATTCTAATTGATGGGACCTGGAGCAATTCGGGTGCAATGTTCAGCCGTTTGAAGGTACTTCAGCCAGCAAATGTAACTCTTTATTGCTTTAAAATCAAGTTTTCATTATGAAGCGACGAACTTTTTCATCAGCACGTAAAAAAGAAGAGATAAAAGAAAAAGAACGGAAATAATAAATTGAGATTGAGGTTTAAGTTTTAACCAATTAGATTAATGAGATTATATTATTGGACATTGAAAAAGCTTCTGCGTCTTGTGATGATAACTTGTTACTTTCACATACTTATTTATGCACAGATTTCAACTGCAGCTCTGCATGTTAGAGCACATAAATTTGCTAATAAAGCTCTATCTGGAGAAAAAAAGACAATTAATTTGTATAAGAGCTGAAATTGCAGAACTCTTGCATCTTCAGTGTACAGAAGTTAAAAAAACTCTTGTGTTTTACTTGTATAAAAGTTATTTTGATGGGTGAAAGTAAGTTCTATTGACAGAAAAGGGCACACCTGTAAGTGGCATATAGTAATAGTTATCTAGAGACTGGCAATTCTATCTCTCAATATGTAATCATTTTTCCTGATAATTTAAGATCGCTTTTTATTCCCTCTTATGTAAAACATGTAAAATGATTCTACAGTAAAATTACCACCATTCTCTTTCCAATTCCACCTGTCTCCAACTTCTTCCATTCTACCTTCTAAGCTGGATACCTCAAAAGGCCTCAACCCCTGCTCTCCTCATCTCCTTAGCCAAACTTTCCTTTTTTGTTCCCGTGGAGACGGAGAACATCTGCGAAAACCTGATATTGAGAAACATATCACTGCAGTCAAACGTATCCTCTCCCCTAATATTTTATAAAAGTCCACCCATCCCTTTGTTAATGTCTCTCCAAAGAACTGAGCTATGGAGTTATGGACTAGTTATAGCAGGGGTTCTTCATCTGCCTGTATCCACTCCATACTTGTCTTTGAGTACTCTCCAATACATATCTTCCTCAGTCCGAACCTTCAAAGCCACGTACAAGAGGGTCCTATTGAAGACCCTCAAATCCCTGATACTCAATCCTCTACTGTGTATTGGAGAACTTAAATGCCTTCAATCCACCAAAGAGAACCCCCTTCCCTTCTGATGACGGAGAAGTACATTGTTATTGGTTAAACATTTAGCAATACAGCAAAAGAGAAACACATGTATAAGTACAAGATTGTTGGATCCAAATGAGTGCCTTGGCACAACGAGTTATTCACAGTATTTCTCTTATCATGCCAAAGTTCCCCTCCGTCCCTTAGAAAATTACATTGTACTTTGCTTTGCTTTAATAGATAAGGTAAACAAAAGAGAACCACGTGTATTAAAAGTACAAGATTGTTAGTTGGATAGAGATGAGTGACTTTGTATAACTAGTTATTCACAGTATTCTTTAGTTCTTCTGTCATGCCAAAGTTGCCTTCCTTTTAGGGTTCATTTAAGTTCTGATTACGTGGATCAATTTCCCAAAGAAAAACAGTTGATCTTAGATATTTAATTGTTAGGACCGGTACGAGTTAATGTGGGGTGATGAGCTTCCTTGCATAATGCTGAACACAGGAGCATCCTTGATGCATAAACTCAGGTGAATCACATGATCCGAACTGCAGCTTATTTTTGTGTTCGTTCCTCTTTAGTACTTGCCTTTCTGCCTTTCCTAACTCATGTGTAATGTATTGGCCAAGGGAAGACCGCAACCATCATGGGATCGCACATGTACAGCAGCAGCGGCAATAGGCCTCCTCGATGAGCTGCATGACCTTCCAAATTTTGTTTCCTATGGACTGGATAAACAGGCTAAAGCAATTGAAGATGCAGTGGAAGTTTTGTTAGAAGCACTTACAGCTCGACGGCTTCGCATGGGTAGGTCCATCACCCGTAAACAAAGACACAATCGCGACATCCTTTAAGAATAGCAGCAGTTGTTTTTCACCTTTCTGGCAGATTGACATCAGCAATTTTGAAGATGCTATGCCACATACACAGAGCAGACGGTCAATAGGACTAACATGTTTTCATAGAGAAAGAATAACCAGTTTGAGCTCAGAAGATCCAGATCATTTTGGACAGTTTTGATTTTCCCGGTTCTTAAACAATTTTTTTGTCACGAACTGTCATGAAACTGTCTCCGTATAGGTATGCTGTTCTCCATGTTAGTAGGGACAGTCTTTGAGTTACAAAAGAAAATGTCATGAAACTGCTGGTGGTAGTCATATAAAATAGACATCAGAGGAACAACAGTTGGTTCTTGAGTAATGAGCATACTCGGAATCCTCTGTTTTTGCTTTTGTTTTCTTGGTTATACTTTAAAATCCTTTCATTAGAAGCAATGGTTTTTGAGAAGGGAATCGATTGATGTTTAAAATAAATCAGGTTAGGGTTCTGAGCTCTCCAGAATGCAAATGACGCTTGATGCTGCAACAGCTAACTTTATTTCTTTATAAAGATATTCTGCACTAATTTTAGATCTTAGATCCGACTTTTGCTCTACTTATAATTCTTCTCCTGATATCAATCTATACGCTCTTTAGATCCATAATTTGTTGTATTGGGTTCATCATTAAAAAAAATACACGTAGTAATGACAGAAAGCTTTGATCAGTACCAAGTTACTTGATCCTATAAACTATTCCCTGTCGTGAGATCACATAAGTCCATAGGATCGATTATTGAATTTTTTAATTATGAGTAAAACATGAGATTCATTTTAATAAGGATGATATCAACTACTACTAATAACCGAAGGGTGGACATCTCCTTCAATCATGGATCAATGTCTAGTCGGATTAGATTGACTTGATGTCCATAGGGCAGTTGTTACTAAAATAGCCTGTCTCTATCTTTTTGTTTGTTCGAAATTGGGATATACTGAAAGCTTTATGGCACAATTTAGCGTCCAAGGGATGTAACAGGTGTAAAGATAGAAAAAAAAAAGGATCAAGAAGATGCTCATCCTCATAAAGAAAGTGGGGGAACTGATATGAATAGCATAGCTGAATAAGCATATGCTTTTTAATTTTAGTAGGACGTAGGTGTGGGTTCTATTCTCAGGTCATATTCTTCGTTAGATTTTGTGCGATATTAAGAAGTTTTTGGTCAAGTCGTTCGTTCAAATATACACATGTCCTAATTTGTTAATTTGCAAAAACAAAATTAAAGCAAATTCTTCGAAGTTAAACAAGGATTAAACTTTTGTAATTGAGATGCAGCTTTCGTGGCTTCTTTTTTGCCCTTATTATGAAAGATATGCCAAACTATTAATCTGTTCAGCTGCCTTGTTAGTAGGACTATAGCCATAATTAAGTTTGATAGACAACCATTAATACATTTTTACTTTATATTAGGAAAAGATGTAACATTTAACAAACTTTTTCGTATCTCATTTTCCCCCCTACAAATAAATGTAATAGCGAATCAGAAAGAATCTGTATTGACTTCCAATCTTATCATAATTCCATAGAGATTTCCAACTTAGCTTTTAGGAAGTATTTTTTTGTTAATGCCAGATTTTCTTTACAACGAGAGTAACAAAGCGTTTTGCAAGCTAGGCGCACTCTTTCATCAAATCGATGTCGTTGGTCTCCAATGACAATGACATTATAAAAAGGAACACTGAGAAGTTTTAATGATGAATGTTTCAAGAAGCCACGTTTAGACATGGTACAAATTTATATGTGTTTAGACCAACCTAGTAAATGTACGACACATATCTTTACAAGTATAGTTATCACTAAATTATAGTTAATTAATGCACATCATCACCTTAATTAATTACTATCCATAGTATGTTAGTATGATTTCGTGTAAACATTCCGTACAGGTAAGTATTTATCGACATGATAAAAATTTACCCTCATTAAATGTTTAAACCAACCTCGTAAATGCACGACTGACTCTTTGACATCGGGCGTGGCACAACTATGGCAAGGATTGGGCGTGATGGCCTTGCTATTGGCCTATGTGTGGGCAAAATGATCATGCAGGCAATGGACAAGACAATATCATATGGGATGTTGCGGGCAGGTATTGGCCAAGGTCTTGCGATAGGCAAGACATGCTTGGCAAAGGCTTGACAAGATAGTGTGGGCAAAGTTGGGGCGGCATAGCACGACGTACGTGCCAAAGTCGGTGGCACGGGCACTTCGGGTTATGGCAGCACCAAGTGCGGGCTAAGCTAAAGTACGGCAGTGCGGGATGATGGCAAAGTCTTTCAATAGCTAAGGCAAGGCTATGTGAAGGAAAATACGAGCAATGACATAGGTGAAACAAGGGTTGACATGGGCAAGGCAGAAACTCGGCCAAGGCATGTGCGGGCGGCAATGGCATCGGGCATATGCGGCCAAATCATGGGCGGCGGATTGCGGATAAGGCATTGGTGCGGAGCAATGTCAAAATGAGCCAAGGCTGGGCGCAATGCCATCCTTGGGCGTGCATCAACTGACCAAGTCAAAAGGGCACATGCAGTGCACATGCCAAAGCAGTTGGCTGTTTCCTTTTCGTAACCACCTTTACCCTGTCTGATTTATGCTTGTATCCACTACAATTTCGTGTAGAACATGGCCTATGTAGTTGGGGATGTCAACTACAAGATAAGAACATATTTAGTCTTAGCACGACAAGTGGCAAAAGCTGTAGACAACAAGTGTCCATGTGTTGTCAAGTCCTAAAGGCTTGCCTATGTGCTATAAATAGGTGCCTTTAGACTTAGTCAGATGGTGTGTGCAATTTCGTGTGAAGTTTAAGTGAGAAACAAGAGTGAAACGTGAGGGTTTCAAAAGGGACTAAGGCTAGGCATTGGGCAGGTTTTAGTGTTGATTAAAGAACGACTTGTGTTCTTCGTCAAAAGTGGGGCTGTGGTCGAATTGTGATCATAGTCAAGTGAGGGTTCACATGTCTTTACAAGCATGATTATCATAAAATTATAGTTAAGTACTCCCTCCGGTCCACAATAAGTGACCAATTTATTTTGGTCACGCCCATTAAGAAAATACTAAATTCTATACAAAAATACTTAGTATGACTACACTATCCTTAATTAAATATTTAATGTGAGGAGTAAGAAAACTTTTTAAGGATACGTACATAAGGATAATTTTGTAAAAACAAATTGAATTTTTTCTTGATTATATAAATTGACACTTATTTTGGACCAAAATAAAAAAGCAGATTGGTCACTTATTGTAGACCGGAGGGAGTAATGCACACCATCACCTTAATCAATTACTAACCATGGTAGATTAGTGTGATTTAGTGCAACATTCGATGCATGTAAGTATTTATCGATGCAGTAAAAATTTACCCGTATTGGGTGTTTAGACAAACCTCGTAAATGCACGACACTCGTCGTTACAAATATAGTCATCGTTAATTATAATTAATTACTATATATTATCATTTTTACTATGATTTAGTATAAACATCCGATATAGGTGAATATTTAACGAAACCGTAAAAGTACTTGGTCTTTGAAACTTGAAAGTGTATGTGACTTGAACCCTCTTGCTTACCGATTAAGTGCATATTCAAACATCTACTGTAACAAACTTCCAAAGGAATATATTTCTAGACAAAAGTATTTCGAGTGAATTGTACAATAATATGACCAATTTTTTTCCCTGATACTTGGTTAGAAGAGCAAGTGGTCATAAAAATGTAATTACATGCTTTTAGAAAAAAAAATAAAAGCCACTTGCAGAAATGAATTTGTGACGTTGCACCTATTTGACTACCAGCCTAACTAATCTTATGCAGTTATTTTAGCTTTTTCAGATTTTTCAATTCATTATTTTTTTATATTTCACTTCCCTTTTCTTTTTCCTTTGTGCTACATATTTTCCTCCCAGAAATGGTTGTGCGCAAATTAAAGCACATGTACTACAAAAATAATTGCATTAATTTTCTGAAAAAGAGTGATATACGTCATGCCATTAAACGCCACGTAAAAAAGTACATTAGGTGGTCAAAGCTATAGTCATTGTCCAACATTTGCACATAAAATTAGAAGTACAAAACCAGCACAAAGATCCATTAAATCAGGACAACAAATATGAACTGTAATATAACGAGTTTGAGTTTCAGTCAAATTGGAGTTATCATCTTGATCACTATTTCCTCATCTGGGGTTTCCCCCAAATTAAAAATAAAAATAAAAATTACAACCAGAAACAGATGAAAGAAAGAATTTGTTGGAACTTTGATCCTTGAAACTATTGTGTAATTTTAGTACAAATTCAGAGAATTTAGCCCTTAATAGAGTCGTCGTTGATGGGCTATTTGTATCAATTATCATACAATTTTTTTTTTAATCTCTTATATCTACTATACTCCTACTATCCAGCAATCCAAAACTTTTTTTGATTTGCCAATTGTAAACTTATCTGTGAGCAGTGACCAGCGTCTCAATAAACCTCAATCCATCAAATTTGGGCGCAAAATTATCTGAAGATGGTGATGATTTCACAGGCTTTGAACAATTTCCATCCTTTTTCTTCAAACTATCATCCTGAAAATAAAAGAGAATTCAAGATTTAAATTCAGTGGATGCGCCCTTTTAATAGGAACACACATATTAATTAAATGATCAAAGTCCAAATTCAAGACCTATTACTTTATATGCTACATGGTAAAAAGTGACAGCCTGGTGCATATGGTATCCGGTGTTTATGCAAGATCAATGGAAGAGTCGAAGGGTCGCACCCAAAGGGTGTGTCATACTGACAACCTAATCTATTGCAAGCATTACTGACTACTTCTACTGTTCGAACACGTGATTTATAAGCCACACATAGACAAATTTACAGTTGCTCAAATAAAAGAAGATAACTTTCTCTCGACATTCAAGTGATGCAAAAACATGAGAGAACGAAATTACAAACAAATTGAAGTCTAACCTGATGAAGAGAAATTCGAACTTTGGAAGAAGAGGTTGTGGTAGTAGAAGAGATGGCAGCAGCAGAAAGAGAGGCTGCTAAAAATCCTGATTTCTTCATGTTATTTTGGATGGAATTAATTGTGACGCCGGGCGACGGCGGAAAGTTTGATCGGATGGTTGGGAAGAACAGTTTATAGTAAGTTGGGAGGAAGTTGGAGAGTTATTTATATAGGAGTTGGAACCATTGCGTTGTGTCATATAACTTTGCCGCAACCATTCTCTACCTTAAATTTATTTGTCTTTTTGATTACATTCTTGCCCTTGCTTTGACTTTCCCATTCTCTCCCTCTATATATAGTACTCTTCTTTTTACTTTTACTTGTCCGCTTTAAACTTTTCACTCCATTTAAGGAATAATAATTGTAATATGTATTTTATTATATAACTCCTAATAATAATAACATTTCAAAAGGCTTGGGAATAATTTTGAAAATGAGTAATTAATGATAAGAGTAAAACCGGAAAAAAAAAAATTATCTTTCTCTTGATTTAATATAGTAGACAAGTAAAAAAGTGAAAATATATTTTTAGTATGGTGGACGAGTAAAAGTGAACAGAGGGAGTAGTATTTATTTAAGATATATGTACACCATTTTTTTGTTATTACTATATTGTTAATAATATTTCAAGGAATTTTTACATACCTATACATTATTGGAAACTTTATTACCCTTCATACACAACTTTTAATTTAATTACATCCTATATACAAATTTACCAATTATATGCATTTTAGAAATTAAATAAGTATCTATTTATATTAGGAATCAATTATTTCTCATCCTTATTCTCTCTTCCTCATGCTCTCTCTCTCTCTCTCTATCTCTCTATCTCTCTATCTCTCAATCCCTAAATCTAGTAATGTAGAGCAAAGGAAAAGAGAGCAACAATTTCACCATTGACAGTCATTAAAAAGCTTTGAAGCTTTGAATTCGAATTTGGATTTTCAAAAATATTATTTGTGTGAATTGGGTGTTGTTGCAAACAATTGACAATTCTCTTTATGTCTCCTCTATCTCTCAATCCCTAATTCCAGTAATGTAAAACAAAGGAAAACAGAGCAGCAATTCTACCATTGACAACCATTAAAAAGCTTTGAAGCTTTGAGTTCGAATTTGGGTTTTCAAAAACCATCATTTGTTTGGATTGGGTGTTGTTGCAAATAATTGGGAATATGATTTGGAGTTTATATCTCAATTTTGGGGGTGTTTTGGTGAAGATTAGATTTGATTTTTGCTGAATTTCAGATTAAAACTCGAAGAAGAAGGAGAAGGAGAAGAAGACATGACATACATAATACTTACGAAATTGTAGTAAAGTTGTAGAAAATTATATTATGTTGTTTATATACATTTTTTTATTT
This sequence comes from Nicotiana tabacum, assembly GCF_000715075.1. NCBI lineage: Eukaryota > Viridiplantae > Streptophyta > Magnoliopsida > Solanales > Solanaceae > Nicotiana > Nicotiana tabacum. The sequence goes on along the minus strand of NC_134089.1, from coordinate 134,864,348 downwards.
AAATATTGTATGAAAGTTGAATAATATTGTATAAAAATTGTATTTAAAGTTGTATGATATTGTAGTCATATAATTGGGTAAAAATAATATATCAAAATTGTAAATAAGTTGTACAATATATAATTAGTTTTATGAAATTTATTTTTACTATGTAGAAAAATTGTATTATGTTATTTATATGTATATATATATTAAATGTTTCTCTCACAGGTCAGAATTTGTTTGGCCAGAGAAACAGTTGAAATTGATGTATATATATACTCACCAATATACCATTGTTGCTTCTCTAGACAGTGTTCTAGTTTGACTTTAAAGGTAAATTAAAATTTCACCAATTTTAAAAGTGATATCAGTCTTGACAGCAACTTAACCATTTTATCAAAAGAGGAGTTAACATTACTGGTCTGTTTCGGAAAGAACCTTGTGATGGAGTGAGAATTAAGTTACAAGAAGATGACCTAAATAGGTGGTCTTAATCCTTGAAACTACAGAGAAAAGAACTGACCCCCTTTGGGTATATACCCCAACAATGAAAAGAATTTCATCGTTTAATTTAACTTAGAATAATAGCTTCCATGATTACCGTATATTAAGGGAAAGAAAAATAGGAAAGAGAAGAGGAGAGAAAAAAAAAATAAAAAATGGTGTAATTAAATCCCTTAATTGGACGCACAAATAATGGATTTAGGAGCCTTTTAAGGTGGATTGTATATATTTTGTAACTAAAATATGCTTAGATTGGATAAATACCAAAACATAAATATTTTTCGTAATAAGATTTCAAATAGTGTATAAGAATGGAAATATCTCATATTTTAATGCTGTTGGACCAAAGAAATTCTTCCGTAATTGCATGGATGTGCATCTCCCCTTCTGATTGAACCGTCTAGCGATCTAGTAAGTACATGTGTTCTAACTTCTAAGCCTGGCTTATAGGGAATGTGATCAAAATTGAGAAACAAATTTACATGCTGTTTATCTCGGAAATACGAGTAATAACTAAACTTGTGTATGATTTTAAAGATATGTGATTTAATTCAATACTAATTAATAACCAAGAAATCAAACGTATAAGTTAAGGAGATAAGTTGAATCAAACCAATATTTAAGCAGGTCTCGACCTTGAGCTGGGATGGCCTCGAGGTTGGTCAACAAGAACAGTAAAATAAAGACAATAAAGTTAAGAGGCAACTCTGATGAGTAATGAACAAGAAAGTAAGAGAGTATATTCTTTTGACAATGATTGATGATGGTTACAAATGATTGGGCTCCCCTTTACATAGTAGGGGAACCCTAAATGAGGTACATTTCTATTTACAGAAAGGAATCTTATTAGGACAGTTGTCTAATCGCCTAGTACGGATTCGTACGAGTTTGTACTAACTCGTACGAATCTATTCCGAAATTTACGCCATGACCTTGGAGACGTGGGGAGAAATCATGCTCTTCTGTAACAAACCCATAATAGCATCATCTCGGGGTTGGTCATACTCGATTTCGGTGCTCGTCACGTACTCCGGTCTTCGAGTCTTGTACTTTGTCATCGAGCTCGGGCTTAGTCTATCGGCCTCAAACTCGACCCATCCTGAACTCGGGCTTGAAGCGACTCTTCGATCCCGTGAAATCGGGCATACCTGATTTCAACCGTATACAGATAGTCCCCGCGTTTCTTAGAGTAAGATGATAAGAAACGATTGTTCCTCGATCCTCCGATGCCTCGATCATGATGTCAATCTCGTGACGTCAGCGACTGAAGTGATTGAAAGGTCTTGTCTGCATAGTTCCCAAGGCCATTAATTGAAGGCGGATGATGGTCAGCCGTTGGCTTCCCCAAACCGTTAAAACAACCACTATAAATAGGTCAATTTTACAACTTTTACAATCTTTACTTCTCAAATCCTTCTCAAACCTTCACTAGCTTTTTCATCTTTCCTGAGTTCATCCTTTCCTCAACATGTTCTTGCTACAACATCAACTTCTTCTCTTCTTTGAATTTCTCAATAGTAATGACCAAAACATCTAAAACCGTTCCTCAGAAAGAAAAAGCTTCCTTATCATCGTGGCCGGCCATAGGTAGAACGACGGTGCCACCTCGTATCGAGGAATGTATTCTCGGGCCATGCGAGCTAACTTCCGATTTGAAAATCAATAAGTCTGCATCGGTTCCAGGCCGATGTGAGCCCATGCCTCGATACTTCTACCTGATAACTGAAGATGAATTTAAGCAGGTGAAAGAGGATTGTAATTGGGGGTAAGGATGTCGTGATTCCTTACCCCGAAGAGGACATCACCACCCATAAAATAGGGTACTTAAGTGTGTATACCTACCCTTTCACATTGGGTCCCGTAGATCCATCACTGGGTCCCGTAGATCTAGTCATTCTTGATTTCTGCCACCAATATCAGGTGACACTTGGTCATATCTACCCTTCTTTCTGGCGCATCATCAATTTGATCAGGTACTTCTCGGGCCAGATTGAGGGGATGCCCTTTACCCTCGACCACCTAATCAGACTGTATAGCCCTCGCCTTTATCGAGGCGGTCTGATAAAGCTCCAGCATTGATCCTCGAAGTTGCTATTTTCTAGCATCGATGAGGACAAAGACCGAGGGTGGATGAGCCGGTTTGTCCAAATCAGGACTTCTGACTTGATTCCAGCTGAGAGGATGTCATTCCCCGATGAGTAGAACATGAAACGTAAGTACAACTTATCGATGATGATTACCATTCTGCTTCCCTATTCTTCCTCGATTTAACTCCCTTTTTTTATGATGCAGCTGCCCCTTGGTTCCCTGGTGCGATTCCTGACCTTGCAGGTTGGGTCCGACAACTTGCCTCTACCTCTTCATACGCGAAACACAATTGGTGTTATTTGGCCAAGGGTCGGTGGGAAGCTAAAAACTATGGTGAGTTCCCTTGTTCATATATTGGTGTTTCTCAGTGAATATACTAAGTTAAATCTTATGCAGGCCTCGGAGACTTCGTTGCTATGCGGCCGCCCCCGCCCGGTGAAGAAGAAATCCCAAAGCCAACCAAGGAGAAGAAACGGAAAAGGGCTTCGCTTGCGAGTTCCCTAAAGCCCAAGAAAAGTAAGGCTCGAAAGCCTAGGGCCGATCCTGCGACCCTATCTGCAGGAGCGGTCCAACACTGTTACATCCCATGTTTTCGTACGTAAAAGTACGACATAAGTAAATTGATTGAAGCTCGAAAAATGAGATTTTATATCCCGCATTTTCGTATGTTAAAGTTTCGTTATAAGTTAATCGACGTAAGTTCGAGAATGAGATTATTTTGAGATTACAAGTATTATGTTATTTCAAACAAGTGATGAGTAAATTCGTGAAGGTGAGAGGGTAGACAAATCGAAGAAAATAAATTTTATCGAAGTTTGATATTTTAGGATAAAATACAACCCGAGCTAAAATACCCGGTATTTATGGGCTAGTACCATACAAGGTACCATATGGCCATGATAGTAAGGTGTATAAGGTATATTAAAAGTGAGTAATATTATAAGTAACTTGAGATAATTCTTAATTATGTGGATAACTGAGTATTTATTGATTTTAGTGGGAGATTAACAATTAATTAAGATAATTGGTGGTTAATTATTGGACCAAAATACATAACGTGGAAGCAAACCCATCTAAGGTTTGTGACTCATAAATCACTATGATTAAGTGGCAAGTCTTAAAGAGCATGAGTCATACTCATTAATAAAGAAGAGACATATTTATTCTTAAAAAAACATGAGTTCACATAAGCTAGAAAAACTCTAAAGCTCACACTTACGGCTATAATGATTAGAAACCTTTAACCATTTAAACTACGATAAATTATGTCTATACCAAATTTGATGATATGAACTGTAAAAATAATAAAGCCTAAAAGCTCACCCAAAGTAACGAGCATCTTCTGCATATAGAGTGATTGCTTTCGTTGTGTTCATATCAGCTATATAAGTTCGTATGGATTTAGAGGGATTATTCGGAGAACCGACTCACGTATGTTAAGGCTATTTCTTCTTTATTTTTGGCATGATTTATACGACACGAATGAAATGAGAAAATGCACAACTTCCATAAATGACTCTATTCATAAAAATACTAGAGATGTTTATGTTCTTGATTCCCCATGTATCATATTATTCTATCATCTGTTCATGGGTCTCAAAAATACGTAAGTTGGTAAAATTTATTTCATGATATTAATCAGAAGCATAATGGTCTTATGACGTACCGAGAGATTTTATTAACGTATTTCATATGAATTTCACGCATTTATACATGTACATTGGCCCATGACCAAGATGGCGTTATATACGCGTATATATATGTGTGTGTGTATATATATGGGATATGGAAAAGGTTATGGCGTTATATACGCACCACTACCTGATCAGCTAGTATACGTTGATAATTTTGCCTACAATGGCCGAGATAATATGATGGGATGCCCTCAGAGGCTTCATGATGTTACAAACACATGTACCTATGCACGACATGATATTCATATGCATATGCATGACACTATAAGTATTTCATGATTTACAGAGTTATCCAGACTTACAGGTTGAGTCATTTACTCCATGTTCTTCCATGTCTTTTATATACTCATTTATGTGCCTTACATACTTGGTACATTATTCGTACTGACGTCCCTTTTGCCTGGGGACGATGTGTTTCATGACCGTAGGTCCCGTTAGACAGAATAAGATCCCTCCAAGTAGGCTATCAGCTCAGCAAAAGGTGTTGGTGCACTCCATTTGCTCCGGAGTTGCTTCTTTGGTCTGTATGATTATTACATATATTGATTGGAATGGCGGTACCCTATCCCGACCTTTATGGTATTATGTATTCTTAGAGGCTTGTAGATAGATGTCATGTACATGAAAGTTTGTATGGTCTTGTCGGACTATGTTTAATGTGCGAGTAATCATTTTGGTCTTATAGGCCCATATGTATTATGTATACGTTGGTATTACATGTTTTATTCTAGTTATCATACGATAGCCTTTCCGTCTCATTTACTTTTAATAGCATTATACGAAAAGATATGTTATGTTGGTATTCGATTGAGTAAGGTATCATGTGTTCGTCGCAGCCCATCGGTTTGGGTCATGACAAACACCTTCAGGATGACGAGGAGGAGGGAGAAGATGACGACTGCCTGTTGGTAGCTCGAAAAAGAGGAAGCACTGAGGCTTCGAAATCCGCCGAACCATTGATGGCTGATGCGGTTCATTCTCAAACTGAAGAAATCTCGGAGGGGAGTTCAAGTAGAGTCCCCGACCCATCGGGCGGCAAACAAGCACCTCATCTTGGAGGTCATTTGACGGATGAGACCGATGGGCCTAGTTCCGAGGCCCTCCAAAGAGAAGATAATATCCCTATTGAATCACTTGGGATAATCAACATAGATGAATCGCCACCCGGCCATGTGTTCTCCGAAGGGAAATTCCAAGATGCCCAGGCCATGAGGACTCCCGATGTGGGAATGACCCACGAAGGGAATGATATTTTCCAGGAGTACCTTGCAGGGGTCGAAGATGGTCCCAACCCTAACGCGTTGTTTATCTTTGATGAGGCTTAGAGGCTTCTCAAACAAGTAAGTTTCTATCTTCATAATTACGCTCGAGTTTGATTCTTATTTTTCTAAGTCTAACTTTTTCTTTTCGTGTGAAGGACGTGATGCTCCATCGAGAAGAATTTTCCAAGTCTGGAGCCGAGCTTGCTCGATGTGAGGCCGAACTCAAGAAATTCGTTGAAGAGAGGGACAGACTTAAGATCCTCTATGTCAAAAATAGGGGGAGATTAGCGATCTTCGATCTGAACTGGCGAGGCCTCATCAGGAACATACTGAGCTTATTGAGCAGGTAATGCAACTTTTTGGGAGTTAGTTGCATGTTTATTTGATTTAGTGACTAATGCTTTCAGCTTTGCAGGCCCAGCAGAGGGCAAGCTGGTGGAGCAGCTTTGAGAGGAGATTAAGCTAAAAAAGGCCGAGACCCTGGGATGGAAGCAGCAAATGGGCTATCTTGCCTCGGAGAAAGAAACGCTTCGGGCCCAGTTGGCTTCGGTTGAATGTCATCTTCAAAATGCAAAAGGGGAAAGCTTGGCCCGGAGCCGAAAGTTTGAGGAGCTCGAAGCTAAATCGGTCGCCGAGTGTGCGAAGGCCAAATCTGAGGTAGAGGCGTTTGTGGCCTCTTATTGAGCTGATGCCGAAGCTGCCAACATTCGGGCACAGGAGATCTCCATTGCTGCTGAAGTCAAATTGTCATGTGCTCTCGATCATGCCCGGCGACAATCCCGGAAAGAAACTCTCGAGGAGGTGCACGCTCGTGGCTTTAACCTCTCAGCTGATATTGAAAATGCAAAAGCTCTAGAGGACGAGGCTGCCGCTTTACTCTCCGATGATGAAGACTCTGCTAGTGGTTCTGATAGCGGAAGAGATGAGACGAAGTCCCCAAGGGAGAAGTCCCCGAAGATGCGGCTCCCAACGATGCAGCTCTCGAGGATGCGGCTCCAAAGTGGATTACGTTCTTAGGTTTTTTTTAATTTTTTTGGTATAAGGCCCCTCGTGGGCACTGTAAATACCCTTTATAAATATAAGGAATTCCCTTTCTTTCTGCTTCATCTCTGATTTGTATTAAATTCTGCTTCATCTTTATTTTGTGAAAAAATTTGATCTTATAACTTCAATGATCAAGTGAGCACTGGCTTGGACTCAGAATAGAACAAACCCTTAGATTTTTTAGTAATCAATGAGAGGTCTTTGAACTTATAATAGAATACCTCTTAAGGTTTTTTGATAACCCTCGAGTTGTGCTTAAGTCAATTTGATGCTAGCTCGGGATGATGGGACTCTTGGGTCAGAGTTGGGTGAGAGCAAGGTCTCGAACTCTACATGTTTCGGCCCTTAGGCTCTTTTATATTGTCCCTTAGGCTCTTTAAGTTGGGCCAATTCGGCCTCTAAAATGGCTACAATTTTTCCCTCTTTTCGGCTAAAAGACTTAGTGAAAATTTCTTTATGCCTCAGCATGTGCTTTTTTTACCCGTTGGGTTTTTCGAGTTCAATGCTCAGAACCCATTTGTGTTAATACCTCTCGAGGATTTTTCGAAGGCTGATATTATTGAAGCCTACAAATTATTCGAGGGTTGATTTTATCGAAGCCCCTTTTTATTTGTTTTGCCGAGGGTAGCCTTATTTAACCGATTTTTCAAAGTATTTGAAGGCCTTTAACTTATGGTGGAAGTCGGACGTCTCCGAGCCGTTTTATTTAGGCCGTAGCCTTTTTGTATGACCGTAGTCTTTAATATGGACGCAGCCTTTGGGTGTGTCTCTTGGACTTGTTTCTCGATAACCTTTCGAACATGTCCGAAAGGTTAGTCCCCGAGTATGATGGCCTTGGCCTTTGAGTCGAGGGATGCCTCTTTGAGGTCTTATAAATTCGAGTTTAGATATTCTAATGTGTTGACTATCGATGACAGTCCCCGAGTATTCGAGGTGTATTTACGTTTTGGCCCTTGAGTCGTTTCTCACAGAATCACAAGTATGGAGTTCGTATAATAGCAAATTTCTTTGAGACACAAAGTGTTTTGATATAGAAGGAATGCTTCTTTGAATAATTGGTACATGCGTACATGTTTTGCCATCGTGGCTCGACTATTCTATATGGATACGGTTCATCTGACCGTTTGGCTATCGAGGGCCTCTTTGGCGTGAAGTATTTTCCTCGAAAATATAACCTCCGAGGGTGATGCCCCCCAATATTCGAGGTTTATTGAAAAGAAGCCTTGGATACTGTTGAATTCTCCTTAGGTAGCACATAGTTGTTGCCTCGTCGTTAAAAACCTCGCCGGAAAAACCCATTTGGGATAAAACCCGATCTAAGGGAACAAGAGTACAACGTGCGCTTTAAAATCTAAGGTCTTTATGTAGAAAGGTGCCCTCGGCATCTTCGATCGAACACCTGCAATGAGTTAGTTTTAGATACAAATGGAAAAAAGGAGAAGGTCATACCTTAGTAGTAGTATCGTTTGAGTAGTGATATATTCCAATTGTTTGGCAATTGTTCGCCTTCCATTATGCCAAGTTTGTAAGATCCTTTACCGATAACTCCTATGACTCGGTACGGTCCTTCCCAATTCGGGCCTAGTTTCCCTTCATTCGAGTCTCGAGTATTGAGGGTGACTTTCTGTAGAACTAAGTCCCCGATTCTGAAGTGTCGGAGGTTGGTCCTTCTATTATAATATCTTTTGATCCTTTGCTTCTGCACGACCATCCGAACAAGTGCAGCTTCTCGTTTTTCATCTAATAGCTCGAGGCTAGTATTCATAGCCTCGTTATTTGGTTCCTCCGATGCATGTCAAAATCTGGCGCTGGGTTCCCCTACATCGACTAGAATTAAAGCCTCGAAGCCACATACTAGGGAGAACGGGGTTTCCCCTGTGCTGGACTTCGATGTCCTTCGATATGCCCAAAGAACCTTGGGCAGAGCTTTCCTTTAGCGTCGTTCAACCTTTTCTTCAAGCTTTGAATAATAGTCTTGTTTGTTGATTCGGCCTGCCCGTTTCCGGTCGGATGATATGGTGTTGATAAAATCCTTTTTATTTTGTGTGCCTCGAGGAAATCTGTTACCTTACTGCCGATGAATTGCTTGTCGTTGTCGCATATGATTTCGGCAGGTATCTCGAAATGGCACACGATGTGGTCCCAGATGAAGTCAATAACTTCTTTTTTATGACCTTCTCGAAGGCATGTGCTTCCACCTATTTAGAAAAGTAGTCAGTCATAAACAAAATAAATTTAGCTTTACCTAGGGCCGTTGGTAGAGGGCCGACGATATCCATTCCCTATTTCATGAAAGGCCACGGGGACAGGACTGAGTGAAGTTGCTCTCCGGGCTGATGAATCATCGGTGCAAACATTTGACATTTATCACATTCTATAACAAACTCCTTAGTGTCTTTTTCCATGTTATCCCAGTAATATCCTGCTCTAATAATTTTGCAAATCAAAGACTCGGTGCCGGAGTGATTCCCACAAGTGCCTTCGTGGATTTCTCGTAGAACATAATCGGTATCTCCCGGCCCCAAGCATACTGCCAATGGTCCATCGAACGTCCTCCTGTATAATGTTCCATCTTCATCCAATGCGAACCTAGTAGCCTTGGTTCGTAGAGTCCTCAATTCCTTATGATCTGATGGGAGCTTTCTATTTTTCAAATACTTGATATACTTATTCCTCCAATCCCAAGGCAGACTTGTAGAATTTATCTCAGCATGACCCTCCTCGACTACAGATCTCGATAATTGGACGACAGTCCCCGAGACAATGTCGGCTTCTTTGACCGATGATCCCATATTTGCAAGTGCATTGGCCTCACTATTTTGTTCTCGAGGCACGTGATCTAGGGTCCACTCCTTGAAGTGATGCAATGTCACCTGTAACTAGTCCAAATAGCTCTGTAATCTATCCTCTCGAACTTCGAAGATTTTGTTTACTTGGTTCACCACCAGCAGGGAGTCTCACTTGGCTTCGATGACTTCTGCTCCTAAGCTCTTAGCTAGCTCGAGACCTGCAATTATGGCCTCATACTCGGCCTCATTGTTAGTTAACCTAGAAGTCTTGATAGATTGTGTGATAGTGCTTCCTGTGGGTGGCTTCAAAATAATGCCAAGCCCGAACCCTTTCACATTCGAGGCACTATCCGTGAAGAGGGTCCATACCGATGTTGTACCCGATTTCAATAGAAGTTCCTTTTCTCTTTCGAGTACGAGGGTTGGCGTAAAATCAGCCACGAAGTCAGCTAAGATTTGAGACTTGATGGCCGTTCGGGGTTGATATTCGATATCGTACCCGCCAAGTTCGACGGTCCATTTGGCCAACCGGCCTAATAACTCGGGTTTATGCAAAACATTTCAGAGAGGATAAGTGGTTAACACACATATGGGGTGACATTGGAAATATGGCTTTAGCTTTCTAGATGCTCTTATTAATGCAAGTGCTAATATTCTAAGTGTGGATATCTAGTTTTAGCATCTCCTAGAGTTCGACTTACGTAATAGATAGGGAACTGCGTACCTTGCTATTCTCGAACTTGGACCCTACTTACCGCTATCTCGGACACTGCCAAATATAAGTAAAGCTTTTCTTCTACCTTCGGAGTGTGAAGCAGAGGTGGGCTCGATTTGTATCGCTTCAATTCTTCCAATGTTTGTTGACATTTTGGGGTCCATGCGAAATCATTTTTTTGAGTAAGGAAAAGAACTTGTGGCTTTGATTTGACAACCTAGAAATGAATCGACCCAAGGCAGCTATCCATCCAATAAGCCTTTGTACATCTTCCACACTGTCTACAATGGTGATATCCTTGACCGCCTTAATCTTATCGGGGTTGATTTTGATTCCCCGATTTGAGACCATGAAGCTGAGGAATTTGCCTGAACCGACCCGAAGGCACATTTTTCGAGGTTAAGTTTCATGTTGTATTTCCTCAAGATTTTGAATATTTCCTGCAAATGAATCAAATGATCATCTGGGTGCAGGAACTTAACTAACATATCATAAATGTAAACTTCCATTGATTTGCCTATTTGTTCCTCGAACATTTTATTAACTAGGCGTTGGTATGTAGCTCCTTTATTTTTTAGCCCGAAGGACATTACATTATAACAGTATGTTCCAAACTTAGAGATAAACGAGGTCTTTTCCTGGTCCTCTGGGTTCATCTGAATTTGATTATACCCGAGAGTAGGCGTCGAAAAAGGTAAGGATCTCGTGGCCAGTCGTGGCATCGATTATGCAATCGTTGTTAGGCAGTGGAAAGGAGTCTTTAGGACATGCCTTATTCAAGTCCTTATAATCTACGCACATTTTAAGTTTGTTCCCCTTTTTAGGGACTACAACTACCTTATAATCATGTTTCACCTCAGATTGGGCCCTCCTTTTTTGCTTTACCGATTTGAACCTGGGGTCGAGGCTTAGCCGGTGTGTTGTTATTTCCGGTGGGATCTCAGTCATGTCTAAATGGGACCAAGCAAAACAATCCATATTATCGATAAGAAATTGAATGATTTTTTTCCTGAGTTTAGGGGTTAACCCCGTTCCCAGGTATACCTTTCTCTCGGGCATGTACTCGATCAGTATGACCTGTTCCAGTTCCTCGACTATTGACTTGGTTGTATCTGACTCTTCGGGAACAACAAAAGTTCGAGGAGTAAGGAAATCCTCTTCTTCTTCTTCGATTACCTGTTCCTCTGATTCGGTTGAGGCTGAGATGTAGCTGCAGCAAGGAGAAGCAACCCTGCTTGAGCCAAAGTGGTGTACATGCTCATAAACTGTGCCAAAGTCTCTTGAAGAGCTGGAGTGGTAGTACCAATAGGCGTGTCATGTTCCTAGACTCCGGCTGGATCCGCTGGTGGTACCTCGGCGGCAGCTCGCACAGGTGCTCTGGCTGCAACACGTGCTCGTCCTCGGCCTCTACCCCGGCCTCTAGCGGCTGCAGTAGGGGGCGCGGGTGCCTGATTATCTCGAGTAGCACGTGTCCTCCTCATCTATGAGAGAATAGAAGACAGAAGTTTAGAATTGTGATGTCAAAAATATCGCATGACAAGGAAATCAAATGAAGTGGAATTTTCCTAACAGTTACATAGCTTCTCGTAGATAAGTACAGACGTCTCCGAACCGATCAGCGAGACTCTAATAAACTGGCTATGATCCATGACTCCTATGAACCTAGAGCTCTAATACCAACTTGTCACGACCCTGGTTCGCCCTCTGTGAACCATCGTGACGGCACCTAGTCTCTACGACTAGGTAAGCCTAATTGCGGAAGAAAACGCAAATATTTTGCGTAAGTAACAATTTAAAACATAAATGAAGCAGTAATAGTGTTTAAGTGTGCCGCTCGGCATACACCATGTTTAACTCTCAATACCAAACATAATCCAAGACTCGGATCACAAGCTAAGGAAAGAAATACTACATAGCTCTAACTCTGGAATTTCTAAAAAAGAATAGAAGGTACAGAATGGCTAAATACTAAAGGCAGGAATAGAGAGGGACTCCTTGGTCTGCAGATGCGACAGATGTACCTCGGAGTCTCTAAAGCTGTCGCCTCCCTCAATGATAGTAAGCCTAATCAGTGGTACCTGGATCTGCACATGAAAAACATGCGCAGAAGGGGCATGAGTACACCACATCGGTACTCAGTAAGTGCCAAGCCTAACCTCGGTTGGGTAGTGATGAGAAAGGTCAGGGCCCTACTGAGGTTAAATAAAATATAAGGGTTAACAGTGTGAAATAAAATAGTATAAATAAGTGTAACAGTAAGAAATAACATAGAATTGAAAGAACAACCCCAATTAGAACAGAGACAAGAAAACCACAAAAAAAGAAATACAACTCAACACAGAGATAACAATCGGGCACCTTCCAGGATACCATCCTGTAGTCCCATTTACAACTGTCCAGTGGATCTCCCAGGATACCTCCCATAGTCCATCATATATATGTCCGAAGGATCTTCCGGGATCTCGTCCCATAGTCCAACTATCAATGCTCGGGGATCTACCGAAATCCCGATCCGTATTCCTAAATGTAAATACCCAGTACTGGGGAAATTTACGGGGTGCATTCCCATATTTCCATATAACTGTGCAGGAGGATCTATCGGGAATCTAACCCGTAGTCCCAAAGTAAATGTGCATAGGGATCTACCGGGAATCTAACCTGTAGTCCCAAAGTAAACAGACAAGGGGGAACTACCGGAATCCTATGTCTGTAGTCCCAAAATAAATACACAACAGCAGTAGAAAGATAAACAGAAATAGCAAAATTCATATTAAGGCAATAAGTGGTTCTAACCTAGCATGCTACACAGAATTCAAGTAAGGCAAGTTGAATCAAGTAAATCAATTAAGTCACCTAGACATGCTTATATAGGCTAACAACATGCTTAATTGTGCAAGCAATAGAAACATGAAAGGAAACATACTAGTAATCACTTAAAGAAAGCCGGATTTCCAATAATTAGCACAAGTACGCACTCGTTACTTCACGTACAAGGCATTTCCAATTACCAAATATACCAATCCTAAGGGGAAGGTCCCCCACACAAGGTTAGACAAGCCACTTACCTCAAACCGGCTCAAAATCAACCTGAAACCACGCTCTTGCCATGAGTACTCCACTCCAAATGGCCCAAATCTATTCAATTCAATTTTATAATATAAATAACACTTCAAGCAACTGATTATACAATTAAATTCTAAGCTAATACGCGAAATTATGTAAAATAACCAAAATGCTCCTCGGGCCCACATCTCGAAATCAGGTGAAATTTACATTTTCAGAAACTCGTACTCTCACAAGTCCATACATAACAAGAACACTGAAATCGGAGTCCAAATGACCCCTCAAATCATCATTTAAAGGCCTCTTAAACTCAAGCCCTAATTAACCATTTTCCCCAAATTTCTCACCACTAATTAGGTCTTTAATCACATAAAAACGAGTTATGAAGTTAAGGATGTTACCTCTAAGCGATTTCCCTTTGTTTTCCTCAAGAATCTCTCTCAAAAGCTTCAAACCCGGATGAAAATGGTGAAAGAATCCCTCAAATTCGCGAAGGCAACTATTTATATGTTCTGCCCAATGATTTCCGCATCTGCGGTCATGCGGTCCCGCTTCTGCAGAAAAAATGCCGCATCTGCAGCTCTCCACCTAAAGGCTAAACTCCGCATTGCGACCCTTTACCCGCAGGTGCGGTACCGCTTCTGCGGAAAATATACCGCATCTGCGGTTCCTAGAGAGATGGCCAAAATTTCTCTTCTGCGGTCCCCAAACCGCAGATGCAAAAATACTAGAAGACCAGCTACTGCACCATTTCAACTCCAAAATTTTCTCCGTTAACCATCTGAATTCATCCCGAGGCCCCCGGGACCTCAACCAAAGGCATCAACATATCCTAAAACCTTATTCAAACTTGTACAAATCTTCAAAACACTTCAAACAACATCAAAACAACCAAAACACATCGGATTCAAGCCTAAGTTTCTAAAATATTCTGAATTTCGCTTTTGATCAAAAACCCAACCAAACCACCTCCGAATGACCTGAAATTTTGTACACACATCCAAAATAACATAACAGAACTACTGCAACTCTTAGAATTCCATTCCGACTCTCGGATCAAAATTTCACTATCAAACCAAAAACTTCCAAAATTCAATTTTCGGCATTTCAAGCCTAATTTAGCTATGGACCTCCAAAACACAGTCCGAACACGCTCCTAACCCCAAAATCACCTAACGGAGCTAACGGAACCATCGAATTTCCATTCTGAGACCGTCTTCACACTTAAGCTCTCATTTAGGGACTAAGTGTCCCAAAACTCTCCGAAACTCAAAACCGAACATCCCAACAAATCACATTAGCAGAAGTAAACTTAGGGAAAACAATTAATAGGGTATCAGGGCGTTAATTCTTAAGACGACCGGCCGGGTTTCACATCCTCCTACACTTAAATATTCGTTCGTCCTCGAACGAGCATAGAGGCATACCTGAAGTAGTGAAAAGATGAGGGTAACGGCTGCGCATATCCTGCTCGGTCTCCTAGGTCGCCTCCTCGACCGGCTGGCCCCGCAACTGAGCCTTTACCGAAGCAATGTTCTTTGAACTCAGCTTTCTAATTTGCATGTCCAATATTGCCATTGGCTCCTCAACATAAGATAGATCCTTGCCCAACTGGACTGAACTGAAATCCAACACGTGTGACGGATCCCCATGATACCTCCGGAGCATCGAAACATGGAATACCGGGTGAACTCTGTCCAAGCTGGGAGGTAAGGCAAGCTCATAAGCAACCTCCCCAACATACCTCAATATCTCAAAAGGGCCAATAAATCTCGGACTCAACTTTCCTTTCTTCCTGAATCTCATGACGCCTTTCATAGGTGAAACCCGAAGCAGAACCCGCTCTCCAACCTTATAGGAAATTTGAGCACGTGATTTTTGCTTTACGAAAAATATTCCAAAAGAAATCGAAAAATAAAACAAATTGCCTTTGGGTACAATTTTGAGAATTTTGCGTGACATTTTGGATAATTATTTTTGTCTGTGAATGTTTATCTTGTTTTAATTAATTGAAAAATATCAAAATACATGTTGCATGCATATTTAGAATTTAATTGTCCATTTTTGAATTAATTAAACCATGTCCTATTTTAAAAGAATGAAAATCACAAAAATATGAATTTTGGTAGCTTTGTCATTTATATTGTTTAATTGTGTGATTTTATTTTAATCAATATTTGATCTTGTGTGTTAATTATTGTTAAGGGTTAATTAATATCTTTTTAAAATAATCTTGGTTTTACAATTTAATTTAGGAATTTTGATTTTTAGGAATTAAAAGAAAATGAAAGGAAAAAAGAAAGGAGTGAAAAATTGGACCAAATCGGAGCTGGGCCAATTTCAATGCAAAATCAGGCCCAAATCATATCAATCGATACAATCCAATAAGCCTGGTCACTTAGACAGTCCAAACGACGCCATTTCGGTGCCTCAGATCTAAGCCGTTGATTTGTTTCCATTAGACGGCTCAGTTCAACCCAACATTATTTGAAACGACGCCATTTTAGGCAAGTTGATCTGAGCCGTCCGTTCCTAGTTATCTAACGGTCCCAGCCTTCCCCCATAACCTGGTCCATTTCAACCCGGGTCGACCCAGTCTCGATGCATGACCAAACGTCACCATTTCCTTTAAGTGAATTGATCCAGGCCGTTGATCGTGCTTGATCCAAAACCAAGATTAAATCGCCCCTCCCTATATAACCTTAATCTCTACCCAGCCCCCCAAACCAGACCCCCCTGTTCATCGTCTCTCTCAGAGACGGAGCCTCACCAAAGCCCAAACCCTAGCCGCCCTCTCATACCTTCGCTTGAAACCCGGCGGCAACAACGCCGCCGGTGACCAAACTAACACCCCTAGAGCACTTAAACACCCCCAACCAATCCGTTAACCATTTGCTTCGAATCATCCCCCAGCTTCTCGAATCTTCAATTGAAGATTCGAGCAAACCATGAACCAAAACCAATCCACCCCAAACTCACACTAGATATCCACATGACCTCCCTTAACTATAAACCACCATTGGTTTGGTTCGAATCGTGCTAGAACGGTTCGATATTTTCTGTTCTTTTTTTAAGGTATTTTTTCTTTTTTCCCTTCTATTCTATTTTTGATATTAATGTCTGTTTATTTTGTTTAGTATTGTTATATTAATTTTTCAACTTTTTGTCGATTGTTCTGTTCTTCTCCCTCAGACCTTTTATTTGGTCAAATTTGTTTTTGCTCGTTGTTGTGTATAATTATAGGCTGTGTAATCGATTTGAATAAGTTTCGTCGATTAGTTAAGTCTAATTATAAATCCATGTTCCTGTCAATGCCGCTTGAATTGCCTGATTATCTATTTCTGATTGATTGTTGTCAATTGTTATAGGCAATCGGTTAATTAGTTATCGTAGATTAATTCAGTTTTATTAGTAGTTTTCGTCAAATGGTTTGAGGTCGAATGTTGTATGTACTGATCTTTAGGCAATTAGCTTCAGGGCATTGTCAATATGCTGACAATGATCCTGCATTCTTGTATAGGTTTGACTTAGAATTGTGTTAGTTTAATCCTTGCATTCATGTGATTTTGATTCAGTTTCAGCTTCAGCTTTAATGATTCTGTTGAGTTCTGTGTTGTGTTAGTTTGGTTTTGATTTAAATTTAGTTCATTTGTTTCAATTGGAATTCAACCTTATTCATTCAGTTGTCAGGAGGATTGGTTATAGCTGTTAATCAGAATTAGTTTTAGATAATTGTTAGCTTGAACATATTTTAGAGTTAAAGATTTTAATGCAGATAAATAGATTGTATTAGGGCAGTAATATTAAGGGGTTTCAGGGGTGATTTGGGAATGGAACAGTTAGGATAATATTTTAATGTTAGTGTCTTGTTAGTGGGGTATTAAATGTCTTTAAATTAATAAGTTAATGGGGAACAAGAGGGAATTGGGGCTGAAAAATAAGGAAAAGCATTCCTTAGTAGGTTTTAAGTGGAAATATGCAGATTTTGGTTGATGGGGGGTCGGGTAGTTAAGTTTTAAAGAGGGGGCAGGTCTGTAATGGCTATAAATAGAAGGCATTTGGACTGATTAAAGGGGGAATTTTGGGAGATCATAAATTCAGAATTAGAAATATATAAAAATAGGCTGGATATTAATGTTGAAGAGGTCAGTTGAGTTTGAGAGTGAAAGTGACTGGATTTTAACACAAAAGTTCAGTTAGTTAGAGAGTGAAAACATGCTGGATTTCAATACTAAGAATTCAATATTGAGAGTAAGAAAGTCTAGTCTTCTTTGATTGCTGAAAATCAGTTAAAAGAGTAGAGTTTCTTGAAAGTGTTCTTCTTTGAGAGTTAAAGAATAGAGAATCAGAAAGTACTGTTTCATTGCATTTCTGAGTTGATTTCTGCCCTCTGTTTGTTTCTGGGAGTTCTCTGGTTCAGTTTGGTATTGCTGGGGTTGTCAACTGGTTTTTCTGAGTTTGTTGTGGGTTTCTCGTTACTATTCCATTGGTTATTGCTGGGATTTTGCTGGTTTTAATCTGTTATTGGGCTGTTGCTGTTTGTGGCTGTTGCTGTGTTGCTACTGCATCTGCTGTTTCTCATCTTCCTCTTCTTTTGTTTCCAATACCAGGTACACGACTCTAACATTGGCTATTGTAAACTGAAATATGTGGAAGCATGAATATATATAAAAATGGAAGTCCGAAGTTTGATTCAGCTTTTTTTCTCTTTTTTTTACTGATTGTAGTTAGAACATTTTGTATACAACTGTTATGTAGATTTCTGCTGCTTTGTATAGCTGGACTGTTTTTAGTTGATTTGGATTAATTGAAGTTATAGTTATAATGAACTATTAGGTGGTATTTATAGTTGTAGTTAGTTTTGTTTGTATGATAGCATTTTTCTGTTTGAAGTTAAAAATTAGGAACAGTTTAAGCATGCTGTTAAATTGAAATCAGCAAGTCCATGCCTCCTTAGTAAATGCAATAGTTAAATATCAGTAGAGTAGGTTTCAATTGTCAAAATTAATATGCCTTTGAGTTCATTATTTTAGAGCAGACATTGGAAACTTCAATAGTTGGCGTTACGAGTCACTAGAACCAAACTTGCAATCTCATATGTTTTTCATATATAATTTCAATTTTAGCGATATTCGCTTATAGAATAAGGCACGAAACAATTTTCCATTTTTATGAGTTCGAGTGCAATTTTCCGTTAGCATCTTTTGTAATCTAATAATTAATAAGAGGACCGAACTTGCCAAGCATGTAAGTTAATTAGGACTTTTTCTTCTTTCATTTTTAGAGACGAACAGAAATAGAAAAAGATGTAGTCATTTTAGGATTATCCTTTTAAAATAAACGAAACGAGCCTCGCCAAATAAAGCGCACAAGCCGCGGGCCCTCATAAATGCATATATATTAAAAATACTTAGAATTCGGGATGGGCCGTCTAGCAAATTTTACTGTCTTCCCCAAAATAATAATACGCTAGTCACTTTTAGGCACACTTTTAATAATTTACTTTCTTAAACTCGGGTGTGCATTTCATGCGACCCAAATCCAAATCCCAAAACGTCGAGTCAAATGTGTTCAGGATTGCGGGTGCATTTCATGTGACGTGATCCAAAAACATGTTTTAAACGATATTCAATTTTCTTTAATAATTTTTACAAAAGCAGTTTAAAAAATTAAAATTTGCACATAGGTTCAAAAATGTATTAAAATCAGATAATTAAGCCGAACATAACAGTTGAGCGACCGTGATAGAACCACGGAACTCGGAAATGTCTAACGCCTTCTCCCGGGTTAACATAATTCCTTATCCGAATTTCTAGTTTGCGGACTGTTAAACAGAGTCATTCTTTTCTTCGGTTCAGGATTAAACCGGTGACATGGGACACCATATATCTCCCAAGTGGCGACTCTGAATTTCTTAATAATAAATCTCGTTTTCGATTGTCCTTAAATTTGAAAAACTCCTTATATGCCCCTGCGGGCGCGGGCCAAAAGGAGGTGTGACAACTCTGGCGACTCTGCTGGGGACTAGAACCTAGAACGTTTTGTTTAGGGTTCAGAATTCGAGCTTAGATAATTATTGTGTTTGGCTTTATCTGATTTTGTTACATGATCTGTGCCTAATGTGCTAATTGACTGCTTTTACCGCTTTAATATTATGTGAACTATATATAAACTGTGCCGAAACCCATCTCCTCTCTGAGTCTTCTAAATCATGAAGTAGGGTGCACTTCATGTGACTTCTTTTCTGTATAGTGTCTAATTCCCAATTTAGAACGAGGTTTGGATAAGTTGCAAAGCCGGCGAAGCTTCTGTATTCCCGGTACGCTGCCTCCCCCTCGGCTCGAGCTGTCTGCTCGGGTAAGCCAGGTCTAGAAAAAACACCTAGGTTTTGAACCTAGAATAACTCAACCTCATGTCGGATCCCTAGTAGGAACGTTTATTTGCATCATGTGCATTTTGACTTAGGGGACTCAACACAGGGGTTGGGTCCGTCTAGGACAAGCATCTTGAAGTGAAAAGACTATCCTACTACATCTTGTTTGATTTATGCATTTGTTTGTTCAAGATTTACATGCGGACCAACTTACGAAAATTAGGGAATACTAGAAAATTGTGAATAAGAGAAAATAACAGTGTAGAGAGATAACTACTTATTTTCAGAAAAAACCAATGTCCAAGTAGCGTCGAAACTCTGCCAAAATTTTGAAAAAAAAGTGTATTTTTGAAAAGAAAGGAGTCTTGTTTTTTCTAGTTTGTTTTCCTTGCCCGAACTACGTCGGTTTGATTCTCACCGGATGTGAGATACGTAGGCAACCCTCATCGGGTCCAACTTCCCCTTTTTGCAAAAATACCCAGAAAATGTCAAAAATTTTATTATAAGTCGGGCGGTGCCGTTGTTGTAAAAAATAGCCAAATGTTCCTGAAAGGGACACCGGAGGGCTGAATTTGCATAAACGACCACTTTTGGTCATTATTTTTTGAATTTTGACCAATTAGCCCACACAGCCTTAGAATCCTCGTCCCCGAAGCTTTGTAAGGCCGTGTTCTCAATGTCAGGTTACTATTTTGGAAAAACAAGAAAGAAGTCTTAAATAAATCAAGTGATGTTGTTTTTGTCAAAAATAGCCAAATGTTCCCGAAAGGGATGCCGGAAGGCTGACTTTGCATAAACGGTCACTTTTGATTATCATTTAGAGTTTTGATCGGTTGACCCTCACAGATTTAAAATCTTCATCCCCGAAGTGCTGAAAGGTCGTGTTCGGAAAATCGGATCTTTCTTTCTGAAAATGTAGTCAAATCATTTTTTGAGTCAAATAATTTTTTTTGCTTTTATTTAAATCACCTTAATAAATGTGCAGGATGAGTACAAGTGAAAACAAATCCTTCACCGTCTTTAGCGAGGTTCCTCTCCAGCTCCATATGTTGTGGGACGATTTGGGAAAAGCAGCAAAGAAATAGTGGTCAGAGTCTTGGGGGGTCTCATCAGTCTACTAAATGTCAAGGCAAGGACGGATGTCATCGAGGCTTTGATACCATTTTGGGACCCGACCCGAAATGTATTTCACTTTGCGGATTTTGAGCTTACACCTACACTAGAGGAAGTAGCAGGTTATGCGGGTATGAATGGGAATCTGAGAAGTCAGTATCTGTTGTCACCAAGGCCGGTATCGCCACACCGATTTCTGGACTTGTTAAATATCAGCTGGACTGTGCAAAATAATGATTTATCAAAGGGATGTTGCGCTCTTTAGTTCTTATATCAGTGTTATGGTAATCCGCGAGGTTTTGATGAGCCAAATTTGGGACTGACTCACGCCGAAAACAGAGGTAAATGGGAAGCAAGACGAACCTTGGCATTCATAACGGCATTCTTGGGAATCATGGTTTGCCCACGAGACGACAAGAAAATAGAGATAGGTCTCGTGGGGATGGTTGATGTCGCAATGAAAAGGGCTGACAGCACTATAGTTCCCCTGATCTTATCAGAAATATACCGAGCATTGACCGTGTGTAAGGAGGGAGGAAGTTTTTTCCAAGGTTGCAATCTATTACTTCAGTTGTGGATACAGGAACATCTCTGCCATCGAGTGGGGTATATGAACTTCGGGCTGACTGGTTTAAACTGCATTGAAAAGTTTGAGAAGCGGGTAACGGGTGTTGCGTTCCCGGAGGGTACTGGAGATTGGTTTATACGACTGAGATCACTAACGGCGGACCAAATTGAATGGGCGTTTGTGTGGTTGCCCGCTACTGAAGCAATATACATGTCGGCCAAAGAATGTTATGTTCTTCTGATGGGTGTCCGTAGTATCCAACCATATGCTCCCCATCGGGTATTGCGTCAATTGGGAAGGTTTCAGATTATCCCTCATGATGATGATTTGAGCAAGCATACCATCGAGATAAGACCGAATGCCACAGCCCCGGAAGATACAATTCGCAAATTGTGGCATGAATGCAGATTCCTTGAGCCCAAAACTATGGTGCAAGATTTAGCCAAAGGCGAGGTGGACCCGAAGTATGATGCATGGTTTGGGAAAAGGTTCCAGATTCGTCAAAGGCCTGCTAAAAGAGCCCATGTCCAGCAATTCACGAATGACTTGCAAGAACAATGGGGCTGGCTGGCAAGAGAAGAAGGCTATCGGGTTGAAATTGGCAAGCTGAAACAGCAAATTGAGGATCTGAAATATGAAAATAACGTGCAAGTCGATGCTGACACAGGAAAAAAGAACAGATTGACTCAAGCAAATAAGGCCTTGAAAGCCCAAATCCAACGAGTCAGAATGGATGCCGACAACCAACAAAGGAGCCGGTCCGACAAAGGTCTGATAACTGGGTGGAGGAACCAAGTCATTGAAAGCCGAGAGGGTTTGGCAAGATCAGAGGCCTGCATAGCAAGAATTCGGGCCAGATGGGCGAAAGGTACAACAGCGCGAGCAAAGCACTTACGGCAAGTGGGAAGGGATTATGAAGCGAGCATTGAAATATTAAGAGAAACTAATTCCACTCTCAAAGATCGGGTCTTTAAACAAGCCCGAGATGCCAGAAAGGACAGGAAGCGCTGCTATGATTTAATGGCCCGAATGGAAGAACAAATGGAGAAGTTCCAAGATCAACTCGCTGACAACGCTTAAGTACTAGGATCAAAGAATCAACGAATAGAGCAACTGTTCATGGAAAGGGATAGAATCAGGGGTAGAATTGAGGAGATTGGGCATTACATCACCATGAGGTGCCTAGCAGTGAGGAAATACCCTGTGATACCCTTTTTTCTTAAGTCATGGGTTACGTCCACCGAATCATGGAAGAATTGAAAATCTTGCAAAGGGGCCTTGCACCAAAGCCCGCGGAAAGGCCGAACGATGCCCCGTGGGCACCAAAATTCAAAGAGTTAATGTACTCCTAGTTCAAATCTATATTTTTCTATTTTCAAAAGTCTGTTGTCTGTCCGTGTGTTTCCTTTTGGCATCAAATTATGTTAGTACTTCGGAGTCTGTATTTTGTTTTCCTTTTCCAAATGGGTAGTTTGTAATAGAAGTTTTAGTAATGAAATAAATTTTCCAAAAATTGGTGTCTTTATTTGTGGTAGAACTACGCACGGTCTGATTCATGCGGGGACATGATACGTAGGCAATCCACATAAGATTCGACCATCGCTAAAACAAAAAGTGAATAAAAGAAAGGAAAAGAAAGAAAGAAAAGAGAGAAAGAGAAAGCAAATAAAGGAAAGTTTTAGAAACACCTAAAGGGCACAAATAAAATAAGTCGGGATGATGCACACGGAGCAAAGACATGTTAGAAATGGTTAAACTGCCTAGGAACATTGCATCCCCCAACGTGCAATTGCAATATGTGTTAAACTCTAACACTAATAAGTTTGTTGTTTTCCAAAGATTTCAAACCAGTTAGTTTGTTAGAACGTTCTGGCAGATTACTATTACCAAACAAGATCCAAAGGGTCCATACCGAAAAGCATGACTAACTCAGAAAATAGTGTTGAAAAGGAAAGGACGGAAAGTCAGATGCTGAAAGAGGCAATGGAAAAAATGGAAAAAATGAGACCGGAGATGAACGAAATGCAGCTAGCCCTGGCTAAGATACAAAAGGGGCCCGAACCACCCGTTACTCCTACTCTCCCACCAGGACACACGCTGGAATACCCGTCACCCGGCCCTTCGATAAGCTTTCCAAGTCACCACTACTATCAGGGAAGAAATCCCTATGATTCCCAAGCTCCACCACCCAATCAGAACCTTCCCCCCACCAAATGTTCCTGTTTTCGTGGCACCCCCACCAGCCACGTTACAAAGATCATCCAGTGGACTGTTATTTCAGGCTCACGATAACCAATATTACCCCCCTGAACCTACCCTCAAAGCACCCGAGCCATATACTTATAATCCTCACTTTGAAATCCCGGTGGAGACTGAAAAGCCGGCTAAGGGCCCGGAGCAGGACGAAGTGCTTCAAAAATTTAAAAACCTGGAGCAGTCCTTCAGGAATATACATGGGTTAGGCAATCAGGTCAGTGTAGCTTACAAAGATCTATGTCCTTTCCCTGATGTTCAATTACCGGAAGGGTTCAAGATGCCAAAGTTTGATCTATACGAGGGGCACAATGATCCAATGACACATCTGCGAGGGTTTTGCAGCAAGATGAGAAGAGCAGGTGGTAAAGATGAGCTGCTAATAGCTTACTTTGGTCAAAGTCTAAGTGGGTCTGCACTGGAATGGTACACAAGACAGGATCCGAGCAGGTGGTACACCTGGGACGATCTAGCACAAGCATTCGCAGGTCACTTCCAGTACAACCTTGAGATCGTCCCTGACCGTCTCACATTGCTGAAACTTGAGAAGAAGCGGAGAGAGAGCTTTAGAGAATTTGGGTTCCGGTGGAGAGAACAGGAAGCAAGAGTTGATCCTCCGATGAGAGAGGGGGAAATGGTGGAAAACTTTCTGCAGACTCTAGAGCCAACTTACTTTGGTCACTTGGTGACGTTAGTTGGTAAATCTTTAAACGAGGTGGTGAAAATGGGAGGTATGATTGAAGAGGGACTTAAGTCCAACAAAATCCTGAGCTATTCGGCAATCAAAGCAACAACTCAGGCCATTCAGAGTGGCACGGGAGGTGCGCTCGGGAAGAAGAAAAGAGAAGAGGTCGCAACAATAGAGGCAGGTAATTGGTCCAGATCGAGAGGTCCTTTCCCCCACTACCAAGCCAGACCTCATCACCCAAATTACCCACACACTCCAAATTACCCCCCACAGCCCTACTACCCACCACAAGAACCACATTTCTCCGTCCATCAAGCCCAGACATATACCCAGACTCCGGCTCTCCCACAGTGGCGCGTGCTGGCTCCCCAAAATACCTATATACCTCCACAGAATACATATCCACCTCCATAAAACATATATCCACCACCAAGGGCCTACAGGAATCCCGCAGGGCTAGGTTTCCGGGGGAATCAGGCTTTCAGAAATAAAAGGGTGCAGAGACAAAGAAGATTCACTAAGTTGAGAGAAACCTATACTGCTTTGTTCCACAAATTAAGGCCGTTAGGTTTGTTGAGTCATGTTGAGCCCAGATTGCCGAATCCCCTTCCCCAAAATATGGACCACTCGGTAAGCTATGAGTATTGTTCGGGGGCTCCCGGATATGATACCGAGAAGTGTTGGAAGTTGAAACGTGTAGTGCAAGATCTTATTGGCACCAACAAGATCGAGGTTCAGACACCGGAGGCACCCAACATCAATCAGAATCCATTGCCAGCACACCACGAAACCCACATGATCGAGCTTGTGCACGAAGGAGGGGAGCTAAAGAAACCCTCACAGATGGTGATGATGATCCGAGCTAGTCCAAAAGAAAAGTCGACAGGTGGAGAAGAGGTGGTACAGTTGGAAAAGGTAGACGTCAAGCCAGTGTGGTGATGGGGAAGAGTTCGCCTGTTGTTGCAAAGAATCCAGAGCCGGTCAAAGTAACGGTGCGAGGGGTACCAAGCAAGCCAGCATGCATAGGGCCAGTTGTCATCAGGCCCAAAATGCAGATGCCGATAACCAGCGAGAAAGTCGTGCCATGGAGCTACAGTAAAGCGATGGTAATGTACAAAGGGAAGGAGGTTGTGGAAGAAGTATGTGAGGCCCAGGGCTTATCTCATTCGAGAAGGTGTTTTGCTCCCGTAGAGTTAAGAAGGTCCAAACCAGCGGTGGTAAAAAAGCCAGTGACGGAGGAAGAGGTTGAGGAGTTTTTGAAGAAAATGAAGGCACAAGACTACTCCATTGTGGAGCAGTTAAGAAAGACCCCAGCGTAGATTTCGTTACTATCACTGCTGATCCATTCCAGCGATCATTTTCAGGCACTGATGAAAATCCTAAACGAGGCCCATGTTCCGGATAAAATCTCTGTAAATTACTTGGAGAGGATAGTGCACAAAATCTTCGAGGTAAACCGAGTGACGTTTTCTGATGATGAATTGCCAGCAGAGGATACAGAACACAACAAAGCCCTATATTTGACCGTGAAATACGAAGACTTGGTGGTCACCCGAGTATTGATTGATAATGGATCAAGCGCCAACATCTGTACTTTGACTACTCTGAACAGGCTGAAAGTTGATCATGACCGGATTCACAGGAACAACGTCTGCGTCCGAGGTTTTGATAAAGGTGGTACCGACATGGTGGGTGATATCATACTGGGATTGACCATTGGTCCAGTGGAATTCACCATGGAATTCCAAGTGGTAGACATGGTAGTATCATACAATCTTCCATTGGGGCGACCCTGGATCCATGCCGCCAAAGCAGTGCCTTCTACATTGCACTAGATGGTGAAATTTGAATGGGACAGACAAGAAATAGTGGTGCACGGGGATGACGGTACAGGCATTGTGAGTGATGCCGTTGTGCCATTCATAGAAACTGATGACGACAAAGGTCCATGGGTGTACCAGGTTTTCGACGCGGTTTCAGTGGATAAAATTTCTGAAGCCGAGGACCTTCCACTTCCCAGGATCGCAGCTGCGACCTTCATGGTAGCCTCGGAAATGCTAAACAGCGGGTTTGTACCAGGAAAAGGTTTAGGGGTTGATCTGCAAGGTATGGTCCAGCCAGTTTCTTTGCCCAAGAACCTGGACACTTTTGGGCTAGGATTCAAGCCTACAGCAGCAGATGTAAGGCGGGCCCGAAAGTTGAAGAAAAAGGTTTGGGTTCTTCCCAAGCCAGTTCCACGTCTTTCCAGATCCTTTGTCAGAGCAGGTATTAGAAAGTTGTCAGTCCCCAAAATTCTCGGACCTCTGATTGGGTCAGATGGAGATTTGAATTAGGGTTTTGAAAGGCTGTTCACCGACGTCAACGTGATAGAAGCTGGAGAAGGTTCCAGTATGGCAGATATACAGTTTGTGGGGCCTAGGGTCAATATCAACAATTGGACAGCTACTCCTCTTCCTACCCGGAGGGAGTCTTGGTAGTAGGCTCTGGATTTTCTTTCTTGTTTTCTAGATTATTCTAGAGTTGTAATCCAGTTTTGTTTTATTTTGTATTCGACAAAAGCGTGAAACTCTGTTATCCCGCATTTTAATAAAGTGAAAGTTTTCTCTCTTTATTTTGTTTTAATTCTATTTTCTTCTTTTCTCTTTCTGAACAGTTCTCTTTATACTGGTTGTAATGACATGGCATGTACAATGGATCTTCAACCTAGTCTAAAAAATCAATCTGATTCCGAACTAATTGTACAAGAGGTCGATTATGATGATGAATCGGAATACGATGAGGATGAAGCCTTTGAAGAGATAAATAGAGAATTAAGCCAGTTCGAAGAGAAACCCAAGCCCAATTTGAACGACACTGAAGCTGTCAATTTAGGGGATGCAGACGATGTTAGGGAAACCAAAATAAGCATCCACATTGAGCCGAACATCAGAGAGGAACTAATCAAAGTACTCATTGAATTCAAAGATGTTTTTGCATGGTCGTACGATGACATGTCGGGCTTAAGCACCGATCTAGTGGTTCACAAATTGCCCACTGACCCGGCGTGCCCTCCCGTCAAGCAGAAACTGAGGAAGTTCAAGACAG
The DNA here is from genome assembly GCF_000715075.1 of Nicotiana tabacum. Classification (NCBI taxonomy): domain Eukaryota; kingdom Viridiplantae; phylum Streptophyta; class Magnoliopsida; order Solanales; family Solanaceae; genus Nicotiana; species Nicotiana tabacum. The sequence goes on along the minus strand of NC_134089.1, from coordinate 134,837,128 downwards.
ATATGAGTGTGAAGATTAAAGAAGAAGTAACCAAGCAGTTGCAGGCAAAGGTTATTCAGGTCACTCGATATCCTGATTGGTTGGCTAATGTGGTGCCAATGCCAAAGAAAGATGGAAAGATCAGAGTGTGTGTCGATTACTGCAATTTGAACAGGGCAAGCCCCAAGGACAACTTTCCATTACCCAACATCCATATCTTGATCGATAATTGTGCCGGACGTGAGATCGGGTCTTTTGTAGGTTACTATGCTGAGTATCATCAGATTCTGATAGATGAAGAAGATGCGGAAAAGACGGCATTCATTACGCCGTGGGGGACTTATTGCTACCGGGTAATGCCTTTAGGCTTGAAGAACGCTGGGGAAACGTACATGAGAGCAATGACTACGGTGTTTCATGACATGATACACAAAGAGATTGAGATGTACGTAGATGATGTGATCATAAAATCTAAGCGTCAAGATGACCACGTGGCAGACCTAAGGAAGTTTTTCCAAAGACTTCGAAGGTACGACATTAAGCTCAACCCGGCCAAATGTGCATTTGGTGTTCCATCTGGAAAGCTGTTGGGATTCATCGTCAGTCGGCGAGGCATTGAGTTGGACCCGTCAAAAATCAAATCCATCCAGGAATTGCCACCGCCGAAGAACAAAACAGAAGTAATGAGTCTGTTGGGAAGGTTGAATTATATCAACAGGTTCATCGCTCAACTCACGTCGACTTGTGAACCCATTTTTTGGCTACTGAAGAAAGATGTTGCGGTAGAATGGACCGGCAGAATGTCAAGAAGCCTTCGACCAAATCAAGGGGTATCTATCAAACCCACCTGTGTTGGTCCCACCTGAACCAGGAAGACCGTTGATTCTCTATCTAACGGTACTGGAGAATTCATTTGGTTGCATACTGGGGCAACATGATATCACAGGAAGGAAAGAACAAGCCATCTATTATCTCAGTAAGAAATTTACGGTCTATGAGGTTAAGTACACTCAACTTGAGAAGACGTGTTGCGCCCTAACTTGGGTGGCACAGAATTTTAAACATTATCTGTCATCATATACTACTTATCTCATTTCACGCTTGGATCCACTGAAGTATATTTTCCAGAAGCCTATGCCCACAGGGAGGTTAGCGAAATGGCAAATATTACTCACGGAGTTCGACATCGTCTATGTGACGAGGACGGCCATGAAATCCCAAGCATTGGCCGATCACTTGGCTGAGAATCCTGTTGATGAAGAATACGAGCCATTGAGGATGTATTTTCCTGATGAAGAAGTGATGCATATAGATGAGTTGGAATTATCTGAGGAACCAGGTTGGAAGCTCTTCTTTGATGGAGCCGCAAATGCGAAAGGAGTTGGAATAGGAGCGGTACTTATTTCTGAAACAAGACATCATTATCCTGTTACGGCACATCTACGTTTCTATTGTACCAATAATATGGCTGAATATGAGGCATGAATTTTGGGCTTACGGTTAGCTGCAGACATGGATGTCCAGGACGTCTTGGTCTTGGGAGACTCGGACCTCCTGGTGCATCAAATCCAGGGTGAATGGGAAACACGAGATTTGAAGCTTATACCATATCGACAATGTTTGCACGATCTGAGTAAGCGATTTCGATCAGTGGAGTTCAGACACATCCCAATAGTTCAAAATGAGGTTGCCGATGCTTTGGCCACTTTAGCATCGATGTTGCACCACCCAAACAAAATTCATGTTGACCCGTTGCATATCCAGGTTCGTGATTAGCATGCTTATTGCAACATGATAGAGGAAGAAATGGATGGCGAGCCATGGTTTTATGATGTCAAGGAATACCTCAGGATGGGGATATACCCAGAGCAGGCCACCGGAGATCAAAAGAGAGTCATTCGGCGATTGGCAAATGGATTTTTCCTTAGTGGAGGAGTGTTATACAAAAGAACACCAGATTTGGGATTGCTGAGATGTATAGATGTTGGTCAAGCCACGACAGTGATGACAGAAGTACATGCGGGAGTTTGTGGGCCACATATGAGCGGATATGTATTGGCGAAGAAGATTCTTCGAGCAGGGTATTATTGGCTCACTATGGAGCGTGATTGTATCAATTTCGTGCGAAAATGCCATCAGTGTCAGATACACGGAGATTTGATTCATTCTCCGCCAACAAAATTGCATACAATGTCAGCACCATGGCCATTTGTTGCATGGGGCATGGATGTCATTGGACCGATTGAGCCGGCAGCTTCCAACGGTCATAGGTTCATTCTGGTCACCATCGATTATTTCACCAAGTGGGTTGAGGCTAAAACTTTCAAGTCGGTAACCAAGAAGGCAGTGATGGATTTCGTTCATTCCCATATCTTCTGTAGATTTGGGATCCCCAAAGTGATCATCACGGACAATGGCGCTAATATTAACGGCAGTTTGATGAAAGAAGTATGTCAACAGTTCAAGATTACACACCGTAATTCCACCCCGTATCGTCCCAAGGCGAATGGCACGGTTGAGGCAGCCAACAAGAACATAAAGAAGATATTGAGAAAGATGGTAGAAGGGTCCAGACAATGGCACGAAAAGTTGCCATTTGCATTGTTAGGATATCGCACTACTGTCCGCACTTCAGTAGGTGCAACTTCTTATTTTTTGGTATACGTAACTGAAGCAGTGATACCGGCAGAAGTAGAAATTCAGTCCCTCCGGATTATCGCTGAGGCTGGGATTGATGATGATGAATGGATCAAAGCCCGATTGGAGCAGTTGAGCTTGATTGATGAAAAGAGATTGACAGCAGTATGTCATGGCCAGTTTTATCAAAAGAGGATGGCAAGAGTATAAAATAAGAAGGTGCGTCCCAGGAAATTTGAAGTAGGACAGCAGGTGCTGAAACGAATCTTGCCACATCAGGCCGAAGCAAAGGGCAAATTAACTCCGAATTGGCAAGGGCCATTTATTGTGACCAGAGTGTTATCCAACGACACCTTATGTCTGACATAAGTCGAGGGAAGATGCATCGACATGGCTATCAATTCTGACGCAGTCAAGAGATATTATGTGTAATTCCCTTGATTGCAATTGATGTTTGTCTGTTTGAACTTGGCATTTATCGGATAATGAAATGATGGAGGCAATTCTTTCTTCTATCCAAACACTTTAACCTTTGTTTCCCCCTTTGAGCCTTATTTATTCTTTCATACCCCTCTCTTGGAATCACTAATGAAAATGAAAAAAAAAAAGGAAGAAAAAATAATAACAAAACAAAAAGAAAAGTCACAAGAAAAAGAAATACAAAGGAATCGAATGAACTACGTTCGACCTGATTCCTCAAAGAGGATACGTAGGCGCCTCACGGCTCGATCATAGTATAACAAAAATCAAAAAAAATCCCCAAACAAGAAAACTGGGGCAGAAATTACATTTTAAGTTGTGGAAAAAGGTTTGATTCCGAGAGTTGTAATGTTTTACCCATTAAAGTTATTTTGAATCTTTTGATATCCTTTTCCTTTTAGTCCCACACAAAAACCCATATTTGATGTCCAAAAAGACCTCCCGATCAGTATCCGAGAGATGCCGAGCAGGCAAATAAAAGCCGAGACTAATGCACTGATCCCCGACTGAAAGAGGATTATGAGCCGACAGAATTGATAGCCAAAGGAATCCCTAGTAGAGAGAATCTTATCGGCAACACTCCAATCCCCAGCTGAGAAAGAGAAAATAAAATGAGAGAGTCTTATGGTGAAAACCTTCATAGGCACCGTAAGGAGACGAAAGCTGAGAGAAACAAAATGAGAGAGTCTTATGGTGAAAACCTTACCAGAAGATGACGGGAGTTGAGAGAAATGAGAGAGTCTTATTAGTGAAAACCCCTCGAAGGGCACTATGAGGCGACAAGATAAGATTGGCGGAAAGGATCCGTCGAGGCATCAAACAATGCAAAAGTGTTGATTTGGCAAAAACAGTTGGGCGTCTGCATATCCCCCAGCGAAATGAGGCCACCAGAAAGATTGATTGATACAAATAGACTAGGTTAATTAATTCAGAATGCATGACATGATCATTGGGATCGGTTATATCATTCAGATAAGTCCTTTTCCTTTTCTTCTCCCCAGCATTTGTTCAAAAAGATTTCTTCTTTTTCCATCTTTTGAAATCATCACTTTTCATTTCTTTTGTTTTAAGAATTTTTCCTCCACCAGTTTGTTTTGAGAAAGATTTTTCAGAGCTTACTACTAGTTTCCAAAATGGTGCAAAGCAAAATGCGAATAGGACAGGCCAAAGATAAGGCGACAAAGTGAAAAGGAATTTGTCGCAAGACCAAATGATGAATGAGTCTAGATTCCAAGGGGACCAAATTTCCAGGGGAAGTTGGAGAAAAACAAAAAATTAGGAAGTTGAAAAGTTATGGATCAAATTCCAAGAGGATCCCCAGCAGATTTGCGAGATGCAGGAACAACTCCGACAGATTATCGACCAAGTTCCGCAATGGTCGGACAACACAGAGCGGGGAAGGAAGAGAAAAGAAAAACCATCCCCAGCAGGAATATCATCCCCAGCAAATAATATCATCCCTAGCAAGTTTTGTAATAAAACGCAAAGCAGGGAAAGGAAAAAGGGAAAAATCATCCCCAGCAGGAGTGGCACGACCACTCACCACGTTTTAAACTAGCAATGTTTTCTTTGATTTGAAGCAGGGGAAAGGAAATGTTATTGACAGCGGGAAGACATGGCCACAAAGAAGATTATCAAACTGGGGCAGAAAATTTTCTCTCATTGCGAAAATTTTCTTGAAATCAGATACCCACTTGGGGAAGATGGAAGATAACACAAGTTTTGAAGGAAGTTGAATCCCCAGCAGTTTACGGGAGAATGAAATACAAGTTTTAAAGAAAGCAATCTTGGAAGAAGCAAGATAACCCAAGGTTTAAGGTTAGTGGTCTTTGAATCAGTATCATCCCCACCATTGTTAAAAGGAGGAAAGTAACTAGTCTTAAAGAAGGAAGATAATTCCCTAGCAGTGTTATCCCCGACAGGTTTCAGAGAAGTGAAAACACCAGTTTGAGGGAAGTAATTGCTGAAGAAGTCAGGAGCCCGCCTGTAGAATGGAGGTTGTTAAATTTTAAGTTAGAGTCAGGAGCCCGCCTGTAGAACGGAGGTTGTTTTTTTTGAAAGTTGAAGAAGTCAGGAGCCTGCCCGTAGAACGGAGGTTGTTATGTTTTAAGTTGATGAAGTCAGGAGCCCGCCTGTAGAACGGAGGTTGTTATAATTTTAAGTCTAAGAAGTCAGGAGCCCGCCTGTAGAATGGAGGTTGTTAAATTTTAAGTTGATGAAGTCAGGAGCCCGCCTATAGAATGGAGGTTGTTAAATTTTAAGTCGATGAAGTCAGGAGCCCGCCTGTAGAACGGAGGTTGTTATAATTTTAAGTCGAAGAAGTCAAGAGCCCGCCTGTAGAATGGAGGTTGTTAAATTTTAAGTTGATGAAGTCAGGAGCCCGCCTGTAGAATGGAGGTTGTTAAATTTTAAGTTGATGAAGTCAGGAGCCCGCCTGTAGAACGGAGGTTGTTATAATTTTAAGTCGAAGAAGTCAGGAGCCCGCCTGTAGAATGGAGGTTGTTAAATTTTAAGTTGATGAAGTCAGGAGCCCGCCTGTAGAATGGAGGTTGTTAAATTTTAAGTTGAAAGAAGTCAGGAGCCCGCCTGTAGAACGGAGGTTGTTATAATTTTAAGTCGAAGAAGTCAGGAGCCCGCCTGTAGAATGGAGGTTGTTAAATTTTAAGTTGATGAAGTCAGGAGCCCGCCTGTAGAATGGAGGTTGTTAAATTTTAAGTTGATGAAGTCAGGAGCCCGCCTGTAGAATGGAGGTTGTTATAATTTTAAGTCGAAGAAGTCAGGAGCCCGCCTGTAGAATGGAGGTTGTTAAATTTTAAGTTGATGAAGTCAGGAGCCCGCCTGTAGAATGGAGGTTGTTAAATTTTAAGTTGATGAAGTCAGGAGCCCGCCTGTAGAATGGAGGTTGTTATAATTTTAAGTCGAAGAAGTCAGGAGTCCGCCTGTAGAATGGAGGTTGTTAAATTTTAAGTTGATGAAGTCAGGAGCCCGCCTGTAGAATGGAGGTTGTTAAATTTTAAGTTGATGAATTCAGGAGCCCGCCTGTAGAACGGAGGTTGTTATAATTTTAAGTCGAAGAAGTCAGGAGGCCGCCTGTAGAATGGAGGTTGTTAAATTTAAAGTTGATAAAGTCAGGAGCCCGCCTGTATGATGGAGGTTGTTAAATTTTAAGTTGATGAAGTCGGGAGCCCGCCCGTAGAACGGAGGCGTTACTTTTTTAAAAGTTGTTGCATTCGGGATCCCACCTGTAGAACAGAGGCGTTACTTTTTAAGTTGTTAAAGTCAGGAGCTAGCCTGCAGAACAGAGGAATACATTTCAAGATCAAATCAGAGGTTAGTAATGCGGAGGGTTACAACAAAATACCCCCAGCATGAATCCCATCGCATAAATAAGAAAGAAGACTATAAGAACAAGTCGGAGATAGATGAGATTTTGTAATTCCTAGTTTAAGTCTAGCTCCTTGTTTTCTTTTGGCACGGTGTAATAAGGAGATCGAAAAGCAGTAGCAACAGCATGCAGCAGCAGTAACAGCAAAAATGCAGTCTCATGGTAGTCCCAGCTACCAAAACTTCCCGAACTATATTAACTTGATTCCCTTTTAGCCAGGGATATGTAGAAAACCTTTGAAGCAAAGGTTCGGTTAAATCTTTTCAAAAATACTTCACACGGAGTATTTCAGCGGGCAAAAATTGCTCGTATTTTGTGTTTTCAGACAAAGAGGGGCAGCTGTGAGCACATAATTTTTGCTTTACGAAAATTATTCCAAAAGAAATCGAAAAATAAACAAATTGCCTTTGGGTACAATTTTGAGAATTTTGCGTGACATTTTGGATAATTATTTTTGTCTGTGAATGTTTATCTTGTTTTAATTAATTGAAAAATACCAAAATACATGTTGCATGCATATTTAGAATTTAATTGTGCATTTTTGAATTAATTAAACCATGTCCTATTTTAAAAGAATGAAAATCACAAAAATATGAATTTTGGTAGCTTTGTCATTTTTATTGTTTAATTGTGTGATATTATTTTAATCAATATTTGATCTTCTGTGTTAATTATTGTTAAGAGTTAATTAATATCTTTTTAAAATAATCTTGGTTTTACAATTTAATTTAGGAATTTTGGTTTTTAGGAATTAAAAGAAAATGAAAGGAAAAAAGAAAGGAGTGAAAAATTGCACCAAATCGGAACTGGGCCAATTTCAATGCAAAATCAGGCCCAAATCATATCAAACGATCCAATCCAGTAAGCCTGGTCTCTCAGATAGTCGAAACGACGCCGTTTCGGCGCCTCAGATCTGAGCCATTGATTTGTTTCCATTAGACGGCTCAGTTCAACCCAGCATTATTAGAAACGACGCCGCTTTAGGCGAGTTGATCCGAGCCGTCCGTTCCCAGTGATCTAACGGTCCCAGCCTTCCCCCATAACCCGGTCCATTTCAACCCGGGTCGACCAGTCTCGATGCATGACCAAACGTCACCGTTTCCTTTAAGTGAATTGATCCAGGCCGTTGATCGTGCTTGATTCAACGGCCAAGATTAAACCACCCCCTCCCTATATAACCTTAATCTCTACCCAACCCCCCAAACCAGACCCTCCATGTTCATCGTCTCTCTCAGAGACGGAGCCTCACCATAGCCCAAACCCTAGCCGCCCTCTCACACATTCGCTTGAAACCCGGCGACAACAATGCCGCCGGTCACCAAACTAACACCCCTAGATCACCTAAACACCCCCAACCCGAATCCGTTAACCATTTGCTTCGAATCATCCCCCAGCTTCTCGAATCTTCAATTGAAGATTCGAGCAAACCATGAACCAAAACCAATCCACCCCAAACTCACACCAGATATCCACCTGACCTCCCTTACCTATAAACCACCATTGGTTTGGTTCGAATCGTGCTAGAATAGTTCGATGTTTTCTGTTCTTTCTTTAAAAGGTATTTTTTCTTTTTTCCCTTCTATTCTATTTTTGATATTAATGTCTGTTTATTTTGTTTAGTATTGTTATATTAATTTTTCAATTTTTTGTCGATTGTTCTGTTCTTCTCCCTTAGACCTTTTATTTGGTCGAATTTGTTTCTGCTCGTTGTTGTGTATAATTATAGGCTGTGTAATCGATTCAAATAAGTTTCATCAATTAGTTAAGTCTTATTATAAATCTCTATTCCTGTCAATGCCGCTTGAATTTCCTGATTATCTATTTCTAATTGATTGTTGTCAATTGTTATAGGCAATTAGTTAATTAGTTATCGTCGATTAATTCAGTTTTATTAGTAGTTTTCGTCAAATGCTTTGAGGTCGAATGTTGTATGTATTGATCTTTAGGCAATTAACTTCAGGGCATTGTCAATATGCTGACAATGATCCTGCATTCTTGTATAGGTTTGACTTAGAATTGTGTTAGTTTAATCCCTGCATTCATGTGATTTTGATTCAGTTTCAGCTTCAGCTTTAATGATTCTGTTGAGTTCTGTGTTCTGTTAGTTTGGTTTTGATTTAAATTCAGTTCATTTGTTTCAATTGGAATTCAACCTTAGTCATTCAGTTGTCAGGAGGATTGGTTATAGCTGTTAATCAGAATTAGTTTTAGATAATTGTTAGCTTGAACATATTTTAGAGTTAAAGATTTTAATGCAGATAAATAGATTGTATTAGGGCAGTAATATTAAGGGGTTTCAGGGATGATTTGGGAATGGAACAGTTAGGATAATATTTTAATGTTAGTGTCTTGTTAGTGGGGTATTAAATGTCTTTAAATTAATAAGTTAATGGGGAACGAGAGGGAATTGGGGAGGAAAATAAGGAAAAGCATTTCTTAGTAGGTTTTAAGTGGAAATATGCAGATTTTGGTTGATGGGGGGTCGGGTAGTTAAGTTTTAAAGAGGGGGCAGGTCTGTAATGGCTATAAATAGAAGGCATTTGGACTGATTAAAGGGGGAATTTTGGGAGATCATAAATTCAGAATTAGAAATATATAAAAATAGGCTGGCTTTTAATGTTGAAGCGGTCAGTTTAGTTTGAGAGTGAAAGTGGCTGGATTTTAACACAAAAGTTCAGTTAGTTAGAGAGTGAAAACAAGCTAGATTTCAATACTAAGAATTCAATATTGAGAGTAAGGAAGTCTAGTCTTCTTTGATTGCTGAAAATCAGTTAAAAGAGTAAAGTTTCTTGAAAGTGTTCTTCTTTGAGAGTTAAAGAATAGAGAATCAGAAAGTACTGTTTCATTGCATTTCTGAGTTGATTTCTGCCCTCTGTTTGTTTCTGGGAGTTCTCTGGTTCAGTTTGGTATTGCTGGGGTTGTCAACTGGTTTTTCTGAGTTTGTTGTGGGTTTCTCGTTACTATTCCATTGGTTATTGCTGGGATTTTGCTGGTTTTAATCTGTTATTGGGCTGTTGCTATTTGTGGTTGTTGTTGTGTTGCTACTGCATCTGCTGTTTCTCATCTTCCTCTTCTTTTGTTTCCAATACCAGGTACACGACTCTAACATTGGCTATTGTAAACTGAAATATGTGGAACCATGAATATATATAAAAATGGAAGTCTGAAGTTTGATTCAGCTTTTTTTTCTCTTTTTTTTACTGATTGTAGTTAGAACATTTTGTATACAACTGTTATGTAGATTTCTGCTGCTTTGTATAGCTGGACTGTTTTTAGTTGATTTGGATTAATTGAAGTTATAGTTATAATGAACTATTAGGTGGTATTTATAGTTGTAGTTAGTTTTATTTGTATGATAGCATTTTTCTGTTTGAAGTTAAAAATTAGAAACAGTTTAAGCATGCTGTTAAATTGAAATCAGCAAGTCCATGTAAATGTAATAGTTAAATATTAGTAGAGTAGGTTTCAATTGTCAAAATTAATATGCCTTTGAGTTCATTATTTTAGAGCAGACATTAACAACTTTATGGCGTTACGAGTCACTAGAACCAAACTTGCAATCTCGTATGTTTTTTATATATATAATTTCAATTTTAGCGATATTCGCTTATAGAATAAGGCACGAAACAATTTTCCATTTTTATGAGTTCGAGAGCAATTTTCCGTTAGCATCTTTTGTAATCTAATAATTAATAAGAGACCCGAACTTGCCAAGCATGTAAGTTAATTAGGACTTTTTCTTCTTTCATTTTTAGAGACAAACAAAAATAGAAAAATATATAGTCATTTTAGGATTATCCTTTTAAAATAAACGAAACGAGCCTTGCCAAATAAAACGCACAAGCCGCGGGGCCCTCATAAATGCATATATATTAAAAATACTTAGAATTCGGGATGGGCCGTCTAGCAAATTTCACGGCCTTCTCCAAAATAATAATACGCTAGTCACTTTTAGGCGCGCTTTTAATAATTTACTTTCTTAAACTCGGGTGTGCATTTCATGCGACCCAAATCCAAATCCCAAAACGTCGAGTCAAATGTGTTTAGGATTGCGGTTGCATTTCATGTGACGTGATCCAAAAACATGATTTAAACGACGTTCAATTTTCTTTAATAATTTTTACAAAAGCGGTTTAAAATTTTAAAATTTGCACATAGGTTCAAAAATGTATTAAAATCAGATTATTAAGCCGAACATAACAGTTGAGCGACCGTGATAGAACCACGGAACTCGGGAATGCTTGACACCTTCTCCCGGGTTAACATAATTCCTTATCCAGATTTCTGGTTCGCAGACTGTTAAACAGAGTCATTCTTTACTTCGGTTCGGGATTAAACTGGTGACTTGGGACACCATATATCTCCCAAGTGGAGACTCTGAATTTCTTAATAATAAATCCCGTTTTCGATTGTCCTTAAATTGAAACTCCATATATGCCCCTGCAGGCGCGGGCCAAAAGGAGGTGTGACAGGAAACATCATGAACCTTCCGGTCCGCGTAACTCTTTTGTCTGGACTAGGCTGTACGAAGTCTATCCTGAATCATATTAACCTTCTCCAAAGCATCCCGAACCAAATCCGTGCCCAACAATCTGGCCTCACCCGGCTCAAACCAACCCGCCGGAGATCTATACCGTTTCCCATATAAGGCCTCATACGGTGTCATCTGAATGCTGGACTGATAGCTGTTGTTGTAAGCAAACTCCGCCAATGGCAAGAACTGATCCCAAGACCCTCCAAACTCGATCACACACGTACGGAACATATCCTCAAGAATCTGAATAGTGCGCTCGGATTGTCCGTCCGTCTGAGGGTGAAATGCGATATTCAACTCTACCCGAGTACCTAACTCATGCTAAACGACTCTCCAAAACCGTGATGTGAACTAGTTACCTCTATCTAAAATGATGGAAACCGGAATACCATGCAAACGATCAATCTCCTGAATATAAATCTCCGCCAACCGCTCCAAAGAATAGGTAGTGCACACAGGAACAAAATGATCGGACTTGGTCAGCCGATCCACAATCACCCAAATAGCATCAAACTTCCTCAAAGTCTGTGGGAGCCCAACTACAAAGTCCATGGGGATATGCTCCCACTTCCACTCTGGAATCTCTATCTGTTGAAGCAACCCACCCAGTCTCTGGTGCTCATACTTCACCTGATGACAGTTGAGACACCGAGCTACAAATCCAACTATACCTTTCTTCATTCGCCTCCACCAATAGTGTTGCCTCAAATCCTGATACACCTTCGTGACACCCGGATGAATGGAATACCGCGAGCTATGGGCCTCCTCTAGAATCAACTCTCGAAGCCCATCGATATTGGGTACACAAATCCGACCCTACATCCTCAATACCCCATCATCACCAATAGTCGCATACCTAGAATCACCATGTTGAACCTTGTCCTTGCGGACAAGCAAATGAGGGTCATCATACTGTCGCTCCCTGATACGATCAATAAGGAAGACTGAGAAACCACGCAAGCTAGAACCCAGATGGGCTCTGAAAGGTCCAATCTCACAAATTGGCTGGCTAAGACCTGAATATCCATCACCATAGGCCTCTCTAATGCTAGTAAATAAGCCAAACTCCCCAGACTCTCTGCCCGGCGACTCAAAGCGTCGGCCACCACATTGGCCTTGCCTGGGTGATACAAAATAGTGATATCATAGTCCTTTAGAAACTCTAACCACCTCATCTGGCGCAAATTTAGATCCTTTTGCTTGAAAAGGTGCTGCAAGCTCCGATGGTTAGTATAAATCTCACAAGACACGCCGCATAAGTAATGGCGCCAAATCTCTAGGGCGTAAACAATGGAAGCTAACTCAAGGTCACAAACAGGGTAGTTCTTCTCGTGTATCTTCAACTGTCTGGACGCGTAGGCAATCACCCTACCGTCCTGCATCAACACCGTGCCGAGGCCAACCCTCGAGGCATCACAATAGACCGTATAAGACCCCCAACTTGTAGGTAGTATCAAAATTGGGGTTGTGGTCAAAGCTGTCTTGAACTTCTGGAAGCTCGCCTTACACTCATCCGTCCACTGAAACGGAGCACCCTTCTGGGTCAACCTGGTCATGGGGGATGTAATCGATGAAATCCCCTCCATAAAATGACGGTAGTAACCCGCCAAACCAAGGAAACTACGAATCTCTGTAGCTCAGGAGGGCCTGGGCCAACTCTGCACGGCCTCTATCTTCTTCGGATCCGCCTGAATACCCTCACTCGATACCACGTGGCCTAAGAATGCCACTGAATCCAACCAAAACTCACACTTCGAGAATTTAGCATATAACTTCTTCTCTCTCAGAGTCTGAAGTACAGTCCTCAGGTGCTGCTCATGATCTTCCCAACTCCGGGAATACACTAGAATATCATCAATAAAGACAATGACGAACGAGTCAAGGTACGGCCGAAACACACTGTGAATCAAATGCATAAATGCTACTGGGGCATTGGTCAGCCTAAATGACATGACAAGGAAATCGTATTGACCATATTGAGTCCTAAAAGCAGTCTTCGAGATATTTGGCTCCCGAATCTTCAACTAATGGTAACCTGAGCATAAATCAATCTTAGAAAACACTCGTGCGCCCTGAAACTGGTCAAACAGATCATTAATACGAGGCAAAGGATAACGATTCTTCATGGTAACCTTGTTCGACTAGCGATAATCAATACACATACGCATAGAACAATCCTTTTTCTTCACAAACAAGACAGGAGCACCCTAAGGTTATACACTAGGCCGAATAAAACCCTTATCAAGCAATTCCTGTAACTGATCCTTCAACTCCTTCAAATCAGGAGGAGCCATACGATACGGAGGAATAGAAATGGGCTGAGTGCCCAACAATAGATCAATGCCAAAATCAATATCTCTATCAGGCGACATGCCTAGAAGGTTAGCTGGAAACACATCGGGAAAATCCCGTACTACTGGAACTGAATCAACTGAAGGGGTATCAATACTGACATCTCTCACATAAGCTAAATATGCATCACACCCCTTCTCAACCATACACTGAGTTTAAGAAAAGAAATAACTCTACTGGTGGTGTAATCTAAGGTACCTCTCCACTCAACACGTGGTACACCTAGCATAGCCAGCGTCACGGTTTTGGCGTGACAATCAAGAATAGCAAAATGGGTTGACAACCATTCCATGCCCAAGATAATATCAAAATCGACCATGTTGAGTAATAATAGATTGGCTGATCTCAAAACCACTAAGAGCAACCCAACACGGCCGATAAACACGATCCACAACGAGAGAATCTCCCACAAGAGTAGAAACATAAACAGGGGAACTCAAAGAATCCCGAGGTACACCCAAATGTGGAGCAAAATAAGAAGAGACATAAGAATAAGTAGAGCCTGGATCGAATAGAATCATGCATCTCTGCGAAAACCCATTATAATACATGTGATGACAGAATCGGAGGCAATAGCCTCGGTACGAGCAGGAAGGGCATAGTATCTTGCTTGGCCTCCCCCTCTAGGGAGACCTCTACCTCCCCGACCTCCACCTCTAGCTGGCTGAGCAGGTGGGGTAGCAACTAGAGCTGTAACCATAGCCTAAGAACTCTACGGGGTACGCTGTGGCTGAAAAGTCTATGGAGGTGCACCCCTCCCAAGTCTGGGGCAATCCCTCACCATATGACGTGTGTCACCACACTCAAAACAAGATTTGGGAGGATGTGGTGGCTATGACTGGCTAGGGCTAGGTCTGCTGGACTGACCTCTAAAAGCACCCCGCGTCGGAGGTGCGCTAGAAACCGGAGGTGCATAATAAGGCTCGTGAGGCCTAGGAAGAGCTGGAATACCACTGGCTACTGGAATAACACTGGCTGCTAGAAGAGCTGAATGAACAGGGCGACTCATATAACCCCTACTATGACAACCTGCAGCTGGGGTACGAGCACCAGAATAATGGCCCGAATCTCGAGACCTCTTGGCCTCCCTATCCTCTCTCTACCTAGCATGCATACCCTCAATCCTCCCAGCAATGCTCACCACCTGCTGATAAGAAATATCCATCTCTAACGCGCGAGCCATGCTAGATCTGATGTTGGGAATAAGGTCATCAATAAACCGGTGAACTCTCTCGCGAACAGTAGAAACCAAGGCTGGTGCATGCCTAGCCAAACTGGTGTAACAGAAAGCATACTCTGAAATAGTCATAGCACCCTAGTGCAAATGCTCAAACTCTATGTGTCATGCGTCCCTGAGTCTCTGAGGAACATACTCCCTCAGGAACAGATCTAAAAACTGAGTTCAAGTCAGTGAAGCAGCCTCATCTGGACTATCTAACTCATAGGTGCGCCATCACTCATAGGCAGATCCTCGATGCTGGAAGGTAGTGAAAGAAACCCCGCTCGATCCTGAGATACCCATGGTACGGAGAATGCGGTAACACTCGTCAAGAAATCCCAAAGCATCCTCCGATGCTAGACCGCTAAATACAGGAGCCTTGTATTTCTTGAACCTTTCAAGCCTCAGCTACTCATCCTCGGAAGCAGCTGCCCTGTCCTCGGGCTGAGTTGGCACTACAAGCGGTACGAGAATAATCTAAGGGACCTTCTCAACATGCACTCGCTGCTCAGGAGTACGGGCGGCGGGAGTCAGTGCTCCTCCCCCAGCCTGAGATGTAGTTTCAGCAAGGGGAAGCAACCCTGCCTAAGCCAAAGTGGTGTACATGCTCATGAACTGTGCCAAAGTCTCTTGAAGAGCTGGAGTGGTAGTAGCAGTAGAGTGTCAGGTGCCGAGCGGCACACTTTAAGATGGTGTATACTGGAGTGGTAGTAGCAGTAGGAGTGTCATAGTGTTTAAATGTGCCGCTCGGCATACACCATCTTTAAGTCTCAATACCAAACATAATCCAAGACCCGGAAACCCATGAATCACAATCTAAGGAAAGAAATACTACATAGCTCTAACTCCATAATTTCTAATAAAGAACAGAAGGTACAGAAAGGCTAAATATTAAAGGCAGGAATAGAGAGGGACTCCTTGGTTTGCAGACGCAGCAGATGTACCTCGGAGTCTCTAAAACTATCGCCTCCCTCAACGATAGTAAGCCTGATCAGCGGTACCTGGATCTGCACATGAAAAACATGCGCAGAAGGGGCATGAGTATACCACATCTGTACTCAGTAAGTGCCAAGCCTAACCTCGGTTGGGTAGTGACGAGGAAGGTCAGGGCCCTACTGAGGTTAAATAAAATATAAGGGTTAACAGTGTGAAATAAAACAGTATAAATAAGTGCAACATCAAGAAATAACATAGAATTAAAAGAACAACCACAATTAGAACAGAGACAAGCAAACCACGAAAAGAAATACAGCTCAACACAGAGATAACAACCGAGCACCTTCCAGGATACCCTCTTGTAGTCCTATTTACAACTGTCCAGTGGATCTCCCGGGATACCGTCCCGTAGTCCATCATATATTTGTCTGAAGGATCTCCCGGGATCCCATCCTATAGTCCAACTATCAATGCGCGAGGATCTACCAGAATCCTGATCACTAGTCCCAAATGTAAATACCCAGTACTGGGGGAATCTACCGGGTGCATTCCTGTAGTTGCATATAACTGTACAGGAGGATCTACCGGGAATCTAACCCGTGGTCCCAAAGTAAATATGCAGGGGAATCTACCGGTAATCTAACCCGTAGTCCCAAAGTAAACAGACAAGGGGGAGCTACCGGAATCCCACGTCCGTAGTCCCAAAATAAATACACAGCAGCAGCAGGAAGATAAACAGAAATAGCAAAATTCATATTAAGGCAATAAGTGATTCTAGCCTAGCATGCTGCACAGAATTCAAGTAAGGCAAGTTGAATCAAGTAAATCAATTAAGTCACTTAGACATGTTTTTCTAGGCTAACAACAGGCTTAATAGTGCAAGCAATAGAAACAGGAAAGGAAACATACTAGTAATCACTTAAAGAAAGCCAGATTTCCAACAATTAGCACAAGTACGCACTCGTCACCTTACGTACAAGGCATTTCCAATTAACAAATATACCAATCCTAAGGGGAAGGTCCCCCACACAAGGTTAGACAAGCCACTTACCTCGAACCGGCTCAAAATCAACCTGAAACCACGCTCTTGCCACTAGTACTCGACTCCAAATGGCCCAAATCTATTCAATTCAATTTCATAATGTAAATAACACTTCAAGCAACTGATTCTACAATTAAATTCTAAGTTAATACACAAAATTATGTAAAATGACCAAAATGCCCCTCGGGCCCACATCTCAGAATCAGGTAAAATTTATATTTTCAGAAACCTCGTACTCTCACAAGTCCATAAATAATAAGAACACTGAAATCGGAGTCCAAATGACCCCTCAAATCCTCATTTAAAGACCTCTTAAACTCAAGCCTAATTAACTATTTTCCTCAAATTTCTCACCACTAATTAGGTATCTAATCATATAAAAATGAGTTATGAAGTCAAGGATGTTACTTCCAAGCAATTTCCCTTTGTTTTCCTCAAGAATCTCTCTCAAAAGTTTCAAACCCAGATGAAAATGGTGAAAGAATCCCTCAAATTCGCGAAGGCAACTATTTCTATGTTCTGCCCAGTGATTTCCGTATCTGCGGTCATGCGGTCCCGCTTCTGCGGGACAAATGTCGCATATGAAGCTCTCCACCTAAAGGCTAAACTCTGCATTGCGGCCCTTTACCCGTAGGTGCGGTACCACTTCTGCGGAAAATATACCGCATCTGCGGTTCTTGGAGAGATGGCCAAAATTTCATTTCTGCGGCTAATTAGCCGCTTCTGCGGCTCCGCATCTGCGCTCCCCAAACCGCAGATGCGAAAATACCAGAAGACTAACTGCTACACAATTTCAACTCCAAATTTTTCTCCGTAAACCATCTGAATTCATCCCGAGGCCCCCAGGACATCAACCAAAGGCATCAACATATCCTAAAACCTTATTCAAACTTGTAGAAATATTCAAAACACTTCAAACAACATCAAAACAACCAAAACACGTCGGATTCAAGCCTAAGTTTCTAAAATCTTCCGAATTCCGCTTTTGATAAAAAACCTAACCAAACCACCTCCGAATGACCTAAAATTTTGCACACACATCCAAAATGGCATAACAGAACTACTGCAACTCTCAGAATTTCATTCCGACCCTCGGATTAAAATTTCATTATCGAACCGGAAACTTCCAAAATTCAACTTTCGGCATTTCAAGCCTAATTTAGCTACGGACCTCCAAAACACAGTCCGAACACGCTCCTAACCCTAAAATCACCTAACGGAGCTAACGGAACCATCTGATTTCCATTCCGGGGCCGTTTTCATACTGTTTCGACCACGGTCAACTTTCCAACACTTAAGCTCTCATTTAGGGACTAAGTGTCCCAAAACTCTCCGAAACTCAAAACCGAACATCCCGGCAAATCACATTAGCAGAAGTAAACTTGGGGAAAATATTTAATAGGGGATCAGGGCGTTAATTCTTAAGACGACCGGTCGGGTCGTCACAATTCCATGATATTTACACATCAAGTTTGGATTCCTTTGAGAAGGATCGTTTGTATAGGCCTGGGCCACCTGAAGTCTTTGATTCTTCCAATAGATGACACAATCCCTGTGAGCACGTGATTTTTGCTTGACGAAAACTACTCCAAAAGAAATCGAAAAATAAAATAAATTGTCTTTGGGTACAATTTTGAGAATTTTGCGTGACATTTTGGATAATTATTTTTGTATGTGAATGTTTACCTTGTTTTAATTAATTGAAAAATATCAAAATACATGTTGCGTGCATATTTAGGATTTAATTATGCATTTTTGAATTAATTAAACCATGCCCTATTTTAAAGAATGAAAATCACAAAAATATGAATTTTTGGTAGCTTTGTCATTTTTATTGTTTAATTGTGTGATTTTATTTTAATAAATATTTGATCTTGTGTGTTAATTATTGTTAAGGGTTAATTAATATCTTTTTAAAATAATCTTGGTTTTACAATTTAATTTAGGAATTTTGGTTTTTAGGAATTAAAAGAAAATGAAAGGAAAAAAGAAAAGAGTGAAAATTTGGCCAAATCGGAACTGGGCCAATTTCAATGCAAAATCAGGCCCAAATAATATCAAACGATCCAATCCAATAGGCCTGGTCTCTCAGACAGTCCAAACGACGCCGTTTCGGCGCCTCATATCTAAGCCGTTGATTTGTTTCCATCAGACGGCTCGGTTCAACCCAACATTATTTGAAACGACGTCGTTTTAGGCGAGTTGATCCGAGCCGTCCGTTCCCAATGATCTAACGGTCCCAGCCTTCCCCCATAATCCGGTCCATTTCAACCCGGGTCGACCTAGTCTCGATGCATGACCAAATGTCACCGTTTCCTTTAAGTGAATTGATCCAGGCCATTGATCTTGCTTGATCCAACGACCAAGATTAAACCACCCCCTCCGTATATAACCCTAATCCCTTACCCCACACTTCAAACCAAACCCCCTCACCCCATCGTCTCTTTCAAACTCAGAGACGGACCAGACCCAAACCCTAGCCGCCATTGTTACACCTCCGCCTGAAACCCAGCGGCAACAACGCTGCCGGTCACCAAATTAACACCCCTAAGCCATCTGACCACCCTCGTTACAGATCCGCTAACCGTTTGCCTTGAATCAACCTCCAGCTTCTTGAATCTTCAATCGAAGATTCGAGCAGAACCTAAACCTACCCCAACCAATCCCAAACTCATACCGGAAATCTCCCTGACCTCCCTCGTCACCAAACCACCGTTGGTTTGGTTCGAATCAGACCAGAACCGTTCGAACCCTAAATCGAACCCCCAAGAACCCTAGAAAACCAAAGGTTGAAATCTGTCCAAATTGAAGGAAGTTGGGTGGACCTTAGTCGAAGTGTTCTCAGTTGAGAACACTCGATTAAGGTCCGTTCGACCTCAATTAAAGGTCCGAGTCAGAGTCCAAGTCAGGGTCATCCAGTTTCTGAGTTCGGAGGTATTTCTTTTGTTTTCCTGTTTGTTTTTCATGTTTCGTTGTTTGTTTGTTAAGATGAGTTCAAATTCGTCTTTTATCGATTACTCTTTTCTTTCTCCAGTCAGACCTTTTATTTGGTCCAATCTTATCATTGCTTCTGTTTGTTGTCGATGGTTATATGTTATAATTTGTGTAATCAATTGAATAAGTGTCGTCGATTATTCTGGTATGCTTGAATGTTAGATTAGCATGATAATAGTTTAATTTTTGGTTCATTCCAGTAGGTTTACCCTCCTGTTTATTTTTTGTTCTAATTTTGTATTGAAATAAGCCTATTGGTATCATTTGTTTCAAATTGTTCCAATTTCCCTTTCTCATTGTTATTCACCATGTTTTTTCATATAAGTCAGTTTATTTTCATTCAGTATGTTGATAGTGTTCATTTGTTCTTGTTTAGATTTAATCTAGAAGTGTATTAATTTAATCACTGAATCTTTATTTTGATGATATTTGGTTTGAATTGAGTTTCAAGCTTAAATTGTGATTTGAGTTTGATGAATCTTAATGTTGTTCTGATATGAATCGGATCTTGAATGTTGATATGAATCTAACCATAATGAACTGATTCCTAAGTGTTGTCAATTGGGAGTTAGTCTCATATGATTTGATTAGTCAATTGTTAGGATTTCTCACTTAAGATTGGTTATAGCTGCTATAGTTTGGTTAATTGATTAGGAGGATTGGATATAGCTGATGGGATAAAATGGTAATTTCAGGGACTTTAGGAGGGTATTTTGGGATTGAAAGGTTTGAAATTGGTTTAAGTTGAATGTTCTGACAGTAGGGTACTAAAGTACCATTAAACTAATGAATTGTTTAAATGCTAATGGGGAACAAAACATAATGGTGGGGGGAAGGTTGAAAGGAAATAAATTAAGAAATAGGTGCTCATACCTATTTGAATTTAAATAAAGGGAAGGAGAAGGGATAATGGAAAAACCATACTCTAGTGGGGAACAAGTGAATTAAAAGGAGAACAAAACATGTAGTAGTGGGGAGAAATACTTTCCTAATTAGCTAAGTGCTCCTTAGAGCTGGAAAGGGGCTGAGGTTTGGTTATAAATAGGGTCATTCAAAACAGAAAAGGGGCTGGTTTTTTGGAGAAGAAAAATCAGTTCTCTTTCAGTTTTTTTAGAGAGTCTAGGCTGGATTTTGACATCAGAAATTCAGAGTTTAAGAGTGAAATACAAGCTGAGTTTTTACCCTAAAGAGTTCAATAGGTTGAGAGCTAAATACTGAAAAGTGAGGTCTTCTTTACTACTGAAAATCATAATCAGTTTGTTACTGTTTAATTGAGGTTCTGAGTGTCTTTATTTGAAAATCTGAAGAATAGAAATCAGAAAATCTACTCTCCTGTCTCATTTCTGAATACATTTTGTTCCTGTCTGTGAGTTGCTTGGTATTTTCTGGTTTCACTAGTGGGTTTTGGACTGCTTGTGCTGGGTGTTATTTCTGCTGGTTGTTGCTCTGTTCTTTGCTGTGGTGTTGTTGTATTGTATACTACTGCTGCTGCTGACCTGCCTTTCATCTTCTTCTTCTGCTATTCTCGATTCTAGGTACACTACTTTGAATCATCTTGGTGTATGCTCATTGAAACTTAAATGAAATGGCCAGAGGATTTATTGTTCAAACTATAGAATGCTTGTATTCTATTTGATATTAGTTATGTGTTTCCTGTTACATGAATAATAGACGACTGTATAATTAGGACTATTTATAAGTTGTTTGGGTTGTTTGATTCCGGGACTGTTTGGACTTTGGAATGTGATTCTGTAATAGTCATATGGGTTTAGTTTTGTTTTTGTAGTATAATTGTTGAAATTAGAAGCAAGCTGCAAGCTGAAACAGGAAAGTGTTTTTTTAGAATTCATGAATTTCACTTGTACTAATAAAATTGAGCTGAAATCAGTAAGTATGGGTTTAGATGTGGTTATTGTTAAGAGTGCATTCGTTATTCATATTTTGTTAAGAATCAAACTTGTATCTATGGATTCTTATAAAATTCTCTTTTATATATTTTATAATGCGTATATCTATGTAAGTTTTAGACAATGTTGTCATTGGTGAGTGTTGTAGTTTAGACAAGTAATATATTTTAGTTGTAATAATAATGTTATGGTACATGTATTCAATCTGATAGTAATAGGCCATTGTCAATAGTTAGAACGAGATTGGAAATTAATGGTAGTGTGTTATTAAGATAATAATTGTAATCATTGTTAATTAGTTAACTGATCAGGAAAGTTGTGCTTGGATTTGGAGATGAAAGCCGGTTGTCCCACGGGTAGGCCTCGGAGGCCCGATGCGGATTAATTATAAGTTTCTTTCTTAAATGGGGAAGTGGCTCTTAAAACAAATTAAGTAGGACCTTTTTTTACTTTAGAGACAATAAAAATAGCAAAATTATAGTTGTTTTAGGCTTACCCTTTTAAAAATAAGTGAGGCGTGCCTCGCCGAATAAATTACAAATTACGGGGCCCTCAACGGATAGTTATTTCAAATGCTTAGATTTCGAGACAGGCCACATAGCGAACTTTACGGCTTTTCTCAAAATAACAACGCGTTAGTATCTTTAGGCGCGTATTTAATAATGTTATCTTCATAAACTCGGGTGCACATTTATGTGACCCAAATCCAAATCTCAACGAAGTTGGAACGTATCGAAAATTGCGGGTACATTTATGTGGTGCAATTCGAGATGAATTCTCACGACGTTGCAATTCTTTAAATAATAAATGATAAAAGCGGTTCAGGGTTAAAATTGGTACATAGGTTCAAAATATATTAAAATCAGATAAATAAGCCAAATTTGACAGTTGAGCGACCGTGCTAGAACCACGGAACTCGAGAATGCCTAACACCTTCTCTCGGGTTAACAGAATTCCTTATCCGGATTTCTGGTTCGCGGACTGTAATACAGAGTCAATCTTTTCCTCGATTCGGGATTCAACCGGTGACTTGGGACACCATAAATCTCCCAAGTGGCGACTCTGAATTAAATAATAAATCCCGTTTTGATTGTCCTTTAATTGGAAAAACTCCCCCTACGCCTTTGCGGGGCGCCAGGTGAAAAAGGAGGTGTGACAATCCCCGATGCATCTATACTAAAATTATACTCCGACAACCGAGGTGCTTCTGCGGGATCGGTAAGTTTTTCGAAACCATGCTCACTCATAAATCCACGAGAATTCTATCCTCGATTGTTTCTCCAATCGTTCTGAGGAGGATTGTGCCCCCAATCATTGTTTCTTCGATCCGAGACATATGATATCGTTCCCTATTTGATCTTGGTTCCCTGTCTGTATCCCTCGGGGCCTTAATCGCCAATCTATTTGGATGAACTGAGCCCGAGGGGGCTCCAGCTAGTCGTCCTCGACCCTGATCTTCAATTGATAACGATTATGTACATCTGCCCAAGTCATGGCTGGATACTCGACCAGATTTTGCTTCAACTGTCGTGATGCGATCGAACTCCGCTCGTTCAACCCCTGCATAAAAGCTTGTACTACCTAATCATCCGAGACCGGTGGTAATTCCATTCGCTCCATTTGAAATCGGGATACGAACTCCCTTAGCATCTCATCATTCCTCTGTCTTATCTTAAAAACGTCTGATTTCCTTGTCGTAACCTTTATGGCCCTGGCATGTGCTTTCACGAAGGCGTCTACTAACATAGCAAATGAATCGATAGAATTCGATGGCAAGTTGTGATACCAAATCATTACTCTCTTTGACAAAGTTTCCCCAAAATTTTTTCAATAATACTGACTCGATCTCATCATTAGTTAAGTCATTTCCTTTAATCCCGCAAATGTACGCGGTAATGTGTTCATTAGGATCGCTCGTTCCGTTGTATTTAGGCATATCGAGCATAAGGAACTTCTTGGGGATGGGCATCGGAGCCGCGCTCGGGGGAAACAACTTTTGCACGAATTTTTTGGTATCCAATCCTTTCAAGACCGGGGGTGCTCCGGTATTTGATCAACACGGGAGTTATACGTCTCCACTTTTTTGTCATTATCCTCAATCTTTTTCTCCCCCGACTCGATTCTTTTGGTGAGCTCCTCGAGTATCCTCATAATCATGGGATCAGTCCCCGAGCCATTAGCATTCCATCTTTCAAGCACCGGCCCAGTACGGCGAGTGATTCCTGGTTCGACCACACTTGGAGTTTTATGCTGATTTTGAAGTTGAGCGATAGCAATCTGTTGAGCTTGAAACATTTAGAATATTACTTGGAGACTAACTCCCCCGTCTCCTACGCCCTGAGTTCCTTGGCAACCAATTCGGCCTTCTCTCCGCACACTCCCTCCGGGATCCGCACCTAAATCTGCATTCTTAGCAATGTGTGAACTGACATCGACCGGGTCGACAGTAGGCACTTCCCCAGGTTTAACCGGTGGAACCTCGACTCCTGGAGCAATTACGTTGTCATTTTCTCTGTGGGACCCAAGACCGTCATCATCGTGTCCGGACGCATTCTGTGAGTTTGACATGTTTTAACCTGAAAACAAAGAATCTTTGACAAGAACAAGTATGAAAATAACGTGTGTTATCAGAATCAGTACTGAATAACCACTATTATCTTTAACCCCACGGTGGGCGGCAAACTATTTACCTCAAAAATACGAGTAACAATTAAACTTGTTTATGATTTTAAAGATATGTGATTAATTCAATACTAATTAATAACCAAGAAATCAAACGTATAAGTTAAGGAGATAAGTTGAATCAAACCAATATTTAAGCAGGTCTCGACCTTGAGCTGGGATGGCCTCGAGGTTGGTCAACAAGAACAATAAAATAAAGACAATGAAGTTAAGAGACAACTCTGATGAGTAATGAACAAGAAAGTAAGAGAGTATATTCTTTTGACAATGATTGATGATGGTTACAAATGATTGAGGTCCCCTTTACATAGTAGGGGAACCCTAAATGAGGTATATTTCTATTTACAGAAAGGAATCTTATTGGGACAGCTGTCTAACCGCCTAGTACGGATTCGTACTAACTCGTACGAATCTATTCCGAAATTTACGCCATGATCTTGGGGACGTGGCGAGAATCTTGCTCTTCTGTAACAAACTCGTAACAGCATCATCTCGGGGTTGGTCATACTCGGTTTCGGTGCTCGTCGCGTACTTCGGTCTTCGAGCCTTGTACTCTGTCATCGGGCTCGAGCTTAGTCTATCGGCCTCGAACTCGACCCATCCTGAACTCGGGCTTGAAGCGACTTTTCGAGCCCGTGAAATCGGGCATACTTGATTTCGACCGTATAAACACGCATATAATGTTTAAATTAAATTATACTAATTAATATACAATATGTGCGTTTTATATAATTTTTTTCATTTGACTATAGTAAATATCTTAATATATCTCATCTAAATATAAAGAATAAATTTACTTTATTGGTGACTAAGATATCGTGTGTATTAATTTCGGGACACGTTTGCACCTGGCACCTCGGGATTTTTTAACGTCGAAGCTGATAGGAGGATATTTTTGAAGTTAGAGGCAAACCAAATGATGACAAATGTATGAAATCACATCAGTCCACGACAATCTTTGTTGTGTTTCATTTCATGGCCTATCGTTCGTGAAGAGCTGGGAAGTTAACAACCACTTATGCGAATTTGACATCTAACCTTTCCTTCATTCATGGTTTTCCCGACCAATTGCTATCGCTTAGGCTTATAGCCTAATTGGCAAAATTTCTAAAATCAACTCATTTTAAAAAGTATTTTTCTTAAATATATTTTTTAAAATAATATTTTTGGTGAATTTTTTTTTATGTTTAATTAATTAATTTAAAAAATAACTTTAAACAGCAATATCAAATTTTTAAAAAATATTTCTAAATGTATTTTTCTCAATAGTACTTTTGAGAGAAGCTATTTTTTTAATCTTTTGAAAAACTGCTTCAATTAAAAAGCACATTTATTTCTTTTAAAAGCTTGCCAAACAGTTTTACTTTGACAAAAAAAGTACTTTTAGCCTCAAAAAACACTTTTGCCAAAAAAAAAAAAAAACAGGACCAAACATATTATTCTGCCTTCGCACAGCTAATTCAGAACTTATAAATAACATGTATTCAAAAATTACTCTTCCTTTCTCTTAAAAAATTCAAAAATTATTCTACTCAATTAATATATAAATTATAAAATTAATGACACAAAAATACCCAAAGGAAAACAGGGACTTTCATTCGTCCAATAGCCAACTCAACTAATGCCTTAAACCCGCCATATATTTTGATAGTGTAATTGTACATAGACAGTGTTTAAATTACCTAAAAATAATTACAAATATGATAAGTGAGATTTGGTAATAAAAAAGTAATTCAAATAACATGTCACAACACATTAAAATACAAAAAAAAAAACATATATAAATTCTTATGATATTATTATAAATAGGCTAAATTCGTATAAGTATATATTTATTGTCAAACTAAGATTATTTATTGTGAGGTTGTAGTTATTTAGCCAAATATAATTGGCCAACTTAAAACATGACATGTGACACGTCCACTTCCTCGTCAACCACTCTTTTGGTCAGACGACATCAATTAAAGGGCAAATTATGTGACTAGCAGTTGGCCATGAAAAGTAGTACTCCTTTTGACCAAAAAAATGACTTTAGGAAATGCTTTCTACTATTCAAGGTGAATAAGTACTAATGAATTTTCTTTTATTATTGAATATGAAACGTTGTTGTCTGTCACATCCTAATAACTTGTTTAATTTCAATAATTTTATATATCGTAAGTTTTATACAAAGATCTGATGTCACACTTACATCATACTTGGTATTATCCTATATATAACTAATGCATAGAAAACCATGGCATTAGTAATACCCATTAATGCATGCATTAGTATGGTTAAAGACAAGATTGTGCTTAAAGTCCCTTAAAGCTAGAGAATATAGAAGACATTTTTGTAAACAACTATTTTTCTTTAAAATTATGCAATGCATTATAATTTAATATACCACACCAAATAATAGATAAGAAATATATGCATAACCAATGCTTGCATTACTTACCCATGCAATACTAATACACTTTATTCCGCATTATTCTTATACACCCTACCAAACGACCCCTTACTGTTGTTGTCCGGGAAATTATGCTCATTTTTTGTGAAAGAAACATAAAAGTGCGCAGAAAATTTCTTTACACAAATGAAAATTAAAAACTATGATATGAATGCATCTAAGTCCTTATTCTAAAAACTAATATCACAAATTCTACTATTCTATTTATAATAATAGTATTTTAATGCATTAGTTTTGTTACGTAGTTTCAACTGTCCATGTATTGCTAGTATATTTTATGTGAATTTAAATGTAAGCTCCAATAAATGAAACATATGGGATATTATGTTGTATAGTTCTCCCGAATGTCTTCTCCAATTTATTAGTTATGTAGTTTAGGATTCTAAGTTGAGTGACATGTATGCGACTTGTTTTTATATAGGACTAAAAAGACTATTACTTCAATTTTTCGTCTGAACAAATTTACCCTACTTTTAATAAAAAGTACAAGTACAGATAAATACAGATGTTGATAGACACAAGCGGACTGAAGCTTTATTTGGTTACTTTATTTTATTTCCACTTGTCGAGATCTCTAGTCCGTTCATACGTATGTCTTTTGATGTTTCCTCACTTTAAATAGAATTTTATTATCCTGGTAGGTCGATGAAGTAACGTAATCCTCAATTTGATATAGTTAACTTTGTGCAAGGAATCAATATATTAATTTCACGAAAAAATCTTCGTCAATTAAGACAGGAAACAAGTATATTACAACTAAAGACGGATCATAGATATTAAAATCTGTAAATAGAGAATACCATAATACCTATTACTACTATTTTGTGACAATAGATACTTAGCTTGACTATACATACATTTTTTAAAAGTTGTCAACGATATATATTAATCAATTCAGGAAAAATGAATGTATATACATACATTTTCTAAAAGTTATTCAACCATATATAACTTAATCAATTCAGAAGGGGGAAAAAAAAGTGGAGAAAAACTACAGCCACATCAATCGTGTTAGTGTGGGAAAAAACGTAAGTAAATGACCCCAACAAAAAAAGGTTCTCTCAAGAGCCAAACGCTTCTACACATTTGGAATCAGCTTCCATCTATCTAGCCATCAATTAACATGAAACATGTTTGCAGAAGTTTGACTAAATAGAAAATGAAATGTCATTCAAGAGGCACAAAACTGTTCTATTGGCATATGATATCTGACCATCCATTTTTATTAAGGAAAGGTCATGATCATGGTCAAAACTTACACAATGTTCTCTTTTATAAGTGTAATATCTTGTACCTGAAATTAACAAATCCATCTAATATGGATAAGCACTAGGTAGACCTACTAAGACAAGTAAAACGCTTCCTATCAAAATGTTCTTCAAGGCTCGAACAAAGAACCTCTGATTAAGGGTAAAGAAATCTCAATTATCTCATCACACTCCTCTTCCCTCTTGGTTAAACAATTGCTATTGGGGCTTGTTCACTTCCGTCGTACATTACAAGTCCATCTAATATGGATAAGCACTAGGTAGACCTACTAAGACAAGTAAAACGCTTCCTATCAAAATGTTCTTCAAGGCTCGAACAAAGAACCTCTGATTAAGGGTAAAGAAATCTCAATTATCTCATCACACTCCTCTTCCCTCTTGGTTAAACAATTGCTATTGGGGCTTGTTCACTTCCGTCGTACATTACAAGTAAGTCCTACATGCGCAATAGCAAACACTGAAAGAGATGTTTATTACCAGCACTAAACATATGTGAAAAGCTTCAAGCCAAAAAAATAGAAGCCTGCAGGTATAAATGCGCGAAGAGGTAAAGCAATGTGCTAAGCTTTTCCTTTACTTTCTTTTATCCCTTTCACTTGAACCAAAAAATCACCGTCTGCTGTGACAACTAACACACAGGCCCAGCATTATTTGAGGCCATTTCAGCATTAACAGGAGCAACTGAGCAAGGAACAGAAATACTAATTACAAATAAGTCCATCAGAGCACAACCAGAAATAATGCAGCAATTTTTTAACTTAATATTAGCGGTTGTTTATGTTGTGCACGAAAGACATACTGGGTGAATGTGACATGCACCTACATGTAACATTTATTGCTCCATTTGGCTGATTATTTTATCCCTGTGAATTCTCGCAGATGATAATTCCCGAAGCAAAAAAGAAAAACCAGCATGATGTTTTTATTCTAGTCGAGCACCAGAACAAAATAACTCCTCAATTCTAGCCAGCCAAATGAACATCGAACCTAGAAGTAATAGTAAGGACATGAGACAAAAGATTAAATGTGCACAGTACAAGTCCTCTATCCACCTTATTCTTCTGTGTAAGTAAAGACTAAGCAGGCATTCTCTTGCATCAATACCTCTCACTCATGATGAGAGCTAAGAGCTTGCTTGAATACAACCTTTAATTTATAGCTGTAATCTTTCATCCTTTAGCCGGGGATAGGCTCACAGGAGGACTTGGTTAAATAGGAATTAAACTAGAAGGATAAGAAAGGAAATCTGCAACACTCTTCGCAGAAGGCCCAGTTGAAATATCTTTCCAAGACAAAAGAAATAAACAGCACAAATTTTGACTATGCAAAGTATCAGTTCACTATTTATGTTGGTAAAATTCGATCGAACTCTAACGCCTATTTACAAACATCCCAAGATAATGGAAGACAAAAAGTCAGGAAATCATGGAAATATCACAGATATCAAAAATCTAATTCTCAAAGTCACATATTAGCAACACATTTTCTGGTTGCCTATTGAAAAAAAAACTCAAAATGCCAATCCCAGGGAAAAGAAGAGAAACGAAGCTTCAAATATGCTAAAACTACAGAAAAGCTCTCATGCTACCATGTAACCTGTCACACCTCCTTTTTCGCCCGCGCCGCAAGGGCGCAGAGAGAGTTTTTCTAATTAAAGGACAATCGAATCGGGATTTATTTATTTATTTCAGAGTCGCCACTTGGGAGATTTATGGTATCCCAAGTCACCGATTGAATCCCGAATCGAGAAAAATATTCGACTTTCCAAATGAAGTCTGCGAACCAGAAATTCTAAGTAAGGAGTTCTGTTGACCCGAGGGAAGGTGTTAGGCACCCCCGAATCCCGTGGTTCTAGCACTGTCGCTTAAACTGTTGTAATGGCTGGATATCTGATTTTAATACATATTATAATTTATGTGCTTTTATCAACTTTAAACCGCTTTTATTATTTTATTTTTTTAGAATTGCAACGTCGTGAAAATGCGTTTCGAACCACGTCGCAATCAATGCACCCATGATTGTTGACACGTTTTGACTCCGGTGAGATTTGGATTTGGGTCGCATAAATGCGCACCCGAGTTTAGGGATGTAGTATTATTAAAATCGTGCTTAAAGAATCTAACGCTTTATTACTTTGGAGAAGGCCGTGAAATTTGCTAAACGGCCCATCTCGAAATCTAAGTATTCAATTAAACATTTATTGAGGGCCCCACAATTTGTGTGTTTTATTGGGCGAGGCTCATCTCATTTATTTTAAAAGGACAATCCTAAAATGCATACATTTTCTCTATTAAATTTGTCTCTACAAAATGAAAGAGAAAAGGTCTTAATTTATTTACATGCTTGAGTTGTTATAGTTGGGTTTCGAATATGATTCATAAAATCTGAAAATGATGCAATCAGGGCAGTTCGTTGCCAATGCGGGCCCATGCCCAACGTGTATGGCATAAAACTGGACCTGGGCCATCTTATTCACATGTTACTACCTAGTTACATTATACTAGGCATGTTCACAGTTTGTCAAATTAAAAAAAAAAAACTTGGCAATCTAATTTTAATCCTAGACCATTTACATGCTGAAATTGACCAATAGTATTTAACTAAACAATATTCCTACAAGTTCCGAAATGGTCTATTCGTTTAATGAACTAACTGTTGAATGTTTAAGAATAGTCTAAATCAGCTAACATATTTTTTGAGACATGATAATCATCCAACAATAACAAATTAACTAGACAGAGTTACTACACTATTTATTTATTTTTTAGGCAATACACAGATGGTTCGTCCGTTAAGCTATCGTCAGATGTTCCACTATATATATTAAACAGCTACATGATTCTGATTAGAGTAAGCTAAATAATTTATATATACAAATAAAATTCAGAATATAATTCAACTCTTCATTTCGTATTCATGCTTCATGTTTCAGTTTACAGTAACCAGCGTGTCAGTTGTGTACCTGATATTGGAAGCAAAAGAAAAGGGAGATCAGCAGAAATTCAGTAGCATACAACAACAGCAACACCCAACAACCAGTAACAACCAGCAACGAGAAACTAGTGACAGATTTTAAAATCAAGATAAAAATCCAGAAACACCGACAACAATCAACGGACAAAAGCCAAGGGAATCTTTTCAGATTTGAAAGTCTAATTAATGTTCAACCCTTAATTTCTGAATCCGTATATCAGAATATTTAGATTGTATATCAGGTGTATACTCTCCCTCTTTTAATTTCCAGAATGTTTTTATTTGTATTTTTGGAAGTCTTAATATTTTTGGAATTTTTTCTCTCTCTTCAATCTTCAGCTCCCCCTTTTTTTTCTCCCCAATTCTGTCCAAGTACCCTCTATTTATTACCAACTTTCAGCATTTTTAAAATTAAAACCCACTATCTTCCACTCATCCCCCTTTTAATCCCACTACCTAATGTTTTATCCCCAACTACATTAAACAAATACATTATCCCCTCCATTATATCTTGTCCCTCATGCCTACATTAAACAATTATATTATTCCCTCACTACATTATGTCTTGTCCCCCACCATGTACTATTTTACTATTATTAAAATATTATTTAATCTTAGTGGACAGAGCACTCAAAATAAATAATTGTTCAGAATTTTAATTCCAAAAATATCCCTCTGACCTTACTGAAATTACCATTTTAACCCTGAAAATACTGCAATTTACCAATCTACCCCGTCAGTTATAACCAATTCAGTTAATCAATTCTAACCAAAATATAGCAGCTATAACCAATTCCTAATAAGATTTTATGAACAAACTCAAACTAAATGATAAATAACAAAGAAACCATTGGAATTATTTTGACTGAACAATCTTTAAACAACAAATCTACTTTCAAATTCAACAACAATAACAAACAAGTATATTTAAATTATTTAGCTCAAATTCAAATTAAACTTAAACAAAATAAATAAATAGATTCAAATCACTAAACTCAAATAATCAATTGATCTTCAAATTAAATCCAACAAAATTACAACAAAGATACATGATTCAAACTAAATAAAAAAAAATTAAAAACCAAAACATAAACTCACATTAAATCACTGGATTAAAACGAACTTCAAACAAAAAATTAACACGAGTTAAATCTATACTAAACAACAAACATGACAGATTCAAACGATTTAAACTAACACTCTTCTATATTAAAACTAAATCCTTTTAAATTAATAAAACAAACTGAAGAAATAATCAATTGAACTTTAACTTAAATCTAACAACATTATAATTAAACTAACAATTTCTTCCTAAAAAACAAGAAAAATGAGACAAACTAGAAAAATAAAAAAACGATAAACATGAAATTAATATCAAACATATCTGATTTCAGATCCGAAAAATATCAAACAAATTACGGACAGAAACGAAACTTAAACCAACTAACCGGATCGGAACGACATGAACTCGAATGAAAACAAATCTGCCCGGAAACAATTATCGCACCAAAATAACTCGACACCGAAGACGACCACGAACGGACCATCGAAGAAGATGGTCGTTTGGTGTCGTTTGAAAAACGAAGCAGAAGGCAGCATCAATGGTGAAGGCAGTAGCAGCTGCTGGACGAAGCTGGATGAAGCAGCAGCAGCAACGCTGCTGCTTGAGGTTGGATATCGACGCCATTCTTGGAAATAAAGGAAGAAACATTATGCTGCACCCATTTTGGACAGCGTTGTCGACTATGGTCATTCCTCAGCAGCACGAACAGTGTTAGCCAATGATGCTAACATGTCATTAGGTATTCCAACCATAACCTGAATACCTGACGCATTTCTGACTGCCACATACCTGATATCGACGCTGCTAAACTGGTGGCGGGCAGCAGGCTGGGCGACGGAAATGGTGGTGGGTTCAGCTGGGGGCTGTTTAGGTCGTTACTGGTTGTCGACTGTGGTCGACGGAAATGGGAGGTTGACGACGAGGAGATGAAGCAGTGGGCTGGTTAGTTTGTTTGACAAGAAGAAGATGAGGTGCTAGGGTGCTGTTCGTCGAGGGAGGCAGCCATGGGAGCTCGAGCTCGAGCTCGACGAAGACGACGAAGGTGAAGCAACGACAGCAGGTGGCTGCTTCAAGTGGTCGTTTGGTTGTGAGGTGTGAGCGTGTGTGTGTGTTTTGGAGATGGTGAAGAAGAAGAGGCAGCCATGGTTGGGAGCTTGGAAGCTTGGAAGCTTGGAGAAGATGGAGAGAAAGAGAGGGGGCGGATGGGTTTAGTTTTAGGGTTAGGAAAAAATGAAATGAAGATAGGAGGGGTTAGTTCATTTGGGGTTATGGGGCAGACCGAGTTGACCCGGTTGGAAATGGACCGGGTCGTAGGGGAAGGTTGGGTATCTTTGGCTTGTGGTTTAAAATTGAAGAAGAGGCCCAATCCGATTTTCGTCTATTTTTTGTTCTCTTTTCTTTCACTTATTGATAAAACTAAAATGTATGAAATTAAATTATATAAACCAAAATATCTTAAAATACTAATTAACTTCTAATAATAATTATCACCCAAAATTAAACATCAATAAAATAAAATCACACAATTTGGATATTAAATGCTAAAAATGCAAAAGATGCCTATTTTTGTAATTTTTTATTTTGTAAAACAAACTTAATTACTCCTAATTGTAGAATTACATATTAAATGCAAATGTGACATATTTTTTATATTTTTATTAATTTACAAATAAACATGCACAGACAAAAATATAAATAATTATCCAAAAGTGCCACGAAAATTCAAACATTGCACACAAAGGAAAATTATTTTTATTTGAATTTTTGGGAGTAATTCTCATATAGGGCAAAAATCACGTACTCACAGCTGCCCCTCTTTGTCCGGAAGCACGAAGGGTTTTCGCGCAAAGATAAAGTGAGCGGATACGAGCGATTTTTTGCCCGTTGGAATACTCCGTGTGAAGCATTTTTTGAAAGATTTGACCGAACCTTTGCTTCAGAGGTTTTATACATATCCTCGGCTAAACAGAAATTAGGTCAATGTAGTTCGGGAAGTTTTGGTAGCTGGGACTACCATGAGACTGCAATTTGCTGTTACTGCTGCTTCATGTTGTTACTACTACTTACCGATCTCCTTATTACATCGTGCTTAAAAGAAAAATCAAGAAGCTAGGCTAGACTACGGATTACAAGATCCCATCTATCTTCATTTGTTCTTGATGCCCTGCTTTCTTGTCGGCTTGCGTCTATTCCGGTGCTTCTTTCGTCCGAGAACTGACGGGGATGACACCGACCTCTTTCTTTCCTGAACACCAGTTTGAATCATTTTGTTCTGTTCGCTTGAGGATGCGGCTTCCTGCATTATGCTGTGGATCTTTCGTTCTTACCTTCTGCCTTTCGGTGGGTTACGGATTTCAAAACCTGAAATGTAAAGGCTAAAAAATATTCCCTCGTTATGCAGGTGGACGCCTAATGCTAAGACATGAAAGTATTCCCTTGTTATACAGGTGGGCGCCTAATGGTAAAGACATGAAAAGTATTCCCTTGTTATACAGGTGGGTGCCTAATGGTAAAGACATGAAAGTATTCCCTTGTTATACAAGTGAGCGCCTAATGGTAAAGACATGAAAGTATTCCCTTGTTATACAGGTGGGCGCCTATGAAAACATAAATGCATACCCGCATTATACTGGTGGGCGCCTAGTGGTAAAGACATGAAATGTATTCCCTTGTTATACAGGTGGGCGCCTAATGGTAAAGACATGAAATATATTCCCTTGTTATACAGGTGGGCGCCTAATGGTAAAGACTGGTAAAGGCTAGGCTTAGGAAGTGCGTCTCCTATTGGAACAGACGTGGAATGTATTCCCTTGTTATACAGGTGGGCGCCTAATGGTAAAGATATGAAATGTATTCCCTTGTTATACATGTGGGCGCCTAATAGGTAAAGACATGAAATGTATTCCCTTGTTATACAGGTGGGCGCCTAATGCTAAAGACATGAAAGTACTCCCTTGTTATACAGGTGGGCGCCTAATGATAAAGACATGAAATGTATGGTAAAGACATGAAATGTATTCCCTTGTTATACAGGTGGGCACCTAATGGGTAAAGACATGAAATGTATTCCCTTATTATACAGGTGGACGCCTAATGGTAAAGACATGAAATGTATTCCCTTGTTATACAGGTGGGTGCCTAATTGGAAAAGACATTAAATGTATTCCCTTGTTATACAAGTGGGCGCCTAATTGGAAAAGACATGAAATGTATTCCCTTATTATACAGGTGGGCGCCTAATGGTAAAGACATGAAATGTATTCCCTTGTTATACAGGTGGGCGCCTAATGGTAAAGACATGAAATGTAATCCTTTGTTATACAGGTGGGCACCTAATTGCTAGATAATAACTTGAATTTGTTTCCTCGATTCTTCGAGAAAATTTTCACCTGTGGCAGAAAATTTCCTGCCCCAATTCTGGCGATCTTTCTTATGGCGTGTCTTTCGGCCATCATCAACACTTTATTTTCTTGTTCAAATCAAATAAAATTTAGTTAGTTTTTTTTTAAAATATAGCGAGTGGTCATGTCACTCTTGATGGTGGATGATTGTTCCCTTCCCCTTATTCCTGCTTGGCGTTCCCAAAACTTGTTGAGGATGACGTTATTTGCTGGGGATAACATTCTGTTGTGGATGGTTTTTCCATTTATCCCTTCTCCGTTCTGTGTCTCAAACCTGCTGGGGGTTATTTTGTTGAAGATGAATTTTCCTTTCCTCCTTTCCCATTATGTGTTGTTCGACCACCTCGGAACTTGGTTGAAAATCAGTCGGAGTTCTGCTGGTGATCCTCTTGGAACTTAGCCCATAATTTCTTCAACATGCTGTTTTTCCGATTCTTCCCCGTACTTTCCTTGCCATTTTAGACCAATATTATTCGGCCTTGCAACCAACGTCTTTTGTTTTATTGCCTTGTGTCTGACCTGTCCTCTTCATATTTTGCATTGTACCATTTTGGCAACTGGTAGTAAGCTTTGAAAGACCTTTCTAAAAAACAAATTTCTGGAAAAAGTCTTTTACACAAAGAAATGAAAAGATAGAAAAAGAGAAAATCTTTCTGAAAAAATGCTGGGGAAAAGAAAAGAAATGAACTTATCTGGGTGGTATAACTGATTCCAACGATCATGTCGTGCACTTCGGATTAATCAACCCAGTCTATTTGTGTCGATCAATCTTTCTGATGTCTTCACTTGCTGGGGATAAATAGGTGCCCACCTCTTCGCAAAATGCGGATCCTTTTTGCCAATCTATCTTGTCGTCATAGTTCCCTTCGCGGGGTTTTCACTAACAAGACTCTATCATTTCTCTCAGTTCCCATCGCTTTATGGTGCCTGTGAAGGTTTTCACCGATAAGACTCTCTCATTTTGCTTCTCTCAGCCTACGTCGTCTTATGGTGCTTGTGAAGGTTTTCACCGATAAGACTCTCTCATTTTGCTTCTCTCAGCTTACGTCGCCTTATGGTGCCTGTGATGGTTTTCACCGATAAGACTCTCTCATTTTGCTTCTCCCAGCTAGGGATCGGAGTGTTGCCGGTAAGATCCTCTCTGCTGGGAATTCTTATGGCTATCAATTCTTTCAGCTCATGATCCTCATTCAGTCGGGGACCGGCGTGTTATTCTCGGCTTTCATTTGCCTGTCTTGGCACCTCTCGGATACTGATCGGGAGGTCTTTTTTGGACATCAATATGGGTTTTATGTGGGGCTTAGAAGAAAAGGATATAAAATTCAAAATAACTTTGATGGGTAAAACATTACAACTCTTGGAATCAAACTTTTTTTTTATTATTTTTTTCAAAATTTAAAAACATAACTTCTGCCCCAGTTTTCTTGCTTGGGGATGTTTTTTGATTTTTTGTTACATTATGACCAAGCCGTGAGGCACCTACGTATCCTCTTTGAGGAATCAGGTCGAACGTAGTTCACTTGATTCCTTTGTTTTTCTTGCGACCTTCCCTTTTTTTTATTATTATTCTCCTCTCTTTTTTCATTAATCTTTTTCTTTAATGATTCCAAGATAGGGGTATAAAAGAATAAGTAAGGCTCAAAGGGGTAAAGCAAAGGTTAAAAGTGTTTGGATAGAAGAGATAATTGCCTCCATCATTTCATTATCCGATAAGCACCAAGTACAAACAAACAAATAAACAACAAAAGAAATTACACATAATATCTTTTGACTGCATCAGAATTGATAGCCATGTCGATGCATCTTCCTTTGACATCTGTCAGACGTAAAGCGTCATTGGCTAATACTCTGGTCACAGTATACGGCCCTTGCCAATTCGGGCGAACTTGTCTTTTGCCTCGATCTGATATGGGAGGATCCGTTTCAATACTTGCTGCCCTATTTCAAATTTCCTAGGGCGCAGCTTCTTATTGTATGCTCTTGCCATTCTCTTATGATATAACTGGCCATGACATACTGCTGCCAATCTTTTTTCATCAATTAAGCTCAACTGCTCCAGTCGGGCTTTGACCCATTCATCATCATCAACCTCGGCCTCAGCGACAATCCGAAGGGATGGAATTGCAACTTCTGCTGGTATTACTGCTTCAGTTCCGTATACTAACGAATAAGGAGTTGCACCTACTGATGTACGAACAGTAGTGCGATAACCCAACAATGCAAACAGTAGCTTTTCATGCCACTGTCTGGACCCTTCTACCATCTTCCTCAAAATCTTTTTTATGTTTTTGTTGGCTGCCTCAACTGCACCATTCGCCTTGGGACGATACGGGGTGGAATTATGATGTGTAATCTTGAACTGTTGACATACTTCTTTCATCAAACTGCTGTTAAGATTAGCACCGTTGTCCGTGATGATCACTTTCGGGATTCCAAATCTACAGATGATATGGGAATGGACAAAATCCACCACCGCCTTTTTGGTCACTGACTTGAAAGTCTTGGCCTCCACCCATTTGGTGAAATAATCGATGGTTACCAGAATGAACCTGTGACCGTTTGATGCCGCCGGCTCAATGGGTCCAATGACATCCATGCCCCACGCAACAAATGGCCATGGAACTGATATTGTATGCAATTCTGTCGGCGGAGAATGAATCAAATCTCCGTGTATCTGACATTGATGGCATTTCCGCACGAAACTGATACAATCCCGCTCCATAGTGAGCCAATAATACCCTGCTCGAAGAATCTTCTTTGCCAATACATATCCGCTCATATGGGCCCCACAGACTCTAGCATGTACCTCTGTCATCACTATCGTGGCTTGACCCGCATCTACCCATCTCAATAATCCCAGATCTGGGGTTTTTTTGTACAACACTCCTCCACTGAGGAAAAATCCATTTGACAATCGTCTAATGGCTCTCTTTTGATCTCCGGTTGCCTGCCCCGAATATATCCCCATCTTGAGGTATTCCTTGACATCATAAAACCATGGTTCGCCATCCATTTCTTCCTCTATCATGTTGCAATAAGCATGTTGATCACGAACCTGAATATGCAATGGGTCAACATGGATCTTGTCTGGATGGTGCAACATCGACGCTAAAGTGGCCAAAGCATCGGCAACCTCATTGTGAACTCTCGGGATGTGTTTGAACTCCACTGATCGAAATCGCTTGCTCAGATCGTGCAAACATTGTCGATATGGTATAAGCTTTAAATCCCGTGTTTCCCATTCACCCTGGATCTGATGTACCAGAAGGTCCGAGTCTCCCAAGACCAAGACGTCCTGGACATCCATGTCTACAGCTAAACGTAAGCCCAGAATGCATGCCTTATATTCAGCCATGTTGTTGGTACAATAGAAACGTAGCTGAGCTGTAACAGGATAGTGATGTCCTATTTCCGAAATAAGTACCGCTCCTATTTCAACTCCTTTTGCATTCGCAGCCCCATCGAAGAAAAGTTTCCACCCTGGTTCCTCAGTCAGTTCTAATTCCTCTATATGCATCACTTCTTCATCTGGAAAATACATCCTCAAAGGCTCGTATTCTTCATCAATAGGATTCTCATCCAAGTGATCGGCCAATGCTTGGGCTTTCATGGCCGTCCTCGTCACGTAGACAATGTCTAACTCTGTGAGTAATATCTGTCATTTTGCCAATCTTCGTGTGGGCATAGGCTTCTGGAAAATATACTTCAATGGATCCAGGCGTGAAATAAGGTAAGTAGTATGTGACGACAGATAATGCTTAAACTTCTGTGCTACCCAAGTTAGAGCACAACATGTCTTCTCAAGTTGAGTGTACTTATTCTCATAGACTGTAAACTTCTTGCTGAGATAATAGATGGCTTGCTCTTTTCTTCCTGTGATGTCGTGTTGCCCCAACACGCAGCCAAACGAATTCTCTAGGACCAATAGATAAAGGATTAATGGTCTCCCCGGCTCAGGTGGAACCAACATAGGTGGATTTGATAAATATCCTTTGATCTGGTCAAATGCCTCTTGACATTCTGCCGTCCATTCTATCGCAGCATCTTTCTTCAGTAACCAAAAAATGGGTACACAGGTTGTTGTGAGTTGTGCAATAAACCTGTTGATGTAGTTCAACCTTCCTAACAGACTCATTACTTCTGTCTTGTTCTTCGGCAGTGGCAAATTTTGGATAGATTTGATCTTTGATGGGTCCAGTTCAATACCTCGCCGACTGACGATGAATCCCAACATCTTTCTAGATGGAACACCAAAGGCATATTTAGCCGGGTTAAGTTTAATATCATACCTTCTAAGTCTTTGAAAAAACTTCCTTAGGTCTGCTACATGGTCTTCCTGATGCTTAGACTTTATGATCACATCGTCCACGTACACCTCGATTTCTTTATGGATCATGTCATGAAACACAGTAGTCATTGCTCTCATGTACATTGCCCCAGCATTCTTCAAACCAAATGGCACCACCCGGTAGCAATAAGTTCCCCACGGCATAATGAATGCCGTCTTTTCCGCATTTTCTTCATCCATCAGAATCTGATGATACCCAGCATAGCAATCTACAAAAGATCCGAGCTCACATCTGGCGCAATTGTCGATCAAGATATGGATGTTGGGTAAAGGAAAGTTGTCCTTTGGGCTTGCCCTATTCAGATTGCGGTAATCGACACACACCCTAATCTTCCCATCTTTCTTTGGCACCGGCACCATATTAGCCAACCAATCAGGATATCGAGTGACACGAATGACCTTTGCTTGCAGCTGCTTGGTTACTTCCTCTTTAATCTTCACACTCATATCCGTTTTGAACTTCCTCAATTTCTGCTTGACGGGAGGGCATGCCGGGTCAGTGGGCAATTTATGAACCACTAAATCTGTGCTTAATCTGGGCATGTCATCATATGACCATGCAAAAACATCTTTGAACTCAATAAGTGTTTTGATCAATTCTTCCCTAATATTTGGTGCAATGTGGATGCTTA
Source organism: Nicotiana tabacum (assembly GCF_000715075.1). Taxonomy (NCBI): domain Eukaryota; kingdom Viridiplantae; phylum Streptophyta; class Magnoliopsida; order Solanales; family Solanaceae; genus Nicotiana; species Nicotiana tabacum. Next base: position 134,796,844 of record NC_134089.1, on the reverse strand, counting down.
TTTTAGTTTCTCTGATATCGTCGGCATCCCCTAAATTGATAGCTTCTGTGTCATTTAAGTTAGGCTTGGATTTTTCTCCAAACTGGCTTAACTCCCTATTGATCTCCTCGAAGGCTTCATCCTCATCGTATTCCGATTCATTATCATAATCGACCTCTTGTATAGTTAGTTCGGAATTAGATTGATCTTTTAGACTAGGTTGAAGATCCGTTGTGCATGCCATGTCGTTAGAACCAATATGAAAAGAACTGTTCAGAAAAAGAAACGAAGGAAACAAAATTAAAAAAAAACAACATATAAAATAAGGCATAAAGAAGAAACTTTTTTGTTTTATTGAATTATGGCATAACAAGGTTTCACACTTTGTTGAGAAGTAATAGAAATAAAAAGAAATCTGGATTACAACCCTAGAATAATCTAGAAAACAAAAAGGAAAATCAGAGCCAACTACCAGGACTCCCTCCGATTAGGAAGAAGAGTAGTTGTCCAATTGTTGACATTGGCCCTGGGCCCCAAAAACTGTATGTCTGCCTTACTAGAACCCTCTCCAGCTTCTATTGTGTTGACATCTGCGAACATTCTTTCTAAGCCCTCATCCAAATCTCCATCTGGACCAATCAACGGTCCACGAATTTTCGGGACTGACGACCTTGTGACACCTGCTCTAACAAAAGATCTAGAGAGACGCGGAACTGGCTTGGGAAGAACCCAAACTTTCTTCTTCATTTTCCGAGCTCGCTTTATATCTGCTGCAGTTGGTTTGAATCCCAATCCGAAAGTCTCTAAATTCTTGGGCAAAGAGACAGGTTGAACAATTCCCTGGAGCTCAGCCCCCAGACCTTTTCCTGGCACGAACCCATTACTTAGCATCTCCGAAACTATCATGACGGTTGCGGAAGCTATCCTGGGGTGTGGAATGCTTTTACCCTTGGGAATCTTATTTGCTGACACTGCATCAAAAATCTGATAAACCCAAGGACCTTTGTCATCGTTAGTTTCTATGAATGGCACAATGGCACCTCCCATGGTGCACGCAGTGTCTTCCCCATGTAGCACGACATCTTGTCTGTCCCATTCAAACTTGACCATTTGATGCAATATGGATGGCACTGCTTTGGCCGCATGGATCCACGGTCGTCCCAACAAAAGGTTATAAGATACTGCGGCATCCAATACCTGGAACTCCATAGTAAACTCGACCGGGCCGATGGTCAACTCGAGTATAATATCCCCCACGGTGTCTGTTCCACTTCCGTCAAATCCTCGGTCGCAAACGCTGTTCTTGTGGATTCTATCATGGTCAATCTTCAACTGGTTCAGTGTGGATAATGGACAAATATTGGCACTTAAACCGTTATCCACCAACGCCCGAGTAACTGCCGAATCTTCACATTTGACAGTCAAGTAGAGAGCTTTATTATGTTCTGTGCCCTCCACTGGCAAATCATCATCAGAGAACGTTACCTTGTTTACCTCAAAATATTTGTTGGCAATCGTTTCAAGGTGGTTCACTGAAATTTCATTGGGCACATGAGCTTCATTTAGTATCTTCATCAGGGCCCGGCGATGCTCGTCCGAATGGATCAATAGTGATAACAACGAGATCTGGGCCGGTGTTTTCTTCAATTGTTCGACAACGGAGTAATCCTACACTTTCATCTTTTTCAGGAATTCCTCCGCCTCTTCTTCTGACACGGGTTTCTTTGTTACTGTTGGGTTGGTCCTTCTCAACTCCACGGGAGTAAAACACCATCCCGATCGAGTCAGTCCCTGCGCCTCACAACTATCCTCCTCCACTTGCTTTCCCTTGTACATTACCACTTCCTTTTCATACTTCCAAGGCACAGCCTTGCTATCAATCACTGACAATTGGACTACCGGCTTTATGACGACCGGTTCCCTGTAGATCCCTTTCACAACAACTAGGGGTGCAGATGATGCTCCCGATACTACCAATTTGGCTGGATCTGGTTTCTTTGTAGCGGTGGATGGATCTTTCCCTAATATCACCACTGGCTTGACATCTTCCCCCTTCAATTGTACCCCTGCTTCCCCACCGGTCGATTTTTCTTTCGGAGTGGCGCGGATTATCATCACTGTCTGTGAGGGTTTCTTTGGCTCCCCTCCTTCGTGCACAAACTCGATCATGTGGGCTTCGTGGTGTGTTGACAATGGGTTCTGGTTAATGTTGGGTGCCTCCGGTGCCTGTACCTCGATCTTGTTGGTATCAATAAGATTTTGTATCGCATGTTTCAGCCTCCAACATTTCTCGGTATCATGTTCGGGAGCTCTCGAACAATATTCACATCTTACCGAGTGATCCATATTTTGGGGTAAGGGATTTGGCAACCTAGGCTCAATAGGATTTAATAAACCCAACTGCCTTAATTTGTGGAACAAGGAAGTATAAGTTTCTCCCAACTTAGTAAAGGTTCTTTGCCTCTGCAGTCTATCATTTCTGGAAGCTGGATTCCCCCTGAAACCTGTCCCTGGAGGGTTCCTGTAGGCTCTTGGCAGTGGATAGGTGTTTTGTGGTGGTGGGTAGGTATAATGTGGAGGTGGGTATGTATTGTGGGGAGCTGGCGCACGCCATTGCGGGCGAACCGGAGGTTGGGTGTATGTCTGGGCTTGATGGACGGTGAAATGTTATTCTTGTGGTGGGTAGTAGGGTTGTGGAGGGTAATTTGGAATGTGTGGGTAGTTTAGATGATGGGGTCTGGGTTGGTAATGAGGGGAAGGACCTCTAGATCTGGACCAATTGCCTGCCTCTATTGTCGTGACCTCCTCTCTCCTTTTCTTTCCGAGCGCACCTCCCGTGCCGCTCTGAATGGCCTGATTTGTTGCCTTAATTGCCGAGTAACTCAGGATCTTATTGGACTTAAGTCCCTCTTCTATCATACCTCCCATTTTCACCACTTCGTTGAAGGATTTGCCAACTGACGTCACCAAGTGACCGAAGTAAGTTGGCTCTAGAGTTTGTAGAAAGTAATCTACCATTTCTCCCTCTCTCATTGGGGGATAAACTCTGGCTGCCTGTTCTCTCCATCGGAACCCAAATTCCCAGAAGCTCTCTCCGGGTTTCTTCTCAAGTTTTAGCAATGTGAGACGGTCTGGGACTATCTCAAGGTTGTATTGGAAGTGTCCTGCGAAAGCCTGTGCCAGATCATCCCAGGTGTACCACCTGCTCGGATCTTGTCTTGTATACCACTCTAGTGCCGACCCGCTCAAACTCTGGCCAAAGTAAGCTATCAGTAGCTCATCTTTTCCCCCCGCTACCCTCATCTTGCTACAAAAGACCCGTAGATGTGCCATAGGATCGCCATGCCCTTCGTATAAATCAAATTTGGGCATCTTGAACCCTGCTGGTAATTGGACGTCAGGGAAAGGGCATAGATCCTTGTAAGCCACGCTGACCTGGTTGCCTAACCCGTGCATGTTCCTGAAGGACTGCTCCAGGCTTTTAAATTTCCGCATCACCTCGTCCTGCTCTGGGCTCTTAGCCAGCCTTTCAATCTCCGCCGGGACCTCAAAGCGGGGTTTATAGGTGTGTGGCTCGGGTGCTTTGAATGTGAGTTCAGGGGGGTAATATTGTGTATCGTGAGCCTGAAACAATGGCTCACTAGACAATCTGTGCAATGGGGTTGGTGCAGGCGCCACAAAGATGGGAACATTTGGTGGATGAGGATTCTGATTGGGTGGTGGATCTTGGGGATCATAGGCCTCTCTTCCCTGATAGTAGTGATGGCTTGGGAAACTCGTTGAAGGGCCAGGAGAGGGGTATTCTGGAGTGTGTCCTGGTTGGAGAGTAGGAGTAACAGGTAGTTCATGCCCCTTTTGGGCTCTAGCTAAGGCTATTTGTATTTCATTCATTTCCAGCCTCATCTTTTCCATTTTTTCCATGGCCTCCTTCAGCATCTGATTTGCCGTCTTTTCCGACTTAACACTGTTGTCTGAGCCAGTCATGCTTTCTAGTATGGGCCCTTTTGATCTTGTTTGATAATGGTACGGTGCCGGTACGATTTAACAAACTAACTGATATAGATTGGAAAAACAACAAACTTGTCAGTGTTAGAGTCTTAACAGATATTGTAATTGCACGTTGGGGGATGCAATGTTCATAGGCAGTTAACCATTTCTAACATGCTTTTGCTCCGACTGCATGCGTCATTCCGACTTAGGTTCTTTATTTAATTACTTTGCCCTTTCTTTTTATCTCTTAGTGATGGTCGAATCTTATGTAGATTGCCTACGTACCATGTCCCCGCATGAATCAGACCGGACGTAGTTCTGACTTGAGTAAAATAAAGACCCAATTTTACATTCTATTACCCAAATATGCTATTACAAACTGTTATTTGAAAGAAAACAAACGAAATACAGACTCCACACTATTAACAATGTTTGAAGAGAACATAGGGGTAGACAACAGACTCTGAAAAACAAACAAGTGCAGGCTTGAACTAGGGATACATTAAAGCCTTGAATTTTGGTGCCCGAGAGGCATCGTTCGGCCTTTCCGCGGGCTTTGGTGCTAGGACCCTTTGCAAGCTTTTTAATTCCTCCATGATCCGGTGGACATAACCCATGACTGAGGCAAAAAGGATATCACGGGGCATTTATTCACATGCTAGGCACTTCGTGGTGATGTAGCGCCCAATCTCATTGATTCTACCCCTGATTCTATCCCTTTCTATGCACAGTTGTTCTATTCGTTGATTCTTTAGTCTCAATACTCGAGTGTTTTCAATGAGCTGATCTTGGAACCTCTCCATTTGTTCTTCCATTCGGGCTATTGAATCATAGCAGCGCTCCCTGTCTGTTCTAGCATCTCGGGCTTGTTTAAGGACCCGATCACTGAGAGTGGAATTTATTTCTCTTAATATTGTAACGTTCCTTTCGTAATCCCTTTTCACTTGCCATAGGTGCTTTTTCCGCGCTGTTGTACCTTTTGCCCATCTGGCCCGTATCCTTGCTATGCTAGCCTTGGATTTTTCCAAGTCTTTTCGGCTTTCAGTGACCTGATTCCTTAACCCTGCTATCAACCTTTTATCAGCCCGGCTTCTCAGTTGGTTGTCGGCATCCATTTTCATCTTCCGGATCCGAGCTTTGAGGATCTCGCTTTCTCTGGCTAGTTTGTTCTTTTCACCTTCGTTGGCAGCAACCTGCACTTTGTTCTCTAATTTCAGATCCTTAATCTATTGTTTCAGCTTGCCTATTTCGGCAAGATATTCCCGCTCTTTAGCCAACCAATCCCAATGCTCTTGTGAGGACTTGGCGAATTCTTGAAGGTGAGGTCTTTTAGCCGGCCTTCCAGACGACATTTCCCCTTTGTACCAAGCCTGATATCCGAGTGAAACTTCCCCCTTTGCCTGATTCAGTACACAAGTATTTGCCTCTAAGTATTGACATTGGCTCCAAATCTGGCGGACCCTTGCTTCAAGAAACTGACCATCGGAACTGATCTCAATCACCTGGGTGCTTAGATCCTCATCTTTTGGAACTATCTGACACCTCTCAAGTTGCCTCAAAACCCGATACGGTGCATAAGATTGAATGTTCTTAAGTCCCATCAAGAGAAAATGGGGCCTAGATGCTGGCATGTATATGACTTCGTCGATCGGTAACCATCCCAGTGTCCACTGTATTTGACTGGCGTTGAGGGTTCGGAAATATAAGGTCCATGCCGAGACTCCTTCAGGTAGGCGGCCCTCATTAATTCTGGTGTAAAACTCCTCTATGCAAGTCTTTTCTGAAGATCCATGGCTCAGGAACTGGGCTCGGTGACATAGGTGTTCGGTCATCCACATTTGCAATAACAAGTTACAACCTTCGAAAAAGTTTCCTCCGGCTTTGCAGGCCGTGAGAGCTCGGAACATATCAGATACAATCATGGGCGCCATCGTGCTATCTTTTGAGTGAGCAAAGTACTGACAACCCCAACTATCTTTATGTCAATATTCCCGTCTTTTCTTGGGAACACTAAAAGCCCTAAGAAGGTTATCATGAAAGCAACCCGTCTATGTTCATCCCACTTTCGATGGTTACTTTTGCTGCACAACTTGTTTTCTGGCTTGTCGAATCCTCCTATGTGGTCATATCTTTGGTATATGAAGCTCATAGTGCAAAAACCTTTTGCCAAGTCAGGGTTATGGATTGTTCTGACTATCTTTAACGAGTCCAAAAACCGGTGCACCGCTACGGCTCTTGGAGCAACCAGGTATTTATGCCTCAATGGAACTTCAGCACTGCCGATGTATCCTGCTATTTCCTCTAAAGTTGAGGTGAGTTCAAAGTCTGAGAAATGGAAGACATTGTGCGCAGGGTCCCAGTAAGGGACCAGTGCTCTTATAATATCCCCTTGAGGCCTGATATCCAACAAACTCGTGAGACCTTTCAGATGTTTCTTGATTTCGTCATGCCCTTCTTTGCCTAAATCATTCCACCATAACCGCAATTGGAAGAGGATTTTATTCATGATGGAAAAGGGTTCCATTTGGGTCGTGCTCATTCTGCACATTTATTAATAAGATTAAACAAGCGAAAATTTATTTGACTAAAAAAACGATTTGATCATTTTTCCTAAAAAAAACAGATCTTCCGAACACGACCTTTCAGCACTTCAGGGACGAAGATTTTAAGGTTGTGCGAGTTAACCAATAAATAATAAAAAATAAAAATGACAGAAGTGGTCATTTATACAAAGTCAGCCTTTCGGCGTTCCTTTTGGGAACATTCGGCTATTTTTGATAAAAACGGCATCACCCGACTCCATGACAGAAAATTAAAATTTTGACTTCTTTTTTTTGTTTGTTTTTTGTTTGTTTTTTTTTTTTGCTATTTTTACAAAATGGGAGGTTGGACCTGACGAGGGTTGCCTACGTATCTCTACTCCCTGTGAGAATCAAACCGGCGTAGTTCGCCTATAAACTGAACTTTGTAAAGAATATTCCTTTCTTTCCCAATAAATCAAACTTTAAAAAAAAATCAAAATTTGGCAGGGTTTTGACACTACTAGGCCATTGTTTTTTTTATTATTATTTTTATTTTATTTTATTTTTTTAAAAAAATAAGTAGTTATCTCCCTACACTACTATACTTTTTTCGTTTTTTTTCTCTTTTCTTTTCAAATTTTTTTTCAAAAATTCCCTATTTCAGAAGCCGGTCAGCATGCATATCTGAAGCAAATAAATGTGCAAAACAAACAAGATGTAGCAGGATGGTCTATTTCATTTCAGGTTGTTTGTCCTAGACGGACCCAACCCCTATGTTGAGTCCCCTAAGCCAAATGCAACATGATGCAAATAAACGTTCCTACTAGGGATCCGGCATGGAGTCAAGTTATTTTATGTTCAACCTGGGTATATGTTCTAGACAGTGCACCCGAGCGGACAACTCGAGTTGAGGAAGGAGCTCCTTTCCGAGAACCAAAAGGCCAGCCGGCTTAGAAACTTTCCGAGCCTCTTTTATTTAGGGTATGACACTAACAGAATAGGGAGTCTTAACCAGTAAGCACATCCCCGGAGGTAAGAAGAGAAGGTTTCGGCACAGTTTATATGTACAGTTCAAATAATATCAAAGCAGTAAAAAGCATCATTTTGCATATTAAGCACAGATCATATGAGAATATCAGAAAATAAAGCCAAAATACAACAATTTATCAAACTCGAATTTCTTACCCTGAACCGGTTGTTCTGGGTAAAGCTTAAATCCCCAGCAGAGTCGCCAAAGCTGTAACACCTCCTTTTTCGCCCGCGCCGCAAGGGTGCAGAGGGAGTTTTTCCAATTAAAGGACAATCGAATCGGGATTTATTTATTTATTTCAGAGTCGCCACTTGGGAGATTTATGGTGTCCCAAGTCACCGATTGAATCCCAAATCGAGGAAAATATTCGACTTTCCAAATGAAGTCTGCGAACCAGAAATTCTAAGTAAGGAATTCTGTTGACCCGAGGGAAGGTGTTAGGCACCCCCGAATCCCGTGGTTCTAGCACGGTCGCTTAAACTGTTGTAATGGCTAGATATCTGATTTTAATACATATTATAATTTATGTGCTTTTATCAACTTTAAACCGCTTTTATTATTATTATTTTTTAGAATTGTAACGTCGTGAAAATGCGTTTCGAACTACGTCGCAATCAATGCACCCATAGTTGTTGACACGTTTTGACTCTGTTGAGATTTGGATTTGGGTCGCATAAATGCGCACCCGAGTTTAGGGATGTAGTATTATTAAAATCGTGCCTAAAGAATCTAACGCTTTATTACTTTTGAGAAGCCCATGAAATTTTCTAAACAGCCCATCTCGAAATCTAAGTATTCAATTAAACATTTATTGAGGGCCCCGCAATTTGTGCGTTTTATTGGGCGAGACTTATCTCATTTATTTTAAAAGGACAATCCTAAAATGCCTACATTTTCTCTATTAAATTTGTCTCTACAAAATGAAAGAGAAAAGGTCTTAATTTATTTACATGCTTGAGTTGTTATAGTTGGGTTTCGAATATGATTCATAAAATCTGAAAATGATGCAATCAGGGCAGTCTGTTGCAAATGCGGGCCCAGACCCAACGTGTGTGGCATAAAACTGGACCTGGGCCATCTTACTCACATGTTACTACCTAGTTACATTATACTAGGCATGTTCACAGTTTGTTAAATTAAAAAAAAAATTGCAATCTAATTTTATCCTAGACCATTTACATGTTGAAAGTGACCAATAGTATTTAACTAAACAATATTCCTACAAGTTCCGAAATGGTCTATTCGTTTAATGAACTAACTGTTGAATGTTTAAGAATAGTCTAAATCAGCTAACATGCCTTTTGAGACATGATAATCATCCAACAATAACAAATTAACTAGACAGAGTTACTACACCATTTATTTATTTATTAGGCAATACAGATGGTTCGTCCGTTAAGCTATCGTCAGATGTTCCACTATATATATTAAACAGCTACATGATTCTGATTAGAGTAAGCTAAATAATTTATATATACAAATAAAATTCAGAATATAATTAAAATAAATTCAGAACTTCAACTCTTCATTTCGTATTCATGCTTCATATTTCAGTTTACAGTAACCAACGTGTCAGTTGTGTACCTGATATTGGAAGCAAAAGAAAAGGGAGTTCAACAGAAATTCAGTAGCATACAACAACAACAACAACAACAACACCTAGCAACCAGTAACAACCAGCAACGAGAAACCAGTGACAGATTTTAAAATCAAGATAAAAATCCAGAAACACCAACAACAATCAACGGACAGAAGCCAAGGGAATCTTTTCAGATTTGAAAGACTAATTAATGTTCAACCCTTAATTTCTGAATCCGTATATCAGAATATTTAGATTGTATATCAGGTGTATACTCTCTCTCTTTTAATTTCCAGAATGTTTTTATTTGTATATTTGGAAGTTTTAATATTTTCGGAATTTTTTCTCTCTCTTCAATCTTCAGCCCCCCCTTTTTTTTGTCCCCAATTCTGTCCAAGTCCCCTCTATTTATTACAAATTTTCAGCATTTTTAAAATTAAAACTCATTATCTTCCATTCATCCCCCTTTTAATCTCACTACCTAATGTTTTGTCCCCCACTACATTAAACAAATACATTATCTCCTCCATTATATCTTGTCCCCCTACCTACATTAAACAATTATATTATTCCCCCACTACATTATGTCTTGTCCCCCACCATGTACTATTTAATATTATAAAAATATTATTTAATCTTAATGTACAGAGCACTCAAAATAAATAATTGTTCAGAATTTTAATTCCAAAAATACCCCTCTGACCTTACTGAAATTACCATTTTAACCCTGAAAATACTGTAATTTACCAATCTACCCCGTCAGTTATAACCAATTCAGCTAATCAATTCTAACCAAAATATAGCAGCTATAACCAATTCCTAATCAGATTTTATGAACAAACTCAAACTAAATGATGAACAACAAAGAAACCACTGGTATTTTGACTGAACAATCTTTAAACAACAAATCTACTTTCAGATTCAACAACAATAACAAACAAGTATATTCAAATCATTTAGCTCAAAGTCAAATTAAACTTAAACAAAATAAATAAACAGATTCAAATCACTAAACTCAAATAATCAATTGATCTTCAAATTAAATCCAACAAAATTACAACAAAGATACATGATTCAAACTAAATAAAAAAAAATTAAAAACCAAAACATAAACTCACATTAAATCACTGGATTAAAAAGAACTTCAAACAAAAAATGAACACAAATTAAATCTATATTAAACAACAAACATGACGGATTCAAACGATTTAAACTAACACTTTTCTATATTAAAACTAAATCCTTTTAAATTAATAAAACAAACTGAAGAAATAATTAATTGAACTTCAACTTAAATCTAACAACATTATAATTAAACTAACAATTTCTTCCTAAAAACAAGAAAAATGAGACAAACTAAAAAAATAAAAAAAACGATAAACATGACATTAATATCAAACATATCTGATTTCAGATCCGAAAAATATCAAACAAATTACGGACAGAAACAAAACTTAAACCAACTAACCGGATTGAAACGACGATGAATAGTGCTAGCCAATGATGCTAACATGTCATTAGGTATTCCAACCATAATCTGAATACCTGACTCATTTCCGACTACCACATACCTGATATCGACGCTGCTAAACTGGTGGCGGGCAGCAGGCTGGGCGACGGAAATGGTGGTGGGTTCAGCTGGGGGTTGTTTGGGTCGTTACTAGTTGTCGACTGTGGTCGACGGAAATGGGAGGTTGACGACGAGGAGATGAAGCAGTGGGGCTGGTTCGTTTGTTTGACAAGAAGAAGACGAGGTGCTAGGGTGCTGTTCGTCGAGGGAGGCAGCCATGAGAGCTCGAGTTCGACGAAGAAGACGAAGGTGAAGCAACAACAGCAGGTGGCTGCTTCAAGTGGTCGTTTGGTTGTGAGGTGTGAGCGTATGTGTGTGTTTTGGAGTTTTGGAGATGGTGAAGGAGAAGAGGCAGCCATGGTTGGGAGCTTGGAAGCTTGGAGAAGATGGAGAGAAAGAGAGGGGGGCAGATGGGTTTAGTTTTAGGGTTAGGAAAAAATGAAATGAAGATAAGAGGGGTTAGTTCATTTGGGGTTATGGGGCAGACCGGGTTGACCCAGTTGGAAATGGACCGGGTCGTAGGGGAAGGTTGGGTATCTTTGGCTTGTGGTTTAAAATTGAAGAAGAGGCCCAATCCGATTTTCGTCTATTTTTTGTTCTCTTTTCTTTCACTTATTGATAAAACTAAAATGTATGAAATTAAATTATAAAAACCAAAATTATCTTAAAATACTAATTAACTTCTAATAATAATTATCACCCGAAATTAAACATCAATAAAATAAAATCACACAATTTGGACATTAAATGCTAAAAATGCAAAAGATGCCTATTTGGTAATTTTTCATTTTGTAAAGCAAACTTAATTACTCCTAATTATAGAATTACATATTAAATGCAAATGTGACATATTTTTTATATTTTTATTAATTTACAAATAAACATGCACAGACAAAAATATAAATAATTATCCAAAAGTGCCACGAAAATTCAAACATTGCACACAAAGGAAAATTATTTTTATTTTAAATTTTTGGGAGTAATTCTCATATAGGACAAAAATCACATGCTCATATAACCAACTCTATATTCACATAGCCACATGCTGCAGCAAATAGCCTAAAAGTAATGGTTGTAAAATAAAAAAGTAGACTAATCATGGTTGGACATTTACCACTAGAGGAGATTTTTCCAGATATTATGAAGTTGCCACCTATAAGGAATTTCCAGTAGTGGCTGGAACCTGCACTTAAGAAGAAACCTTAATGACTGGGAACTCGAGTTAATCAATGAGTTACTTGATGCTGATACATCTTAACCTTGAAGAAAATGTAGGTGATTTCTTGGTTTGGAAAGGTGGAAAAGGTGGAAGATTCACTGTGAAGGCTTGTTACAAAACTATCTGAAAGATATGGGAAGATATATTGAATGCTGGCCAGGAAAAATTATTTGGCAGACTAATGCATCACCCAGGGCAGCACGTTTCACATGGATTGCAGCGCACAATGCATCACTCGGGATAACCTACAGAAGAGGGGCTTTAATATTTGCAACAGATGTTATATGTGTAAAGAAGCATTAGAATCTGTTTATCATCTTTTATTACATTGTAAGTACAGTTGGCAGCCATCGTTTTTTTTTTTTTTTTTGGGTAAGTAAAGTATATTATTTACCAATGAGCAAATATATACAAGATCAAAATTTGAAACAGAGATTGAACAAGACCCCAATCTCAAGATTCCTCTGCCTACTCATCTACATTTTCTTGACAGAACTAGACTAAGGATAGAAAAAAATTTCCTCTAGTTTCCTTGCTAACTTAGGCACTTAGGCCTCAAGGTACATCTACAAACTACTTCCTGTGTGATCAGTCTAATAAGAACTTTAGGTGGTCCCCTGAAAAAATAATTAGAAAAAAAAGCCGTGGTCAATTTTTCTGAGTACTTTTGGAGTTCGATGGGTTATTCCTGGAAGCATTCAGCAAACCTTGAGCAGTTGGAGAGGGCAGATCATCTCAAATGGCAGCAGACACTATGGAATGCATTTCTTATAGGCATTTTGGTGCATTTGGCTTGAGAGAAATAACAGATGCTTCTCTAGTAGGAAAGAGCATATATCTTCTGTGAAGTGCAAATGTCTAAAAAGTTTTTTCTATTGGTGTATACTGTAATGAAAGTATTGTTACTGATTTTGAATCTTTATTTGAGCTTATGTACTCCTTCAATCAGTAGAAGGAGACGATCCTTTCTCTTGTACCATTACAGTACCTTTTTGGTACTTACTGATAAAACTTCTACTTTTCTCATCAAAGAAAAAAAATACTTATACAGGGTCAAAATCTTGTATCAGACATGTTTGACACCAAGAAATCACACAACGTGTGCACTTTCTTCACCAAATTTCTAAAATGTTCCAAGTATCTGGACACAACTCAACATGTCAGAATTCATGCTTCGACATGTTTGCTATTAAGTGGAACTGCTTTTAAGAGAAAGTAACTAGACTGAAGCAACTTAATTGAGACAAACAATGATTGAAACTTGCTATCAATGCAATTACAATCTCGTTCAACTGCATTTATCAATTACTAATAGTTTAACCTGCTAGCACTGCGATCAATAACCCTTCACATTACAAAACAAACAAAATCAGCATGAGGCATGAGCAATCTCAATCCTGAATGTAAGTGGATATCTGAATTGACAGTGATGTTGGAACAATGGCCGGGTATTACCATGCAGAGGATGGGGATCAGCCAAAGTCTAATGTGGTTCAAAAGAAGACACTGGAGCAGACTCAAAACAAAAAAAAACAAAAAAAAGCAGCGGCCATCTGGGGTGCCATGATCTACCACACTTGGAAAGCTAAGAACTCAAAATTATTCTAGGATGAAAAATGTGTATAGAGAGACAGTAGTGACACAAATCAATCAGGAGATAAAGGAAAGGATAAACCACACGAAATGTTATAAGAGAGCACATAGAGGCAGTTTGTTGATTCATAAGTTCTGTAATTAGCTTGCTTTGTCAGAGGCTTGGAATTGTTTAACGTCCTTCCTAGAAGGTGGTTAAAAATTTCGAGTGCTTTTTAGGTGTATCAATTTGTTGGTTTATGGCATTACAAAAAAAACAAAATCAGCATGATCAATCTCAATCTGAACAAGTTTCATAACTCTTTAGTACTATAAAGACTTGTACAACCTTAGCATGCAACTAAAAAGTGGCACTCTTTTCATTGGCGCTTACACTATATAAACCTCAGCAGATTAATACATCAGTACAATCAGCATAAATAATGTCTTCCTACTTGCTGCTTGCAAAATTGATTGTTCAGGTATAAAAGTTCAGGTATACATTAGTTGCAAAATAATGTCTGCAATTAATATTACTAAATTCAGGTATAAAAGTTCAGATACATTTGCTCTGACCAAAGTCCTTCAGGTGATATTGTTTATTTTTATTTCACTGAAACACTATTCCAAAATACACCTTGAGAGAATCTGGATAGAAAAATCTCTGAAATTCAAGATACAAATTTTGCCAAAGGCAAAAAGTTACAAAAATAAAATGAAGCACAAAGAAACAACCTTTTTTCATGAAGATTTGATGGCATTGACAAAGCCACTACTAAGAAGCCTCTCCACATACTTCCCCAATATATCCACCTCAAGATTAACCTTCTGCCCCACTTTCTTCATCGGAATCACCACATTTTGCTGAGTGTAAGCCACCAACATGAAGTTAAAACAGTCTTCTTCTTCAAACACATCTACTACAGTCAAACTAGTCCCATCCACAGCAATAAATCCTTTAGGCACAATGTACCTCAAAATTTCTTTCGAAGTTTTAACCTTTACCCACAGAGAATCCCCTTCAGGTTTTAGCTCAACAATCTGGCCAGTCCCATCAACATGGCCCTGCACAAAGTGACCTCCCATTCTAGTACTAGGCCTCAAAGCCCTTTCCAAATTAACCCAAGACCCTTTTTCCAATTCGATCAGAGACGTCTTTCTCAGCGTTTCTGGAGCCAATCCAACACTGAATTCCGCCAACTGTTTGTCGAAATCAGCGACGGTAAGACAAGTTCCGTTGACGGAAATACTGTCGCCGAGGTTGATGTCTTCAAGAATGAGGTTAGCTTTGATTTTCATGGTAAAACTGTCGGGTTTATCGAAACCCAGTTGGTTGATTTCCCCGATTTCTTCAACTATACCGGTAAAAAGGGAGGTGATTGGGGTAGAAGAAATACGAGATTGTTGAGCTTTTAGAGGTTTGATAAAGAGATGAGAAATTGAAGGAGATTTGAGAGATAGGGTTTGTGGGGATTTTACTCGATTGAGCTGGGGATTCCATAGATTGAAGATGGTAGGATTTTTGGGGGAAGAGATAGATGGGTTTAAGGGTTTGGAAAGAGACGCAACTGAGGATGAAACTGTTGCCATTTGCTCTTTTCGGTTCAAGTTATCTGAACTTTCGATGGGATAGTTATAGTAAGAGATTTTTAAAAAATTATTCTCAACTATGAAATGGCATGTTGCATGTTTTACCCTATAGTTTTCCGTTAGTATTAGAGCTTAACTTATTTTTATGAAATTATTTGTGTGTTTAAAATCATTTGCTCTCCATAAAAAAAATTGGCTTTGAAATGGCATGTTGCATCTTGCATGTTGCTCCTGTATTTGTCCATTGTATTAAAGCTTAACTTATGTCAAGCATGAATCATGATGTATAACAAATTGGAAAAATATTTAATTTATTCTTGTAGTTTGCTAAAAGGGGAGTATGACTGTATAAGTTTGGTTTAGTTATGTCCTTGCTATTATGATTTTGGCTCGAAAATCCCGTTCTCGCTAACTAGGGGAACGAGGATGAGCCAAACTTCAAACTGAGGTTAAAGTGAGACCTTCTCGCAAAGAATTGTTGGAAAAATATTGGATGATTACGGGGAATAAAAGATTTAGCTTGAGGCGTGTCAAGTACATTGTCCTTAAGGATATTTTGTTCACACAATAATAAATAAAATTAGATATATCCCTTAAGATTCAATATGCTCTTCCAGTTATAAAACTTGAAACAGAACTAGCATAAAATTCAAGAAAGAACCCAACATATAGAAGGAATAAGATGATTCAGAAAGTTATGTCAAAAAGTGTGTCTTTAGCTCCCCAAAGGCCATGTTTATATAGGAGTTGCTCCAACAACTAAATAACGGCGAAATAATGGCTAGTAACAGCTAGTTTGACTCTATTAATTGTAAAATAACTTACTAAATAATAAGTAGATGTAAATAATACTTCAAAGAGAAAATATTTTTCAAACCAAGATGAACATTACCTTTTGAGATATCACTAGTTTTTCAACAACCCCCACAAATCTCAAAAGGGATATAAAAAATAAATAGTAAATAAAGAAAGAACGAAAGAGAGATAATTTGCTGAGTTTCGAGTATAATAAAATTCATCTAGTGTCTTAAAGACTATGAACCAGATATAGATAAAATAAGATTTAACTTACAGAATAATTTGTGAAGTTGATAACTTCTATGAACTAAAAATTCTTGTTGTAAACTAGGGATCTTATTCATCATATTACACCCCCACAAAACAATTTCTGTTGTTATCGCAGTTTCGCACTAATAGGCAATGCACGCGCCTGGTTTCATGAGTGCTCTAGATTTTTTGCCACAAATTTCATAGGAGCGGCCCCACTCCACACCCTTATAGGTCCATCCATCAAGTGTATTCTATAGCAAAATACATCACCTACAATAGGCTGTAAATTATCGGACTAAGAGTTTAATAACTCAACCTCATATTTCTTGCAGTCTTGCACTATATATACACACACACACACCATAAGAAGAGACATATAATTTAATAGTGCATATTTGATCAACTAATGACTTGTTATTACCCATACGGTAGGATCTCCAATCACACAGGTTAGGCTATCATCATTATTGATACATCTCAAATTGGCAAAAGTCTAACCCCTCGATGTTTCACTTATAAGTCAAAGGATCGGCCAAATCCTCTTCTGACTATACATAATATGTGTAAAAAAATTCTCATTTCTAAGCAATTGCTTTATGATATTATATCTTCAGAAAATGTGTCTACTCTTCCCATTGAAAAATTTATTTTCTTACAATGGTTATTGCGCCTTGGCAATCACAATTCATCAACATAAATGTTGTTGGCTTAATTCTTAGTGGAATATTCATCAAGAGATTGCTTAATCAACCTTATTACCATACAATTCCAATATCATAACAGCCGGTCAAAAGGTGATCATACAATCACTAGTGAATTTTTCACATCTGAATCAGAGATTCAATATCATCACTGTATCCTTCTAATACATTGAAAATTCACACATAGAATACTAAGTCATAGTATTTCTCAAGTAAGATATAAAATCATCTCAAATGAAATGGAACTTGACTTCCATACAAGTGCCTTTTGAAACATCTTTCAACACATATAAGAATTTCTTTTCTTTTGATATCTTCCATATTCAAATACCAAAATAAAATTTTCTGAACATAGAAGCATTTTAGCTTCTGCTAAAATATCTCAAATTAATATAAAATATGCCATAATAAAATAATTTCTTCACACAATTTACTAAGAGACCCAAAGCAAGATAATTTTTCAGAGCCAAAACTACAATATATTTTTGATCTTCCAATATAAATTTTCACCACAAAAAAAATTAATTTTATAAAGCTTTATTATAACATTAATAAATAATTTTTCCTAAGTTTTTCCTTCTTAAAATCAAGCAATATAACTTAAACACTGTATTCCCCACATTTTCAAAAATTTCAGGTTAAGGAGATAATCTTTTCACAACTCATTAAGAATTCTACTTTATAAATAACAAGCTAACAATATAGCTTCACCTCGAAGATTATCATATCAATAAGCATGCAATTTATTCATTAATTAAAAATAAATAGTTAAATCCGGTACATCATCACAAGAAAAATCAAACCATTAAATCTTATGTGCTTTTCCGATTCTCCTTCACCTAAATCTTCAATTACAGTAATATAATTAATCTGTCCAAGAGATAGAAAATTTATCTAGGAATTTTTTTTATCGAAGCACATATGTCTTGATAAAGGTTTGGATAAATATTTTTCATGTAATTTCAAAGAGAATGATAACACTTCAACTGAAAATATGTCAAACACGACAGTCACATTTTTTTTAATTCAAATTATCTTTTTGTCATTTAGTCCAAATAAATTTAAACACATTATCTCAGGGTTCTCAAGATTTTCAAAATGCATAACCGAAGATCGTACTTTTACTTTCTGTCACGATCCGGATTTTTCACCCTCGGAAGTCATGATGGCGCCTACTAATACGATCTAAGCAAGTTAATTATTTGCACAATTTACCTTTCTACCCATTTTATATTCATTAACAATTTCGAAGTAATAACATTTAAACAACGGAATTTAACATAAGCGGAAGGAAAAGCAATAAGCTATTAGAACATGAATCCAATACAACTGTTTGAGTCTCGACTACCTAGAACTGGTGTCACAGTTTCACAGACGGTCTAAGAATACTACAAATAAAGGTCTGAAAGAAATCAATACAACACTGTCTCTAGAAATGCATGAAAGAAACAGGAATAGTAGATAGAAGGAGACGCCAAGGCCTGCGGGCGTCTGCAGGGCTTCCTCGGGTCGCCCGATGAATAAAAATCAACAATCCCACTGCAGTCCGAAGTCTAAAACACTGGTGTCTGCACAAAAGAATGCAGAATATAGTATCAGCACAACCGATCTCATGTGCTGGTAAGTGCCTAGCCTAACCTCGGCGAAGTAGTGACGAGGCTAGGACCAGACTACCAAATAAATATGTGTAGTTATATGATATAAAGTGGAAACTAATGCAGAAATAAACAAGTAAAGATGGGAGGGGAAAACATGCTTCGGGGAATAACAAGTAAGAACAGATTATCAAAAGAACTATAAAGGAATCAAAATCCAACCAATAACAAGAGTAAGGAAAACAAAGGCAAATTTCACTTTCTTTTCACATCTTGTGGTAGGCGTACCACCCGCTCCCATTTTGTTATATCTTGTGGTAGGCATACCACCCGCTCCCATTTTGTTATATCTTGTAGTAAGCGTACCATCCACTCCCATTTCATTATATCTCGTGGTAGGCGTACCACCCGCTCCCATTTATAACATTGTTGCGGTGTGCAACCCGATCCACATATAATATTGTTGCAGCGTATAACCCGATCCACATATAATATTATTGCGGCGTACAACCCGATCCATATATAATATTATTGCGGCGTGAAACCCGATCCACATATAATATTGTTGCGGCGTGCAACCCGATCCATATATAATATTGTTGCGGCGTGCAATCCGATCCATATATAATATTGTTGCGGTGTGTAACCCGATCCACATATAATATTGTTGCGGCGTGCAACCCGATCCATATATAATATTGTTGCGGCATGCAACCCGATCCACATATAATATTATTGTGGCGTGCAACCCGATCCATATATAATATTGTTGCGGCGTGGAACCCGATCCATATATAATATTATTGTGGATTGCAACCCGATCCATATATAATATTTATAATTATAACGAGAGTCCCGAAAAGGGATCAATAAGGTCCACACTATTCCGACAAGGGATTCGGCAACATAAGTAAATACGTCCCGGCAAGGGAGAAATAGCTATAACCAAACTTGATACCACACCTAACTACCTCAGCTATAACCAAACTCATTACAACATCTAACCACCTCAGCTATAACCAAACTCGTCACCACACCTAACTACCTCAGCTATAACCAATCTCATTCCGACACTTAACTACCTTAGCTATACCTATAATCCCTACCCAACACAAAGAATCCTCAACCTAAGCATCCGTAATATCAATTAAGAACATCATGCAAGGGAACCACAATTTAGCAATAGCCCGGCAAGGGGCAACATAATGATCTCTTCTTTTTCTCACTCTTACTGCACAATTCACTTCACAACTCGAGCCAATGCTCTAGAGTTTCAATTATCACTTACTCATTTCACAACTCGAGCCAATGCTCTAAAAGTTCAATTGTCACTTATACTTTCACAATTTCGCTATACAACTTGAGCCAATGCTCCTCAATGTTCATAGGTCACAATTCTTTCCACAAACTTTATACAACAATTAGAAATCTTCACCAAGGCATGAATAATACAACGAAATCATGAAAATCACAATATAAGACTCACGGTCATGCTTGACACCAACATATAGATACTCGTCACCATGCCTATACGTCGTACTCAACAAGAAGCAAATAGCAAATAGGACACAACTCCTAATCCCTCAAGCTAAGGTTAGACCAAACGCTTACCTCGATGTCACGAACACAATTCACGATTCAATTATAGATTTACCCCTCGATTCCACCACCAATTCACTTGTATCTAGTTACAAGTTACTTAATTACATCAATAAACGCTAAATGAATCAATTTGAATGCATGAAAATGAATTTCCCAAAGTTTTGCCCAAAAAGTCAAAAATTGCCCCCGGGCTCACATGGTCAAAACCCGAGGTTCAAACCAAAATCTGATTACCCATTCCCCCAAATATATAATTTGTTTTGAAATCGGACCTCAAATCGAGGTCCAAATCCCCAATTTTTTAAAAAACCTTGGTTCTACCCAAAACACCCAATTTTTCCCATGAAAATCATTGATTTTGAGTTGAAATCATGTTAAAAGATGTTAATTATTGAAGGAAATGAGTTAAATTAACTTACAATCGATTTGGAAGAAGAGTTGTTTTTGGAAAATCGCCCAAAGGAGTTTGTATTTTGAAAAGATGTGAAAAATAGGTTTAAAATTGTCTAAGTATAAAGTTGCAGGTCGCAGGTACGGGAAATGCAAATTGCGAACCCTGACCTCTGCTAACATGGGAATTGTTTTCGCATTTGCGAAAATAGTGTCGCATTTGCGATACATGGGTCGCATTTGCGATCACTGGCCCATTGGCAAATCTTCGCAGTTGCGAAGACAATCTCGCATTTGCGAGCCAAGGCAGGCCTGGGCTGGCTTCGTATTTGAGATCCAGCCTTCACATTTGCAAGCTCGCATTTGCGAGCCAGGCTTCGCAAATGCAGGCCTAGGCACACCTGCTAAAATTCTGCAATTTTTCTAAGTTCCAAATGCACCTCGTGGCCTATCCAAAACTCACCTGAGCCCTCGAGGCTCCAATCCAAATATTCACACAACCTCAAAAATATCCTATGGACTTATTCGTGTACTCATATCACCAAAATAACTTCTGAAAAATCGAATTAAACCTCAATATCAATGAAATTTATCAAAACTTCTTAAACATCAAAATTTGCATTTAAGGTTCGAATCACGCCAACCGAATTCTGTTTCTTACCAAACTTCACAAAATCATCTTAAATAATATATAAGACATGTACCGGGCGCCGGAACCAAAATACGGACCCGATACCAACATGTTCTAATCAAAATTCATTTCCAAACTCTATAAACAATTTCAGAAAATACTTTTCTTCAAAAATTCATTTCTCGGGCTTGGGACCTCGGAATTCGATTCCGGGCATACGCCTAAGGCCCTTATTTTCCTACAGACCCTCCAGGACCGTCAAATTACGGGTCCGGGTCCGTTTACCTAAAACATTGACCGAAGTCAAATTAATTCATTTTATAGCCAAAAAATTATCTTTTTCACATATTTTCACATATAAGCTTTCTGGCTACGCACCCGAACTGTGCACGCAAATCAAGGTGATGCTAAAAGAGATTTTTAAAGCCTTGGAACGTGGAATTTCATTTAAAAATAAGTGATGACCTCTTGGGTCACACATTCTCCACCTTTAAAACAACCATTCGTCCTCGAACAGACAGAAGAAGGAAGTACCTGAGTCGGGGAAAAGATGGGGATAACGGCTCCGCATATTGGACTGGACTCCCAGGTCGATGGCTCAGCAGGCTGGCCTCTCTACTGAATACAAACAGAAGGAAAACTCTTCGATCTCAACTGACGAACCTGCCGGTCTAGAATAGCTACTGGTTCCTCCTCATAAGACAAGTCCTTGTCCAACTGGACAGTGCTGAAATATAACACGTGGGATGGATCGCCATGATATTTCCAGAGCATGGACACATGAAACACTAGATGCACGGCTGATAAGCTCGGCGGCAATGCAAGCCTATAAGCCACCTCTCCCACTCGATCAAGAATCTCAAATGGACCAATGAACCTAGGGCTAAGATTGCCCTTCTTCCCAAATCTCATCACGCCCTTCATAGGCGACACTCGGAGCAACACCCGCTCACCGACCATAAAAGTCACATCTCAAACGTTGCGGTCTGCATAACTCTTTTGCCTGAATTGAGCTGTACAAAGCTTATCCTAAATAATCCTAACCTTGTCCAAGGCCTCCTGAACCAGATCCGTACCCAACAACCGAGCCTCTCCCGGCTCAAACCATCCAACCGGAGACCGACACCGCCTACCATATAAACCCTCATAAGGAGCCATCTGAATACTCGACTGGTAGTTGTTGTTGTAGGAAAACTCCACTAAAGGCAAAAATTGATCCCACGAGGCCTCAAAGTCAATGACACAAGCTCGGAGCATATCCTCCAAAATCTGAATAGTCTGCTCGGACTGCCCATCCGTCTGAGGATGGAATGTTGTGCTCAACTCAATCCGCGTGCCCAACTCTCGCTAAACTGCTTTCCAGAAACGTGAGGTAAATTGCGTACCTTGGTCCGCAATGATAGACTCGGGCACACCATGAATGCAAACAATCTCCCAGATATAGATCTTAACCAACCTCTCGGATGAATAGGAGACTACTACAGGAATGAAATATGCTGACTTGGTCAGCCTATCAACAATGACCCACACTGCATCGAACTTCCCCTGAGTCTGTGGGAGTCCAACAACGAAATCCATAGTGATCCGCTCCTATTTCCACTCGGGAAGTTCAATACTCTAAAATGAACCACCAGGCCTCTGATGCTCGTACTTAACCTGCTGACAATTCAAACACCGAGTCATATATGCAACGATATCCTTCTTCATTCTCCGCCACCAATAATGCTGCCGCAAATCCTGATACATCTTCGTGCCGCCCCGATGAATAGAGTACCTAGGGCTATGGGCCTCCTCTAAAATCAATTCTCGGAGCCCATCCACATTAGGCACACAAACTCGACCCTACAATCTCAAAACTCCATCATCACCTAAGGTAAACTGCTTGGCACCTCCGTGCTGTACCGTGTCTCTGAGGACACACAAATGGGGATCATCATACTGCCGATCTTGGATATGCTCCAATAATGAAGAGCGAGCGACTGTGCAAGCTAACACACGGCTGGGATTAGAAACATCCAACCTCATGAACTGATTGGCCAAAGCCTAAACATCGAAAGCAAACGGTCTCTCACCGACCGGAATATAAGCAAGACTGCCCATACTGGCTGACCTCCTACTCAAAGCATCGGCCACCACATTGGCCTTTCCCGGGTGATATAAGATAGTGATATCATAGTCTTTCAACAACTCCAACCACCTCCTCTACCTCAAATTTAACTCCTTTTGCTTGAACAAATACTGAAGACTCTTGTGATCCGTGAACACCTCACATGCCACGCCATACAGATAATGCCTCCAAATCTTTAATGCGTGAACAATGGCTGCCAACTCTAAATCATGAACCGGATAGTTCTTCTCATGAATCTTCAACTGCCGTGAAGCATAGGCAATGACCTTGCCATCCTGCATCAACACTGCACCAAGTCCAATACGAGATGCATCACAATAGACTGTGTAAGGCCCTGAACCTGTGGGCAAAACCAACACCGGTGCCGTAGTCAGAGTTGTCTTGAGCTTCTGAAAGCTCGTCTCACACTCGTCCAACCATCTGAACTGGGCACCCTTCTGGGTTAACCTAGTCATTGAGGCTGTGATAGATGAGAACCCATCCACGAACCGATGGTAGTAGCCTGCCAATCCCAAGAAACTCCAAATATCTGTAGCTGATATTGGTTTGGGCCAGTTCTTAACTGCCTCAATCTTCTTCGGATCCACCTTAATACTCGTTGATGATACAACATGACCCTGGAATGCAACTAAACTCAACCAGAACTCACACTTCGAGAACTTAGCATATAACTGACTATCCCTCAGGGTTTGAAGAACCACTCTAAGATACTGCTCGTGCTTCTCCTGGATGCGGGAATATATCAAAATATCATCAATGGAGACTATCATGAATGAGTCCAAATAAAGCCTGAACACTCAATTCATCAAATCCATAAAAGTTGCTGGGGTGTTTGCCAACCCGAACGACATCACCAAGAACTTATAATGCCCGCACCGAGTGCGAAAAGCTGTCTTAGGGACATCGGATGCCCTAATCCTTAACTAATGGTAGTTAGATCTCAAGTCGATCTTTGAAAATACCTGGCACCCTGAAGCTGATCAAACAAATCATCAATCCTCGGCAATGGATACTTATTCTTGATTGTAACCTTGTCCAACTGTCGGTAATCAATACGCATCCTCATCACTCATCCCTCTTCTTAACAAACAACACTGGTGCACCTCAAGGTGAAACACTCGGCCTAATGAAACCCTTCTCAAGAAAGTCTTGCAACTTCTCCTTCAACTCTTTCAACTCAAGCAGGGCCATACGATACGGCATGATAGAAATGGGCTGAGTGCCCAGAGCCAAATCAATGCAAAAGTCAGTATCCATGTCGGGTGGCATACCCGGCAGATCTGAAGGAAAACCATCAGGAAACTCACGAACAACGGGCACAAAATCAATAGAAGGAACCTCAGCACTAGAACCACGAACATATTCCAAATAGGCCAAACACCCCTTCTCGACCATACGTCGAGCCTTCACAAAAGAGATAACACTACGGGTAGAATAATCAGGAGTCCCTCTCCACTCTAAACGAGGCAAACTCGGCAAAGCTAAGGCCACAGTCTTGGCATGCCAGTCCAAGATTGCGTGGTAAGGTGATAACCAATCCATCCCTAATATGACACCAAAATCATCCATGTCCAAAAGAAGCAAATCTACACGAGTCTCAAGACCTCTAATAACTACCATTCATGAACAATGGACGTGATCCACCACAATAGAATCACCTAGGCATGACCAGATACGCCGCAAAATAAAATCGAAGTTTCTCTATCACAAACCAGAACAGTACATGTACCTCAACCTCTAATACCTTTACCTCCACCTCTAGCATCTCTACCTCCACCTCTATTACCTTTACCTCCACCTCTAGCTAACTGAGCAAGCTGGACGAGTCCCTCAATGAACCTCCTCATTCTCTCTCACAGTGGGAAGTATGATAAGAGCATGGCGAGCCAAGTCGATGAATCTAATCTCGTACTGAGTAACAGTCATAGAACCCTGCTGAATACGCTCAAACTGCCTCTGATAGGCCTCTCTCTGAGTGATGGGGAGAAACTTCTCCAGAAATTGTTGCGTGAACTGTTCTCAAGTCAAAGCTGATGACCTAATTGGTATAGCCAATCAATAATCTCTCCAACAGGTCTTGGTGGATCCAGACAAGCGAAGAGTAGCAAAATCGACCCCATTGGTCTCCACGATCCCCATGTTCCTGAGAACCTCATGACAACTGTCTAGATAATGTCGGGGATCCTGAAAAGATGCACCGCTGAAAGTAGTAGTGAAGAGCTTGGTGAAACCTATCCAACCTCCACAAAGCCTCCGAAGACGTAGCTGATCTATCACCGGTCTGTGCTGTTTCTCGGATGAAGAAGCGGTGCATGACCTCGCCATTTATGAAAGGACAAGAGTAGAGGTTTCAATTCAGCATTGAGAGAACAAAATTGCACGACAGGGAAGAATAGAAGTGAAACTTTTCCTAACTCTGTAGCCTCTGCGGGATAAATACAAACGTCTCCGTACCGATCCCTCAGACTCTACTAAGCTTGTCTGTGAACTGTGAGACCCATGTAACCTAGAGCTCTGATACCAACTTGTCACGACCCGGATTTCATACCCTCGGGAGTCGTGATGGTGCCTACTAATACGAGCTAGGCAAGCCAATTATTTGCACAATTTACCTTTTTACCCATTTTATATTCATTAATAATTTCGAAGTAATAACATTTAAACAACGGAATTTAACATAAGCGGAAGGAATAGCAATAAGCTATTAGAACATGAATCCAATACAATTGTTTGAATCTCGACTACCCAGAACTGGTGTCACAGTTTCACAGACGGTCTAAGAATACTACAAATAAAGGTCTGAAAGAAATCAATACAACACTGTCTCTGGAAATGTATGAAAGAAACAGGAATAGTAGATAGAAAGAGACGCCAAGGCCTACGGCATATGCAGGACTTCTTCGGGTCGCTTGATGAAACAAAATCAACAATCTCACTGCGGTCCGAAGTCTACAACACTGGGGTCTGCACAAAAGAGTGCAGAGTGTAGTATCAGCACAACCGACCCATGTGCTGGTAAATGCCTAGCCTAACCTCGGCGAAGTAGTGACGAGGCTATGACCAAACCACCAAATAAACATGTGCAGTTATATGATATACAATGGAAAGTATAGCAGAAATAAACAAGTAAAGATAGGATGGGGAAACATGCTTCGGGGAATAATAAGTAAGAATAGATTATCAAAAGAACTATAAAGGAATCAAAATCCAACCACTAACAAGAGTAAGGAAAACAAAGGCAGATTTCACTTTCTTTTCACATCTTGTGGTAGGGATGTGCATTCGAATCGGTTTATCGATAAATCGAATCGATTATTTGTTATCGGTTTATCGATTTCGATTTCGAAATTTTCCTTATCGAGTTATCGATTTCGATTTTGTCCTCTTCGGTTATCGGTTTATCGATAAACCGATAAGATATACTTTAAATTTTTTTTACCCTTATTCTATAATACCCTTTCCTTTACCCTAAGTCTCTAACCCTATTATTTCATCTACCACATTTAAGAAATGATCATATTTAAAGCTCAAGAGAATGAAGTTCAATTTAATGGAAAATAGAATTAGCCGTGATGATGTATTTTTATTTTTTTATACCGTTGGAGTGTTGGTGACATACATTTGATCCCTTACTATAGTAACGTTGCATGTGCTTGTTGGCACAATTTTTATGTCATAAACGGTGTTCGTCTTATTTTAGCTTCTTTTTGTCCATATTAGTTAGGCGTGTTTATAGTAATATTCTTTCCGTAAAATCTCGCAAATTTTCTTATTGGTGTAATAGATAACTGAATCAATAAGCCCCAAAAATCAATAAATCAAAATCGAAAAAATCGAAACCTTATTGAAACGATAACGATGAGCATATGTACAAATCGATAATCGATAAGTAATTATCGATAAGGGTCAAAATTGAATCGATAAATCGAATGCACACCCCTATCTTGTGGTAGGCGTACCACTCGATCCAATATAACATTGTTGCGGCGTGCAACCCGATCCACATATAATATTGTTGCGGCATACAACCCGATCCACATATAATATTGTTGCGGCGTGCAACCCGATCCACATATAATACTGTTGCGGTGTGCAACCCGATCCACATATAATATTGTTGCGACGTGCAACCCGATCCATATATAATATTTACAATTATAACGAGAGTCCCGACAAGGGATCAATAAGGTCCACACTATTCCGGCAAGGGATTCGGCAACATAAGTAAATACGTCCCGACAAGGGAGAAATAACTATAACCAAACTTGATACCACACCTAACTACCTCATCTATAACCAAACTCGTTACAACATCTAATCACCTCAGGTATAACCAAACTCGTCACCACACCTAACTACCTCAATTATAACCAACCTCATTCCGATACCTAACTACCTCAGCTATACCCATAATCCCTACCCGACACAAAGAATCCTCAACCTAAGCATCTGTAATATCAATTAAGAACACCATGCAAGGGAACCACAATTTAGCAATAGCCCGGCAAGGGGGCAACATAATGATCTCTTCTTTTTCTCACTCTTACTTCACAATTCACTTCACAACTCGAGACAATGCTCTAGAGTTTCAATTATCACTTATACTTTCACAACTCATTTCACAACTCGAGCCAATGCTCTAAAAGTTCAATTGTCACTTATACTTTCACAATTTCGCTCTACAACTTTAGCCAATGCTCCTCAATGTTCATAGGTCATAATTTCTTTCCACAAACTTTATACAACAATTAGAAATCTTCACTAAGGCATGAATAATACAACAAAATCATGAAAATCACAATATAAGACTCACGGTCATGCTTGACACCAACGTATAGATACTCGTCACCATGCCTATACGTCGTACTCAACAAGAAGCAAATAGAAAATAGGACACAACTCCTAATCCCTCAAGCTAAGGTTAGACCAAACACTTATCTCGATGCCACGAACACAATTCACGATTCAATTATAGCTTTACCCCTTGATTCCACCACCAATTCGCTCGTAACTAGTCACAAGTTACTGAATTGCATCAATAAACACTAAATGAATCAATTTGAATGCATGAAAATGAATTTCCCAAAGTTTTGCCCAAAAAGTCAAAAATTTCCCCCGGACTCACATGGTCAAAATCTGAGGTTCGAACCAAAATCCGATTACCCATTCCTCCACGAACCCAAATATATAATTTATTTTGAAGTCGAACCTCAAATCGAGGTCCAAATCCTCAATTTTTGAAAAAACCTAGGTTCTACCCAAAACACCAAATTTCTCCCATGAAAATCATTGATTTTGATTTGAAATCATGTTAAAAGATGTTAATGATTGAAGGAAATGAGTTAAAATTAACTTACAATCGATTTGGAAGAAGAGTTGTTCATGGAAAATCGCCCAAAAGAGTTTGTGTTTTGAAAAGATGTGAAAAATGGGTTTAAAATCGTCTAAGTATAAAGTTGTAGGTCGCAGGTATGGGAAATGCGAACAGAGGTTCGCAATTGCGAACCCCAACCTCTGCTGACATGGGAATTGCGAAACAGGGTTCGCATTTGCGAAACAGGGTTCGCATTTGCGAAACAGGGTTCGCATTTGCGAAACAGGGTTCGCATTTGCGAACCCTTCAAAAATGCTGAACTTTCGCATTTGCTATACATGGGTCGCATTTGCGATCACTGGCCCATTGGCAAATCTTCGCATTTGCGAAGACAATCTCTCATTTGCGAGCCAAGGTAGGCCTGGGCTGGTTTCGCATTTGCGATCTAGCCTTCGCATTTGCGAGCCAGGCTTGGCAAATGCGAAGGCTGCAGGCCTGGGCACACCAGCTAAAATTCTGCAATTTTTCTAAGTTCCAAATGCACCCCGTGTCCTATGCAAAACTCACCCGAGCCCTCGGGGCTCCATTCCAAATATACACACAACCTCAAAAATATCCCATGGACTTGTTTGTGTAGTCATATCACCAAAATAACATCAGAAAAATCGAATTAAACCTCAATATCAATGAAATTTATCAAAACTTCTTAAACATCAAATTTTGCATTTAAGGTCCGAATCACGTCAAACAGATTCCGTTTCCTACCAAACTTCACAGAATCATCTTAAATCATACATAGGACATGTACCGGGTGCCGAAATCAAAATACGGGCCCGATACCAACATGTTCTAATCAAAATTCATTTCCAAACTCTATAAACAATTTCAGAAAATAATTTTCTTCAAAAATTCATTTCTCGGGCTTGGGACCTCGGAATTCGATTCCGGGCATACGCCCAAGTCCCTTATTTTCCTACGGCCCCTCCGGGACCGTCAAATCACGGGTCCGGGTCCGTTTACCTATAATGTTGACCGAAGTCAAATTAATTTATTTTATAGCCAAAATTTTATCATTTTTCACAAATTTTCACATATAAGCTTTCCGGTTATATGCCCGGACTGCGCACGCAAATAGAGGTGATGCTAAAAGAGGTTTTTAAGCCTCAGAACGTAGAATTTTATTTAAAAACAAGTGACGACCTCTTGGGTCATCATACTTTCTTTAAAAAAAATAGATGGACGAAGAATCTTTCTACTGGCAGGTGAAAATTAAAAAAATGATCTTGACAATTCATTAGTGGTGTACAATTGTGGACTCCTCACCCACAAAGAATACCAGCCATCTTCTTGCGGCAATGGAACAACAACTGAATCAATTGGTGCAATGGGTGTAGTAGCATCAATAATAATATTAGCACTGTTATTCTCCATAACATCATGAAAATATCCTTAGGATTGTTCGAAAAATATTGGATTATTGTGAAAAATAAAAGATTTAGCTTTAGGCATGTCAATGACATTGTCCTTAAGGATATTTCAGCTACACAATAAGAAATAAAATTAGGCGTATCCCCAAGATTCAACAAGATCTTCCAGTTATAAAATTGGGAACAGAACTAATAGAAAATTCAAGAAAGAAATCTAAATATAGAAGGAAGAAGATGATTCAGAAAGTTATGTTAGAACGTGTGTCTTTAGCTCTCTAAAGGCCATGTTTATATAGGCATTGCTCTAACGGCTAGATAACAACTAGTTAACGACTAGTTAACGGCTAGTAACGGCTAGTTTGACTCTATTAATTGTAAAATAACTTATTAAATAATAAGTAAATGTATATAATACTTCAAAGAGAACTTTTTCCAAACCAAGATGGACATTACCTTTTGAGATATCACTAATTTTTCAACAAGAATAAGAGCAAATTTGAACATTTTCCTACAATTATATTAATTAGTCTCGAATTATAGCCCGCTTGGCCAAGCTTCTAAAATCAACTTATTTTGAGAAGTGCTTTTTTCAAAAGTACTTTTTAAAAAAGTGCTTTTGGTGAGAAGCAGTTTGTATTTAGTTAATTAATTTGAAAAGTACTTTTGAGCAGTAATTAGTGTTTGACCAAACTTTTAAAAACTGCTTCTAAGTGTATTTTTCTCAAAAATGCTTCTCCGAAAAGTACTTTTGGAGAGAAGCTATTTTTTTTCTGTTTCTCCAAAACTGTTTCTGCTTCTCCTCAAAAGCACTTTTTTTTCTTCCAAAAACTTGGCCAAACACCTCAATTTTTGGCCCAAAAAAGCACTTTTAACCCAAAAAAAGCTTGGCGAAACAGGTTATTAGTTAGATTAGCAAACTTATCATGTGGCTACCCCTCCACAGAAATGCAGCTCCAGGCAACCCCAAACACTTAGAGATATTTCCACACCACCTCTATTTTATTATTAAACCCTCTAGCTCCTCCACGACACAACTGAAAAGCGATATGGACAAAGAAAAGAGAAAAATAATTCTTCTTTTTCGATTCATCATCAGCTCCATTTTATGTGTAAAATATGTGGTGTTGAAGTTCTAGAGTGAATTTCAAGATAAAAGATGTTCTCCTGGAGAAACAAACTATCGCAGATGAGCGATGGTGAAAATTATGATTTATGATGAAGGGACGGTAGATAGAGAAATTAAAGATTAATGGAGAATAGGAGTATGAGATTGTATGGTACTTTCTAGGTGGGGAAATTAATGATAGAGTGTGGTTGTTTTGGCAGCAACAGTATTTATATGGTGGCTAAATGTGATAAATATTGTACAAATTCTTTTACACTGTCGGTAGAAATTAAAACTCTATCATTATCCCAGGAAGGGGCGGACCCACGTAGGTCCAAGTGGGTTCAGCTGAAACCCCTACGTAAAAAAAATACTATTTTTATGTATAATTTATTTTTTAAGCAACAAAATATGATAAAATAATAAACGTTGAACCCACTTAACAAATGATCAGGCGTTGTTCAATAGGTGGAAGCGGGTTTATTAGAAAGCTGAAGGCCTGAGATCGATTCCAAACTTCAGCCTTTCCAATCACCTTTTCTTAGTTTTTCCAAATATCAGCAGATTTAAAAGACCTTGTAGGCTACATAATGTGTAGAAATGGGGTGGGGTAGTCACTGTTTAAGCTGATATTTACTTTTTATCCAGCATAGTAATAGTAGCCACTAGTCTATTAAAAATAATATGAAAAGATTGTGTTACCCTTTCCTCCCTAGACGGAAATACACTGATGCATTCAAAACATAAAGACTTTATTTTAATTTGCGCTTGTTCACTACGGTTATGATTGACAACGATGCTTTTGGTTTTAAAAACATCTGCTAATACAAAGATTGCGGATTCTGAGTCAAATAACGATAGTGACGAAGAAGTTCCTTATGATATTGATCCAGAGATAGAAATAATCTCGCAAAATATTGAACAGAAAACTCCTTTAGTCACTTCAGATGAAATACAAGTACTTAGTAGGCTACATAATGTGTAGAAATGGCGTGGGGTAGCCACTGTTTAAGCTGGTATTTACTTTTTATCCAGCATTTTTAATGCTTAGCAATAGTAGCCACTAGTCTATTAAAAATAATATGAAAAGACTGTATTACCCTTTCCTCCCCAAACGGAAATACACTGATGCATCCAAAACATAAAGACTTCGTTTTAATTTGCGCTTGTTCACTACTGTTATGATTGACAATCACCTTTTCTTAGTTTTTCCAAATATCAGCAGATTTAAAAGACCTTGTAGGCTACATAATTAAAAGATCTTCTGCCTTTCCAATCACCCTTTCTTAGTTTTTCCAAATATCAGCAGATTTAAAAGACCTTGTAGGCTACATAATGTGTAGAAATGGCGTGGGGTAGCCACTGTTTAAGCTGGTATTTACTTTTTATCCAGCATTTTTAATGCTTAGTAATAGTAGTCACTAGTCTATTAAAAATAATATGAAAAGACTGTGTTACCCTTTTCTCCCCAAACGGAAATACACTGATGCATTCAAAACATAAAGACTTTGTTTTAATTTGCGCTTGTTCACTACTGTTATGATTGACAACGATGCTTTCGGTTTTAAAAACATCTGCTAATACAATGATTGCGGATTCTGAGTCAAATAATGATAGTGACGAAGAAGTTCCTTATGATATTGATCCAGAGATAGAAATAGTCTCGCAAAATATTGAACAGAAAACTCCTTCAGTCACTTCAGATAAAATACAAGTACTTAGTAGGCTACATAATGTGTAGAAATGGCGTGGGGTAGCCACTGTTTAAGCTGGTATTTACTTTTTATCCAGCATTTTTAATACTTAGCAATAGTAGCCACTAGTCTATTAAAAATAATATGAAAAGACTGTGTTACCCTTTCCCCCCCAAACAGAAATACACCGATGCATTCAAAACATAAAGACTTCGTTTTAATTACGCTTGTTCACTATTGTTATGATTGACAATGATGCTTTTGGTTTTGAAAACAGCTGCTAATACAAAGATTGAGGATTCTGAGTCAAATGATGATAGTGACGAAGAAGTTCCTTATGATATTGACCCAGAGATAGAAATAGTCTCGCAAAATATTGAACAGAAAACTCCTTCAGTCACTTCAGATGAAATACAAGTACTTGGTAGCAAGGAAATGTAGTCTTGAAGTCCTAAAGTTAAGTTCAATAGTTAAGGACACAAGTTCAAAAGTTAAGGATAGACAGTTCTTAACTTACAGTTACAAGTTCTAAAGTTAAGGACAGACAGTCCTTAACTTATAGTTACAAGTTCAAAAGTTAAGGATAGACAGTCCTTAACTTACAGTTACAAGTTCAAAAGTTAAGGACAATAGATCCTTAACTTTGATTTCCAAGTTCAAAAGTTAAGGACGCTTGGTCTTGAAGTTTGAGTTCCAAGTTTAAAAGTTAAGGACATGTAGCCTGAAGTCCTGAACTTAGAGTTCCAAGTTTAAAAATTAAGGACATGTAGTCCTGAAGTCCTGAGTTCAGGTTCAAAAGTTAAGGACATGTAGTCCTGAAGTCCTGAACTTAGAGTTCCATTCAAAAGTTAAGGACATGTAGTCTTAAAGTCCTAAAGTTAAGGACATGAGCAGAAGAGTATTTTCGTCCGGGCAGTTAAAGTTTATTAAAGCAGTGGCTAAAGACTAAAGACATTTTAAACGGTGGCTTAAAAATAAATATATGTGTTATTAATGGCCAACCGTGCACTTCCCCCACATAATGTTTCAATCTTTGGACAATTTATTTAGGCCCAATGTCTAAGATATTATGCCATTTAATATATTAATTTGATTTTTTCCCCTTAAATCTATGTTAGAGTATTCTTCTATCTTTGTTTCACACTTTTTCATTTGTTTTTTTTTATAAATATTTTAAAGTATTCTACTTGCCTATTTCTTGTGGTTGACCAAACACTACCTTTTTATTTATCATTATTTATTTTAATCTAGTTCATTTTATACTCCTCCTATTTGTTATGGTTTGCAATCATTAGCTTGTCAAAATAAAAAATTTAGAGTTGTTAATTTGTAAATTAAACAAATAAGTAGAATTTAGTATTTTGGTATCGATTAAATTGATCTTTATTAAATAAAATCATTAAAAATTTATAAAGTTTTATAAATTGTTAAAGTTAAAAAAGTAAGTAAAAAGGTTAAAACTTTATCTTTATATGTTTTGGAAGAGCAACCTTAAAATAAGAGAAAGAAAAAAAAAATACCGAGCAATTGTTTTTTTGGGAGGTTTTTTTATGAAGACAAACAAAGAGCGGAGGGTAAACTTCATTTGTTAAGCCTAGTATTCCTTATATTGTCGTATGAAGTCGAGAATTTTATTTTTATCTGAACCCGTTTGTATAAATTTTTGGGTCTGCCACAATGTGACAATGGATAAGAAGAAAAAGCAAAAAGGTGCGATTCTGAAGCCATAGATGCACCTTCTGCACAAACAATACATCTAACTTAAGATGCACTTAGTGAAGAAAAGTACATGACCAACTTCAAATACTTGAAAGTGAACTTAATACTGACCTAATGTATTAAGCTCCACTAGTTAGTATCTCTGCCTGCTTATCATGCCATTATATCTTTGACCTTATATTAGAATACAATTATCACTGGAGAAAGAATTTCGCCCACACATTTCTAATGAAAAAATTACAGTCTTATGCAAATCTATAAGCAATATACTTATACCATAATTATTGTTAATTGATGATATTTATCCATATAAACACAACACTTGCGCAAGTCACAACCAGCAATTCTAAAGATTTATATCTAAAATTAATCCTTTACAAAAATGAAAGCCAAACAATTATCGAAACTCTTGTGTTCCTTATTATTGTTAAGACTTATTTCTTCTTCCCCCTTTAAGACTAAACTAACTAATAAGAACAAGCCAAACATGAATCTTACACTTCTTCGAAAGCGCTTACATCTAATGTGGCACAACTACTTAAACTCCATATCGTTCCACACTTGTAACCCAAATACCCAACTTTAGATCATGATTTAAAATCTCTTTAAAATTTGGTCCTTCATAGTTGCAGCTCCAAGATCTATCATTTGTGGTCTATGGAGCAGGAAATACACAAATGTCCCTCAAAGTCGATGGTCTTGAATTTTTGTCGCTTATCCTATGAGCAGAAATTCAAGTTTAACAAGTGTTGCTCCTCGCTTGTTTCATGTGCAACACTTTTGACTTTCAAATTTTTCTCACGAGACAAGTGAAGGTTAAAAGTTAAAGACCGTCCAAAGATCAAAAATGTCATATTTATGTAATATTTTAATATTGATTCAGGCTTTTATAGATGCTTCATTCTATTACAAGCTCAATTTTAGGAAGGACCCAAAACTTTCTTTCTCCTAGAGGCCAAAGCGTTTAATCTAAAATATGTATTCTACTACTATATTCAAACAACCAAAGATATAATAGATATGAGAATACCTTATTGAAAAAGGTATAAATGGCATCCACAAAAAGAGCTAAAAGAAAGGGGGGAAATCGAGAATTGTTATAAATAAAATTTTATTTAAGGTGAATGTCTATATTTTAGAGAGATTTTAGGGTTTGTTATTTTGTGGATAAGTCACTTTTTTTCTATAAGTATAGGGGTTTTATTCCATTGTAAATCATCCCAACTCAATAAGAATTCTATCTCGCTTTCTTTGCAATATTCTTCTTTATTATTTCATTACACGTTATCAGCATGAGACTCTACCGTCTCAAGAAGCTCTTTCAGAATATTAAGGTATAATTTTTCTCCTTTTAATTATGACTGATATTATAAAAAGAAAGTCGTTGCCCTTAAATTTTCGTGCAAGAACTATATGTCATGGGTGTTGGAAACGCCATTAAAGATAAAAATAAAGCATCTACCCAAGACTGTGCTAAGACCTTGATTTTCTTGTGTCATCATTTAGATGAAGGGTTGAAAATAGAATATCTCATAGTCAAAGATCCACTTATTTTGTGGAATGACTTAAATAAAACATATGAGAACTTAAAGTTGGTCACACTTCCACAAGCACGATATGATTGAGCTCATCTG
This sequence comes from Nicotiana tabacum, assembly GCF_000715075.1. Classification (NCBI taxonomy): domain Eukaryota; kingdom Viridiplantae; phylum Streptophyta; class Magnoliopsida; order Solanales; family Solanaceae; genus Nicotiana; species Nicotiana tabacum. Next base: position 134,760,803 of record NC_134089.1, on the reverse strand, counting down.
AGGCTCCAAGACCTTAAGTTTGTTTCTGAATACAATTCTGTAATGTTCAGAATTACTTCTAAATTGAAACTATATGGAGATAGTATCACTGACTATGATATGCTTGAAAAAACGTTCATAACGTTTCATGCCTCCAATATAGTCTTGCAATAACAGTACCGAGAGAAAGGTTTCAAGAAGTACTCTGAATTGATTTCTCTTCTCCTTTTGGCTGAACGAAACAACAACTTGCTCATGAGAAATCACGATAATCGACTCACTGGGTATACACCAGTGGCGAAGCCAGGAGTTTACTCAAGGGTGCTCAAACTTGAAAGAAGTGAAAAAAATCTCTGAGAAAGAGTGTTCAATATATGTTATATACCTCTAAAATCTAATATTTTAACTATATACGTAGTATAATTTTCCGACGAAGGGTGATCAGTTGACCACCCTTTACAATATGTAGTTTCGCCCATGGTCTACACCATTGCCTGAAGTGGATGAGTTGTATTCTCATTATGCTAAGAGTGGAAAAGGTCGTGGCCCTGTTTGTGGCCGTGGCCAAGGAAAAAATTTCCTAATGTTAATCATCATCCAAGGAAAAATAATCACCAAAAGTGGAATGGAAAAGATGAGAAGCCAAAGGCAAAAGGTTCAGAAATTGAATGTTATCGTTGCTGTGGAAAATGACATTGGGCAAATATTTGTCGTACACCAAAATATTTGGTTGAGCTTTACCAAGAATCTCTAAAGAATAACGGCCTCGAAGTCAATTTTATCTCTGACAATGAATTTGACATCACCCACTTGGATGTGGCAGACTTCTTTGAGCACCCTAATAGAAAATTAGACCACTTGATCTGTGATGGACCAATGGTTAAAGATAATTGAGTAGTTTGATGTTTATTTTTGTCTATTCGTAGTAGCTGATGAATAAATATCATATAATCCTAGTTCTTTACATGAATAGTAGTCATTAGTATTAATTAGTATTTTCTTATTTCTACGGAATAGTGTTAGTTTGTTTTAATTAAATATAGTTCTAGTATTCGTTTTAAATAAAATTCAGTTTGCTTAGACAGAAAATATTTTGTATTTATTTGTTTAAGTTAAACTGCCTAGTTTGTTATTAACATGTAATTGCGTTTATTTTATCACTTAACTGTGATATAAATATCTAGTGTAAATTATTTTTTATCATACCGGAAAGCTTTCCAACTTTTTAAGTTTGATACGATAAATCGATAATAGCCTATCAATAATATAATAATGTTTAAACGACAACTCTAGCACTACTGAAAATACATAGGACCAAAGCAATTAGTAAGGTGGTTACTTGTCATGAGATACTTGTACACAATCTGTGATGATTCAAAAGGTTATTACTTGTGTTGCAAGTGAATTCAATATTTTGAGGCCTAAAAATCTCCTCTTTACTCACTTTGATTTACGTGCGCGGTCCGGACCTATATCCGGAAAGTCTTCTATGTGAGAATATGAGAAATATAAATTTCTAGAGTAAAAAATTTAATTATGGTTGACTTTGGTCAACATTTTGAGCAAACGGACCCGGATCCGTGTTCCGACGATCCCGGGAGGTCTGCAGTAAAATATGGGACTTGGGCGTGTGCTCGGAATTGAATTCCGAGGTTCCAAGCTTTAGAAATCAATTTTTGAAAAAATTATTTTACTGAATTATCTAAGAAATGAAGAAAAGAATTAATGTGTGAAACCATTGCTATCGGGCCCGTATTTTGGTTCTAAAGCCCGGTACAAATTTGTTATAGTATTTGAAAGATAGGTGTAAAATTTGGTGAAAACGGAGTTTATTTGACGTGAGTTGAACTTCCGGTTGAAGAGTTATGAACCTTGAGAGTTCTTGATGAAAATGTTGAGTTTTGAGGTTTAATTCATGATTTTACACGTTACTTTGATGATGTGATCGCACGAATAAGTCCATATGATGTTTTTGAGTTAGTATGCACACTTGGTTAGGAGTTCCGAGGGCTCGGGTGAGTTTCGGGTAGGTTCCGGATGTCTTAGGCTTAAAAACATAGTTGTTTCAGGTTCAGAGAAGTGGAAGGCCTCTGAACCAACCAGTGCGATCCACACAAAGTGGAATGTTGCTGCGGAGGGGCCTGTGCAGCCGCACTAGATTTCGTGCGGACCGCGGTGGGGGCCGTGCGGCCGTAGTTGATTTCATGTGGTCCGCGGTGAGGAAAATTTCACTAGTCCGATTTTGGAAGCCTATATATTTCGATCTACAAGGAATTTAGAGATGATTCAAAAACAAAAATTGTAGCCCTTTGTGTCTAGTTTTCAGAAAGATAAAGAAATCATAATTTGGATATCTGTAGAGAAAGTTATGTCCAAAATATTAGAATATGTCACTACAGTCAACCTGGTGAGCTGTGCGGCCGCACTCCATTTTGTGCGGTCCGCATAGGGGGTCTGAGAGGGGTATATTAAAACGGGACTTTTAGTTATTTTTTATTTTTCAAAACCCTAAAAACATAATAGGCGATTTTTCAAACAACCTTTCTTCTCCAAAACATTGGTAAGTGATTTCTAACTCATTTTTCTTACTCCTTAATTTCTTTACAAGATTTCATCCTAGAATCAATGATTTCCATGGGAGAAATTGGGTGTTTTGGGTAGAACTTAGGTTTTTCAATAATTGGGGTTTTGGACCTCGATTTGAGGTGCGATTTCAAAATAAATTATATATTTGGGTTCGTAGGGGAATGAGTAATCGGGTTTTGGTTCGAACCTTGGGTTTTGACCATGTGGGCACGGGGGCTATTTTTGACGTTTTGGGTAAAACTTTATAAAATTCATTTTCATACATTGGGGTTGATTTATTTAGCATTTATTGATGTAATTAAGTAACTTGTGTCTAGATATGAAGGAATTGGTGGTGGAATCAAGGGGTAAATCTATAGTTGAATCGTGCATTGTGTTCGTGGCATCGAGGTAAGTGTTCGGTGTAACCTTAGCTTGAGGTATTAGGAGTTGTGTCTTATTTGCTACATGTTGATTGTGGAGTATGACGTATAGACATGGTGACGAGTATCTATACGTTGGTGTCAAGCATGCCCGTGAGTCTTGTATTATAATTATTATGACTCCGTTGTGGTTTATTGCGCTTCATATATTATTATTATCATTGTTCCCTTGTCGGAATGTTCGTTTGATATTATTGTTCCCTTGCCGGGATATTGTTGAGATATCATTGTTCCCTTACCGAGATCTTATTGAGATATCATTGTTATCTTGTCGGGATGTTGGTTTGAAATTATTGTTCCTTTGTCAGGATTCCTTGTGATTATTATTGGCCTGTAAAATGGGAGCGGGTGGTATGCCTACCACAAGATATAATGAAATGGGAGCGGGTGGTACACCTACCACAAGATATAATGAAATGGGAGCGGGTGGTACGCCTACCACAAGATAAATGAAATGGGAGCGGTTGGTACGCCTACCACAAGATAAATGAAATGGGAGCGGTTGGTACGCCTACCACAAGATAAATGAAATGTGAACGGGTGGTATGCCTACCACGAGATAAATGAAATAGGAGCGGGTGGCACACCTGCCACGAGTTACATGAAATAGGAGCGAGTGGCACGCCTGCCACGAAATATAGGAACTGGGATCGGGTTGCACGCCTACAACAAGATGTGAATAGAAAGTAAAATCTGCCTCTATTTTCCTTATTCTTATTAGCGGTTGATTTTAATTACTTTATAATTCTATTGATATTCTATTTTACGTGCTATTCCCCAAAGCATGTTTCCCCCTCCCATCTTTACTTGACTATTTCTGTATTACTTTCCCCCTGTATTTATTTGAACTGCACAGGTTTATCTGGAGTCTGGTCCTAGCCTCGTCACTACCTTGCCAGGGTTAGGCCAGGCACTTACTAGCACATGGGTTCAGTTGTGCTGATGCTACACTCTGCACTATGTGCAGATACCGGAGCAGCATTTGGACATAGCACTTGGGGATCCAACCTTCAGTCCATAGAGATCCCGAGGTAGTCCTGCAGGCGTCCACAGGCCCGACGTTCTCTTCTATCTATTATTATGTTCTGTTATCACTTGTATCCGAGACAAACTGTATTCCTTTTTCAGACCTTTGTATGTAGTATTCATAGATAGTCTGTGAATATTGTGACACCGATTCCTGGGTAGAGACGCATGATGGCATTTTCATATTTATTTTGGTATTACATTAGTCTAAGTCTTCCGCTTAATTTCATCTTCCGCTATCATTTAAATGTTGATCACCTGTTATACAAATTGTTAAAAGGATTAAATAAAAGAGTTAAAGATTTCTAAACTTCGTGGCTTGCCTAGTTTCTACGAGTAGGCGCCATCATGACTCTTGAGGGTTGGAAATCCAGGTCGTGACAAGTTGGTATCAAAGCTCTAGGTTACATAGGTTTCACAATTCACGGACAAGCTTAGTAGAGTCAGGGGTTCGGTACGGAGACGTCTGTATTTACCCCCAGAGGCTATAGAGTTAGGAAAACTTCACATTTATTCTTTCCTATCGTGCGGTTTCGTTTCTCAAAGCTAATTGAATTTCTACTGTGTTTTTTCGCAGATGGCGAGAACACGCGCTTCCTCATCCACCGATCAGCAGCTCGAGCCCCCAGGAGCAGCTCCTACGAGGGGCAGAGGGAGAGGCCGAGGCCGAGGCAGGGGCAGAGCTTAGCCCAAGGTAGCAACACCCACAGCAGAGCCTCAGGTTGACTTTGATGATGAGGTTACGACCCCAGCAGTTTCGGTGGGCCCAGCTCAAGTTCCAGAGGGGTTTATTGCTACCCCAATTCTTCAGGATGCTCTGGTCCGACTAGTAGGCATTATGGAGAGTGTCACCCGGGCAGGTTTGCTTCCTATAGTACCAGCCGTCTCTTAGGCTAGAGGAGGAGCCCAGACTCTTGCTACTCGCACTCCGGAGCAGGTAGCTCCCCAGATTCAGACTCTAGCGGTTCAGCCAGTTGGAGCAATTCAGCCGGGTGTGGTAGCACAAACCGGTGATGGAGCAGATATGTCTGCCGATGCTTTGTGGAGGCTGGATAGGTTCACCAAGCTCTTCACTACTACTTTCAGTGGTGCATCTACTGAGGATCCCTAAGATTACCTAGACAGATGCCATGAGGTTCTTAGGAACATGGGGATTGTTGAGACGAATGGGGTCGATTTTGCTACATTTCTCTTGTCTAGATCAGCCACGACTTGGTGGAGAAATTATTGCTTGTCTAGACTAGCCGGATCGCCATCTTTGACTTGGGAGCAGTTTACTCAGCTATTTCTGGAGAAGTTTCTCCCCATCACTTGGAGAGAGGCCTATTAGAGACAGTTCGAGCGTCTTCAGCAGGGTTCCATGACGGTTACCCAGTATGAGACTAGATTCATCGACTTGGATCGTCATGCTCTTGGCATACTTCCTACTGAGAGAGAAATGGTAAGGAGGTTCATTGACGGTCTTATCCAGTCGATTCATCTTCAGATGGCTAGGGAGACTGGGAGTGAGATAACTTTCCAGGAGACGGCTAATGTGGCCAGGAGAGTGGAGATGGTTCTGTCATAAGGAAGTAGTTATGGGTCGGACAAGAGGCCCCGTCATTTAGGCAGATTTAGTGGTACCTCATCTAGAGGTAGGGATTTGTATGGTAGAGTCCATCCTCCTAGGCCTTTTTAGTCAGCACTTCAGGTTTCTTACGGAGCTTCAGCTGGTCGTGGTCCTTAGATGCAGTGTTCCGATCAGTAGCCCTACAGTACACCACCAGCTCTATCGGTGCACCACCACTTCAGAGTTTCCAAGGTCGTCAGCCCCAGCAGCCGAGGGCTTGTTTTACTTATGGTGACACGAGGCACATTGCTAGGTATTACCCTATTGCTTCGAGCAGTTCTCCGCATCAAGGTTCATGTGCTATAGTTCAGGCACCAGGTGTTCTACAGGCCGTCCAGCAAGCTAGAGGTGGGGGTAGAGGTGCTAGAGGTGGAGGTAGAGGTGCTAGAGTTAAAGCTCAGACCATTAGAGGTGGAGGCCAGCCAGCAGTAGGTCGTCCCAGAGATGTAGTTCAGGGTGGTGGGGCCTAGCCCCGATGTTATGCTCTCCCAGCTAGGCCCGAGGCTGAGGCTTTAGATGCAGTTATTACAGGTATGGTTCTGGTTTGTGATAGAGATGCTTCAGTGTTATTTGATCCAGGGTCTACGTACTCGTATGTATCATCCTATTTTGCCCCGTATCTGGTTATGCCTAGTAATTTCTTGAGTGATCCTGTTTATGTGTCTACACCGGTGGGTGATTCTATTGTAGTGGATCGAGTCCATCGTTCATGTATAGTTGTGATTGGGGGTCTTGAGACTCGTGTAGATTTGTTGCTTCTAGACATGGTCGATTTCGATGTTATATTGGGGATGGACTGGTTATCACCTTACCACGCTATCTTGGACTGTTATGCCAAGACTGTGACCTTAGCCTTGCCAGTTTTACCTCATTTAGAGTGGAGAGAGACTCCTGGTCATTCTACCCATAGTGTTATCTCTTATGTGAAGGCTCGGCGTATGGTCGAGAAGGGGTGTTTGGCCTATTTGGCATATGTTCGTGATTCTAGTGCTGAGGTTCTTTCTATTGACTTGTTCCCGTTGTTCGTAAGTTTCCTGAGGTATTCCCTTCAGACCTTCCGGGTATACCACCCGACAGAGATATTGAATTTTGCATTGATTTGGCTCCGGGCACTCAGCCCATCTCTATCCCGCTGTATTGCATGGCCCCACTTGAGTTGAAAGAGTTGGAGGAGCAGTTGCAAGACTTGCTTGAGAAGGGTTTTATTAGACCTAGCTTGTCGCCTTGGGGTGCGCCGGTGTTGTTTGTTAAGAAGAAGGATGGGTCAATGAGAATGTGTATTGATTACTGGCAGTTGAACAAGGTTACCATCAAGAATAAGTATCCATTGCCGATGATTGATGATTTGTTTGATCAGCTTCAGGGTGCCAAGGTATTTTCGAAGATTGATTTGAGATCTGGCTACCATCACTTGAGGATTAGGGCATCCGATGTCCCTAAGATAGTTTTCCGCAATCGGTACGAGCATTATGAGTTCTTGGTGATGTCATTCGGGTTGACAAATGCCCCAGCAACTTTTATGGATTTGATGAACCGAGTGTTCAGACCTTATTTGGACTCGTTTGTGATAGTCTTCATTGATGATATTTTGATTTATTCTGGCAACCGGGAGGAGCACGAGCAACACCTCAGAGTGGTTCTTCAGACTCTGAGGGATAGTCAATTATATGCTAAATTCTCGAAGTGTGAGTTCTGGTTGAGTTCAGTTGCATTTCTGGGTCATGTTGTATCAGCAGAGGGTACTCAGGTTGATCTGAAGAAGATTGAGGCAGTCAAGAGTTGGCCTAGACCAACATCAACTATAGAGATTCGGAGTTTCTTGGGATTGGCAGGCTACTATTGTCGGTTCGTGGAGGGTTTTTCATCTATCGCAGCCCCGATGACCAGGTTAACCCAGAAGGGTGCCCAGTTCAGATGGTCGGACGAGTGTGAGGTGATCTTTCAGAAGCTCAAGACAGCTTTGACTATAGCACCAGTGTTAGTTTTGCTCACAGGTTCAGGGCCTTACACAGTCTATTGTGATGCGTCTCGTATTAGGCTTGATGCAGTATTGATGCAGGATGGCAAGATCATTGCCTATGCTTCACGACAGTTGAAGATTCATGAGAAGAACTATCTGGTTCATGATTTGGAGTTGGCAGCCATTGTTCATGCGTTGAAAATTTGGAGGCATTATCTGTATAGCGTGGCATGTGAGGTGTTCACGAATCACAAGAGTCTTCAGTATCTATTCAAGCAAACGGAGTTGAATTTGAGGCAGAGGAGGTGGTTGGAGTTGTTGAAAGATTATGATATCACTATCTTACATCATCCGTGAAAGGCCAATGTGGTGGCCGATGCTTTGAGTAGGAAGTCAGCCAATATAGGCAGTCTTGCTTATATTCCGATCGGTGAGAAATCACTTGCTCTTGACGTTCAGGACTTGGCCAATCAGTTCGTGAGGTTGGATGTTTCTGAGCCTAGTCGTGTGTTAGCTTGCACAGTCGCTCGCTCTTCATTATTGGAGCGTATCCGAGATCGGCAGTATGATAATCCTTATTTGTGTGTCCTTAGAGACACGATGCAACACAGAGGTGCCAAGCAGGTTACCTTAGGTGATGATGGAGTTTTAAGATTTCAGGGTCAAGTTTCTGTGCCTAATTTACATGAGCTTCGAGAGTTGATTTTAGAGGAGGCCCATAGCTCTCGGTACTCAATTTATCCGGGTGCCGCGAAGATGTATCAGGATTTGCGGAAGCATTATTGGTGGCGGATAATGAAGAAGGATATCGTTGCATATGTGGCTCATTGCTTGAATTGTTAGCAGGTTAAGTATGAGCATCAGAGGCCTGGTGGCTTGTTCTAGAAGATTGAGATTCCTGAGTGGAAGTGGGAGCGGATCACTATGGACTTCGTTGTTGGACTCCCACCGACTCAGGGGAAGTTCGATGCAGTATGGGTTATTGTTGATAGGCTGAGCAAGTCAGCGCATTTCATTCTTGTGGCAGTCTCCTATTCTTCCGAGAGGTTAGCTGAGATCTATATCCGGGAGATTGTTCGTCTTCATGGTGTGCCTGAGTCTATCATTTTGGACCAAGGTACATAGTTTACCTCACATTTCTGGAGAGCAGTTCAGTGAGAGTTGGGCACACGGGTTGAGTTGAGCACAACATTTCATCCTCAGGCGGACGGACAGTCCGAGCGGACTATCCAGATTTTGGAGGATATGCTCCGAGCTTGTGTCATTGACTTTGGAGGCTCATGGGATCAGTTTTTGCCCTTAGCAGAGTTTGCCTATAACAACAGCTACCAGTCGAGTATTTAGATGGCTCTGTATGAGGCTTTATATGGTAGGCTGTGTCGGTCTCCGGTTGGATGGTTTGAGCCGGGAGAGGCTCGGTTATTGGGTACGGATCTAGTTAAGGATGCCTTGGACAAGGTCAGGATCATTCAGAATAGGCTTCGTACAGCTCAGTCCAGGCAAAAGAGTTATGCCAACCGTAAGGTTCGTGATTTGGCATTCATGGTCGGTGAGCGAGTATTGCTTTGAGTGTCACCTATGAAGGGCGTGATGAGATTTGGGAAGAAGGGCAAGCTTAGCCCTAGGTTCATTGGCCCGTTTGAGATTCTTGATCGAGTGGGAGAGCTGGTTTAAAGACTTGCTTTCCGCCGAGCTTATCAGCCGTGTATCCAGTGTTTTATGTGCCCATGCTTCGGAAGTATCACGGCGATCCATCCCACGTGTTAGATTTCAGCACTATCCAGTTGGACAAGGATTTGTCTTATGAGGAGGAGCCGGTAGCTATTCTAAACCGACAGGTTTGTCAATTGAGATCGAAGAGTTTTCCTTCTGTTCGTGTTCAGTGGAGAGGTCAGCCCGCTGAGGCATCGACCTGGGAGTCCGAGTCTGATATGCGGAGCCGTTATCCCCATCTTTTTTCCGACTCAGGTACTTCCTTCGTATGTTTATTCAAGGACGAATGGTTGTTTTAGAGGTGGAGAATATGATGATCCAAAAGCTCATCACTTTTGTTGCAAGTGAATTTAGTGTTCCGAGGCCTAAAAACCTCCTCTTTACTCACTTTGATTTATGTGCGTGGTCGGGACTTATATCCGGAAAGCCTTCTATGTGAGAATATGAGAAATAGAAATTTCTAGAGTTAAAAATTTGATTATGATTGAATTTGGTCAACATTTTGAGAAAACAAACCCGGATCCGTGTTCCGATGATCCCGGTAGGTCCGCAGTAAAATATGGGACTTGGGCATGTGCCCGAAATTGAATTCCGAGTTCCCAAGCTTTAGAAATCAATTTTTGAAAGAAATTATTTTACTGAATTATCTAAGAAATGAAGAAAAGAATTAATGTGTGAAACCATTGCTATCGGGCCCGTATTTTGGTTTCGGAGCCCGGTACAAACTTGTTATAGTATTTGAAAGATAATTGTGAAATTTAGTGAAAAACGGAGTTTATTTGACGTGAGTTGAACTTTCGGTTGAAGAGTTATGAACCTTGAGAGTTCTTGATGAAAATGTTGAGTTTTGAGGTTTAATTCATGATTTTACATGTTACTTTGATGATGTGATCGCACGAATAGGTCCATATGATGTTTTTGAGTTAGTATGCATACTTGGTTAGGAGTTCTGAGGGCTCGGGTGAGTTTCGCGTAGGTTCCAGATGTCTTAGGCTTAAAAACATAGTTGTTGCAGGTTTAGAGAAGTGGGAGGCCTGTGAACCAACCAGTGCGGTCCGCACAAAGTGGAATGCTGCTGCGGAGGGGCCTGTGCGGCTGCACTGGATTTCGTGCGGACCGCGGTGGGGGCCGTGTTCACTAGTCCGAATTCAGAAGCCTATAACTTTTGATCTTCAAGGAATTTTGAGATGATTTTTAAACAAAAGTTGTAGCCCTTCGTATCTAGTTTCCATAAAGGTAAGGAAATCACAATTTGGATATCTGTAGAGAAAGTCATGGCTAAAATACTAGAATATGTCACTGTAGTCAACCTGGTGAGCTGTGCGGCCGCACTCCATTTTGTGCGGTCCGCACAGGGGGCCTGAGAGGGGTATATTAAAACGTGATTTTCAGTTATTTTTTATTTTTCAAAACCCCAAAAACATAAGAGGCGATTTTTCAAACAATCTTTCTTCTCCAAAACATTGGTAAGTGATTTCTAACTCATTTTCCTTACTCCTTAACTTCTTTTTACAAGATTTCATCCTAGAATCAATGATTTTCATGGGGAAAATTGGGTGTTTTGGGTAGAATCTAGGTTTTTCAAAAATTGGGGATTTGAAACTCGATTTGAGGTTCGATTTCAAAACAAATTATATAATTGGGTTCGTGGGGGAATGGGTAATCGGGTTTTGGTTTGAACTTCGGGTTTTGACCATGTGGGCCCGGAGGCTATTTTTGACTTTTTGGGTAAAGCTTTAGAAAACTCATTTTCATACATTGGGGTTGATTCATTTAGCATATATTGATGTAATTAAGTAACTTGTGTCTAGATACAAAGGAATTGGTGGTGGAATCAAGGGGTAAAGTTATAGTTGAATCGTCAATTGTGTTTGTGGCATCGAGGTAAGTGTTCGGTCTAACCTTAGCTTGAGGGATTAGGAGTTGTGTCTTATTTGCTACATGTTGATTATGAAGTACGACGTATAGGCATGGTGACGAGTATCTATACGTTGGTGTCAAGCATGCCCGTGAATCTTGTATTATGTTCGTTTTATATTATTGTTCCCTTGCCGGGATATTGTTGAGATATCATTGTTCCCTTGACGGGATATTATTGAGATATCATTGTTCCCTTGTCGGGATGTTGGTTTGATATTATTGTTCCATTGCCGGGATTCCTTGTTATTATTGTTGGCCTGTAAATGGGAGCGGGTGATACGCCTACTGTCACGCCTCCTTTTTACACACTACCCACACCCTCGGAAAGGGCGTAAAGGAGTTTTTCCAATTAAAGGACAATCGGAACGGGATTTAATTATTAATTATTCAAAGTCGCCACTTGGGAGATTAATGGTGTCCCAAGTCACCGGTTGAATCCCGAACCGAGGAAATTTATGACTCTGTTAATAGTTTGCGAACCAGAATCCGAGTAAGGAATTCTATTAACCCGGGAGAAGGTGTTAGGCACTCCCAGGTTCCGTGGTTCTAGTACGATCGCTTAACCGTTGTATTTGATCTTATCTGATTTTAATACATGCTAACTTATGCGCCTTTTATTCGTAAACCGCTTTCTATCATTATTTATTTTAAAAGAATTGCAACGTCGTGAAAACGCGTTTCGAACCACGTCGCAATCAATGCACCCGTGGTTGTCAACACGGTTTGACTTCGTCGAGATTTGGATTTGGGTCGCATCAATGCGCACCCGAGTTTAAGAAAGTAATTTAATTAAATCGTGCCTAAAGATGCTAACGTAGTATTATTTTGGGGAAAAGCCATGAAGTTCGCTAAACGGCCATCCCAAATTCTAATTATTTTGATAATCACGTATTGAGGACCCCATAATTAGTGGTTTTATTTGGGCGAGGCTAGTAGTCATCCCGAAGTAACTATGATTTCCTACTTATTATGTGTCTCTAAAAGACTAATTAATTTAGAATTATATTACACCGAAGTAAACTAGAACCAAATTCATATAAAGAATGGGCCTGTTTCATGAATTTGATACAGTCCAATTGGCCTAACGAATATGAGTACGATTCCAACTGCAACAAATTATACAACATCAACGAGTCACCACAACGACAATGCATACCCTCATTTTAGCTGATAGCCGTGAACTCCAAAATTACTAAACCGATTTGTCCTACCTATCAAGACCTGCTGCTTTTAATGAACTAAATCAATTGTGAATGAGTTTTGTTTCATGATTTTTAACTGGTTTCAATACCAATCTACCAACAATAAATCAGGTTTGCCTACCAATCGATTTCAGAACCTTTAATCCAAAGCAGACACTCTATTATACTAGAATGATCAATGACAAAAGTGTTAGTAACTAGGCTCAATGTCACCAAACCTGCTCCTGAATTTACACGTCATTTACATAGATCCAATTGCTACTGATGACTATTAAATTCACACAAACCTTTAAACTAGACCAAGCCTATGCTCAATGCTATTTCAAATGCCCAATTCAACAGTTCAACGTTATGCAACATTCAACATGTAATCAACCTTACTGAACAATCTTAATTATACATATAACTGCCAGTTATATAACAGAAAACTACACTATTAATATCAGTTAAAATACAGACTGCCTTCAGTTGAACAATAGACCCTTTGAACATTTCATTTCAACTTCAACGAGCAGACATCAGTGAGGTTCAAAGAAATGTACCTGGAAATTGGAATGTAAATAGAGAAAAGGGAAAGGAGTCGGCCACTTTGAACAGCAACAACAACAAACTCAATAATATACACCGCAGAACATGCCAAGAACTATTTTTGAAAACCAGAAATACAAGCAGACTCCACAGATCAATTCAACACACACTTGAAATACACTCCTAGCCCTCAAAGCTGAATCTAAATACCTCTGCAATCCTGCTAGACCCCAAACCCAACTGAAATCCAAAACTAGTAATGGAACTGTAAAGTTGTTTTTGATTTCTTCATTTTTTGATGTTTTATTTTCTGAGTAAACTGAAATTGAAATGCTAGCTGAAATTGAAAGCAGGGAGGAGAGTTTTTTTTGGGGGGGATTTTGAGCTTAGAGCTGAAGGCAGAAGAAGAACCCCCTTTCCCAAGGCATTTCATGCTCTTATATAGGCAACAAGAGAGAGTAGATCAGATTTTAGGCCTTCTTTTTTAGTCCCTCCCTTATTTCAATTTAGTCCCTCTATTCTTGACTTGCTAAACAAGTAAAACCCCTATTATGCTGAAATGTGCACTAAAATCCTATTCTAGAAGGCCCTAGGGTATTCTTCTATCCATATAATACCTATACTGCCCTTTCATATATTTTGAAATTACTATTCCTATCAGAACTACCCTTTTCCATACCCAGACTACCCCCTGAAGGCTTCTCTAAGTTACTGATCTTACCCTCTTCCTTAACAGCTATAACCAATCCCCTAAGTTAATCTAAAACTAATTGGAATTGATTAATTAACACTCAAAAATCAACTAATCAAACTAACCAATCCCAATGGCTCAAATACACCAGCTCAAACAAACTAAGACAAACCAGAAACTAGGATTGATCGAAGCAAAACTTAAGCTACTGATCAATGTTAAATGAAATTAAACTAATTCTTAACAAATAAACTCACAATCGACCATTCAAAACTCAGAACTAACAGCAATTGACAGAATTATACTAATACACAAAAACAAACCACAAAATTAATAGAACACTTAATGAAACCAAGACTGTAACTAAAACTTCAACCATGCGAGTAAAAGAAACAGGAAAGACTCACAGAAGCACGAGGAACTCCGATCAGTCACTGACGTCCGAATCCTTTCAGATTTTTGACACGCAACATCCCTAACCATGTGCTCTCTGTAAGAACACATGGTTAAGGATACTACGGTTCGAAATCACAAAGATTTTGGTTTAGGGTTTTGGCCAGAAATTCTTAGATCTGAAATTCGAGCCGTTTCACAAAGATTTGAAGGAAGATAATCATGGATTAGTGTTGAGGGACGACCGGGGATTGTGTGGTGTGACTTTGGGCTGGTTTGGGTAAACCTACGATCTGACCGGAAACTTCAATCGAAGATTCGACGAGCTCCGACCCTATTCGGGGGAAACTAGTGGGTGGAATGGAAAGAGGGGAGTGAGGAGGACGAGTGGTGTAATTTTGGGCTTGAACGGTGCAGCGACGCTCACCGCCGGCGAGGGGTTTGATGGCGGCGTGGATTAGGGTTCGTGAGGAGAGGTGGGGTGAGGAAGATGAGGCAAATGGGGGGGGGGGAAGTTTCAGACATTTATATACCAAACATCCTAGTTAGATCCGGACCGTTGGATTGTTAAGATCCAACGGTCGTGATTGAAAGCTTGGGAAACGACGTCGTTTGGACTTACTGGGGACCAGACCGGGTTGGGGATTTGGGTTGGATTGGTTTGCAACGGGTTTAGGGCATTTGGGCCTTAAAAATCCAACAAATTGGCCCAACTTTGGGTCTTCTATTAAGACCAAATTTCTACTCTTTATTTTCTTTTTATTTTCTTTTTTTACTTTTACCATTTTATAATTTTTCTAATTTTTATGGAGATGTAAAACTAACATGAAATCCTAGTTATTTTAACACGAAGACTAATTAATTCTTAAAATTGTTTGAAAACTATTTCATGACAAATTCCCAATAGAAATCATTAAAATGCGAAAATGAACTAATTTTGTGATTTTCATATTTTGTTCTAAGAAAATTAAACTTTAGTTGATACTAAAAAACATAAAACTAAAACCTAAATGCAAAAATGCATATTTTTGTATTTTATAAAAATTAACATGCGCAAATAGAATGCCACAATTATCAAAAAATGATACCGAAATGCACAAAAATTGTAGAAATAAAGAAAAATTATTTTGTTTGGGATTTTGGGAATAATCATATTTAGGGCAAAAATCACGTGCTCGCAGCTGCCTCTCTTTGCTTGAAAACATGAAATATTTTCGGGCAAAGATAAGTGAGCAAATACGAGCGATTTTTGCCCGTCTGAAAATTCCGTGTGAAGCATTTTTGAAAAGTTTGACCGCATCCTGCTTCGGAGGTTGCCTACATATCCTGGGCTAAACAGGAATCAGGTCAGTGTAGTTCGGGAATGTCTGGTAGCTGGGACTACCAGGAGTTGTGATTGTACTGCGCTTGCTGTTGTTACTGCTGTTGTTACTGCTTGCTGACCTCCCTTATTACACTACGTCAAAGATAAAAGAAGCTAAACTAACTATGCTCTATGAATTACAAAAATCCTATCTAAATTCTTCAAACTTGCTCTTGTACTTCCTTGCTGCCTTGTTGTCTTGTGTCTCCTTGTTGCCTCATTGTCTTGTTCTTTCTTGATAAAATTCTCTGTTGCTATTCCCCTGGTGACTTGAGATGTCATTCCTTCTCTCCAAACTGCTAAACTTGAATAAACTCGAACTCGAAGGTATTACTCTATTATCTGGGCGGATTCCCAACTTCTGAAACTTGAACTGTATGTATTCCTCTGTTATCCAGGAGGGCTCCTGACTTCACAACACAAATACAACAACGAAAACTTTCTGCCCCAGTTTGAAAACTGAGCACATGTTACTGGATGAGATTTTAAAACTAAAACTTGAATTATAATACCTCTATTCTCCAGGCGGACTCCTGACTTCAACTACAACTTGAAATATAACAACTTCAATTTTCCAGGCGGGCTCCTGACTTCAACTATTTAAAAATTTTAATACCTCCATTCTTCAGGCGGGCTCCTGACTTCGACTACTTAAAATTTAACACCTCCATTCTTCAGGCGGGCTCCTGACCTCCGAAACTTGAATTGTATGCCTCTATTCTTCAGGCGGGCTCCTGACTTCAACTATTTAAAAAAATCTTAATATCTCCATTCTTCAGGCGGGCTCCTGACTTCAACTATTTAAAAAAAATCTTAATACCTCCATTCTTCAGGCGGGCTCCTAACTTCGACTATTAAAAATTTAACACCTCCATTCTTCAGGCGGGCTCCTGATTTCGACTGCTTAAAATATTTAACACCTCTATTCTCCAGGCGGGCTTCTGATTGTTAAACTTAAAATTGAAACTACTCCTTCATTATCCAGGTGGGCTCCTGATTGCTAAAATTAAATTGTATGTCTCTATTCTCCAGGCGGACTCCTGATTGCTAAAATTAAATTGAATATCTCTATTCTCCAGGCGGACTCCTGACTTTTAAAATGTAACCTATATGTCTCTGTTCTTCAGGCGAACTCCTGACTTCTGAATTTGAAATTGAATGTATTCCTCTGTTATCCAGGCGGGCTCCTGACAACTTGCACTTATTCTAATCATGCAAACTTTGCAACCAAATTACATTCCCCTTATGCTATTCAGGATTATCTTGTATTTAATCAGACCGCACTTTGCGATCAAACTTGATTACTGCTTGTTTTTCCTTCTTGGAGAATTTCTTCTCAACAACTAACTTTTTGCCCCTGTTACAATCAAAGAAAATTTCATCAGTTTAAAATGGTGGTTAGTTGATGGCCTTCTTGCTGCCTTGCTTTGTGTTGACTGCCTTCCACGCACTGACCCTGAACCGCTTGACTTTCTGACCAACTTTTAAATTTCCCAACATCCGGCGACCTAAATGTTTTACACCCACGCTATTTATTTCATTTTTCTGACCTTTTGTTTAAACTTTTGCCTTTCCCGCGACATTCCCCAATCATTTCACCGATGAAACTTCCGTTAATTCCCTATATTCCCCTTGACATCAAGTTGTTTTTGACATGCTCTGACCACGTTGTGCTTTACAATTCTAGAAGCCGGCAGTGAGCTTTGAAGTCCTTTATGCTTGCATTAACCAAGACTAGTACTGAAACATCTCAACTAGATAAAAAAACCCTCAAAAGAAAATGAAATGCGATGATTTTTGAGTCAAGGATAAGAAGAATCCAAAACCAGATAGCTGTTTTAAAAAGAGAAGGAAAAGAAACTTATCTGAGCGAGACAGCTGGTACCAATGGTTATGCCATGCATTTTGGATTGATCGGCCCAATCTGTCCAAATAACCAACTTTCAATTGTCGTACTTATGTTGCCCAAAACTTCCATCAATTTGTTTGAATTACCCAGACCTTAATCTTGCTTTCCTGCGGTACCTCGAAACATTTTTCCACCCGTAGACCTTTTGCCATTTAAACATTTTCCAACTCACTTTCGCCTTAAGGTGCCTGTGAGGGTTTTCACCAATAAGATTCTGTCATTTATTTTCTCTCAGCTCCCGTCGTCTTACGGTGCCCGTGAGGTTTTTCACCCATAAGACTCTCTCATTTTTATCTTTTGTTCTTTTGCTTTGAACTAGAGTGTTGCCACTGCCACGAATTACCGTTACCTGCTTGATTTGGCGTTTCCTAAAATTGATCAGAAGGTCTTTCTTTGGACCATAATATAGGCTTTTGGATTGGGTTAGAAATAAAGGTATGAAAGGCTCAAAACAATTCGAATGGGTTTAAATTACAACTTTCAGAATCCGATTTCCACAACAATCACAACTTCTGCCCCAATTTCTTGCTTGGGGATTTTTGAATTTCTATTTTGGTATGACTGAACCTCGGAGTAAGGCTGCCTACGTACCCTTTCGGGATCAAGTCAAACGTAGTTCACCGTATCATAATTAATTTTGTTGTTGTGTTTTTCTTTCTTTCCTTTTCTTTCTTTTTCTTTTCTTCTCTTTCTCTTTTCCTTCGCTTTCATTTTTCCTTTCTCTTTTTCCTTTTCTTATTCTTTTTTTTTCTCTTTTTCTTTTTTCTTTTGTTTTTCTCTTCTTTCTTTTATGTTCGGCACATGTGTTCCCTGATAATGCCATTGATTCCGAAAGAGGGGTATGAAAAATAAGTAAGGCTCAAAGGGGATGACAAGGGAAAAAAGTGTTTGGATAGCAGGACAAAACGCCTTCATCATTTCAATCTTTAAGATATGCCAAATACAAGCAGATACATTCAGAAATAAAGAAATCATACATAATATCTCTTGACTGCATCGGAATTGATGGCCATTTCTATACATTTCCTTTCTACATCTGTCAAATACAATGCTCCGTTAGACAACACTCTGGTTACTACAAATGGTCCCTGCCAGTTTGGGACAAATTTTCCTTTTGCTTCAGCCCAATGAGACAAAATCCGCCTCAGCACTAACTGCCCGACTTCGAATTTCCTTGGACGCACTTTCTTGTTGTATGCTCTTGCCATTCTTTGTTGGTACAGTTGGCCATGACACACTGATGCCAATCTTTTCTCGTCAATCAAACTCAACTGCTCAAGATGACTTTTCACCCATTCATCATCACCGATCTCAGCCTCCGCAACGATTCGCAGAGACGGGATTTCCACCTCTACGGGTATTACTGCCTCGGTGCCATACACCAATGAATAAGGAGTCGCCCCCACCGAGGTACGAACGGTGGTGCGATATCCTAATAATGCAAAAGGTAATTTCTCATGCCACTGTCTAGATCCTTCAACCATCTTCCGGAGTATTTTCTTTATATTCTTATTGGCTGCTTCAACCGCACCATTTGCCTTGGGACGGTATGGAGTAGAATGACTATAAGTAATCTTAAACTGCTCACATGTCTCCTTCATCAAATGACTATTAAGATTAGCCCCATTATCTGTGATGATTACCTTCGGAATCCTAAACCGACAGATGATATTTGCATGCACGAAGTCGGCTACAGCTTTCTTAGTCACAGACTTGAACGTCTTAGCTTCCACCCATTTGGTAAAATAATCTATAGCTACCAAAATAAACCTGTGCCCATTTGACGCTGCTGGATCAATTGGCCCAATAGCATCCATGCCCCACGCAACAAAAGGCCATGGTGCAGACATCGTATGTAATTCTGATGGTGGAGAATGAATCAAATCTCCATGCACTTGGCATTGATGACACTTACGCACAAAACTGATACAATCCCGCTCCATCGTGAGCCAATAATAACCTGCTCGGAGAATCTTTTTTGCTAGAACGTACCCACTCATATGCGGTCCACAAACTCCGGAATGTACCTCAGTCATGATAGTTGTGGCATGTCTTGCATCTGTACATCTCAACAACCCGAGATCTGGAGTTCTTTTGTACAGCACTCCTCCACTAAAGAAAAACCCGCTTGCTAATCGCCGAATCGTTCTTTTCTGATCACCGGTGGCCTGTATCGGATATACTCCCGCTCTAATGTACTCTTTGATATCATGGAACCACGGCTCGCCATCAATTTCCTCTTCTATCACATTACAGTAAGCATGCTGATCACGGACCTGAATCTGCAATGGATCAACATAAGCCTTATCTGGATGGTGCAACATTGACGCCAAAGTGGCCAAAGCGTCGGCAACCTCATTATGCATCCTTGGAATGTGCCTGAATTCTATGGCCTGAAAACGTTGACAAAGCTCATGCAGACACTGTCGATACGGTATAAGCTTCAGATCCTGTGTTTCCCATTCCCCTTGAATCTGGTGTACCAGTAGGTCCGAGTCACCCATGACCAAGACTTCCTGTACACCCATATCCACAGCTAATCTCAATCCCAATATACACGCCTCATATTTTTCCATGTTGTTTGTACAGTAGAAACGAAGCCGAGCTGTAACAGGGTAATGCTGACCTGTTTCAGAAATAAGTACCGCTCCTATTCCCACGCCTTTCATATTTGCAGCCCCATCAAAGAAAAGTTTCCATCCCGTCCTCTCAGCTTGTTCCAATTCATCAATGTGCATCACCTCTTCATCAGGGAAATAAGTTTTCAAAGGTTCATAATCTTCATCGACGGGGTTCTCAGCAAAATGATCGGCTAGCGCCTGTGCTTTCATTGCAGTCCGTGTTACATAGATAATGTCGAACTCTGTAAGCAGGATCTGCCACTTTGCAAGCCTCCCTGTGGGCATGGGTTTCTGAAAAATATACTTCAACGGGTCCAAGCGAGATATAAGGTAAGTAGTGTAAGATGACAAATAATGTTTCAACTTCTGTGCCACCCAAGTTAGGGCGCAACATGTCCTTTCCAGATGAGTATACTTAACCTCGTAAGATGTGAACTTCTTGCTGAGACAATAGATAGCCTGCTCCTTTCTGCCCGTAACATCGTGCTGCCCCAGTACACAACCGAATGAATTATGCAAAACCGTCAGATATAGAATTAAGGGCCTCCATGGTTCTGGAGGGACCAACACGGGTGGGTTCGACAAATACCCCTTTATCTTATCAAAAGCCTCCTGACATTCATCAGTCCATTTGACCGCAGCGTCTTTTTTCAACAATTTAAAAATTGGCTCACAAGTTGTCATGAGCTGAGCAATGATCCTGCTTATATAGTTCAATCTTCCCAACAAACTCATCACCTCGGTTTTGTTTCTTGGAGGTGGCAGTTCCTGAATAGCTTTGATCTTCAACGGGTCTAATTCAATACCCCGTCGGCTGACTATAAACCCTAGCAACTTCCTAGATGGCACCCCGAAAGCACATTTTGCAGGATTGAGCTTAAGATTGTACCTGCGAAGCCTTTGAAAGAACTTTCTCAAATCTCTGACATGGTTGGATTGTTGTCTAGATTTCACGATCACATCATCCACATACACCTTGATTTCTTTGTGTATCATATCATGGAATATAGTTGTCATGGCCCTCATATAAGTTGCCCCAGCGTTTTTTAAACCAAACGGCATGACCCGATAACAATACGTTCCCCACAGCATGATGAATGCCGTCTTTTCTGCATCTTCCTTGTCCATTAGAATCTGATGATAACCCGCGTAACAATCCACAAAAGATCCAATATCATGTTTGGCACAATTTTCAATCAGTATGTGGATGTTGGGTAGTGGAAAATTGTCTTTTGGACTTGCCTTGTTAAGATCTCGATAATCGACACACACCCTGGTCTTGCCATCTTTCTTCGGCACAGGCACGACATTAGCTAACCAAGTGGGGTACCGTGTAACCTGAATGACCTTCGCCTTAAACTGCTTGGTAATCTCTTCTTTGATCTTCACACTTATGTCCGTTTTGAACTTTCTCAGCTTCTGTTTGATAGGGGGAAGTGCCGGATCAGTGGGTAATTTATGAACCACCAGATCGGTGCTTAGACCTGGCATATCGTCATATGACCATGCAAAAACATCTTTGTACTCATACAATACTTTAATTATCTCCTCCTTGAGTTGTGGCTCCAGATGAACACTTACTTTAGTTTCCCGCACCTTGTCTTGGTCCCCTAGATTAACTGCTTCTGTGTCATTTAGGTTAGGTTTGGGTTTTTATTCAAAATGACTTAATTCTTTGCTAATTTCCTCATATGCTTTATCGTTGTTACCATCCAACCCATTGTCACACTCGATTTCTTGTATTATTACTTCCGAGCGAGATTGGCTTTTAAAACTGGGCCGAAGATTCCTCATGCATGTCATATCATTGATATCAGCATAAAAAGAACTGTACAAAAGAAAAGAAAATAAATGGAAACAAAATCAGGAACGAAGAAAATTGCATTTCATTGAATGTAAATATAACAAAGTTTTAACTCATCCAAACGGACGGAACATAGCAACTGGATTACAAACCCTGGAATAATCCAGGTTACAAAAGGAAAACAAAACCCACTACCACGACTCCCTCCGAATTGGAAGAGGAGTAGCTTCCCAATTGCTGATGTTAGCATGCGGTCCGATGTACTGTATATCTGCTCCGTTTAACCCTTCCCCGACCTCAACCATGTTTACTTCAGCAAATACTCTCTCGATCACCTTATCCAAATTCCCCTCTGCCCCAATCAATGAACCTGACACCTTTGCCAATGACTGTTTCTTGCTACCCGGTCTGACAAAGGACCTGGACAACCGTGGAATTGGTTTGGGCAAAACCCAAGCTTTCTTTTTCAATTTACGGGCCCTTCTAACATCTGCCGCTGTTGGTTTGAACCCTAATTTGAAGGTGTCCAGATTTTTGGGTAGGGACACAGGTTGAATAATGCCCTGAAGTTCAGCCCCCAGACCTTTCCCTGGCACGAACCCGTTATTCAGCATTTCTGATACTACCATGACGGTCGCAGCTGCCACCCTGGGACATGACATGCTTTTACCCTCGGTCACTCTGCTCACCGGGATCGTGTCGAAGACCTAATAAACCCATGGTCCCTTAGCATCTTTAGTTTCTATAAAGGGCACAATGGCATCATTCATGGCACATGTGGGATCTTCCCCATGTAACATAATTTCTTGTCTGTCCCACTCGAACTTGACCATTTGGTGCAGCGTGGAAGGCATGGCTTTGGCCGCGTGAATCCATGGTCGACCCAACAAAAGATTGTAGGATACTGCAGCATCCAACACCTGAAATTCCATAGTAAACTCGACTGGGCCAATAGTCAATTCGAGTACAATATCCCCTACTGTGTTTGTTCCCCCTCCGTCGAACCCTCGAACACAAATACTATTTTTGCGGATTCTATCCTCATCGATCTTCAACTTGTTCAATGTGGACAACGTGCAAATATTAGCACTTGACCCATTATCGATCAGCGCTCGAGTAACCATTGAACCTTCATATTTGACCGTCAAATAGAGAGCTTTGTTGTGTTCTATGCCTTCCACAGGCAATTCATCATCAGAAAATGCTACCCTATTCACTTCAAAGATCTTGTTGACAATTGTCTCCAGATGGTTCACTGAAATTTTGTCAGGCACATGAGCCTCATTCAATATCTTCATCAAAGCTCGGCAATGCTCGTCAGAGTGAATCAATAACGACAACAACGAGATTTGGGCCGGTGTTTTTCTCAATTGTTCAACAATGGAATAATCTTGCACTTTCATCTTTTTTAGAAACTCTTCTGCCTCTTCTTCCGTAACAACTTTTTTGACTGGCACTGGATTGTCTTTAGCGCCCTTAGCCTTTCTCAACTCTTCGGGAGCAAAACAACGCCCCGACCGAGTTAGTCCTTGTGTTTCACAACTCTCTTCTTCAATTTACTTTCCTTTGTATGTCACCACTACCGTGTCGTATCTCCACGGTACGGCTTTGCTATCAACCATGGGTAACTGGACTACCGGTTTTATGACAACCGGTTCTACGTAGGCCCCTTTCACAACCACCACGGGTGCAGATGATGACCCTGATACCACTAACTTGACTGGCTCTGGGCTTTTTTGCAACCACAAATGGTCCCTTTCCCATTACCAACACTAGCTTGTCTTTTATTGCTTTTAACTGAACCGCTAGCCTTGCACTCACTGTCTTTTCTTTGGCTTCCGTAGAACGAATCACCATAACCGCCTGCGAAGGTTTTTTAGGCTCTGTCCTCTTATGTATTAATTCGATCATATTGGCCTCATAATGCGTTGGTAACGGATTTTGGTTGATGTTTGGGGCCTCTGGAGCCTGTACTTCGATACGGCGATTATCAATGAGCTCTTGTATCGCGTTTTCAACTTCCAACATTTTTCAGTATCATGCCCCGGCATCCCTGAGCAATACTCGCAGCTAACAGAATGGTCCAGGTTTCTGGGAAGGGGGTTTGGCGCTTTGGATTCAATCGGGGTCAACATTCCCAACTGTTTCAATCTATGGAAGAGAGCAGTGTAAGATTCTCCCAGCGGAGTAAATGTTTTTCTGTTTGGGGCCTTCTCACTTCTAAAAGCTTGGTTTGGGCGGAAGTTGGTTCCTGGTCTGTTTTCCCTGGGAAGGGGATAAGTGTTTTGTGGGGGTGGATGTGTGTTTTGGGGATTCGGGGCACGCTATTGCGAGTGTACCGGGAGCTGAGTGTAGGTCTGTGCGTGGTGGATAGAAAAGTGTGGTTCCGGTGGTGGATAGTAGTGTTGCGGTGGGCCATATGGGGTATATTGGTAGTTTGGGTGGTGGTGTCTGGGTTGATTGTAGTAGAGTGGAGGGTTATTGGGCCTGGACCAAGCACTAGCTTAAACCGTAGCAACTTCTTCCTTCTTATTCTTTCCAAGCACACCACCAGTACTGCTTTGGATGGCCTGGGTGGTTTCTTTCAATGCCGAGTAGCTCAAGATCTTGTTAGATTTCAATCCTTCTTTAATCATGGCCCCCATCTTTACCACTTTATTAAACGATTTTCCGACGGATGTCACCAGATGACCAAAATAGGTAGGTTCCAATGTTTGCAAGAAGTAATCTACCATCTCACTCTCCCTCATTGGAGGATCAACCCTCACTGCTTGTTCCCTCCAGTGGAAACCAAACTCTCTAAAACTTTCCCCAGGCTTCTTTTTCAGCTTCAACAATGACAGACGGTCGGGGACTATCTCAAGGTTATATTGAAAATGGCCAATGAATGCTTGTGCCAAATCATCTCATGTCTACCATCGGCCGGGGTCCTGTCTCGTGTACCATTCTAGAGCTGACCCGCTCAAGCTTTGACCGAAATATGCTATCAACAATTCATCCTTTCCCCTAGCACCTCTCATTTTGCTACAAAAGCCACGCAAATGGGCTACTGGGTCATCGTGCCCCTCATACAAGTCAAACTTCGGCATTTTAAACCCCGTA
Organism: Nicotiana tabacum; assembly: GCF_000715075.1. Taxonomy (NCBI): domain Eukaryota; kingdom Viridiplantae; phylum Streptophyta; class Magnoliopsida; order Solanales; family Solanaceae; genus Nicotiana; species Nicotiana tabacum. The sequence continues at coordinate 134,735,975 of NC_134089.1, read as the reverse complement.
GGCAACTGAACATCAGGGAAAGGGCACAAATCTTTGTATGCGACACTGACTTGGTTACCTAACCCATGCATGTTCCTGAAGGATTGCTCCAGACTTTTGACTTTACGAATCACTTCCTCCTGTTCTGTATTCTTAACCGGTTTCTCAACCTCTCCAGGGATTTCAAAATGGGGAGAATAGGTATATGGCTTAGGCACTTTGAAAGTGGGTTCAGGAGGGTAATATTGGGTGTCGTGAGCTTGAATAGCGGCTCACTGGATGATCTATGTAGTGGGGCTGGGGGAGGTGCCATAAAGACGGGAACCATGGGTGGTGGAGGGTTCTGTTTAGGGGGTGGAGCTGGGGGAGCGTATGAAGTGGTACCATAACCCTGGGCGTGATAGGGGAAAGTTGAAGATGCGTGGGGAGTGGTGGGCTCCTGAGCTTGGGCCAAGGGTGGGATGTAAGATGGATTAGCGGGATATAGTGGTGCCGGATGTCCCTGAGACCATGCCCGATGCGTTTCAGCCATTTGTGCTTTTAATTTCCTCATCTCTTCTTTCATAGCACCCACATCTGTTACCTCAACTTCATTTAAAGGGTCTACGGTGCTGATTTTCGAATCCTCCCCTGTCATTTTTACTTGATCCTTCGACCGGGTGTTGTACGGGTGAGTTGCCAGAATTGCCAATCAACTAACCATCTGCCTGGACTCACACATTTGGACAACCACTTTGTTAACGATTAAGTTTTAATAGATTTAGCAACCGCACGTTGGCATGAATGCACTTATACAGTTAATCATTTTTATTATGCGTTTGCTCGATTGCATGCGTCATCCCGGCATTTCGTTCCTTGTTTCTTTTTTTACCCTTCTTTCAAATTTTATCACCTCATCCCTCTCTTGTCCTCTTCTCTTTCTTTTATTTCTTTCTCTTCTGTGTCCCGCTCATTTCTCTCTTTGTTTTTCTGCTCTTTTCTTTCTTTCTCTCTTTCTTTGTTTTTTTTTCTTCTTTTTTCCTTACGATTACGGTCGAATCCTATGGAGATTGCCTACGTATCGTGACTCCGCATGAATCAGACCAAGCGTAGTTCATGAAAATAAATGCAAAATAAAGGGTGTAAATAAGAAATTTTTGAAATTTTCAATTTTCATTACTAAAACAAACTATTACAAACTCAACATTTTTCGGAATGAAACTAACAGACGCAAGACTCTAAGACTGCAGCCATACTTGACCTGGAAAGATAACGGACATACGAAAGACTGACTCAAAATGGTAGAAAATTACAGACACAGACTATGCATACTCTAGTGCTTCAAACTTAGGTGTCCGCGGGGCGTCGTTCGGCCTCGCCGCGGGCCTAGGATCCAAATCCCTTTCAAGCTGCTCTAATTCATTCATGGTTCGCTTTACATAGATCATTACTGCTGAGACAAAAGTAGTATGGGTCATGTCTTCACAAACCCGGCATCTCCTGAAAATGGCATGAGCAATGGCTCTAATCCTGTCTTTTGTTTGCTTCTTTTCTATAAGCAAGCTTCTTATCTGATCGCTGCACATCTTTAAAGCTCGAGAGTCCTGCATGTGTTGATCCTGCAGCCGCTGCACTTCTACCTCCATTTGGGCCAACAAGTCGTAACAATGTCCACTTTCAACTTCAAAATATCTAGCCTGCCTAACCGCTTTACCCTCAAGGGCAACCATTTTTCTCTTTAAAATTGCAACAATTTTCTCATGGTCCTTTTTCAACTGATTCAAGTACTGGCGACGCTCCTCTGTTCTTGTAGCCCATTGTGCTTTAAGTTCTGCCATGACATTCTCAGATTTTTCTAATTCATCCCGCCATTCCCTGACTTCGCTTTCCAATCTTTTTACCAATTGCTCATCGGATCGGCTCCTCGGTTGCTTATCGATGGTTATCTTCAATTGCCGGATTTGGGCCCTAAGTGCTTCATTTTCTCGAGCCAGTCTATTCTTTTCCCCTTGATCTGCGGCAACCTGTACACTGTTCTCGAATTTCAGACTCTCAACTTGCTGCTTCAGTTTACCGATCTCAACTCGATAGCCTTCTTCCTTTGCTAACCAATCCCACTTCTCTCGGGACGACTTGGCGAAATCTTCGAGATGAGGTCTTTTAGCCGGTCTCCCACATGCCACGTCACCTCTAAACCAATCGTGATACCCTGGGGCAACTTCCCCTTTGACCCTATCTGACACACAAGTGTTTGCCATCAGATGTTGACACTCACTCCAGATTTGGCGAACCTCTTCCGGGGAACCGACCGTCAGGACTAATTTCGACCACCTGGGTACTTAAATCTTCATCTCTCGGTACTACTTGATACCTCCCGAGTTGCCTCAGAACCCGATATGGTGCATAGGGCTGGATGCTTTTGAGTCCCATCAACAGAAAATGCGGCCGGGCTGCTGGCATATATATGACTTCTTCGACAGGCAACCATCCAAGCACCCACTGTATCTGGCTGGCATTGAGGTTCCGAAATAATGATGTCCAGGCCGTGACTCCTTTAGGTAGACTAGCCCCTTTGATTCTCGTATAAAATTCTCCTATACAAGTTTTCTCAACCGAACCATAACTCAATAGTTGAGAGCGTGGGCACAAATGCTCAGTCATCCACATTTGTAACAACAAGTTACATCCCTCAAAAAATTTTCCCCCAGCTTTGCACGCAGTGAGAGCCCGGAAGATATCAGCCACAATCATAGGTGCTAAAGTGCTTTTCCCCATGGTTTGCAAGGTACTGACGACCCCTACTACTTTCAAATCAATATTACCATCTTTCCTTGGGAATATTATGAGGCTCAAAAAGGCTATCATAAATGCCACCCATCTGTGTTCCTCCCATTTTTGCCGGCTATTTCTACTGCATAGCTTAAAAGCTGGATTGTTGAACCCACCCACATGGCCATATCTATCATATATGAAGCGGAAACTGCAGAAACCCTTTGCAAAATCTGGATGATGAACTGTTCGGGGTATTTTCAAGGAATCCAAGAACCAGTGTATGGTAATGGCCCTAGGAGCAATCAAGTATTTAAACCTCAATGGAGCTTGATCACTTCCAATATACCCCGCTATTTCTTCCAATGTCGGGGTGAGCTCAAAGTCTGAGAAATGAAATACATTATGTGCCGAATCCCAATGGGCGATCAATGCCCTGATAACATCCCCCCGAGGCTGAATGTTTAATAAATCCGGAAGGTCTTTCAAATATTTTTTCACTTCGTCTTGCCCTTCTTTGCCTAAATCATTCCACCATAATTGCAGCTCAAAAGGAATTTTGGTCATTATTAATAAGGGCTCATTTATCATCGTGCTCATCCTGCACATTTATTAAAGCGTTTAAGCAAAAAGAAAACTTTTATTTGACTAAAAAAAAACTATCTATATTTTGACTCAAAATTACCGATATATTTTCACTCTCAAACATGGCCCTTCAGCATTTTGGGAACGAAGATTTTAAGGCTATTTATGACAAGACGACTCTACTTAGCTTATTCACAATTCTTATTTCTCTCCTTTTTTTAATTTAAGACAAAAATACCCAGTATTGCAACACGGCCTTTCGACGCCTCGAGGACGAAAACTTAAGGTTGTGTGGATCGAGAGAAAAAAAACATGACCACAGGTGGCTATTTATGTAAGGTCAGCCTTCCGGCGTTCTGTTTGGGAATATTTAGCTATTTTTGACAAAATGGCATCACCTGGTTTATTTATGACAAAATTAAAATTTTGATATTTTTCGGGCTATTTTTATTTTTCTTTTTTTGCAAAGGGGAGGTTGGACCCGATGAGGGTTGCCTACGTATCTCACGCCCTGTGAGAATCAAACCTGTGTAGTTCGGGCAAATTAACCGAACTGTTTTAAAACATGACTCATTTCCATTTTTATTTTTAGCATAAGCGAATAAAAACCATTTTAGAAACAAGACTCTTTTTTTTTCTTTTTCTTTTCAACAAATAAAACAATCTATTTTTCCAAGCTAAAAATAACAGACTCTTTTTTCTTTCCTTTTTCAACAAACAATGAAACAACTTATGTTTTTCAAATTAAAACAAAGACTCTTTTTATCCTTTTCTTTTCCAACAACCAACTTTCCAAAATTAAAAGCCTTTTTTTGTTTTGTTTTTTTATACTTTTCTTTGCTTGTTTTTTAGTAAAACAAAATAAAACATTTTTTTTCGCAGAATTTCGGCAGAGTTTCGACAATAATTGCTCATTGATTTCTATTTCTTAAAATAATCAATTAACTCCCTAACTTATATTCCTTTTTTTTCTTATCTCTCTTTTTTTCAATTTTCCAACATTCCCGAGATTCAGAAATCGGTCAACATGCAAGTTCGAAACAAATATATGTACAGAGCAAGTAGGATGCATCAGGATGGTCTTTTCATTTCAGGTTGCTAGTCCTAGACGGACCCAACCCCTGTGTTGAGTCCCCTAAGTCAAATGCAACATGATGCAAATAAGCGTTCCTACTAGGGATCCGGCATGAAGTCACGTTATTCTACGTTCAAAACCTGAGTCGGTGTTCTAGACTGTGTACCTGAGCGGACAACTCGAGTCGAGGAGGGGGCAACTTACCGGGAACCAAAAGGCCATCCGGCTTCGTAACTTGTCCGGCCTCTTTCTTATTTCAGGGTATAACACTAACAGAATAGGGAGTCTCAACCAGTAAGCACATCCCCGGAGGTAAAGAGAGAAGGGTGTCGGCACAATTTATATACAGTTCAGATAATATTAAAGCGGTAACATGTAGCACTTTCAGCACAAAACATGTAGGAAAATCATATACAACCAAATACAACAATTTATCTAAGCTCGAATTCTGAACCCTGAACCAGAGATTCTGGGTTCGGTCCCCAGCAGAGTCGCCAGAGCTGTCACACCTTCTTTTTACACACTACCCACACCCTCGGAAAGGGCGTAAAGGAGTTTTTCCAATTAAAGGACAATCGGAACGGGATTTAATTATTAATTATTCAGAGTCGCCACTTGGGAGATTAATGGTGTCCCAAGTCACCGGTTGAATCCCGAACCGAGGAAATTTATGACTCTGTTAATAGTCTGCGAACCAGAAATCCGAGTAAGGAATTCTGTTAACCCGGGAGAAGGTGTTAGGCACTCCCAGGTTCCGTGCTTCTAGCACGGTCGCTTAACCGTTGTATTTGATCTTATCTGATTTTAATACATGCTAACTTATGCGCTTTTTATTCGTAAACCGCTTTCTATCATTATTTATTTTAAAAGAATTGCAACGTCGTGAAAACGCGTTTCGAACCACGTCGCAACCAATGCACCCGTGGTTGTCAACACGTTTTGACTTCGTCGAGATTTGGATTTGGGTCTCATCAATGCGCACCCGAGTTTAAGAAAGTAATTTAATTAAATCGTGCCTAAAGATACTAACGTAGTATTATTTTGGGGAAAAGCCATGAAGTTCGCTAAACGGCCATCCCAAATTCTAATTATTTCGATAATCACTTATTGAGGACCCCATAATTAGTGGTTTTATTTGGGCGAGGCTAGTAGTCATCCCGAAGTAACTATGATTTCCTACTTATTATGTGTCTCTAAAAGACTAATTAATTTAGAATTATATTACACCGAAGTAAACTAGAACCAAATTCAAATAAAGAATGGGCATGTTTCATGACTTTGATACAGTCCAATTGGCCCAACGAATATGAGTACGATTCCAACAGCAACAAATTATACAACATCAACGAGTCACCACAACGACAATGCATACCCTTATTTTAGCTGATAGCCGTGAACTCCAAAATTACTAAACCGATTTGTCCTACCTATCAAGACCTGCTGCTTTTAATGAACTAAATCAATTGTGAATGAGTTTTGTTTCATGATTTTTAACTGGTTTCAATACCAATCTACCAACAATAAATCAGGTTTGCCTACCAATCGATTTCAGAACCTTTAATCCAAAGCAGACACTCTATTATACTAGCATGATCAATAACAAAAGTGTTAGTAACTAGGCTCAATGTCACCAAACCTGCTCCTGAATTTACACGTCATTTACATAGATCCAATTGCTACTGATGACTATTAAATTCACACAAACCTTCAAACTAGACCAAGCCTATGCTCAATGCTATTTCAAATACCCAATTCAACAGTTCAACGTTATGCAACATTCAACATGTAATCAACCTTACTGAACAATCTTAATTATACATATAACTGCCAGTTATATAACAGAAAACTACACTATTAATATCAGTTAAAATACAGACTGCCTTCAGTTGAACAATAGACCCTTTGAACATTTCATTTCAACTTCAACGAGCAGACATCAGTGAGTTTCAAAGAAATGTACTTGGAAATTGGAATGTAAATAGAGAAAAGGGAAAGGAGTCAGCCACTTTGAACAGCAATAGCAACAAACTCAACAATATACCACAGAACATGCCAAGAACTGCTTTTGAAAACCAGAAATACAAGCAGACTCCACAGATCAATTCAACACACACTTGAAATACACTCCTAGCCCTCACAGATGAATCTAAATACCTATGCAATCCTGCTAGACCCCAAACCCAACTGAAATCCAAAACTAGTAATGGAACTGTAAAATTGTTTTTGATTTCTTCATTTTTTGATGTTTTATTTTCTGAGTAAACTGGAATTGAAATGCTAGCTGAAATTGAAAGCAGGGAGGAGAGTTTTTTTTGGGGGGGATTTTGAGCTTAGAGCTGAAGGCAGAAGAAGAACCCCCTTTCCCAAGGCATTTCATGCTCTTATATAGGCAACAAGAGAGAGTAGATCAGATTTTAGGCCTTCTTTTTTAGTCCCTCCCTTATTTCAATTTAGTCCCTCTATTCTTGACTTACTAAACAAGTAAAACCCCTATTATGCTGAAATGTGCACTAAAACCCTATTCTAGAAGGCCCTAGGGTATTCTTCTACCCATATAATATCTATACTGCCCTTTCATATATTTTGAAATTATTATTCCTATCAGAACTACCCTTTTCCATACCCAGACTACCCCTGAAGGCTTCTCTAAGTTACTGATCCTACCCTCATCTTTAACAGCTATAACCAATCCCCTAAGTTAATCTAAAACTAACTGGAATTGATTAATTAGCACTCAGAAATCATCTAATCAAACTAACCAATCCCAATGGCTCAAAAACACCAGCTCAAACAAACTAAGACAAACCAGAAACCAGGATTGATCGAAGCAAAACTTAAGCTACTGATCAATGTTAAATGAAATTAAACTAATTCTTAACCAATAAACTCACAATCGACCATTCAAAACTCAGAACTAACAGCAATTGACAGAATTATACTAATACACAAAAAACAAACCACAAAATTAACAGAACACTTAATGAAACCAAGACTGTAACTAAAACTTCAACCATGCGAGTAAAAGAAACAGGAAAGACTCACAGAAGCACGAGGAACTCCGGTCAGTCACTAACGTCCGAATCCTTTCAGATTTTTGACACGCAACATCCCTAACCATGTGTTATTGCAAGAGAATATATGGTTAATGATACTACGGTTCGAAATCACAAAGATTTTGGTTTAAGGTTTTGGCCAGAAATTCTTAGATCTGAAATTCGAGCTGTTTCACAAAGATTTGAAGGAAGATAATCATGGATTAGTGTTGAGGGACGACCGGGCATTGTGTGGTGTGACTTTGGGCTGGTTTGGGTAAACCTACGATCTGACTGGAAACTTCAATCGAAGATTCGACGAGCTCCGGCCCTATTCGAGGGGAACTAGTGGGTGGAATGGAAAGAGGGGAGTGAGGAGGACGAGTGGTGTAATTTTGGGCTTGAACGGTGCAGGCGACGGGTTTAAGTTAAATGGACGAGTGGTGTAATTCTGGTTTGCAACGGGTTTAAGTCGTTTGGGCCTGAAAATTCCAACAAATTGGCCCAACTTTGGGTCTTCTATTAAGACCAAATTTCTACTCTTTATTTTCTTTTCTTACTTTTACAATTTTTATAATTTTTCTAATTTTTATGGAGATGTAAAACTAACATGAAATCCTAGTTATTTTAACACGAAGACTAATTAATTCTTAAAATTGTTTGAAAGTAATTTTTCTAATTTTTATGGAGATGTAAAACTAACATGAAATCCTAGTTATTTTAACACGAAGATTAATTAATTCTTAAAATTGTTTGAAAACTATTTCATGACAAATTCCCAATAGAAATCATTAAAATGCGAAAATGAACTAATTTTGTGATTTTCATGTTTTGTTCTAAACAAATTAAACTTTAGTTGATACTAAAAAACATAAAACTAAAACCTAAATGCAAAAGTGCATATTTTTGTATTTTATAAAAATTAACATGCACAAATAGAATGCCACAATTATCAGAAAATGATACCGAAATGCACAAAAATTGTAGAAATAAAGAAAAATTATTTTGTTTGGGATTTTGGGAATAATCATATTTAGGGAAAAAATCACGTGCTCACACCTATCATAAGATATAATGAAATAGGAGTGAGTGGTACGCCTATCACAAGATATAATGAAATAGGAACGAGTGGTACGCCTACCATAAGATAAATAAAATGGGAGCGGGTGGTACGCCTACCACAAGATAAATGAAATGGGAGCGGTTGGTATGCCTACCACATGATAAATGAAATGGGAGCAGGTGGTACGCCTACCACGAGATAAATGAAATGGGAGCGGATGCACGCCTGCCACGAGTTACATGAAATGGGAGAGGCGGCACGCCTGCCACGAGATACAAGAACTGGGGTCGGGTTGCACGCCTGCAACAAGATGTGAAAAGAAAGTGAAATCTGCCTCTGGTTTCCTTATTCTTGTTAGCGGTTGATTTTGATCACTTTATAATTCTCTTGATATTCTGTTTTACCTGCTATTCCCCAAAGCATGTTTCTCCTCTCATCTTTACTTGACTATTTCTGTATTACTTTCCCCATGTATTTATTTGAACTACACAGGTTTATCTGGAGTCTGGTCCTAGCCTCATCACTACCTTGTCGGAATTAGGTCAGGCATTTACCGGCACATGGGGTCGGTTGTGTTGATGCTATACTCTGCACTATGTGCAGATACCGAAGTAGCATTTGGACAGTAGCACTTGGGGGAGCCAGCCTTCAGTCTACAGAGATCCCGAGATAATCCTGCAGGCGTCTGCAAGCCCGACGTTCTCTTCTATCTATTATTATGTTCTGTTATCACTTGTATCCGAGACAGACTGTATTCCTTTTTCAGACCTTTGTATGTAGTATGTATAGATAGTCCGTGAATATTGTGATACCGGTTCCTGGGTAGAGACGCATGCTGGCATTTTCGTATTTATTTTAATATTACATTAGTTTAAGTCTTCCGCTTAATTTCATCTTCCGCTATTATTTAAATATTGATCACCTGTTAATACAAATTGTTAAAAGGATTAAATGAAAGAGTTAAAGATTTCTAAACTTTGTGGCTTGCCTAGCTTCTGCGAGTGGGCGCCATCACGACTCCCGAGGATGCAAAATTTGGATCGTGACACAATCTTTATAATAATGTTAAGTTTCAGAAAAAGAGAGTACATGTCAAACTGAAATTTTACTATTTGTTTTCTAATTATTTTGTTCAGTCAAAGAAAGTGCCTAACGAAAAGTTTGACGTAGTGATTATCGTACATTAATTAAATAAGTCATTGAGTATATTGCATTAAAAGTTCATTATTGAATCGTTAGTTTAACTTTATTTTCTTTCCTTTTCTTTGAAAATACTAATGTTTATTTATATATATATATTTTAATGTCAAATCATGGGAAGTAAATATTGATATCTCACAAAGCAAACTTGGATCAAAGTTCAATTGTAAAAATATTTATTTAATTGATTCATTACGACACATACGATATTCAAAGAGAAGAAATATTTTTCTCATTTAAGTATGTGTAAGACAGATGTTACTACATTTCTGGTAGTAGCAATCTAATTGAAGTCTTTAGAAGAGCTATTATAACTCTGCCGAGGGGAAAAATACTTATCACAGATAATGCAATTTTCTCCTCCAAGTCCAAGTGGAACTTGTTGAGTTTTAAAGATATCTGTCGAAATGGATATCATATTGAGACAATAGATGAGAAAAACCTTGAATATCTCAACGTTACCAAGAATGTCTTTGGCCATAAAAGGATTATTGAGAAGTTCTCATCTTTGTCTTGTGGACTATATTGGACAAGAATGGGTGCAATTGAGGCACATTCTATCGTAAATCAAAAGGTTACTAATTCCAATACTTTTGTACTTTGGCATGATCAATTGGGACATCATGGATCAATTATGATGAGACGGATTATAGAAAACTCAAATGGGCATCCATTAAAGGATTTAAAGATTTTTGTAAATAATGAATTATCAAGGCAAGTTAATTATTAGACCATTACCAACAAAGGTTGGGATTGAGTCCCCAATGTTTATGGAACGTATACAAGGGGATATTTGTGGACCTATTTACCCACTTAGTGGGGCATTTAGATATATGGTCCTAATATATGCATCTTCTAAATGGTCTCACGTGTGCCTATTGTCATCTCGCAACCTGGGGTTTGCAAAATTAATGACACAAACAATCCGATTACGGGCACAATTTTTCGATAATCCATTTAAGTCTATTAGACTTGATAATGCTATTGAGTTTTCATCACAAGCATTTAATAATTATTGATTATCAATTGGGATAAAAGTGGAACATCCTCTAGCTCATGTTCACACTCAAAATGGCCTTATAGAGTCTTTGATTAAACGTTTGCAATAGCAAGACCGTTACTCATGTAAATGAAATTACCTACTTTTGTTTGGGGTCATGCCATTTTGCATACAACAATGCTAATTCGTCTCGGACTGACCAATTATCATAAATATTACCCGTCGCAATTAGTTTTGGATCATGAACTTAATATATCTCATTTAAGAATTTTTGGATGTGCAGTATACGTGCATGTAGCACAGTCATATCGCACCAAGATGGGTCCCCAAAGATAGTTAGGATATATGTTGGGTTTGAATCACCCTCCATTATTCACTACCTCAAAACATTAACATGAGATTTCTTCACTGCTCGATTTACAGATTGTCGATTCGATGAGCCATGTTTTTCCAAAATTAGGGGAGAAATTGGTAAAACCAAACGGGAAATTTTGTAAAAAAACTCATAATTGTCTCATCTTGATCCACATGCCTCTATTTGTAAAAAAAAAAAGGTGCAAAAGATTATTCATTTGAAGAAAATAACAAATCAAATGTCAGACGCATATATGAATCTGAAAAGGATAATGAAATCACATATCCCTGCAAGGAATGTTCCAATATGTATTGATGTTCCTATTGGACAATCTTCTAGTGTCTGTCATAGCTAATGAGTCAAAATCACGCCTAAAACTTGGCAGGCCACTGATCGAAATCCTAGAAAAATAAAAATAAATTATCAAGATGACACTACGAAAGAGTCTCATAAAGAAATCTATGATTTAACAAATCTTGAGATTCATAAGAAAATCACTGAGCCTGAGACTCAAGAAAATAAGGAATTATCAATAAACTCAATCGATATTAAGACGAATTTGAATCGATTGGATATAGTGGTGGATTATGTTTTTGCATACAGTGTTGCATCTAGCATTATGCAAGATAGTGAGGATCTTAAACCTTAATCTGTTGGAGAATGTCGACAAAGGTGTGATTGGATAAAATGGCAAGAAGCAACCCAATCTAAGTTGGATTCACTTGCGAAACGTGAAGTTTTTAGGCATATAGTCCAAACACCTAATGGTTTTAAGTCTATTAGCAATAAATGGATCGTTGTACGTAAGAGAAATGAGAAAAATGAGGTACAAATATATAAGGCACACCTTGTTGCACAAGGATTTTCACAAAGTCCGGGTGTCGATTATAAAGAGACATATTCACCTATTATGGATGCAATAACATTTTGTTATCTCATTAGTTTTGGTGTCCATGAAAAGTTTGACATGAATTTAAAGGATGTGGTTACCGCCTACCTTTATGACTCACTTGATAATGAGATATACATGAAAATTCCTGAGGGATTTAAAAAGCTTGACACACATAATTCAAAGTCTCGGAAAATATTTTTCAATCAAATTGCAGAGATCTTTATATGGTCTAAAACAATCAGGACGAATGTGGTATAACCACCTTAGTGATTATTTATTAAAGGAAGGTTATATAAATGATATCATTTGTCTATGTGCGTTTATAAAGAAAACAACGTCAGAATTTGTTGTATTTGTCATATATGTTAATGACATAAAACTTATTGGAACTCCTATAGAACTCCAAAAGGTAATTAATTATTTAAAGAAAGAATTCGGGATGAAATATCTCGGAAAGACAAAATTATGTCTTGGTTTGCAAATTGAACATTTGGCAAACGGAATTTTTGTTCATCAATCTGCCTACATAAAAAAGGTATTGAAACGGTTTTACATAGTTGGAGCACATCCATTAAGTACTCCGATGGTTGTTCGATCACTTGATGTGAATAAGGATCCATTCCGGCCTCAAGAAGAGAGTGAAGAGCTACTTGGTCCTGAAGTACCATATCTTAGTGCAATTGGTGCACTAATGTATCTTGCTAATACTACAAGCCCTGACATAACTTTTTCAGTTAATGTCTTAGCAAGATATAGCTCTGCTCCTACAAGGAGACATTAGAATGGAATCAAATACATATTGTGGTATCTAAAAGGGACTACCGATATGGGCTTATTCTATGGCAACAATTGCAGTCCCGATCTGGTTGGTTATGCTGATGTTGGGTATTTATCTGACCCATATAAGGCTCGGTCTCAAATAGGTTATGTATTTACCTGTGGAGGCACTGCCATATCTTGGCGATCGACTAAGCAATCAATTGTGGCTACTTCATCTAATCATGCTGAGATAATTGCTATTCATGAAGCAAGTCGAGAGTGTGTGTGGTTGAGGTCTATAATACATCTTATTCGTGACAAATGTGGTTTGAAATGTGACAAGTTACCCACAATTTTGTATGAAGATAATGCATCATGCATAGCTCAATTGAAGGGAGGATTCATAAAAGGAGATAGGACAAAGCACATTTCACCAAAGTTATTTTTCACACACGATCTTCAAAAGAATGGTGATATCAATGTGTACCAGATTCGTTCAAGTGATAATATGACTGATTTGTTTACCAAATCTCTACCGACGTCAACCTTCAAGAAGCTAGCGTACAAGATTAGGATACGAAGGCTCAAAGATGTGAATTGATGCTCTCATCAGGGGGAGTGAATACGCGTTGTATTCTTTTCTCTTACAAGGTTTTGTCCCACTGTGTTTTCCTTACAAGGTTTTTAACGAGGCACCAAAAAGCATTTTTCTAAATGTGTGTGCTCTTTTTCCTTCTCTAGAATTTTTTTCCAATGGGTTTTATTTTAGTTAAGGTCTTAACGAGGCATATTATCTATTAAATAGATATTCAATGGAGAGTATTACAAATAATATTCTATTAAAGATGAATGTCTATATTTTAGAGAGATTCTAGAGTTTATTACTTTGTGGCTAAGTCACATTTTCCCTATAAATAAAGGGATTTTATTCCATTATTGTGACGACCCAAAGGAGTCATCACCTGTTTTCTTACCCATTATGTGCTTCCGAGGCCTTCAAAACCTCATTTAGATTCGCCTCGATTTGCGTGCGCAGTCCGGGCACATAGCCGAAAAGCCTCAATAAGAAATTTTGTGAAAAAATGCTAAGTTTGATGTTAAAATGAATAAATTTGACTTCGGTCAACATTTTGGGTAAACGGACCCGGACCCGTGATTTGACGGTCCCGGAGGGTCCGTAGGAAAATATGGGACTCGAGCGTATGCCCGGAATTGGAATCCGAGGTCCCTAGCCCGAGAAGTGAATTTTTTTAAGGAAATTATTTTTCTGAAAATGTCTAAGGAAATTGAAATGAAATTTGATTAGAACGAGTTGGTATTGGGCCCGTAAATTGGTTCTAGCACCTGATACAGGTCTTATATATGACTTGAGTCATTCCTGTGAAATTTGGTTAAAAACGGACGTCGTTTGACGTGATTCGAACCTTAATTGAGAAATTTGATGTTTAAAAGAGTTTTGAGAAATTTTATTGATCTCGAGGTTTAATTTGATGCTCGTGATGTTATTTTGGTCATTTGAGTACACGAATATGTCCGTAGGATATTTTTGATATTGTGTGTATACTTGGGTTGGAGTTTCGAAGGCTCGGGTGAATTTCGAGTGGGCTCCGGAATGCCTTAGGCTTAGAAAGTCAGATATGCAAGTTTAGGAAGTTGCAGTCTCTGAACCCTCTAGTGCGGTCCGCGAGAAATCGCGTGTAACCGCGGAGGGGCCAGCGCGGCCGCGGTCGCCTTTGTGCGGTCCGCGATGGAGGTTGTGCGGCCGCAGTCGTCTTTGTGCGGTCCGCCTAGGGTGCTGAACTGCAGGTCTTCAGGGAGGGGCCAGTGCGACCGCGGTCGCCTTTGTGCAGTCCGCGGTGGAGGCTGTGCGGCCGCGGTCCATTTGATGTGGTCCGCACTAGGGGTCTGAGAGGGGTATAACTAAACGGGAATTTCAGTTATTTTTCACTTTTTCAAAACCCCAAAACATAAGAGGCGATTTTTCAAAAAGCCTTTCTTCTCCAAAACGTTGGTAAGTGATTTCTAACTCATTTTCTTCACTCCTTAACATCTTTTAACATGATTTCAACTTCAAATCAAAGATTTTCATAGGGGAAATTGGGTGTTTTAGGTAGAACCTAGGTTTTCTAAAACTGGGGATTTGGACCTCAATTTGAGGTTCGATTTCAAAACAAATTATATATTTGAATTTGTAGGGGAATAGGTAATCGGATTTTGGTCCGAATCTCGGGTTTCGACCACGTGGGCCCGGGGGGGGTGATTTCTGACTTTTGGGTAAAATTTTAGAAAACTCATTTCATGCATTGGGATTGATTCATTTAGTACTTATTGATGCAATTAAATAACTTGTGACTAGATTCGAGGGGATTTGTGGTAGAATCAAGGGGTAAAGCTATAGTTCAGACTTGCGTGGTGATCAAGGCATCGAGGTAAGTGTTTGGTCTAACCCTAGCTTGAGGGATTAGGAGTTGAGTCATACTTGCTAGTTGCTTCTTGTTGAGTACTACGTATAGGCATGGTGACGAGTATCTATACGTTGGTGTCAAGCATGACCATAAGTCTTAAATATAAAGTTGTTGTGTTCTTAAATGACACTTGGGTGCTTTACTTAATGATCTTCTATGATTGAGCATTTTCAATAATTGAACTGAGTACAAGTTGAGTTGAGGTTGGTTATAGCTAATTCTCCCTTGCTGGATTTCTTGTAATTGTGTGATAAAATGTAAAAGGGAGCGGGTGGTACGCCTACCACAAGATATAATGAAATGAGAGCGGGTGCTACGCCTACCACAAGATATAATGAAATGGGAGCGGGTGGTACATCTACCACAAGATATACTGAAATGGGAGCGGGTGATACGCCTACCACAAGATATGAGAAATGGGATCGGGTTGCATGCCTATAACAAGATGAAACTGAAAGTGAAAGTTGCCTTATTTCTCTTTATCCGTGTTAGAAGTTAAATTGTAGTTTCCTTACTATTCTTTGATACTCTGTTTTATCTGCTACCCCCGGAGCCTGTTTCCTTTTTCCCAGCTTTGATTGCTTATTACCTATTTACTTTTCGGCCATATAGTATATGACTGCACAGGTTTATCTGGAGTCTGGTCCTAGCCTCGTCACTACCTCACCGGGGTTAGGCCAGACACTTACCAGCACATGGGGTCGGTTATGCTGATACTACACTCTGTGCTCTTTTTCACAGATCCAGGTCTTGGACAACAGCAGTAGCGCAGGAGCCAGCTTTCAGTCCAATGAGACACCAAGGTAGCCTTGCAAGCGTCCGCAGGCCCAGCGTCTCCTCTATCTTTATTTCAGTCTGTTATCTCATGCATTCAAGACAAACAATTTATATTTTTCTTTCAAACGGTTGTATTTAGTACTCTTAGAAGTTAGTGAGTAATGTGACACCAGTTCTTGGGTAGAGGTAAATGTTGATTTCCGTATTATTGTTCAGTTTCTTTAATTTGTCTTCCGTACATTTATTTATTAAATTCCGCTATTTTCATGCTATCACTGATAATCATTAAAGAAGTGATTTGTTAATGAGATAAGTTGTTAAGGATTGGCTTGCCTAGATCACATTAGTAGGCGCCATCACGACTCCCAAGGGTGGGAAATCTGGGTCGTGACAAGTTGGTATCAGAGCTCTAGGTTATATAGGTCTCACAACTCACGGATAAGCTCAGTAGAGTCTAAGGGATCGGTATGGAGATGTCTGTATTTATCCCCAGAGGCTACAGAGTTAGGAAAATCTCACATTTGTCTTTCTTGTCGTGCCGATTTGTTCCTAAAATGCTAATTGGATTTCTACTCTGTTCTCTCGCAGATGGCGAGAACATGTGCTTCCTCATCTACCGCTCAGCAGCCCGAGCCCCCAACAGCAGCTCCCACTAGGGGTAAAGCCGAAGTCATGCTAGAGGCGGAGGTAGGGGCAGAGTTCAGCCCCGAGCAGTAGCACCAGTGGAGGAGCCTCAGGTTAATTTTGAGGAGGAGATTCCGGCCCCAGCAGTTCTGGTGGGCCCAGCTCAGGTCCTAGAGGGGTTTATTGCTACCCCAGTTTTTCAGAATGCTTTGGTCCGATTGGTGGGCCTCATGGAGAGTGTCACCCGAGCAGGTTTGCTTCCTGTAGCACCAGCCACTTCTCAGGCTGGAGGAGGGGCTCAGACTCCTGCTACACGCACTCCGGAGCAGGTAGCTCCTCAGATTCAGACTCCAGCGGTTCAGCTAGTTGGAGCAGTTCAGTTGGGTGTAGTAGCTCAGATCGGTGATGGAGCGGCTATGTCTGTCGATGCTTTGTGGAGGCTGGATAGGTTCACCAAGCTCTTCACTATTACTTTCAGCGGTGCTTCTTCCGAGGATCCCCAGGATTTTCTATATAGCTGTCATGAGGTTCTCAGGAGCATGGGTATTGTTGAGATCAATGGGGTTGATTTTGCTACATTCCACTTGTCTGGATCCGCCAAAACATGGTGGAGGGATTATTGCTTAGCTAGGCCAGTCGGGTCTCCATCTTTGACTTGGGAGCAGTTTATAGTATTATTTCTAGAGAAGTTTCTCCCTGTTACTCAGAGAGAGGCCTATCGAAGGCAGTTCGAGCGCCTCCAACAGGGTTCTATGATGGTCACCCAGTATGAGACCAGGTTCATCGACTTAGCTCGCCATGCTCTTGTCATACTTACTACCGAGAGAGAGAGGGTGAGGAGGTTTATCGACGGTCTTATTCAGCCGATTCTTCTTCAGATGGCCAAGGAGGCCGGGAGTGAGATCACTTTTCAGGAGGCGGACAATGTTGCCCGCAGAGTTAAGATGGTTCTGTCGTAGGGAGGTGGTCAGGGGTTGGATAAGAGTCCCCGTCAATCAGGTAGATTCAGTGGTACCTCGTCTGGAGGTAGCGATTCATATGGTAGAGGCCATCCTCCTAGGCCCTTTCAGTTAGCTCTTCAGGTTTTTCACGGTGCTTCAGGTAGCTGTGGTCCTCCGATTCAGTATTCTGATCAGCAGTCCTTCAGTGCACCCCCAACACCTATTAATGCACTACCGCTTCAGAGTTTTCAGGGTCATCAACCCCAGCAGCCGAAGGCTTGTTTTACTTATGGCGACACGAGGCACATTGCTAGGTATTGCCCTCGGGCTTCGAGTAATTCTCCGCATCTGGGTTCCCGTGCTATGGTTCAAGCACCAGATGTTCCATAACCCGTCCAGCCACCTAGAGGTGGGGGTGGAGGTGCTAGAGGTGGAGGTAGAGGTCCTAGAGGAGGAATCTCTGGCCGCTAGAGGCAGAGGCCAGTAAGCAGCAGGCCATCCCAGAGAGGTAGTTCAGGGTGGTGGGGCCCAGCCCCGATGTTATGCTCTCCCAGCCAGGCCCGAGGCTGAGACTTTAGATGCAGTTATTACATGTACAGTTCTAGTTTGTGATAGAGATGCTTCAGTGTTATTTGATCCAGGGTCTACATACTTGTATGTGTCATCTTATTTTGTACTGTATCTGGTCATGCCTAGTAATTCGTTGAGTATTCCTGTTTATGTGTCTATGCCGGTGGGTGATTCTATTGTGGTAGATCAAGTCTATCGCTCTTGTGTAGTTGTGATTGGGGGTCTTGAGACTCGTGTGGATTTGTTGCTTTTAGACATGGTCGATTTCGATGTCATATTGGGGATGGATTGGCTATCACCTTACCACGCTATCTTGGACTGTCACGCCAAGACTGTGACCTTAGCTTTACCGGGTTTGCCTCGTTTAGAGTGGAAAGGAACTCCTGGTCATTCTACCAGTAGCGTCATTTCTTATGTCAAGGCTCGGAGTATGGTCGAGAAGGGGTACTTGGCCTATTTAGCTTATGTTCGTGATTCTAGTGTGGAGGTTTCCTCTATTGATTCTGTGCTCGTGGTTCATGAGTTTCCTAAGGTATTCCCTTCAGACCTGTCAGGTATGCCGCCAGACAGGGATATTGACTTTTGCATTGATTTGGCTCTAGGCACTCAATCCATTTCTATTCCGCCGTATTGCATGGCCCCGCCTGAGTTGAAAGAGTTGAAGGAGCAGTTGCAGGAAATACTTGAGAAGGGTTTCATTAGACCCAGTGTTTTGCCTTGGGGTGCGCCGTTGTTTTTTGTTAAGAAAAAGGATGGTTCGATGAGAATGTGCATTGATTACCGGCAGTTGAACAAGGTCACCATCAAGAATAAGTATCCACTGTCGAGGATCGATGATTTGTTCGATCAACTTCATGGTGCCAAGGTATTTTCAAAGATCGACATGAGATTTGGCTACCATCAGTTGAGGATTAGGGCATCTGATGTCCCTAATACAGCTTTCCGCACTCGGTACGAGTATTATGAATTCTTGGTCATATCATTTGGGTTGACAAATGCCCCAGCGGCTTTTATGGATTTGATGAACCGAGTGTTCAGGCCTTATTTGAACTCGTTCGGGATAGTCTTCATTGATGATATTTTGATATATTTCTGCAGCCAGGAGGAGCACGAGCAGCATCTCAGAGTGGTTCTTTAGACTCTGAAGGATAGTCAATTATATGCTAAGTTCTCAAAGTGTGAGTTCTGGCTGAGTTTAGTTGCATTTCTGGGTCATGATGTATCAGCAGAGGGTATTCAGGTCGATCCGAAGAAGATTGAGGCAGTCAAGAACTGGCCTAGACCAACATCAGCTACAGAGATTCGAAGTTTCTTGGGATTGGCAGGCTACTATCGTTGGTTCGTGGAGGAGTTCTCATCTATTACAACCCCGATGACCAGGTTGACCCAGAAGGGTGCCCAGTTCAGATGGTCGGATGAGTGTAAGGCGAGATTTTAGAAGCTCAAAACAGCTCTGACTACGGTGCTGGTGTTAGTATTGCTTATAGGTTCAGGGCCTTACACAGTCTATTGTGATGCTTCCAGTATTGGGCTTGGTACAATGTTGATGCAGGATGGCAAGGTCATTTCCTATGCTTCGAGGCAGTTGAAGATTCATGAGAAGAACTATCTGGTCCATGATTTAGAGTTGGCAGCCATTGTTCACGCATTGAAGATTTGGAGTCATTATCTGTATGGCGTGACATGTGAGGTGTTCACTGATTACAAGAGTCTTCAGTGTTTGTTCAAGCACAAAGAGTTGAATTTGAGGCAGAGGAGATGGTTGGAGTTGTTGAAGGATTATGATATCACTATCTTATATCACTCGGGAAAGGCCAACGTGGTGGCCGATGCTCTGAGTAGAAAGTCAGCCAGCATGGGTAGTCTTGCTTATATTCCGTTCGATGTGAGGCTACTTGCTTTGGATGTTCAGGCTTTAGCCAATCGATTCGAGAGGTTGGATATTTCTAAGCCTAGTTGAGCATTAGCTTGCACGATCGCTCATTCTTCATTATTGGAGCGCATTCGTGATCGACAGTTTGATGATCCCCATTTGTGTGTCCTTAGAGACACAGTGCAGCATGGAGGTGCCAAGTAGGTTACCTTAGGTGATGGTGGAGTTTTGAGATTGCAGGGGCGAGTTTGTGTGCCTAATGTGGATGGGCTTCGAGAGTTGATTTTAGAGGAGGCCCATAGTTCTCGGTACTTTATTCATCCAGGCGCCGCGAAGATGTATCAAGATATGTGGCAACATTATTGGTGGCGTAGAATGAAGAAGGATATTGTTGCATATGTGGGTCGATGTTTGAATTGTCAGTAGGTTAAGTATGAGCATCAGAGGCCTGGTGGATTGTTTCAGAGGATTGAGCTTCCCGAGTGGAAGTGGGAGCGGATCACTATGAACTTCGTTACTGGACTTCTGCTGACTTGGAAGAAGTTCGACGTAGTTTGGGTCATTGTTGATAGGCTGACCAAGTCAGCGCATTTCATTCCTGTGGCAGTCTCATATTCATCTAAGAGGTTAGCTGAGATCTATATCCGAGAGATTGTTCGCCTTCATGGTGTGCCTGTGTCTATCATTTCGGACCGAGGTACGCAGTTTACCTCGCGTTAGAGAGCAGTTCAGCGAGAGTTGGGCACTCAGGTGGAGTTGAGTACAACCTTTCATCCCCAGACGAACGGCCAGTCCGAGCGGACTATTCAGATTCTAGAGGATATGCTCCGAGCTTGTGTCATTGATTTTGGAGGTTCGTGGGATCCGTTTTTGCCTTTAGCAGAGTTTTCCTACAACAACAGCTACCAGTCGAGTATCCAAATGGTTCCTTATGAGGCTTTGTATGGTAAGCGATGTTGATCCCTGGTTGGATGGTTTGAGCTGGGGGAGGCTCGGTTGTTAGGTACGGATCTGGTTCAGGAGCCCTTGGACAAGGTCAGGATCATTCTGGATAGACTATGTACAGCCAGTCCAGGCAAAAGAGCTATGTAGATCGCAAGGTTTGAGATGTGGCTTTATGGTTGGTGAGCAGGTATTGCTCCGAGTGTCGCCTATGAAGGGCGTGATGAGATTTGGGAAGAAGGGCAAGCTTAGCCCTAGGTTCATTGGTCCGTTTGAGATTCTTTATCGAGTGGGAGAGGTGGCTTATAGACTTGTGTTGGCACCGAGCTTATCAGCCGTGCATCCAGTTTTTCATGTGTCCATGCTTCGAAGGTATCACGACGATCCATCCCACATATTAGATTTCAGCACTGTCCAGTTGGACAAGGACTTGTCATATGAAGAGGAGCCGGTAGCTATTCTAGACCGGCAAGTTCGTCAGTTGAGATCCAAGAGTTTCCCTTCTGCTCGTGTTCGGTGGAGAGGTCAGCCTCCTAAGGCATCGACCTGGGAGTCCAAGTCCGATATGCAGTGCCGTTATCCTCATTTATTCCTCAACTCAGGTACTTCCTTCTTCTGTCCGTTCGAGGATGAATGGTTGTTTTAGAGGTGAAGAATGTGACGACCCAAAGGGGTCTTCACCTATTTTCTTACCCATTATGTGCTTCCGAGGCCTTGAAAACCTCATTTGGAGTCGCCTCAATTTTCATGCGCAGTCCGGGCGCGTAGCCGGAAAGCCTAAATATAAAATTTTGTGAAAATGCTAAGTTTGATGTTAAAATGAATAAATTTGACTTTGGTCAACATTTTGGGTAAATGGACCCGAACCTGTGATTTAACAGTCCCGGAGGGTCCGTAGGAAAATATGGGACTCGGGCGTATGCCCGGAATCGGATCCGAGGTCCCTAGCCCGAGAAGTGTATTTTTTTAAAGAAATTGTTTTTCTGAAAATGTCTAAGGAAATTGAAATGAAATTTATTAGAACGAGTTGGTATCGGGCCCGTAATTTGGTTCCGGCGCCCGGTACAGATCTAATATATGACTTGAGTCATTCCTGCGAAATTTGGTTAAAAACGGACGTCGTTTGACGTGATTCGGGCCCTAATTGAGAAATTTGATGTTTAAAAGAGTTTTGAAATTTTTTATTGATCTCGAGGTTTAATTCGATGCTCGTGATGTTATTTTGGTCATTTGAGTACACGAATATGTCCGTAGGATATTTTTGAGGTTGTGTGTATAGTTGGGTTGGAGTTTCGAGGGTTCGGGTGAGTTTCGAGTGGGCTCCGGATTGCCTTAGGCTTAGAAAGTAAGATGTGCAGGTTCAGGAAGTTGCAGTCTCTGAACCCTCTAGTGCGGTCCGTGAGAAATCGTGTGCGACCGCGAAGGGGCCAGCGTGGCTGCGGTCGCCTTTGTGCAGTCCGCGGTGGAGGTTGTACGGCCGCAGTCGCCTTTGTGCAGTCCGCCCAGGGTGCTGAACTGCAGGTCTTCAGGGAGGGGCAACATGGCCGCGGTCACCTTTGTGTGGTCCGTGGTGGAGGTTGTGCGGCCGCAGTCGCCTTTGTGCGGTCCGCCCAGGGTGCTGAACTGCATGTCTTCAGGGAGGGGCCAGCGCGGCCGTGGTCGCCTTTGTGCAGTCCGCGGTGGAGGTTGTGCGGTCGCAGTCGGCTTTGTGTGGTCCGCCCAGGGTGCTGAACTGCAGGTCTTCAGGGAGGGGCCAGCGTGGTCGCGGTCGTCTTTGTGCGGTCCGCGGTGGAGGCTGTGCGGCTGCGGTCAATTTGATGCGGTCCACATTGGGGGTCTAAGAGGGGTATAAATAAAAAGGAATTTCAGTTATTTTTCACTTTTTCAAAACCACAAAAAGAAAGAGGCGATTTTTCAAATAACTTTTCTTCTCCAAAGTGTTGGTAAGTGATTTCTAACTCATTTTCTTCACTCCTTAACATCTTTTAACATGATTTCAACTTCAAATCAAAGATTTTCATAGGGGAAATTGGGTATTTTGCGTAGAACCTAGGTTTTCTAAAATTGGGGACTTGGACATCAATTTGAGGTTCGATTTCAAAACAAATTATATATTTGGATTCGTGGGGGAATGGGTAATCGGATTTTGGTCCGAACCTCGGGTTTCGACCACGTGGGCACGGGGGGGGGGGGGGGGATTTCTAACTTTTGGGTAAAACTTTAGAAAACTCATTTTCATGCATTGGGATTGATTCATTTAGCACTTATTGATGTAATTAAGTAACTTGTGACTAGATTCGAGCAGATCTGTGGTGAAATTAAGGGGTAAAGCTATAGTTGAGACTTGCGTGGTGATCAAGGCATCGAGGTAAGTGTTTGGTCTAACCCTAGCTTGAGGGATTAGGAGTTGAGTCATACTTGCTAGTTGCTTCTTGTTGAGTACGACGTATAGGCATGGTGATGAGTATATATACGTTGGTGTCAAGCATAACCGAGAGTCTTAAATTGAAAGTTATTGTGTTCTTAAATGACACTTGGGTGCTTTACTTAATGATCTTCTATGATTGAGCATTTTCAATAATTGAACTGAGTACAAGTTGAGTTGAGGTTGGTTATAGCTGATTCTCCCTTGTCGGAATTTCTTGTGATTGTGTGATGAAATGTAAAAGGGAGGGTGGTACCCTACCATAAGATATAATAAAATGGGAGCGGGTGGTACGCCTACCACAAGATATAATGAAATGGGAGCAGGTGGTACGCCTACCATGAGATATAATGAAATGGGAGCGGGTGGTACGCCTACCACAAGATATGATGAAATGAGAGCGAGTGGTACGCTTACCACGAGATATGTCATGGGCGGCTTTCCATCCGTGCCCCATGACCCCTTGGGCGCGCCCCGTGGCGTCCTAGCAAGCCTTCCAATGCCTAGCGCCACGGACGGCCCCGTGGTCTTGGCCGCGCCAAGTGACAAGCGCGCATGTGCCTCTGTCGCCCCACCGATATCCCTCGCCAGCGCCCAACCGCAGGCAGATGCCAACAGCGCCGCGCGCGCAGACCCTGATGCCAAAGACTATGCTGCCGACAACGGACCTGTTTTCTGCCTTATAGCAAACTAAGTCTTTTTCATTGTAAATATAGAGTAGTTTTATTCCATGTACTTCCATTATGTTTCTCTAGCTTAATCAAGTCTAGTCTTGTAGCTTTGGATTATTTTTTTTAAGCATTATTAAGGGGGACCAAACAATCAAACTTTCTAGCAAGCAAACAATTCTCTGTACTGGTGTCTCTCCCCCTCGACACCGCGTTGCCTTTCTGTAATAGCTTTCATTAATGCAATCAAGCTTTCTTTCATTCTCAATTCTCATTCCTGTTCTCTTAATTTCTCTTGACATTGGTTTTCCCGTACGGCATTGACAATCTAGTCTAGCGTACGGAGGGGACCTCAGTTGGCTGACAGCAACTGCACAAACATCAGTTGCTTAGCCTTACGTCGCCCTTCCAAGGAATCTCAGGAAGGCGCCGCGTAACAGTTGGTATCAGAGCCTAGGCTCGACATCGGACGAGGGAACGCATTGCCATTACCACCATTTCTGACCATGGTGAATCATGGGGACCGCATTGCGGCCCTTGAACAGACGGTTGACGGATTACTGCCCATCATGGATACGGTGCCTGAACTAAGAACCAGCCTAGGGCAAAGGTTGGATGACCTGGACCGCAGGGTGCTCCAGGCCGAAGTTGACATAGAAAACATCAGTCGTGACTCCGAAGGAGATCGGCAAACGGCAGCCACAGAGGCAGCCGAAATTTTTGGCAAATTCGAGGGACTCCAACAGGAGCGTGCCGAGGATTTAGCTTACAGGGCACAAGAGGCAGACAGGGTGACTGCCATGCAACAAACTATTGACGACTTGACAGACAAGCTCAATGTTGTCAATGCTGCTTTACAAGGCCTACTGCGAGGCGGTGGAAACCAGATCGGGGGCGCTGCAAACCCCACTTCCGCAACACAAAAACTGAAAATTTCTGAGCCAAAGCCATACAGTGGAGCCAGGAATGCCAAGGAAGTGGAGAACTTCATCTTTGATGTCGAACAGTATTTCGATGCTGTTGGGGGCCTAGAAGAAGCTAAGAAGGTAGCAACTGCTGCCATGTATCTTCAGGGTGATGCTAAACTCTGGTGGCGGGTGAAATACGAAGCCATCAAGGCCAGTGAAGATGCTCTCGAAACATGGGCAGAACTGAAGGCAGCCATCCGCCTACAGTTCTTCCCTGAAAATGTTGAATACAATTCAAGGAGAAAGCTACGGGAGCTCCGCCATACCAAATCTGTGCGGGACTACGTGCGGGAATTCTTCGCGCTCATGCTAAGCATACGCGACATGGGGGACAAAGACAAGCTCTTCACTTTCCTAGAAGGGCTAAAACCTTATGCCCGTATGGAGCTACAAAGACAACGGGTAGATACCTTGCCCAAGGCGATCCAAGCAGCTGAATGTCTTGGGGACTATCAAATGGAAGCTCGGAAGGATAGGACTCAACCGCCTGCCCGAGCGGGATTCAAAGGGGGCCAGTCTAGCAATGGTGGCCCTAGCAGAAGTGGGGGAGATCGGGGCTCAACCAAACCTAAGGCTCCCTCCACAGGCAGCAACAGTGCTGCGTCTAACAACAATGATCGGGGGAGGAAGCCTCCTTCAGGATGTCGTCATTGCGGCGGACCACATTGGAACAATGAGTGCCCACATGCACAGATCAACACCTATCAGACTTTTGATGATGGGACGGATGACGATTCAGACGATGCGGATCAGACTGAACCAGTAAGTGCTTTCAATGCAATTGTTGGCTCCATTTCTGAAGCATTAGCAGAGACTAGTGCTGGTATCCGTAAGAAGAAGGACCCATGTCCAGTCACCAAGAAAGGGAAAAAGAAGGCGGATGACGAGACTCCTCTTAAGCACGAGAGGACCTTAATGTTTGTTGAGATGAAGGTGAATGGCAAGCCCATTCGGGCAATGGTAGACACGGGTGCTACCCACAACTACTTAGCCTCGACTCAGGTGGAGCGCCTTGGTCTAGTTGTAGGGAAAGGTAGAGGCCGTGTCAAAGCTATCAACTCACCTCCCCAGCCAGTGGGTGGAATAGCCAAAGAAGTACCGATGAAGCTTGGCCCTTACGAAGGAAAATTCAACCTGCGCGTGGTGATCATAGATGACTTCGAGTTGATAGTTGGATTGGAATTCCTAAGGCAAACCAACACCATGTCTGTACCGTATGCTGACATGTTACTGATGATGGGAGCAAACGGGACCAATCCCTGCATTATCCCGTGCATTCCTATGAAGATGGCCGTTGAAAACATCTCGGCCTTGCAGTTGAAGAAGGGGGTCAAAAGAAATGAACCCACGTTCCTGGCAACCCTCTGCATCGAAGATGTAGAATTCTCCTCGGGTCCCATTCCTGAACCCGTGAAGGAGCTACTACTAGAGTTTGAAGATGTCATGCCACAAGACATGCCAAAGCGACTACCGCCTAGGCGCACTGTGGACCATGAAATTGAGCTGGTGCCGGGCGCGAAGCCACCTGCCCGGGCGCCTTACAGAATGTCACAACCCGAACTCACCGAGCTTCGAAGACAATTGACGGAAATGCTAGACACAGGGATTATCGTGCCCTCCAAATCCCCATACGGGTCCCCTGTGCTATTCCAAAAGAAACATGATGGTAGTCTACGACTCTGTGTGGACTATCGGGCTCTAAACAAAATTACTGTGAAGAACAAGTACCCTATTCCACTAATGGCAGACTTGTTCGATAGACTGGGTGGTGCGACGGTATTCACCAAAATAGACCTAAAGACAGGTTATTGGCAAGTTCGGATTGCAGAGGGTGATGAGCACAAGATGACCTGTGTGACAAGATATGGGTCGTACGATTTCCTGGTTATGCCATTCGGCTTGACTAACGCCCCAGCTACATTTTGCACTTTGATGAACCAAGTCTTCCGAGAGTACATTGATGAATTTGTGGTGGTCTACTTGGATGACATTGTGGTATATAGCCAAACATTGGAGGAACACCTGATGCACTTGCGGAAGGTCCTAGCTCGATTACGGGAGAATGAATTATATGCGAAGCTATCTAAGTGCTCCTTTGCTCAAAAGCAAATTGACTTTCTCGGACATGTCATCGAGGAAGGGCGAATCAAGATGGACCAGCAGAAGATTCAGGCAATCACAGATTGGCCGCCACCTAAGGATATCCATGCCTTGAGGGCATTTCTTGGTCTATGCAATTTCTATCGGCGATTCGTGAAAAACTACTCCCTCATTGCAGTACCATTGACAGAACTCCTCAAGAAGGTCACGCCTTGGGAATGGGGACCCAAGCGAGCGGAGGCCTTCAACGCACTGAAAGCGGCTATGTCTAGTAGCCCCGTCTTGGCCCTTCCTAATCTGGCCAAGCCATTCGAAGTACAAACAGATGCATCTGACTATGCCCTCGGTGGCGTCTTGCTACAAGAAGGGCATCCTGTAGCGTACGAGAGCCGGAAGCTAAAAGATGCAGAGCGGCGCTATGCCGCCCATGAGAAAGAATTATTGGCTGTCGTCCACTGCTTGCGCCTCTGGAGGAACTATCTGCTGTGAACCCCGTTCGTAGTCAAGACAGACAACACATCTGTTAGCCATTTCATGACCCAGCCAAAGTTGAATGGGCGACAGGCCAGGTGGCAGGAACTCCTAGCCGAATTCCACTTCAACCTGGAGTACCGAAGTGGGAAGACCAATCATGTTGCTGATGCGCTCAGTCGGAGAGCTGATCTAGCATCGGTGTGCTTACTCTCCACCCTAAGGGGAGCGAAGTAGCCACCTCCATCAAGGACCAGATACAAGATCTACTCATCAAAGACCCTGCTGCACAGTATTTGGTTGATTTGGTAGGACAAGGCAAGACTCGCCAGTTCTACATGGAAGATGGTTTTCTGAAGGTGAAAGGGAACCAACTTTATGTTCCTAAAGGAGGAGATCTACGAAGGACTCTTCTGGCGGAATGTCATGATACTCTGTGGGTCGGCCATCCCGGTGAAGAACGCACCATGGCGTTACTTCGCCGTGCATATTATTGGCCTCAAATGGCCGATGACGTTGCTCAGTATGTGAAGACTTGTCTAGTTTGCCAGAAGGACAAGTCAGACCGCTTAACACAGGCGGGACTCTTGGAACAACTAGCTGTCCCAAAGAGACCTTGGGAAAGTGTTTCCCTGGATTTCATCACCGGATTGCCCAAGGTCGGAGATCTAACAACTATCTTGGTTGTGGTAGATCGGTTTTCCAAATATGCTGCCTTTATTGCTGCCCCACAATATACATCAGCAGAAGATACAGCTCGACTCTTCTTCTCTCATGTCGTCAAATATTGGGGCCTACCCAAAGACATTGTTAGTGATCGTGACTCACGCTTCACTAGCAAGTTTTTGGACCCAACTCTTTAAGTGCCTTGGGTCGAAGCTGAGTCACAGCTCAAGTTTTCATCCGCAACCTGATGGCCAGACGGAGCGGTTCAATGGTATGTTGGAGGAATATCTCTGTCATTTTGTAACCGGATCGCAGAAGAATTGGGTGAAGCTTCTGGATGCTGCTCAACTGTGTTTCAATTCACAAAAGAGCTCTAGTACAAACAAAAGCGCTTTTGAAATTGTTACCGGACAGCAACCGCTACTCCCACACACAGTCAATGCACCAAATATGTCTAAATCTCCTCGAGCTGCTAGCTTCTCTAAAGAGTGGAAGCAAAATTTGGAGATAGTGCGGAGCTATCTTGTCAAGGCTCAAAAGCGGATGAAGAGGCATGCTGATCAGAATCGTCGCTTTGTTGAATTCCAAGTAGGAGACAAAGTGATGGTCAAAATTCCAAAGCGTTACTTATTTGCGGGGGTCCATGACCCTCGCTTATTGCAAAAATATATCGGACCCTTGTCCATTGAAAGGCGTATTGGGAAAGTTGCATACCGGGTGGATACCCCAGCTTGGTGGAAAATTCATCCTGTCTTCCATGTCAGCCTCCTGAAACCTTTTCGGGAAGATACGGAGGATCCTTCAAGGAGCCAGCTCACAATACCCAGTATTCGAGGGCCCAATTCAACCGGGAAAAGGCGTGTTGAAGCTATCCTTGATGATAGAGTGATTCATGCCTCAAGGAAAGATCACCAAGAGTTCTTGGTGAAATGGCAGGGCTGTGATGCAGAGGAGAACACTTGGGAGAGGGGAACAAACCTCAAAGCCTACAAGAGCCTAATTGAAGATTATCTTGCAAGTAAGGCGCCGAGGATGTCGCCAACTCAGGTGGGGGATAATGTCATGGGCGGCTTTCCAGTCGTGCCCCATGACCCCTTGGACGCGCCCCGTGGCGTCCTAGCAAGCCTTCCAATGCCTAGCGCCACGGACGGCCCCGTGGTCTTGGCCGCGCCAAGTGACAAGCGCGCATGTGCCTCTGTCGCCCCACCGATATCCCTCGCCAGCGCCCAACCGCAGGCAGATGCCAACAGCGCCGCGCGCGCAGACAACGCCGCGCGCGCAGACCCTGATGCCAAAGACTATGCTGCCGACAACGGACCTGTTTTCTACCTTATAGCAAACTAAGTCTTTTTCATTGTAAATATAGAGTAGTTTTATTCCATGTACTTCCATTATGTTTCTCTAGCTTAATAAAGTCTAGTCTTGTAGCTTTGGATTATTTTTTTTTAAGCATTATTAAGGGGGACCAAACAATCAAACTTTCTAGCAAGCAAACAATTCTCTGTACTGGTGTCTCTCCCCCTCGACACCGCGTTGCCTTTCTGTAATAGCTTATATTAATGAAATCAAGCTTTCTTTCATTCTCAATTCTCATTCCTGTTCTCTCAATTTCTCTTGACATTGGTTTTCTCATACGGCACTGACAATCTAGTCTAGCGTACGGAGGGGACCTCAGTTGGCGGACAACAACTGCACTGACATCAGTTGCTTAGCCTTACGTCGCCCTTCCAAGGAATCTCAGGAAGGCGCCGCGTAACAGATATAATGAAATGGGAGTGGGTTGTATGCCCACCACAAGATATACTGAAATAGGAGCGGGTGGTACGCCTACTACAAGATATGAGAAATAGGATCGGGTTGCACGCCTGCAACAAGATGAAACTGAAAGTGAAAGTTGCCTTATTTCTCTTTATCCGTGTTAGAAGTTAAATTGTAGTTTCCTTACAATTCTTTGATACTCTGTTTTATCTGCTACCCCCAGAGCATGTTTCCCCTTTCCCAGCTCTGATTGCTTATTACCTGTTTACTTTCCCGCCATATAGTATATGACTGCACATGTATATCTGGAGTCTGGTCCTAGCCTCGTCACTACCTCGTCGAGATTAGTCCAGACACTTACCAGTACATGGGGTCGGTTGTATGATACTACACTCTGTGCTCTTTTGCACAGATCTAGGTCTTGGACAGCAGCGGTAGCGCGAGAGCCAGCTTTCAGTCCAGTGAGACACCGAGGTAGCCTTGCAAGCGTCCGCAGGCCCGTCGTCTCCTCTATCTTTATTTCAGACTGTTATCTCATGCATTCGAGACAAACAGATTATATTTTTCTTTCAAACGGTTGTATTTAGTACTCTTAGAAGTTTGTGAGTAAACTGACACCAGTTCTTGGGTAGATGCATATGTTGATTTTCG
Source organism: Nicotiana tabacum (assembly GCF_000715075.1). Taxonomy (NCBI): domain Eukaryota; kingdom Viridiplantae; phylum Streptophyta; class Magnoliopsida; order Solanales; family Solanaceae; genus Nicotiana; species Nicotiana tabacum. Next base: position 134,705,388 of record NC_134089.1, on the reverse strand, counting down.
TATTATTGTTCAGTTTCTTTAATTTAAGTCTTCCGTACATTTATTAAATTCCTCTATTTTCATGATATCACTGATAATCGTTAAAGAAGTTATTTGTTAATGAATTAAGGTGTTAAGGATTGTCTTACCTAGCTCACATTAGTAGGCGCCATCACGATTCCCGAGGGTGGGAAATCCGGGTCGTGACAATTATAATTCATCCCAAATCAATAAAACTTCTCTCTCACTCTTACTTAGCAATATTCTTCTTTATTGTTTCACTACAAACACAAAAAAATTCAATAGTAAAATGGAATGTAATTGTCTACCTCGAAAATACGTGTAACAATTAAATTTGATTAGTGGTTTTAAAGATATGTGATTTAGTTCAATACCAAAGAAATATGAAAGAAACAAGTGAATCGAACCAATGTTACACAGCAGAAGTGACCTCGAGCTTAGTGACCTCGAGATGGATTAAGAGCAATAAGTAAGAACAATAGAAGTAAAGGACGGTTCTGATGAACAGTAAAAGAAAAGTAGAATGGTGTATTCTTGCCAATAATGAGATGGTGTTACAAAAAGATTGGGGTCCCCTTTATATAATAGGGGAACCCTAAATAAAGTATCTTTCTATTTACAACAAGGAATATTCTTGATACAGCTGTCTAACTGCCTAGTATGGAATCGTACGATCCTATTCAGGGATTTGTGCTATGATCTTGGGGATGATCTTGGGAATTTAGCTTATTGGGGTCGAGCATACTCAGCTTCGGTGTTCCTCGTACTCCTATCTCCAAGCATTGCATTCTGTCTTCGAACTCGGATCTGGTCCCTCGAGCTCAAACTCGACCTTACTTGGACTCAAGCTTTAGACGACGTCTCGAGCCTATGAATCGGGTAGCCCTGATTTTTACCGTATACAGATAGTCCCCATGTTTCTTAGAATATAACGACAAAAAATGAATTGAGTCCTTGATTTTACCCCGATTTGTCACGACATCATCATCGTGACGCAAGCGACTGAGGAAACGAAAGCTTGGAAGCTGACTTTTCCCGAGGAAAACTTCGAGAACATTTAGCGAGTCCGGCGGCGGGGAAGATTCTGAAGAAACGAAGACACTCTTGCCAATAAGGACCGTGTTGCTTAGGTTTCATGCTCTTAGTAATTTTTTTGCTTTCAAGGTTGATCGGCCCTTGCGAGGAACTCTCGATCGTGACCTATAACTTCTTGCAAAGAGGTTTATACAAAGCCTTTTTTTCCTTCCACGGCTTATGAACCTGTTACCCTTTTGCGCGGGTCAAAGCGCCTTCGCATAAAATTCCCTTTGAATGTCCAAAGTTTGAGATGGTAATGACCGATAATAAGTTCTACCCTCGAATGTTTCTGATCAATGGTCCCCGAATGACCATTCGAACTTGAGTTTAAGTAGCTCTTAGGCTCAACAGTCGATGAGGTAAGGTAGCTCTTGGGCTTGATAGTTAAGTGAGTGTATGCTCGAACTTGAAAAAATAGCCTTTAGGCCTTATGTCCAAGTGAGGACATACTTGAACTTGAGATGAGGTGGCCCTTGGGCTCGAAAAATAGTCCTCGAGTGAGAATTTTCTCGAACTAGGGTAGCCCTTGGGCTTAGTAATCGAGGGAGTACTTGCTCGAACTCGAAATGAAAATAGCCCTTAGGCTTTATAGTCGAGTGAGGATTTTCTCAAACTCGAAATGAAGTTAGCCCTTAGGCTTTATGGATAGTCCCCGAGTGAGGGTTCGTTCGAACTCGGATTAAGAATGCCCTTGGGCTTTTATGATCGAGTGAGGACTTGCTCGAACCCGAAATAAAGTTAGACCATAGGCTTCTTTATATTGGCCCTTAGGCTCTTTTAGGTTGGCATTTAGGCTCTTTTATATCGGCCCCTGGGCTCTTTTAGGCTGGCCCTTAGGCTCTTTTATATTGGGCTGATTCGGCCTCTAAAGCAGCTATAATTTTTCCCTTTTTTGGCTAAAAGACATATTGAAAATTTCTAAGCCTTAGCAAGTGTTTTTTGTACCCGTTAGGTTTTTCGAGGGTTCAATCGATCAGAACCCGTTCGTGTTAATGCCTCTTGAGGCTTTTTCAAAGGCTGATGTTATCGAGCCTTTAATTATTCGAGGGCTAATTTTATCGAAGCCCTTTTTTGCTTTTGCCAAGGGTAGCCGAGTTTAACCGATTTTTCAAAGTATTTGAAGGCCTTTAATTTATGGCGGAAGTCAGATGTCTCTGAGCCGCATTATTTCGGCCATAACCTGTTACATGACCGTAGTTTTTAATATGGTCATAGTCTTTTAATATGGTCGTAGCCTTCGGGTATGTCTCTTAGACTTGTACCCCGGTAGCCTTTTGAACTTGTCCGAAAGGTTAGTCCCCGAGTATGATGGCATTGGACAGTATATCGGGGGTGCCTCTTTGAGGTCTTATGATTTCGAACTTCGATAGCTCGAGTAGGTAGTCCCCGAGTGTTTGAGGTATGTTCGTACTTGGGTTAAGATAGCCCTTGGGCTTTTATGATCGAGCGAGGATTTGCTCGAACCCGAAGTAAAGTTAGCCTTTAGGCTTCGTAGATAGCTCCCGAATGAGAGTTTGCTCGAACTCGGGTTAAGATAGCCCTTGGCTTTTGTATTTGTTATGGATTTCAAACATCCTCGATCAGCATTTACTCAGTCGTAGCCTTTTTAGTTCGGAACTTAACCTTTGGGCTTATCTTTCGTATCACTTCGAGCTTGACCGAAGAATCAGTCCCTGAGTGGGGTGGCCATGGCCTGTAAAATTGAGGATCGCCTTTAAGGTCTTATGGTCTCGAAATGTTAGCAGTTTGAACTTCCGTTGTGATCGGCCCTCAAGCCTGTTTACATAATAAAGCAAGGGTATGAAATAGAAAAAATTTCTAGAAGCATGGTATATCGGCAAGGAAAGATATTTCTCTCAATAGACGATTTTACATGTGCGCATGTTTGATGTTAGGGCTCGAGTAACTTATATCGGCATGGCTCATATGACCATTTGAGCCTTACAACATGTTAGTTTGTGTGAGTCCACCAAACAATAGAGTACCTAGTTCTCTACGAGATTCTGTTGAGAATGCTAATAAAATTGTACATAAATAAGGCAGAGGATTTTTACGTGGAAAAATCCCACACAAGGGGATAAAAAAAACCACGACCTACACTTGTAGGCTTTCAACTTCACTAACTTGTGAAAACCTATTATAAGCCACTTTGTATTGACTCCATTACAAAGAATTTACTCAACTAACTTGTGGTGCTCTTACCACAAGCCACTTTGTGACTTCCTAGTTACAAAGACTTTTACTAACTTGTGATGCTCTCACCACAAGCCACTTTGTCACTTTACAATTACTATGACTTTTGTTTATGACTAAACCTAGTCACAACATAAACTCAAGGAGTGTACGGATTTAGAAAAGGATTCCTAATCAACGCTTGTAGCTAAGCAATCTAGGAGATACATTAAGTACAATTACAAAGTTACAACTCAACTAGGACAACAACAAGCTAACTTTAGGAACTGGTCTGTAGTTGCGTTCAACTTTGTTCTTCAAGCTCGTGAGGATTGATTTCTCTGTTTTTGGCAAGATGCTTGAATGCGAAACTAAGATATTCAAGTGATGTTTTTGTATAAACTCATTGTTGGTACACCTTGATCACATCACTTGAAATGATGTGAGCACTTTAGTTGGTCAGAGAATGAGTAGGCGCTGGAAACAGTGCAGTGTGGCAGAAACAGTGCAGGCAGTCACTTCGTTTCCAGTTGTGTCCAATTGACTTTGTACTGCTATGTAGAAACCACAAGGGTATCAGGTCATTATTTGGGCTCCTAGCTCTTGAAGTTGTAGCAGTTCACCTTTAGCTGGAATACGTTAAGCTTGCAGTATAATCCAAGTAGGTCAGGTTCCCTATCTGGTTCTTAACAGTAAGTTTGTTAGATCATCAAAACATAAGGCAAGAACATTTAAAACCTATCAATTTTCCCCTTTTTGATGATGAAAAACTTTAACATTTATAGAGTGGATTTAGAGCAGTAAGAACCAGATTAAGTAACAAGGGAACACAGGTTCCCCTTAACTTTATGCCCTTTCGTGACACATGTGCTCCCCCTGAGTTGATGATCATATAATTCTATTATTTTTCCTCCTTTTGGCATCATTAAAAAAACACATACAGAAGAACAACACAAAGAAGTCCAGCTAAGCTAACTCATACCACATATGTGCACACAAACATAATAGAGAATAGAAACACAGAAGTAAATTATTGATATAATAAAAGAGGATAGAATTGATATTAATAGAACTTTAATATGCCTTTGCTTTAAAAAAGCAAAAGGCAACATTGGACTTGTTAAAACGGGAGCAGTAGTGTTTTATCCCAACCACATAAAAAAAGAAAACAAAGACATCTGCCAAAACAACAAAAAAACTTAACAAACATTTCCATAAACTGGTCACTGAAGGGATACTTAGGAGGCACTAGGAGTAAAGGGCTTGGAAGCTGCAGCAAGTGTTTGGAGAACAAGGTCTATTCGAACATTTCCCGACTTTTGCTCATTAAGCAGTTCTGCTTTCAGGTTCTCTACTTGCGCCCTGAGATCAGCATTATCCTTTGTCAACCAAGTTACTTCATCAGTTGACACCGGAACCTCTTGGGCTTGATGACATTCCAGGATAGCATTCCTGACCTTCAACCGACGAATTTCCTCAGCTGCACTGTTTTGAGCATTAATAAGTTGTAAGACGGTTGATGTACTTCCTACCCCCCTTCTTTTCTATGCACTCGCATTCTTTCAAAGTGGTATGTGAGAAAATCTTCTTCTTAGTCCTCACCTTGCCTGTCCCCAGTGGTATTTCAAAGAATTTAAACACTCGAGTAAGCAGGAACCCGTAGGGAAGGCCATGATTACCATCTTTGAGGGTGGCAACCTTTTGCATGTGTTCAATCATAATAGCAGGCAGACTCACAGGAGTAAAACTGTCCAGTTGCTCCATCAAGAACAGGTCAGACTTACAAGTCACTGACCTCCTCTCAGCTCGAGGCAATTGAACTTTGTTAACCAATTCGAACAGCAACTGATAGACAGGAAGTAACGCTTTCTTATGGATTTGGTCCCCCTTCTGGTTTGCATTGTCTTTTACCACGACATTTCTGAAGTTAAACTGACACACATCTTTTACACTAGACACACCGGCTGTAGGAGCTTTAGGAATCTCTCCAAGAAACTTTACATCGAACACGATGGTCTACTCAATTCACCAAAGCACAAATATGATCAGTTTCAATGGGAAAGAGGCTAGCAAAGAAGCTTTGTACCTCATCCTCATATGCCTTAGGTGCATCTATTTGGAATAGGTGCCCCCATCATTGAAAACTCGACCATTTCCAGAATTTGGCGCATACCAACCATCTTAGAGATTACTGATCAAACATACGACCCAGCAGAACTTTTTGATGCCTCAGGCGTTCAGAGCCAAGGCTGACTTCACTTCTCATTCTCTTCACAGAACCAGGTTCTTCAAAAATTTTAGACTTGCATTTGCCGGACTTCTCACCACGTAATTTTCCTTTTCCCTTGGATTTGACTAATACATCCTCATCAGACATCGAGAACTCACTCACCACCTCCTTCAACTTGGACCTAGTGGTTGACCCCTTCTCTATTGAAACAGGCTTCTTCTTTTTCGAAGTCCATCTAACCAGTGTACCAGGTTCATCTGGGGTTTCCTCTTCCACCTCTACTACAGGGATCGCCTCATCACTTACAGGTACACTGTCTTTCACCAACTTTCTCCTTTTCTTCTTACTACTTTTCTTGCTCTTTTGAAGGGCAGAATCGTAGGCCACCTTAGCTTGAAGCCTGGTAGTAGGTCGTTTGGTTTCAGACTCAATAGTGGACACAACCTTCTGCTTAACTATGAATACATCAAGAGCCACATTATCTAGGTCCTCCTCATCATTGGATCTCATTTCAGGTAATTGTATTTCCAAGGGCATAGTGAATGCAGGAACAGAACTGTCCTAGGAATAAAAGCCCTGACCTGGGTCCTATGGAGAGGGATCAGGTTCCTCATGTGATGGCCTAGTAGTATCTGTTGGTGCATCCCCTTCAACAGTTACAATGGCTCATTCGTCCCTCATACCTTGTACCTCTTTTTTCTGAGAGATGATATTATGCAGTACACCACCAGCAGACACCACAAAGACGGTTACAACATTTTTCTCTTCCTCAAATAGTACTACTGCCACCACGGAATCGGTATCAATGATGACAGAACTCTCTATGACCTCAGGGTTTTGACCTTGTTCTCCACTTGGTCTTTGACTGGTGGGATCCTCAGAAGATAGAGAGGATAGAGCCACAATTTTAGGGTTTTCTGAAATAGAGAGAGGCGGGGAAACAGGGTGAGGTGTGACCTGAGCGGGAAGAGTAAGAGTGGGAAGAAAACCTTAGTAGGAGCGGAAGTCTCCACAGGTTTATCAGTAGTAGTTACGATTGAGGCAGGGAGGTCGGAGTTTGTATCAGCCATTGAAAAAATGGTGTGACATTGCTTTTGGGAAATTCTAATAGAGGACTTATGGTTAGGGAGAACATAGAAGGGGTTTTATGAGGAGAAGATAATTATGATGAGAGAGGAAGAGGCACTGGTTCTGAAACAGTGGTTGGGCATGGAGAAGTGCAATGTTTCAGAGGGAGATGAAACAATTTGAAATGAAGAGACATGATAGCAGGATCTGAAAATTTGAATGACATGGCAGTTGTGTTTTCTACCCTTTTTTAAGACATGTATTAAAGGATGCATAGAACTACTAACCTTTGGTACAAGAACCAGGTTCTTGACCTTTTTTTTAAAAGAATCAATCCTATTTTATCATTCATGCACTGCATCTACAACTTCTATACTCATCATGCGTGTTTACCTGCAACGGTATTAAAGTGAGTTAGACATGGCCAGAAAACACTTTTAGCCAGTTATTTCTTGAAGGTGATTTTCATAGCCAGATAAAGAGGGATCAGGTTCTCAATTGGGCTTTTAAAGCCCTAACTTCACTCTGTTTCTTTCAAACTGTTACCTACTTAGTGCCTTGGTGAAAATATCTGCAATTTGATTTTTTTGTGCAGCAGAACTTCATACATATCAGCCCTTTCTCCACATTGTCCCACAGAAAGTGATGCCTCACATCAATATGTTTTGTCCTTTTGTGTTGAACTGGATTCTTAGCCATGTTGAGTGCACTGGTGTTGTCACATAGAAGGGGCACACTCTCAGTGAGTACCCCAAAGTCCTCTAGTTGTTGCTTGATCCATAAAAGTCGAGCACAACAGGATGCTGCAGCTACATATTCAGCTTCAGCTATTGAAAGAGCCACTAAATTTTGCTTCCTTGTGCCCCAAGAGATAAGACATGATCCTAAAAAGTGAGCCATTCCAGAAGTAATTTTCCTATCTATAAGATAACCTGCATAATTTGCATCAGCATAACCAATGAGATTAAAACTGTCACCTGAGGGATAATACAACACCAGGTCCTATGTTCCTTTGAGATATCTCAGTATTCTTTTGGCAGCCTTCAAGTGAGATTCCTTGGGATTTGATTGAAACCTTGCACACAGGCCCACACTAAAAACAATATCAGGTCTGCTAGCAGTAAGATAGAGGAGAGACCCAATAATGCCTCTATACATGGTTTGATTCACAAGAGATCCAGTTTCATCCATGTACCAGTCGAGTAGAAGTAGCAATGGGAGTTTCTATCACTTTTGATACTTCCATGTCAAACCTCTTTAAGAGCTCCCTGATGTATTTTTGCTGACAAATGGATATACCCTTTGGGGACTATTTTACTTGAAGACCCAAGAAGAAGTTCAGTTCCCCCATCATGCTCATTTCAAATTCACTTCCCATGAGTTTTGCAAATTCTTCACACAGAGAATCAGTTGTTGCTCCAAAAATGATATCATCAACATAGAAATGAACAATGAGCAGGTTCCTTCCTTATTTCTTTAAGAAAAGAGTGTTGTCATTTTTTTTCTTTTAAAGCCATTTTCCAGGAGGAACTTTGACAGCCTTTCATACCAAGCTCGAGGAGCCTGCTTCAGTCCATATAAGACTTTGTCCAGTTTAAATACATATTTAGGGTGCTCATGACATTTAAACCCTGGAGGTTGCTTCACATAGACTTCTTCCTTAAGAAGTCCATTCAAAAATGCACTCTTGACATCCATTTGGAACAAGGTGAATTCCATATGAGATGCAAAAGCGATTAGGATTCTAATAGCTTCCATGCGAGCCACTGGGGCAAATGTTTCATCATAGTTAATTCCTTCCTTTTGATTGTAGCCTTGAACCACTAGCTTGACCTTGTTCCTTGTGGTAATTCCATGTTCATCGAGCTTGTTTTTGAATACCCAGCTGGTTCCTATAATGGTTCGATCTGAGGGTCTAGGTACCAAGTGCCACACATTGTTTCTCTCAAACTGATGTATCTTGTCTTGCATGGCTATAATCTAATCTGCATCTTTAAAGGCTTCCTTGATATTCTTGGGTTCTATCTGGGAGAGAAAAGCTAAGAAGGCAAGTGAATTTCTAGCTCTTGACCTGGTTTGTACTCCAGAATCTAGAGGAGTAATAATTTTGTCCATCGGATGAGAGCTTTGGTGTCTCTAGTTGGACGTCTAAGGTTCATTCTAAGAGGAAGAGGGTATAGATGGCTGGTTTTCCTCTGTTCTTCTCTCATGTGCTAGTGGAGTTCCCTGAACTGCATCAACCACTCTGTAAGGACTCAAAATCAGCAACATAGATGTTCTTGTATCTTTTGGCCACAAGTACTACTTCACTATTCACAAGATCAATAACTGTACATATTTTGGACAAGAATTTCACCTTGTTTCCTTTATCATAGATTTGAGAGACACTCAAGAGACTATACTTAAGGCCATTGACATAGTACATATTTTCAATAAAATGAGTGAGTGACCCCTTTTTCCATTGCCAAAGGATACACTCCCTCCTTGTAGGGCTTTTAGTAAAAGAAAGTCCATGGTGTTCCCAGTCATGTGCTTTGAACATCCACTATCCATGAACCATTGTTGAAAGTTTCCTTTATTTGTTCCCTACACAAGAGATTACGAGTTAGTTTTAGGAACCCAAGCAAGTTTGGGTCCCTTGTAGTAGGCAAAAGGATGAATAAGAGTTCTCTTAGTCCATGCAGTCAATGTGCGTTTTTTGTGAGTGGAACCTAGTTCCTCTTTTGTAGTCACCTTTTCCGCAAACAATTTGTTTTTCTGAACAGATTGATTCCTGACCTGGAGATCTTCTTTGAAGTGTCTAGTGTTCCCACATTGGGTACAAGACCAGTTATCAGAAACAGTGACGTACTTGCTGTGAGGGTTGTGAGGAGTTTTTTCCCTTTGGAACCCTATTCCCTGCCTGTTTTCACAATCATTAGTATGCATAGCAGTGGTAGCTTCTGAGGACCAAGTCCATTTTAGGGATTTTTCACGATCATTCTTTACTCTTTCTAGATTAGTGTAGAGTTGCTCGTTTTTCTCAATTTCAACACATATCCTAGTTCTCATAGCTTTCACCTCATTTTCAAGCCTAATGTGTTCCTCACTGGCTATCTCCTTTCCTTTTCCAGAATTTTCAGATTTTGACTTAGTCCATGGTTTCACTATTGTTTCCCTTAGGTCTGTAATTTTTGCCAGAAGATCATCCTTTTCTTTTCTAAAGATTTCAATGGTTCTCTTATGGTCAGTAACTACAACCACTAAGTCGTCTATAGTTTGTTCAAATTCTCCTAATTCTAAGGTCAAAGAATCCCTATCCTCCACAAGACTATGAAAAACATTAATTAATACATTAGCTAAAGACATGAGTTTTTTTGGAGAATAGGATTTCAACTTTCTCTAAACATCCCTGAAATTTACCTCTTTGTTGCCATCGTCTTCATCATCATCTGATTGAGCCGTCAAAGCAAAAGTTGAGTCATATTCAATCTCCTCCCCTTCAACTGCCATCATGGAACTATCACCAGTATCAGGTTCATCTCAGACTCATTAGAGGAATCCCTCTATGTTGCAAGAGTATGTCTCATCATATTGACATCGGATCTTTTTCTCTTGAAGTCCTTGAAAGGAACATGGTTTGTTGGCTATTTTCTCATGGTAATTCTTGGAGAATTCTTGCTTCAAGAGAGGACAGTCCTTCGTGAAGTGTCCAGGCTTTCCACACTTGTAACAAAGATCATAGTTCTTTGGTTTGTTAGAGCTGTCCCTTTTTAGCATTTTTCCATTTCTTCTGACCATCTTCTGAAACCTTTTGGTTAGGTAAGCCATGTCACTGTCTTCATCACTTGAATCATTGTTATCAACTTTAAGTTCCAGGTTCTTTTACTTCTTTGGTTCTCTTTTTTCACTATCTATCTTCCTCTTCAACTCGTTGGTCTTCAAGTTTTTGATCAGCTCTTCTATGGTCAGCTCTTGTAAGTCCTTTGATTTAGTAATAGCATTCACTTTGCTTTCCCAAGAGCTAGGAAGAATGTTGAGGATTTTCCTCACTAGCTTGTTTCTAGGAATAGTTTTACCAAGTGAGTGTAACTCATTTATGATGGAAGTGAATCTTGTGTGTACATCTTGAATGGATTCATTGTCCCTCATTTTGAAGAGTTCATACTCGGTAGTGATCATATCAATCTTAGAATATTTTACTTGTGTTGTTCCCTTATGAGCTTTTTGCAAAGTTTCCCATATCTCCTTGGCAGTGTCGCAGGTGGAGATTTTATTGTACTCTTCAGGTCCTATTCTACATACTAGAATTTTCTTGGCACGAAAATTCTTCTCTACAACTTTTTTGTCTGCTTCAGTGTACTCTTTACTAGTTTTTGCCATTGAAAATGGAAGTTCTTCCAGCACCTTGGTTGGAACATAAGGACCATCGCATATGATATCCCATAACTCGGAATCCTTAGCCATGATAAAATCATGCATTTTTGTTTTCCACCACCCATAGTATTGTCCATTGAACCTAGGTGGTCGGTATGTAGATTGACCTTATTCAAAATTTGGTGGAGCAACCATGAGGATCCTTCCTAGGTGTTAGCCTGATAGGAGGAACCCGCTCTGATACCAATTGTTAGTTTGTGTCAGTCCACCAAACAATAGAGTACCTGGTTCTCTACGAGATTCTGCTGAGAATGCTAATAAAACTATACGTAAATAAGGCAGAGGATTTTTACGTGGAAAAATCCCACACAAGGGGATCAAAAAACCACGACCTACACCTGTAGGCTTTCAACTTCACTAACTTATAAAAACCTATTACAAGCCACTTTATAATGACTCCATTATAAAGAATTTACTCAACTAACTTGTGGTACTCTTACCACAAGCCACTTTGTGACTTCCTAGTTACAAAGACTTTTACTAACTTGTGATGCTCTCACCATAAGCCACTTTGTCACTTTACAGTTACAAAGACTTTTTCTTATGACTAAACCTAGTCACAACAAAAACTCAAGGAGTTTACAGATTAACAAGAGGATTCCTAATCAATGCTTCTAGCTAAACAATTTAGGAGATACATTAAGTACAATTACAAAGTTACAACTCAACTAGGACAAAACAAGCTAACTTTAGGAATTGGTTCGTAGTTGCGTTCAACTTTGTTCTTCAAGCTCGCGAGGATTGATTTCTCTATTTTTGGCAAAATGCTTGAACGAGAAACTGAAACATTTAAGTGATGTTTTTGTATAAACTCATTATTGGTACACCTAGATCACATCATTTGAAATGATGTGAGCACTTTAGTTGGTCAGAGAATGAGTGGGAGCTGGAAACAGTGCAGTGCGGCAGAAACAGTGCAGGCAGTCACTTCGTTTCTAGCTGTGTCCAATTGACTTTGTAATGCTATGTAGAAACCACAAGGGTATCAGGTCCTTATTTGGGTTCCTAGCTCCTGAAGCTGTAGCAGTTCACCTTTAGCTGGAATCCATTAAGCTTGTAGTATAGTCCAAGTAAGTCAGGTTCCCTATCTGTTTCTTAACAGTAAGTTTGTTAGATCATAAAAACATAAGGCAAGAATATTTAAAACCTATCACAACATTTTCCTATCGAGACCCCGTTGTCATGAAGTAACTTCCTTGCAATAAAGCGAACATTCAAGGGTAATGCCTCCCAGATCTTGAGGCTTATTTTAGGGAACTCGGATACCGTTAAACTGCCCTAAGTCAGCACGAACAATGGTTGCCTCGTTAAAAACCATGTCAGAAAAACCCATTTGGGACAAAAACTGGTCTAAGGGAAACAAAGTGCAACGCGTGCTTTAAGATTCAAAGCTTCGTGTCGATCCTTGTTGATAGCCTGTAAGTTTTAGTCGAAAAAATAGAGAGAATCGGAATGGGGTCGTACCTTTATTCGGATTTTGGATATTTAATGTGATCTTCCTCGGCATCAGGCCCTCGTGAATTTTGACCTTGACCGTTTCTCCTCTCATTTTGGCGAAGCTTCGACCAGACCCGCTGCCTCTATGGTCTCCGTTGTACGGTTGATATCGATCTCTATTCGACCTTGGCTCTCGATCGACGTCCCCTTTGATCCTACCCATGGTCCTGCTAGGATAAACTAACACCCAATGAGTCCCTAGTTGATCATCTGCGACTCTAATCTTCTACTGATACCGATTATGCACGTTGGCCCAAGTGTCATCCGGGTACTCAAGCAAACTTTGCTTCAACTGATGAGAAGTTATAGAACTCCGAGTGTTGAGACCTTGAGTGAGCTTGAACGGCCCAATCATCGGTGACGTGAGGCAAATCCATTCTCTCCGCTTGGAAGCGATATACAAATTCCCTTGGAACCGAGATACAAATTCCCTAAGCATCTCGTTTTCTTTCTGCCTTACCTTGAAAAGGTCTGACTTCATCGTTGCAATTTTAATGGCTCCTGCGTGTGCTTATACAAAATAATTTGCAAGTATAGCAAACGAATCAATAGAATTAGGGGGTAATTTATGATACCATATCAAGGCACTCTTTGATAGAGTACGGATTAAATTTCGTCATCTTCCAAGTCGTTTCCTTTGATGGCATACATATACGAGGTGACGTGTTTATTCGGATTGGTTGTCCGTTATACTTGGGAATCTCGAGCATACATAATTTCTTGGGAATTGGCTTTGGATACGAACTAGGGGGAAGAGTCTTTGTATGAGCTTTTTAGAATCTAGTCCTTCTAAGATCGGGGGTTCCCCTGGTATTTGATCAACACGGGAGTTATAAGTCTCCATTTACTTGTTATTATCCTTGATCTTCTTCTCCCCAGACTCCATTCTCTTGGTGAGTTCCTCAAGCATCCTCATAACTGTGGGGTCAATCCCCGAGCCATCTCCGTTTGATCTCTCTGGTGCGGGTTCAGCACGTCGAGTGTTCCACGGTTCAGCTATACTCCGAGTTTTATTTTGACTCTAAAGTTGGGCGATGGCAATCTGTTGAGCTTGCAGTATCTCGAATATCACTTGGAGACTGACTCCCCCAACTCCTATTCCTTGTGTTGCTTGGCCATCATATTTGATCTCCCTGCGTACACTTCCTCCGGGGTTTATCGGTGCTGCACCGACTCCTACATTGTTGTTTTCCCCATGAAATCCAAGACCATCATCGTCGTGCACGTGAGTGTTTTTTGAGTCTGACATGTTTTAACCTGAAAACAAAGAATCTCCGACAAGAACAAGTGTAAAAATAACGTATGTTATCAGAATCAGTAGTGAAATAATCACTATTATCTTTAGCCCCACGGTGGGCGCCAAACTGTTTACCTCGAAAATACGAGTAACAATTAAATTTGATTAGTGGTTTTAAAGATATGTGATTTAGTTCAATACCAATTGATAGTCAAGAAATATAAAGTAGAAATGAAAGAAACAAGTGAATCGAACCAATGTTACTCAGCAGAAGTGACCTCGAGCTTAGTGACCTCGAGATGGATTAAGAGCAATAAAGTAGAACAATAGAAGTAAAGGACGGTTCTGATGAAGAGTAAGAGAAAAGTAGAATGGTGTATTCTTGCTAATGATGAGATGATGTTACAAAATGATTGGGGTCCCCTTTATATAATAGGAGAACCCTAAATAAGGTATCTTTTTATTTACAGCAAGGAATATCTTGATACAACTGTCTAATCGCCTAGTACGGAATCATACGATCCTATTTCGGGATTTACGCCATGATCTTGGGGACGTGGCAGGAATCTAGCTCATTCTATTACAAATTCATGACGGTACTATTTCGGGTTCGAGCATACTCGGCTTCGGTGTTCCTCGTACTCCTATCTCCAAGAATTGCATTCTGTCTTCGAACTCGGATCTGGTCCCTCGAGCTCGAACTCGACCTTACTTGGACTCGGGCTTTGGACGACCTCTCGAGCCTATAAATTGGGTAGCCCGATTTCTACCGTATACATTAATACAGAAAGGGATTTAGGCAAAAGAATGCAATAAAGAAAGGCAAAAATGACAAAATAATAATCTATATATATTAAAGCAAGAAAGTTACCATATATAATTGACATTATGGTTAAGCCAAGCGGCAAGCTAATAAATATCAATAGTATATGGTAACTTTATTCTATATTTGACTATTTTAGTTAACTACAAATATAATATATATATACACACACACGGAATTTGAATTAAAAGATATTTTTGAATTTATAGTTAAGGTTCTAAAATTCAAATTTAAATTAAAAATAAATTTTATCTTTTTTATCATGTTATCATACTTAATTCGGTTAATGATCATATGCAATCACATTAGGAACTTTTGTTATCTTTTCTAATTATTTAAAACTACTTCGCCTCTAGCAAAAAAAAACTACTCCATATAACTATAAAACAATTTCACATTTAAAATCCTATAATTATAGTTCTTTAAAACACTGTAGCTAGATTTGAATAAAACGAAATTCTTTTAAAATAATTGTAATATATAGACTACACGTCTATGTTTTCTAAATAACAAAAAAAAAAGTTTACAAAATCAAATAAAAGCTTACTTATATATATAATAAAGTAAACATACATGCCGAAGAAAGAAACATCACAAAATCAGTCAATATTAAAAAAAAGTTGTTTCTTTTTTCTTCTTGAAGAATTTGTTTGAAGAGTCAATTTGTATAAATGGACATCAAACAAATAACAAAACTTTGGCTATACAATTGCTATCATTAATTTCAATTTAGCACATTCAAGGAATTGAAGGGTAT
This sequence comes from Nicotiana tabacum, assembly GCF_000715075.1. Classification (NCBI taxonomy): domain Eukaryota; kingdom Viridiplantae; phylum Streptophyta; class Magnoliopsida; order Solanales; family Solanaceae; genus Nicotiana; species Nicotiana tabacum. The sequence goes on along the minus strand of NC_134089.1, from coordinate 134,690,111 downwards.
AAGCTGAAACCCCTTCATTTAGCTGTAGTCAAGCCAATATTGCAAGGGTATAATATTTTTTTCGTTGAATAATATTAGTTTTGAATCATTAGATTATGCAAAAGATTTTTTTTAAAGTCAACAAGAGATAAATTGGTTTCTAATTGATAGTTTCTATAGCGACTTTTAAGTGTAACAAATAGTATATATAAAGAAAAAATTGGTATGACGTGAAATATGTTTTTTAAAATGTAAACAAATCATTTCGAAAAAACTCTTTACTTTTTTTTTTAATTCAAAGATAATAAAAATATAAGATATAGTTTTAAAATTATTATAATAGAAGTTATATAATGGATAAACTCAAAAAACTGAAATCTTATAGAATATTTACATAATATCCGGTCATATTTATTGTTTACTTTTTATAGCTAATATAAATAGATGATAAACCGACAACACACGATTATACACATATTATATATGGATTATATATAAATTACACATCATTCAATTTTTTAATTTAAGTGGTCGGGTGAGCACCTATTTAGGCTGATTAGATAAAGCAAAAGAAAAATATGAAATAATTTCAACTAAAGACTAAAAATATAATTAAAGTTCATATGAAGACAATTTTTATTAAAACTCATCCTTTTATAGTGAAATAAATTAATTAATAATGACATAAAAAATAAGATAAAAGAAAATATATATTGAAAAAATGTTACAAAAATCTAAAAGCGAGAAATAAAATGTGAGGCCCCGTGAAAATTTTCACTCTAAGCCCGAAAGCTTGTAGTGGCAATTAGGATCATGTGTTAGAGATGCGTAGTTCGGACCTTTTTGGACTGATCTATGCACAAAAAAGTCAAGAAATAATGTTTTCCAGAAAAGTGTGATTATGCGGTCACATAACAGGTATGCGGGCCGCATAGTCGCCGCAAAATGAGTCAGTGTGTTGGTCAAATTTGAGGTCGACTATGTGGTCGAGTATGCGATTGCATAACCAATATGCGGACCGCATAGTCGTCGCATATTTTCCCTTGGGATTTTGTAAGGGGCAGTTCTGCTGTGCATTATGCGACCGTAGAACGGGTATGCAGACCGCATTTCTGCCGCATACCCAGACAGTGTGTTCAGGTTTTGGGGAGCATTTTTGCAGTCCATTATGCCGGCGGCATGTCAGCTTTGCGATCGCATAGATCCGAGTCGGAGCTCCAGTTTTCTAAATTTTAAACCCGACTCCCTGTCGTTATATCCTATGCAATAGCTCATTTTGAGCCCATTTCCTGACATTTTTAGAGATAGAGAGGAGGGTCTAAGAGAGGGGAAGTGCTTCCCATCAAATTACTCCATGAATCCTTGGTAAATCATTGAGGATAATCAAGTGAGGGACCTAAACCCTCATCCCAAGAGGTAAGGCTTCATCACCTCAGCTCTCATTTTTACACATAGCTACAAAGGGTCATTAATGAGGTAATTCATGGGGGTAAGGGGGTTTACATTGCATTCATGTGTTCTTGAAGAGTATGAGGAATTATAAAAGAAGAGGCATGGGTAATGGGCTAGTGTAATCTTTCATAAAAGAACCATAAGGCCTTAATGAACACTAACTGCTCGGTAAAATGCTCAAGAGAGCTTAGATTATGATCTTTTCTTGATTATAAGTTAAATTGTGCTATGTTGCTTAAATAGATTGAAGTGCGAACATTCCGGAATGTTATAGGATTAAGGAAAGCTCGGTTGAGGCATGTATGGCTAAAACCCGATCTTTTAGAAATTGAGATTCATCGGTGATTATATGAACATGGTAAGATTAAAGTTGAATTGTTGCATTGCTTGTTATTTTACATGAATTAGTGTTGTAACCTTATGTGTGAAAAATGTGTCTCAACATGATCAATGTGCTATCTTGACAACTTGAAAAGGGCAAAGGTATGAATTATGTATTGAAATGTTTAGACCCTAAATCGAGATTGCGGTTGAATATGTTGTGCTATCTATGTGAAGTCATATCCATGCTTACAATTTAAAGTTGCTCTTGTGTGCACCTTTTGTCCTAAATGGCAAAGCTAATATTGGAATTGGGAATAATGTAAAATGCGGCCTAGTGCCATGAATGATGTGATAAGTGGTGGGCCCAAGTGCCTATGAAATGATATATGTGAAATGAAATGATTACTGAGAAGGGAACAACGCCTTGGCAAGGCGGCCTAGCCGATCGTGCCGAGATCGGACTCCGTTCAAGATAGCGGTGGTATTGTGAATAAATTTCGGAAAAAAGGAAAACGAGATTGTGATTGGAGTGTATGTCTCGAATGAGGCAACCTAGCCGATCGGATCGAGATCGGACTCCGCTCAATATAGCGGTGGTATTGGAAATAAATGCGAATAGTATGGAATGCCCCAAACTAAAAGCTATGGAAAAACGATGTGAAAGTTGTACAATTCTTTTGACTGATAATGCGGTAATCGTTCGAAGTTTGAGTTATATTTGTGTACTTGTGAATTCCTATTCTTGTATAGTTCTTTCTAACTAGATGGAGTTTAGTTATACATACTAGTACTATTCTATGGTACTAACATCCCTTTTGCTGGGGGTGCTACATTTTTAAATGAGTGTAGGTGGCTCCATTGCGGATAGTGCCGATCGTGTGTAGTGGAGCATCCTTCTTCTCAAGAACTTGGTGAGCCCTTTCCTCCTTCAAGGGGCCATATTGCACCTCTTTTTATTGTAGACCTTCACTTTTGAGGTATAACCGGGGCCTTGTTGCCGGCGTTGTCACATTTATCTTTTGTATTCTTAGAGGCTCCGTAGACATATGTGTGGGTCATGTGCGGGTGTTGGATGGGTGTACTAACTATGTTGTAATTCTAACTCCTGTTTCTCTAAAGTATAAATATATGGAATCTCGGAACTCATTTACGGTTTAATGTGGTGATTAAAATGAACTAGTAATGTGGGATGTACTATCTTCCCTTGTTTAAATAAACGGAAGCATGGTTTTATTATTCATATTGAGTTGGGCAGGTAGTGTTTGATAAGGCTTGCTCAGTTGGGATCACTCGACTGAGCCGGTCGCGCCTCCCGAAGTTGGGGCGTGACATAAAAGATGACAATAAATTTCTTCTTATGTTTCATCTTTGTTGAGTATAAAAATTTTGAAAGTTAATCTCATCAATTTCAAATATTTTTTTTTCAACTCAAATACATAGATTATAAGATAAGGATATCTTAGAATATTTTTTTTAATTTATATTATGTGTCATTTTTAAAAATTCACTATTACTAACAAACTGATATGATATTCGAATTTGAATTGGAATGTAATTTGAGTAGTTTGCATTGAGGTTAAGCTAAGTATGATGTCGAAAAATTAAACTATTTGACAATTTAAGACAAGATATGCAATATTTTATAATAATAATTAACTAATTTAACATTTAATGATTCAAAGAACAAATTTTTTGTATATAGGGTATTAAAAATTCAAATTCCGTGGCTAGAGATATCGATAAACTTAAGATGGAGTCATACTGAAATAAATCCGGTCAAAGAATCATTTAAAATTTTAGATAGACAATTAAAGTGGATTTTAAATTAAGGATAATATTTTCACTTGCATCATTATAAAGATACTCATTATTATAATATATATAAAGTTTTAGAAATTGAAATTTCAAAATAGAAATATTTTTGAAAGATAAAATCATACCAAATAAGAATTCAAGTCTTAATGTAAGAGTCACGTCGTAATCAAAGAATCGTTTATATCGTGTCAACCTTTGTGCTTTTCCATAAATATGAGTTATTATTTCACTTTGTGGCTATTTTTAGGTTCCAATGACACCTATGAGAATAGTGCAAAAATAAAATTATCACTACGAGAATTGAGAAAATGTTAGTCTTTTTTCATGTAGTGTTTCTTAATTAATATATGACGATTATCTATAATTAGTTAGAAGGTTTAAATGTTAAGGTTATTTACATATTCAAATAACTCAGATATTTAACATGGTTAATATCAAATATCAAAATGGAGTAAAAAAAATCACTAGCTAAAGAATTTTTTATATTTTTAGATAGCTAACTAAAATGAGTTTTGAATTAAGAATAATATTTTCAATTACATTATTATAAAAATAATTATTATTGAAAAATAATGCTTTAAAAATTGAAATTTTAAGAAAGAAATAATTTTTAAGAGATATCAACACACCAAATAAGAGTTCAAGTAGTAGTAAAAGAGTTAAGTCTTATCCAAAAGTCATTCATTGTCTCAACATTTAATTGTTTTGCCATAAGTATGAGTTATTATTTTGCTTCCCGACTATTTTTAGGATCCAATGACACCGGCAAGAATGATATCAAAAAAGAAAAATAGAAGAAATGGTTGATTTTTTTCATGTCGTTAATATCCAATGATTATCTATATTTCTCGAGAAAGTGTAAATTTTAAGATTATTTAAATAAAATCCAAATAACTTAAATATTTAACATGATTAGTGTCCGCGCATCCGCGCGGGTACTAATAGTAGTAATAATAATATAGAAAACATATAACCTACCACATAATCGTCGTGGTCGGTCATTTTTATTTTCCGAGGTCGGTCATTAGGCTTATCCTAATATTTAACCTATTTCTTTCTTTGTTTTCTTAATTTCAGCAAACCATAGTTTTCACGGTAAGAAAAAAATAAAAAAAGTCAAAACATATATGAAAAGAATGTGAACAGAAAAATAAATATAAGTACAAGTATGAATAAATACGAAGTGCAGTAGTAGTTGTACGAATCTACAAATTACAGTACGACGGACCTTCCTGTTTAGCAGTGAAGCTAAAGCAACTATACTATTCCCAAAATATACCTCTATCTCTCTACCCAGAAACAAACTTTATCCCTTTTTCTAGGTTATTTTTTTGGGTTAATTTGATAATAGAAGCGAAACCCTAGGTTTTGGATCGTTGAAAAATGGCATCTGGCTCATCGGGGAGACCAAACAATGCGGGTTTTAATTTCGGGTCGGATGGTATTTTGTGTTCTTATGAAGACTATGCTGCTAATCAAGACCCATCTAATGGAACCCATTCTGATCCTGTGATCGCTCCCAATTCTGCTAAGGTGCTGTTTATTTTTTCCCCCTAGTTATGTAATATAAGGTGAAAGTTTTTGGTTAGTTATGCTAGTTGATCTTTAGGGTTTTGAGATATACGGGGAAATTTAGTGAATTTGCTGTTGGATTATGCTAATAGTTGCTTAATTAGGAATTTGGTACGGATTTTGTGCCTCAAGTGAATGCCCTTGATCAAAGCTAGTTTTATGTTCTTTTTGTGTCTCTGTTGCATTTAGCTATGGAAATGAAATCTTTTGCTGGTAAGGAATAGCTGTAGCTCGTGCTTCGGTTTCTAGGATTGGCTGAGAAAATGAGATACTATATTTTGGAAATAGGAAGAACATTGAAACATATGCTACTTTAAAGCAAAGGGACTAAAAGAGCGTTCATTTTTTATATGGTTATTGCTGTGATACCTGACCCTGTCAGCTCGACATTTTTGTGTCTGATTGGTTGCTAATTGGGTTCTTCCCCCAACTTGACCGGTCTGTGGAAAGATGCTTTTGGTTAAACTAAATGTTGTTTGCATCATTGTTGGTGGTGCTTGCCATTCTCTGGCTTATGTGCATTTGTTGAAGAAAGAGTTTGATTTCCATTTTTGATACAACCTCACCTTCATTTCCGTGCTTTCATTTTTTGGTATTATTATCTTGTTCTTCTCTTGCTCCATGTTAAACTTTTCATTGATATCTTTCTTTGCTTCAAAAATTCTAGGAACTGAGATTATAGAAGAGAAATTATAAAGACTGTGTTGAGAATGTTTTGTGATTTTCAAGAGCCAAAGGTTTACTGACTCAACACTTGGTTCGCAGTTGGTTCAGCTAGTAATAGTCCATTCTTGAGATATTGTCGTGTAAGCTGGGAGCTAAAAGCATTGATGCCTCTCCATTACCTTCCCTTTTCCCAAATGATGATCTAGCCTCTTCTTCCCTATGGATTCTTCTCCTCTCTCTATGGATTCTTCTCCTCTCTTTTTTGAATAAACAAATAATGAAACTGCAAAAACAGGTGACTAAAGTTTGACCAGGATGAGAAGCCGATACTGTCTCATGCCAATCTATGTATGGTATAAGAAGTTGTATTTCATTGAAATCATTTAGCACAGTATTGATTAAATCATTTCGCGCAGTATTGATGGAAAAAAATCATTGGTGCACATATCCTTGGGTTGAACTGGTTTTAAGGTCTGATGGTGAAACTTGCGCCTGGGTTTTATCTAGCACTTTGAAAGTGACCATCAAATAGTTGCATTAATGGGCCTTATTTGGACCAATTTCGCGTTACCATAAGGATTAAGTTCTACTCCACAATAATGCTTATGTAATCTTTGCGAGTATTGATACAAAGATCCATGCTACTATATTCATCTAATCTAACCTTTTTAATTCAGTATAACTCAATTAGGGTATAAATTTGTAGAAGCATTGCTTTTTAAGAATTTTAACTTAATTTTGCTCTTGTATTGAGTAGGAGTTCCACAAAAGCAGAATGACAAGGTCATCAATGTTTCCTGCTCCAGCATATAGTCCACCAGAAGAATCTTCCTTCAATCAAGACATGATATCTACTGTTGAGAAGACCATGAAGAAATATGCTGACAATCTCATGCGTTTCCTAGAGGGAATAAGCTCACGCTTGTCGCAGTTGGAATTATACTGTTACAATCTTGATAAGTCTATTGGAGAAATGCGCTCTGATTTAGTTCGGGATCATGGTGAGGCAGATTCAAAACTGAAGGCTCTTGAGAAGCATGTGCAAGAGGTTAGTTCACGGCTTTGGGGGGGGGGGGGATTACATAAAGTTAGACTCTTAAAAGCTTACCACTCCCTTATGTCTTAAATTAGTTTAAAAATTGACCTGTTACTTATATAAGGCAGCACACATTTCGGTATAGTGTAACTGAGATACATATAGGGGAATGTGTTTCTTGATTTTTACTTGAAATTAGCAGCTTTATGTCTGCTGAATTTTCTTGGACCTGCAGTTTCTGGATAAGTTTGTGTGGTGCAGATCTGTTTTTAGCTTTTAAATGTGACTGCACGTAGAGAATTTTTTTAAACTAGACATCTTCTCCATTAGTTAACGTGGCCAGTTGACAAAATTCACTATTTATCTGATTTGGGTTGGTCTAGTTTGGAGGAAATCTGTTGTGAGTAGAATAACTCCCCATTATAACAGAGACACCAATAATGCCGATTGACTTGGAATATTTTTCTTTCCTATTTCTCTGCAGAGACGTGCTTTTTTGTTGGTCTTTTTTGTTGATTTTGTGCTTGAAGCTCTAGATGCACTTTCTGATATTCTTATGCCTCTAAACTTGTGCTTTTGTTGGTTCTAAGGCATATGGATGATTTCGTTCTTGCCCACTGGCAATTTTCAAGTTGCTCTTTGGTGTTCAATGGTTTTTCCATCACATTGTGTCTATAACTTAAATAGCTGTTGATTCCATTCAAAAACTTAAATAACTATTGATTTACTAAACTGTTCATCCTGCAGGTCCACCGATCTGTGCAGATTCTAAGAGATAAACAAGAACTTGCTGAAACTCAAAAGGAGCTGGCCAAGCTTCAGCTCGCACAGAAAGACTCAACTTCATCCAGCATTTCTCAGCAGAATGACGAGAAGAATGCTCAACACCTGTCTGATGCTAAAAAAAGTGATAACTCACCTGAAGGGCATGGACAGCAACTGGCTCTTGCACTACCTCATCAAGTGGCACCCCAGGCTTCTCTTACTAACCGACCTGTGGAGCAGCCACAACAGCTACCAGTGCAGCCTCCGCAACCAATTCCATCCCAAAGTATGCCCCAGTCACAAGGATATTATTTACCCTCTCCTCAGATGGTAAATCAACAAGCTCCAACTCAGTTTCCTCAAGGCCAGTATTTGTCATCTGACTCCCAGTATCGAAATCCTCAAATGCAAGTACCACCACAGCCAGCGCCACCTCAGGTGAATCAGACACCACAAGTCCAGTCAGTGCCCCAATATCAGCAGCAGTGGGCCCAACAGGTGCCTCAACAGGTTCAACATTCACAAATACCAAGTATGCAACAGCAAGCTAGACCTACATCACCTGCTGTTTATCCCTCTTATCCGCCCAGTCAGCCTAATCCTCCTCCTGAGACGGCACCCAATAGTATGCCAATGCAAGTGCCATTTTCTGGAATATCTCAACCAGTTGCTAGCCGTCCCGAAGCAATGTCTTATGGGTATGATAGGTCTGGCAGGCCCCTTCAGCAACAGCCTGTGGCGCCGCATCTTAAGCCTTCATTTGGTGCAGTGGGCGATGGGTATGCAGCTAATGGAGCTCATCCAACACTTTCTCCAGGAAATGCATATGTGATGTATGATGGTGAAGGCACAAGGGGCCATCCACCACCACAACCAAATTTCTCACAAAGTGGTTATCCTCCCTCCAGCTTCCCTCCCCAAAATCCGCAGCCTACCCCCAGTGCAAATCTGATGGTTCGTCCACCTCAGTTGGTGCGGAACCATCCATTCAAAGAGCTGATTGAAAAGATGGTGAGTATGGGCTACCGCGCTGATCATGTTATTAATGTGATCCAAAGGCTTGAGGAAAGTGGTCAGCCTGTCGATTTTAATGCTGTCTTAGACAGGTTGAATGGACATTCATCTGGTGGTTCTCAGAGAGGATGGTGAGGTTAAGTGATCAGGCCCAGCTTTTCTATCTGTGTTTCGTGAATGGTCTGAAAAACTAAAGAGTTAAAGTGCATTGTGACTCGAATACCATCTATTGCTGAATAAGGAGTCATGTTAGTAGTCTGAATCTGGTATATATGAGATCTTTAGATGCATTGTATATTTGTCATGTCTTCCGAAGCTTTGTTATTTTAACATGCAAACTTCTGAAGCTTTGTTATGTTTCCTGCAAACTTCTGAAGCTCTGCTATTAGTTGTAAGGGAACTGGTCTACACTTCTGCTTGAAATTGAAAATGCTCTCTTTTTCTTCTCCTTTTATCGATCTATGCCTAGCCGACACTAGGTTTACATTCTAGATAATCTGTTAGAAATGGTCTACTCTACTATCTAAATAATCAACCGCGATGAGTTAGGATGGGAAAATGGAGATGAGAAATATGTATCCGCAAAATCTCTTTCAGAATTCACTTCAAGTTTTGAGATTTGATGCTTGGGAACAACTTAAACATAATGTATCAAGATTTCTTTCTAATCGAATCAGCTTCTACTAAGTATTAGATCTTACTTTTGCAATTATTGTCTTTTCTATAAGTCATTAGATTTATATATGCATTGATAAGTAAACTCCAAGCGTATGAAAGATGTCACATAAAAGTTGCATGTGTTTGCTATATTAATTACTCTTCAATGAGAAGGGAGCATTAGACCACACTGTTGCCATGCCACTTTGTGTTCAAATTAGATAATTAAAGCATATGGCCTAGAAACAATTTAAGATGAATTCATGGTCCTGACTTTAAGAACTTCTTCAATGGTCAAATGTCTATATATGTTGTAAATGATTTGATTGTTAAGGAGATCGTCATAGGGTGTGTAGTTATGTATCATGGTGTGTATATTATGTTTTCAATAAATACTAGTAGTAAGTTTTTATTAAGGCTTAAATACTAACTTAGTGAGCCTTGTTATCCCCATGTCATCAAAAAGTCCATACATTAATGTTGAATTTGGGACTTGCCTTATATTAGTAAATATCATAAATAATAGTCGCATAACCCAATAAGTAAATGAATATAAGACTTAACTCTGTAATGACAGTCTCTGTTCATTGTATCATGAAGTATGTGATTTTAGAAGTTAATTACAAGCTTTCCGTCTAATTTAAGTTATCTGGTTATTGGAAGAGTAGAATAATTGGTGGGAGTGAAACGCTGGAACATGAAATTAGTGCGTGAAAGTTTGTTTTAGACTTTAATTCCAGATAGCAATGACTACTGCCACTTTCAAATATTCCCTATACATGTTTGTCTATGAAAGCCTGCAATTTACATTACTTTTGCCCAAAATTTTAAATTTGCATAATATTAAAAAACAATAAATTAATATTCTAATTGAAACCAAAATATCATACGCGTTACCTTGAATCTCTATCGTGTTTTTGTTCCTCTTACATATAATTTTGTCAAATATCTCTTAGTAAGTCTATTGTTGGCATATTATGTGCCGATGAACACAAATAACATATCCGGTGTGATCTTAAAAATTGGGTTTGGGAAGGTTGAGGTGTACGAAAACCTTATCTCTACCTTTTTTTAGATAGAAAAGCTATTTCGAATAGACTCCCAGTTCAAGAAAAATATTTTTTAAGTCGATGAACATAGTTGATTAGATAAAACATTTATCTAAAATTATAGATTTATAGTGAATCATTCTATTCCATGTATTTTGAATCTCTATTTTGTTTTTGTTGGGACGAGAAATATTATGATTTATGTGTATTGGTCTCATGTATAGTCCTGTATCTTTAATAAAACTGATGGATGAAATAGATTAGATGAAAAATAAACAAAAAGAAATTTCGAATTCCTTGAAATTGTCAATAGCATAAGACGTACCTATCATGTGTTGGTTTTTCTTGAAAATTTCCATATAATTTCGTAGCTGTAGCTGCAACAATTCCAACCCCCTTGGCCCCTTCCACTTGAACTTGTTACAAAGACCATTAGTGATAAGATTTTACGCGGCGTTTGACTTTTGTCATCTAATTTCTGACGTAAGATGTTTCATACCAATAATAATTCACCTCATTGCAATTACAGAGAAATAATTATGTTTAAATTTCAGACAACAACTTTAATTATGACTTCATTGATTAAGGCATTTGGAAATTGTTTTTGAAGTGACATGTATCTAATGGACAAGACTTACGCCCCTTTTTATTTTGTTCATCTTTTCATATTAAAACTAGTCAATTCGCGCGGTTTTAAAAATATACATAATTTATCAAAAGACCATTATGCTAATGACTAATTTAGATATTATTCCCTTTTTATGAGAGCAAAAACACTTATATAGTATATTACTATTGGGTTAATTTTATAATTTTGGTTTATTTTGAGCAGATACTTCTATATATTATATGAAGTTTATTTAAGTGTCATCTAATTGATAAAGATCTAAATAGTACTAAACTATATAATACTCTAATTATGAAAAACTAAATAAATTTCATCTTAAAGCTACCAATTATATGAAGAAAAAGATATAAACTAAAGTTAGTTGTGCATGTTGAGAGATAATATTGTACATAATTGAAGTAAAGATATCTTTTGATAAGCAACAAATAAATCATTATGACGACAACCTTCTTTTGACCTTGCAGCATAAAACTGGAACTTTTCTGCTGTACTCTTGTTCTTGTACTATGATTTTGAAATAAATAAAATCAAAATAGTCACAAATGTTTTTGGTAAAGAAAAAAAGGAAGACCCAAAATATTTGTAAAGAGGAAGAAAAAGAAAAAAGATAGATGTCACGACCCCGGTTCGCCCTCTGTGAACCATCGTGACGGCACCTAGTCTCTATGACTAGGTAAACCTAAATTTGCGGAAGAAAAACCAAAATTTGCGGAAGTAAAACTATTTAAAACAGAAATAAAGTAATAACAATGTTTAAATGTGCCGCTCGGCATACACTATGTTTAACTCTCAATACCAATACATAAATCCAAGACCCGAAAACCCACGAATCACAAGCTAATAAAAATACTACATAACTCTAACTCCAGAATGTCTAATAAGAACAGAAAGTACAGAAGGGCTAAATACTAAAAAGCAGGAATAGAAAGGGACTCATCGGTCTGCGGACGCAGCAGATGTACCTCGAAGTCTCTAAATCAGTCGCTTCCCTCAAGGATGGTAGGCTTGAGTAGCGGTACCTGGATCTGCACATGAAAAACATGCGCAGAAGGGGCATGAGTACACCACAACAGTACTCAGTAAGTGCCAAGCCTAACCTCGGTTGGGTAGTGACGAGGAAGGTCAGGGCCCTACTGAAATTAAATAAATATAAAGATGAGAGGATAAGATAAGCAGTACAATTGAGAATCTACAGTAAGAATCTATACATGATAATAAGAGTACCTTAACGGAAATAGAGAATGAAGGCAAACCACAAGGAAGTACCACTCATAACAAGGATGATAACCGGGGATCTCTTGGTATCCTCAATATATGTTGGGGATCTCTTGGTATCCCGGGGATCTCTTGGTACCTTCAATATATGTTGGGGATCTGTTGGTATCCCGATGATCTCTTGGTATCCTCAATATACGTGTCAGGGATCTCTTGGTATCCCGCACCTCAGTCCAGATCATAAATACGTACAGGGGATCTCCCGGGATGCCGTCCCGTAGTCCCAAATTAAAAACACACAGAAGCAACACAAAAATACTCCATTTAATGCTAATTTTGTAACAAGTAAACAGTTAATTCTAGCCTGACATGCTTCACGTAATGCAATTAAGGTATTTTAAGCAAATATGCAGTTAAGTAAACTAAACATGCTTTTCTAAACTACAACAGGCTAAATTCGCAAGTAGAATAAAACAGGAAAAAGAAACTCAATTGAAATACTTAAAGTAAAACCGAATTTTTCAACAATTAGCTCAAGTACGCACTCGTCACCTCACGTACAAGGCATTTCAATTATCAAATATATCATATCCTAAGGGGAAGGTGGACACAAGGTTAGACAAGTCACTTACCTCGAACCGACTCAAAAATTAACCCGAGACCACATTCTTGCCACGTGTACTCGACTTCAAATGACCCAAATCTATTCAATTCAATTGCATAATGTAAATAACACTTCAAGTAACTGATTCTACAATTAAATTCTAAGCTAATGCACGAAATTATGTAAAATGACCAAAATGCCCCTCATCCCCACATATCGGAATCGGGTAAAATTTATGTTTTCAGAATCCTCACACTCTCACGAGTCTACCCGTATCAAAATTATCCCAATCTGATGTCAAAGTCCCAATCAAAACTCAATTTCTTGGTCTAAGAACTTTTCCCCCAATTTCCATCAAAATTTCGAAATTAAAGAATGGATTCAAGTGTAGATTTATGAAAATTAATCTAAACCGAGTAGGAATCACTTACACAATCCCCCAGGTGAAAATCTCTTCAAAAATCACAATCTCCCAAGCTCTCAAGTCCAAAATATGAATTATAGTTCAAACACTCTATTTTGGGTTTTAAAAGTCTGCCCATGTATTCCTTCTTCGCGAATGCGGTCAACGCCTCGCGAAGCACAAAAATGACTTTGACCAAAATCCTCTTATGCGAACTCGACAAAAATACTCGCGAACATGATGATTCCTCAGACTTACCCTTCGCGAACGCACTCCCTCTCTCGCGAACGCGATGAACAAACTCGACCTCAGACCCCGCTGACCAATTACTCTATGCGAACGTGCTGCCATTCTCGCGAACGCAAAGCACGAACATCCATCCCTTCGCGAATGCGGAGCCTTCCTCGCGAACGCGAAGGCTAAAATTCCACTATCTTCCCCTGACTCTTCGCGAACGCGAGGGTCCACTCACGAACGTAAAGAGTAAATATCTGCAACAGCTGAACCTGTAATTTTGCAACTCCAAACATCATCAAATGGTCCGATTGACCACTCGAAACTCACCCGAGGCCCCCGGGACATCAACCAAACATACCAATACATCCTAAAACCTCATTCGAATTTGTTCCAACATTCAGAACACACAAAACAACATTAAAACACCTATTTCTCATCGGATTCAAACCTAAGAATTCCAAAAACTCTAAATACACTCTTTCGATCAAAAAGTCTATCCAACCTCGTCTGAATGACCTGAAATTTTGCACACACGTCACATTCAACACTGCGGAGCTACTCCAACTTCTGGAATTCCATTCTGACCCTTGGATCAAAATCTCGCTATCGAACCAGAAACTTTAAAAATTCAAATTTCGGCATTTCAAGACTAAATTAGCTACGGAGCTCCAAAACACAATCCGAACACGTCCCTAAGCCCGAAATCACCCAACGGAGCTAACAGAACCATCAGATTTCCATTCCGAGGTTGTCTTCATACTGTTCTGACTACGATCAACTTTCCAACACTTAAGCTCTCATTTAGGGACTAAGTGTCCCAAAACTTTCCGAAACTCAAAACCGAACATCCCGGCAAATCAAAATAACAAACATAAACTCGGGGAAAGCAGTTAATCAGGGATGACCAGTTCGTCACATCCTCCTACACTTAAACATTCGTTCGTGCTCGAACGAGCATAGAGACATACCTGAAGTAGTGAAAAGATGAGGGTAACTGTTGTGCATATCCTGCTTGGTCTCCCACGTCGCCTCCTCGACCGCCTGACCCCGCCACTAAACCTTTACTGATGGAATGTTCTTTGACCTCAGCTTTCTAATATGCCTATCTAATATCGCCACTGGGTCCTCAACATAGGATAGATCCTTGTCTAAATGGACTGAACTAATATCTAGCACGTGCGACGGATCACCGTGATACCTCTAGAGCATCAAAACATGAAATACCGGATGAACTCCGGCCAAGCTGGGAGGTAAGGAAAGCTCATAAGCAACCTCCCCAACATGCCTCAATATCTCAAAATGGCCAACAAACCTCGGACTCAACTTCCCTTTCTTCCCAAATATCATAACGCCCTTCATAGGTGAAACCCGAAGAAGAACCCGCTTTCCAACCATAGAGGAAACATCACGAACCTTCCGATCCACGTAGCTCTTCTGTCTGGACTGGGCTGTATGGAGTCTATCCTAAATCACCTTAACTTTATCCAAAGCATCCTGAACCAAATCTGTGCCCAATAGTCTAGCCTCACCCGGCTCAAACCAACCCACCGGAGATCTACACCACCTACCATATAAAGCTTCATACAGTGCCATCTGAATGCTGGACTGATAGCTATTGTTGTAAGTAAACTCCGCTAATGGTAAGAACTTCTCCCAAGACCCTCCAAACTCAATCACACATACACGGAGCATATCCTCAAGAATCTGAATAGTGTCCTCGGACTGCCCATCCGTCTGAGGGTGAAATGCTATACTCAACTCTACCCGAGTACCCAAATCATGCTAAACGGCCCTCCAGAACCGTGATATGAACTGAGTACCTCTATCTGAAATAATGGAAACTGGGATACCATGTAGATGAAAAATCTCCTGGATATAAATAAGTAGTACACACATGAATGAAATGAGCGGAATTGGTCAGCCGATCCACAATCACCCAAATAGCATCAAACTTCCTTAAAGTCCGTGGGAGCCTAACTACAAAGTTCATGGTGATCCGCTCCCACTTCCACTCCGGAATCTCTATCTATTGAAGTAACCCACCCGGTCTCTAGTGCTCATACTTCACCTACTGACAGTTGAGGCACCGAGCTATAAATCCAACTATAGCCTTCTTCATCTGCCTCCACCAGTAGTGCTGCCTCAAATCCTGATACATCTTCGCGACACCCAGATGAAAGGAATACCGCGAGCTATGGGCCTCCTCTGGAATCAACTCTCGAAGCCCATTGATAACTAGGGATTTTGACGCATTTCATGATCCTTCTTGCTTACGATTTGAATATAAATTCATACAAAATAGTCCCAAAAGGCTCATAAGTTGTGCTTGATTGCAGGTTTGATCAACAAAGTGACGAGATGTCAAAAATCGGCTCAAAAAGGAGTGAAACCGGCACAAGTACCAAAAACAAGACAAAACTCAAGAGAAACAGGCCTAGTGCGGTCGCACTACACTTTGTGCGGTCCGCACTAAGGAGATTCAGAGAGTTGGATTTTCAAGCATTAAAGCAATGCGGCTATAGTAAATAGTGTGCGGCCTGCACTGAAGGTACCACAGCCGCACGACTAGTCTATGCGGTCCGCAGAACCAAAGTTCAGAGCGATGCCAAGTTTTGAAGATCAAGCCTGTGCGGTCATGTTTATGCGGACCGCACTAGATGCCTCCGCGGCCGCAGTCCATTCTGTGCGGTCCGCGTAGCTTGGGTTAAGAGAGTTGAATTTGCAGAGTCAAGATCCTAGTGCGGTCGCACACCATTTTATGCGGTCCGCACTGACCCCGCAGGGGCATTTTTGTCCAATTTTTCCAGCTTAGTATAAATAGAACCTTTTTCGATTTTTAGGGTATCAGATACTATCAGACATTAGCTGCGCTTGTGAGAAGACTTTTCTTAGCCATTTTGGGCATTTTTACTTAGTTTTTATCATTGAATCTTTGTATTTACCTTAGCAATTAATTAATATATCTTTATCTTCATCTATTTCTCTATTTTTCTCTTCAAGCATGAGTAGCTAGACCCATTAGTTAGGGTTGTGGCTCAACCTTAGTGTGGGCAAATGATGGGTGTTGTTATTTAAGGTTAGATTGACTATGGGTATTTGTTATTTGGGTCAATTTCATGGTTTAATCTATGAATTAGTAGTTGTAAACACTGGTTTATGCCAAATTGACTTGGGTTCTTCTTGAGAAAGAAAGCCTAAGTCTCTGAAATTGACCCAACAAGGAATTGGGATGGACTCAAGAGAATTGATAGTCCCAATTAAAGAGTTAAACCTCGAGAGAGTAATACCCGACTTGAACCCCAGTTGCTTGAGCAAATTTGCCTATCCTATTAGTCTTGAGAAAGTCAATAGGGCAAAATCACTCTCTCTACCGAGAGGTGTAAGAGTAGGTAAAATTGTGCAATGGTTATAGCATATTCCCCAATCATGTCAATCGTGCCTTAGGTTTAATTACCCGTCAATTGGCCACCTAGGAGGATGTCATTACCCTAGTGCCTTTTAAACTATTAGATACAACTTGTAGCAATTTACTCGTAGTTAATCTAGTAGCAATTGTAATTTGTAGTTTAATAATAGTAGAAAATAAAGAAAACCCAAAAATGATTAGAAGTGATATTTGGAACAAATACACAATTCCAACATAAATAGATACTCGACTCCATTTCTAGATCTCTGTGGAAATCGATCCTGACCCACAAATTGGGTAAAAGCTATTGCGACCCTCTCTTCCTACTTTTTAGTAGTATGGAGTAGGTTGCGATCAACTTTTTGGCGCCGTTGCCGGGGAGCTAACGGTTTTGTCTATCTATTTAGTTAGTTTTGTGTATTGTTCTTCTTTCCTTCTTTGTTACTTACTTGTTTGTGTCACTACTCAAGTACCAACATGGCTTTAAACAACACTAATGACCCTCTTGGAAACGTGATAGCGGGGGAGGAGGTAGATGATCTTGAGCAAAATGAGGTGCCTCTTGCACCTCAAGGACAACGTAGAGGCCACAATGCCAATGCGAATCCAAATGACAATATTCTAGACCCTCCTCTGCCACCTCCAAGAGTGGCTCCCAGAATACTTACGAACCAGGGTTATGCAAGTGCTATTGTCCCACCCAGAATCTGGGCATGCAACCTTTAGATAACCAATGTGATGTTGACCTTACTTGAGCAGCGTGGGTATTTCACGGGCGTTGCGAATCAAAATGCCTACAAACATCTCAAGGCATGTTGGGGGAGAAAGCAGATAAATGTATTCGAGGATGTGATGAGATTGAGACTTTTCCCGTTCTCACTTCGGGGGAAGGCATTATACTGGCTCGAGAGACTCCCAACCATTCTATCACAACTTGGGATGAGTTGGCGGATAAGTTTATTGCCAAATTCTTCTCTCCTAGTGATATGGCAACACTTCGAGATGAAATATTAGCCTTCAAGCAAGAGCCAACAGAACCTTTGCATGAGATTTGGGAGCGGTATAGAACAATGGTGAAGGAGTGCCCAAATAATGATATGACTGAGGCCATAATCCAACAAACCTTCTACCGGGCATAAATAATACAAATGAATACATTGTTAACCAATTGGCCGGGGGCAATTTTATGAAGTTTTCTTATGATGAGGCATGTGATGTACTTGATGAAATGGCGGACACTTCTTCAGCATGGCAGAGTAGAGCAAATGTGCCTCAAGGTGACCATACGATTATCTATTTGCACAAGGAATTACATGATCACAGGCAAGCAATAGCTGAGTGTACTACTACTATGAACCAATTGGCTAAGGCGCAATTGAAACAAGTTCAGAATCCTCACCAAGTGAATGCCATGGAGGGTGTTAGTATGCTTGTCAACAAGAGAAGGCAAATGATGCAACAAAATCAAGGGAATTTTGAGCAGTATGATGATACATGTGATGGGTTTCAAAATGATGGTTATGATGATCAAAGTGAAGAGGTACAATATGTCAAAAACTATCAAGGAAATAGAGGCAACTCTTCAAACCAACACTGGCGACCCCAAGGAAATTGGGGTAATCAACAACAAGGTGGTGGTAATTGGAACAACAACAACCAAAACAACAATTGGGGTAATCAAAACAACAACCAAGGCAATTGGAATGGAAATAATAACAATTGGGGCAACAATAATAGTCAAGGTGGGTGGAATAACAATGGAAACCAAGGCAACCCGGAGCAAGGCTTTTAATGGCCCCTAATGTACCAACAACCGAACAATCCACCCCTTTTCCCTTCTCAAGATCCTAGTTATTTTGGTAATGATATGAGCAGAATTGAAATGAAGTTCGAGCAGATGATGAAGAGGAATGCGGATTCTGATGCACACTTAGCTTCTCACAACACCTCTATCCGAAACTTGGAGGTGCAATTAGGCCAAATCTCTCAGTTATTGAATACTCGCCCGAAGGGTGCTCTACCAAGTGATACGTTAGTGAACCCAAAGGGTGGGAACAATCATGTTATGGCAGTCACAACAAGAAGTGCGAGAGGCGGTGATGTGAATGCCTCTAAGCAAAAGCAAGTCGTGGATGGTGATGTTGAGTTGCAAGATGACGAAGTCCCTTTGGTAGTTGAAGATGTGGTTGATGAAAATGTGAACAAGGAAGTGAAGATTGATATTCAAGAAGGCGAGGTGGAAACCCAAAATGATGTGAACCCATCTAGGAAACACATAATTGACATGCCGGAGACGGTTGTGCCAAAAATCAAGGCTCCTTTGCTAATGCCACCTCCACCTTATCCTCAAAGGCCCACAAAGCAGAAGAATGATAATCAGTTTAAAAGGTTCATTGACATGATGAAGAGCTTATCTATTAATGTGCCTTTGGTGGAGGCACTTGAACAAATGCCGGGTTATGCAAAATTCATGAAAGACTTGGTTACCAAGAAGCGTTCTATGGATTGTGAAACTATAAAGATGACTCACCAAGTTAGTGCTATAGTGCATTCAATGGCCCCGAAGCTTGAAGATCCCGATGCTTTCACCATTCCTTGCACCATTGAGAATGCGGATTTTGCCAAGGCTTTATATGACTTGGGAGCTATTACCAATTTAATGCCCTACTCGGATTTCAAAACTTTAGGTATCGGGCAACCTAGGCCAACCTCAATGAGACTTCAAATGGTGGATCGATCGATGAACCAACACTTGGGCATTATTGATGGCGTGCTTGTCCGAGTGGACAAATTCATATTGCCGGACGACTTTGTGATTCTGGATTATGAGGTGGACTATGAGGTTCCTATTATCTTGGGAAGGCCTTTCCTTGCAACGGGGAAGGCATTGGTTGATGTTGAAACGAGTGAGCTCACTTTCCGTGTGGGAGATGAAAAGGTTATTTTCCATGTTTGCAAGTCTATGAAGCAACCCAATAGCACCGAGGTGAGCTCATTTGTAGACCTTGTCGCAGTTGTGATTGTGGATGATACCAGTACTATGATCAACGTGGAGGATCCTCTTGAGGCCGTGCTATTAAATCTTTATGTCAATGAGGATGCAAGTAGAGTGGAATGCATGAATTCCTTACATGGGATGGGCTCTTATTCTTATGAGCCTAGAAAATTGTCTTTGGATCTTGAAAACCGGGAAACTCCACCAACAAAACCATCAATTGAGGAGCCACCGGTGTTGAGTTGAAACCACTTCCTCCAAACCTCAGGTATGAATTATTAGGCTCAAATTTTACTTTACCAGTTATTCTTTCTTCTTGCCTAACTAACATACAAGTTGAGGCCACTTTGGCGGTGCTTAAAAAGCGGAAAAGGGCAATTGGATGGACTTTAGCTGACATTCGGCGAATAAGCCCCGCATTTTATATGCACGAAGTTATCTTGGAGGATGATGCAAAGCCTTCCTTGGAGCATCAAAGAAGATTGAACGAGGCTATGCAAGAAGTGGTGAAGAAAGAAGTGATCAAATGGTTGGATGTCGGGGTTGTGTACCCCATTTCTGATAGCTCATGGACTTCTCCGGTGCAATGTGTACCGAAAAAGGGTGGTATGACTGTGGTGACCAATGAAAACAATGAACTTATTCCTACTCGGACAGTCACAGGTTGGAGGGTTTTTATGGACTACCAGAAGCTAAACAAGGTGACCCGAAAGGACCATTTCCCATTGCCATTCCTTGACCAAATGCTTGATCATCTCGCGGGGCGTGCTTTTTATTGCTTTTTGGATGTGTACTCGAGGTATAATCAAATCTTAATTGCCCGGAAGGACCAATAGAAGACCACCTTTACTTGTCGGTATGTAACCTTCGCTTTCTCTCGGATGCCGTTCGGATAGTGTAATGCTCCGGCGACATTCCAAAGATGCATAATGGCTATTTTCACCGACATGGTGGAAGATATATTGGAGGTCTTCATGGATGATTTCAGTGTGGTTGGTGATTCCTTTGAAGAATGTTTGAGAAATTTGGATAGAGTATTGGCCCGATATGAAGATACAAACCTCGTTCTCAATTGGGAATGGGGATGTCTTGGGTCAAAAGGTTAACAAGATGTTTCATCCAGTGTACTACGCAAGCAAGACCATGAATGAGGCTCAAAGGAACTATACGGTTACCGAAAAAGAGTTGTTGGCTATAATATTTGCAATGGGAAAGTTTCTTCCGTATCTTATAGGGACTAAGGTCATAGTGCACACCGATCATGCCGCTCTTAGGTACTTGATGACAAAGAAAGACTCTAAGGCAAGATTGATGCGATGGGTGTTATTACTTCAAGAGTTTGATCTAGAAATTATGGACTGAAAAGGTAGTGAGAACCAAGTGGCGGACCACTTGTCCCATTTGGAGGAGGAGGGGAGGCCTTGTGATAGCCTTGAGATCAATGATTCATTTCCTGACGAACAACTCCTTGCGATGTCAATGAATGATATGCCATGGTTTGCCGATGTTGGCAATTACCTTGTGACTGGAGTAATCCCGTGTGATCTCTCTTCTAACCAAAGGAAGAAGCTCAAGCGGGATAGTTTGGATTTTCTATTGGGATGAGCCATACTTGTTCAAGATTTACACGAATGGTGAAATTCGTAGATGTGTCCCGTAGGAAGAACAATTGAGTATCTTAGAGGCTTGCCATTCTTCACCCTATGGTGTCCATAACGGTGGGGTGACAGCCACCTCGAAAGTTCTTAGTTGTGGATTCTATTGGCCAACCTTATTCAAAGATGCGGGTGATTTTGTATTCAGGTGTGACGATTGCCAAAGAGTGGGTGGAATTTTAAAAAGGGATGACATGCCTCTCAATACCATTCTTGAAGTGGTTATCTTTGATGTTTGGGGCATCGATTTTATGGGTCCATTTGTTAGCTCTTGTGGGAATACTTACATTCTTGTGGCAGTTGACTATGTCTCAAAAGGGGTTGAAGCCGTGACTTTGACTAACAATGAAGCCTGGAGTGTTGTTGCATTTCTTAAAAAAAAAACATTTTCACAAGGTTTGGCACTCCTCGTGCGATTATTAGTGATGGGGGGGGGGGTCTCACTTTTGCAATAAAGCTTTCGACCCGTTGCTTTCCAAGTACGGTGTCAATCATAAGGTTTAGACCCCTTATCATCCTCAAGCTAGTGGTCAAGTGGAAGTCTCCAATAGGGAAATCAAGAGTATCTTGTCAAAGACGATCAATACTTATAGGACCAATTGGTCAAAGAAGTTGGATGGCACTCTATGGGCTTATCAGACGGCTTACAAAACTCCGATTGGGATGTCTCTATATCGGTTGGTGTTTGGTAAAGCATGCCATCTTCCGGTTGAGTTAGAGCATAAGACCATGTGGTCTTTGAGGAAGTTGAATTTGGAATGGGATGTTGCAGCTAATCTTCGTGTTAAACAACTCAATGAACTTGATGTATTTAGATTCCATGCCTACTCTAGTTCGTCCTTGTATAAGGACAAGATGAAATACCTTCATGACAAATATGCTCGTGGAAAGGAGTTCAAAGTTGGTGATTTGGTTCTCTTGTTCAACTCCCAGTTACGTCTATTTCCAGGAAAGCTTAAATCAAAATGGAGTAGACTGTTTGAAGTTGTATTTGTGACCCCTTTTGGTGCTCTTGATTTGAAAAACAAAAACGGTGAAGCCTTTAGAGTTAATGGGCATCGGGTAAAGCATTATCTTGGAAAGTTTGGTGACAGCCACGTGGTGGCGCTCCTTTATCTCAAGTGATGTGGTGGTAACATGCGTCGTGCCGCGACGTTAAATCAGGCGCTTCTTGGGAGGCAACCCATGTCTTTTTCTTCTTGTCATTTTCTTTGATTTTCTTTGTAGTATAGGATTGATTTTTGGGCTAATTGGTTATTAGATATTGCAAGGTTATGTTGATGCAGTGTAAGGCATGATGGACAAATGTGCAGGTCTCTGAAGTTTCCAGTACGGCCGCAGTACATTCTGTGCGGACCGCACTGGCATGGGTATGATGAAGCTTCTCTGAAGTTTGCCACCGCGGCCGCACTACATTTTGTGTGGTCCGCGGTGGACCTCTACAGCCGCAGTTTGTTTTTGCGGACCGTAGAAGGTTGCCTTCTCAAACTTGTGCTAAAAAAGGCAGTGCGGACCGCGGTCCATTTTGTGTGGTCCGTACTGGTAGGTGAGGCTGGGCCCTAGGGGCTTTTCTATAAATAGACCCTGAGGACCCCCTGTTACCATTTTTCGCAAATTTGAAACCTCTAAGAAATTAAACACTATTCATCTTCTCACTTGCACGTAATTACTTGTTGAAACTCATTTGATTCAATTCACCTCACAATCTGGTACTTTAATCTTCCTCTTTACTTGTTTAATTTTGTCACTTGCATTTAATTTTCATTTTTTCTTAGTTTTTGTTTCTTCCTTCTCCCGTAATGTCTTAATTTGTTAGGTTAGGGTAGTTAGATTTTTGATTCTTATCTACTTAGTTAGTGTACTGGACTGGGTAAACATGTAGGGACATAAATTAGGGACAAATTAGGACTTAAAAGCAAAAAATGATGAACCCTAACTCAGTTCCAAATTTAGGCATGTAGTGCGGACCGCAGTTGTTTTTGTGCGATCCGCGGTGCCCTAATGCGGTCCGCAGTGCCATTTTGTGTGGACCGCACTGATGAACTTCTGAAAGATAACTCTTGGGCAGTGCGGCTGCACTACACTTTGTGTGATCCACACTAGCCTAGTGTGGCCGCAGTACCACTTTGTGCGGGCCACACTGCTCAAATTCAGAGGATGGGTAGTCTGAACCCAATCCCAGTGCGGACGCAGTAGTTTTTGTGTGGACCGCACTAGCCTCTGTGCGGCCGCACTCCATTTTGTGCGGTCCGCACTGGCAATTCCTGCAACATGTCTGCAATATTTTAAGTCTGTTCTGCAATTCTTTCTACACCAATGTTCCCACTGCTTCTGTTGATACTAACAATGCTAGATGATTGTGTTTGTAGATAATGGTTAAACAACGAGGCAAGGGGTCAAAACAACTCGGAAGAAGTGAATCTTCACGGGGTGAAAAACTGAAAATGGTCAGACTCACTCCCCAAGCTAGGCAAAATATCAAGATCATGAGGAAGGCCATAAAAGTGGCTGATAAAGCCATTGACATGTCGAGGAGTGAGTACGATCCCTCTCGGGAGATCTCTTCGGACTCAATCCCATAATACATCCCGTATCCGAAGAGGGCCAGACATAAAGACACCCCTCCCTCATCACCCACTACCCAAGCACCAGGGCATGTTTCTACTGAGTTGTTTGAGGGCTCAGCAGCCGGCAGTGGTGAATACTCCACCTCCCCAACTACTTTATTATCCAGGGAGGGTGCAGGCTGCGGTGAGAAGGAGGTACAGGGGGATGAGGAGGTAGCTGAGGGTGGTGAGCCTCAGGTTGGCGGCATTGCCCGAACAAGAAAGCTCGATGTTTGGGAGGATAGGTTTGTGAGCCAGGTGGCGTACCACAAGTTTAGGGAGTGGTGGCCAGTGAGAAAGTTGATACCGGAGCGGAGTTTCATTGACAGAGATCTATTACCCCTCAACCC
Source organism: Nicotiana tabacum (assembly GCF_000715075.1). NCBI lineage: Eukaryota > Viridiplantae > Streptophyta > Magnoliopsida > Solanales > Solanaceae > Nicotiana > Nicotiana tabacum. Next base: position 134,665,683 of record NC_134089.1, on the reverse strand, counting down.
TAACATGCAAAGAAAATTCAGAACTCAAGTGAGTTGGGAACACTTCTTAGATGACTGTGTCGATGCCAACGAGCATTTGGTCAAAGAGTTTTATTGCAATGTAGATCACATCAAAAAGTGCTCCAAAGTGACCAAAGTTTGTAATTTAAAAGTTTTGTTCGATGGGAAGTCAATAAACGAATATTTGGGTTTCAATGAGGAGGGTGAGACTCTATATATGGAAAAGATGGAGATGGGCGAGGAGGTCCATCTATGGTTAGCTCAGTACCTGGCAATCTCGAGTACCGTTCCTGATTGGTTGACTGTGGGGGTCAAAATATTGCGGAGGACCTTAAACTTTGAGGGGAGGGGTTGGGAGACCTTTGTTTGCAGCCAATTGGACCTGATCACTCATGACCAGACCCTTCCTCTCCACCAGCTATTTTGGTTGCTTCCATTATGGCGGGATACCCTATCAATATGGGGAATGTGATGTCCAGAGTTATCACCATTGTGGGAGCAGAGCATGACCGGAACTACCCTTTCCCCAGCTTCTTCATTGAGTACTTCACATATCTAGAGGTGGAGCCGAGGCCATATGACATCAAGGTCAAGGTGACAACCCCATTTTCCTGGTATAGCTTGAAGGGGAATGACAACCCCAAGGACAAGAACTACAAAGCCTCTGCTTCTGCCCCAATTGGCTAGTCTGAAGAGCCAGTTGTGGTAGAGGTCCCTGCTGAGCCTACCTCCATTTCTGCTGACATGCCTCCTGGGACCTCCACATCTTCAGCCATTCCTCCTGGCCCTTCCACATCAGCAGGCCCGGAGATCCCATCTACCCGGGCCCATCCCATCACTGCCCACTGGCTGAGCCAGGCCTTGCTGAGTATAAACAACTGGATGCAGATTGCCTCATCCAAGTTGTCCACATTGACTACCACGGTAGAGGCTCAGTCAGCTCATCCAGCCCCTCAGGTTCCCCAGTCGATAGAGGATGATTTGAAAGAGATACTTGAGAACCAGAAGAAAATCCTCACTACTCAGGCGACACTGATCAAGGCAGTTGATTCACACAGCAAAGCTCTCAAGGAGCTTGCTTGGGAGCACAAGAAGCTTAGAAAGACACGGGCCTCTAAGGAGTCTGTGAAAGAGCTATGGGCAGATGTAGATAGACTGAAGGCAGACCAGCTGCCTTTGGACCTGTTACTTGATGATCCAGTCCCAACAGCTCATCCACAGCCGGAGCAGACCCAGAGGCCTCCGAATAGGAGGAAGATCCCTAGAGCAGATAATGCCATCATCCAGTTGGCGGACCCACTGGAGGCTTCCTCCAGTCAATCATAGGATTTACCAGTTCCACAGCCTGTCGAGGTCTAAGCCCAAGTTTCAGTAGCAGAGGAGAAGACCACCGGGAACCAGTCTAAGGTTTCCGAGCACATTGAGGACCCGGGGACTATCCATGATCCTATGCAGACAGACACGGCTTAGTGAGTCTTCTATATCCTTTTTCTATTATTTTTGGTGCTTATTTAGACTAGTTGGCATTGGGGACAATGCCAAATTTTATTTGAGGGGGTGAGCCCTACACATTTATGGATGACTGTATATATTGATATCTTTATGCTTTCTTGATTTTTCATTTGGTCTGTATATAATTTTATATTTAGTTACTTTTATCGAATTTTTTTTATCTTTCCTTGGATTTGTATATAAAGCTACATCATATTGTATATATTCATCCCCCGTTGTATATTCAAACTCCTTATTGTATATATTCATTCTTTTTTTCCGCAAAAAAATTTCATTTATAGCTTCTTATTTATGTTCGTAGTTTTTTGTTTTGTTTTGGACGTTTTTAATAAACTTTGGTTTCTTAATGCCACAGTTTTTTCCAAAGGTAGAGTGTTGTGTGAACTGGGTGGCTCTTTCCAATGATGGATGGCGTGACAACGTTCTTAAGGGTTTGAGTCCGTTTTTGTTTTTGTTTTTGTTTTTAGTAGTTTGTAGTTAAGGATACCTCAAGCAAAGCTTCACTTGGGCCTAGCACATTTGCCTTTGATCCCATGGTCAAAGACAAAATGTTGTGTTTAGGATGGTGAAAGTCGTGACCTTGAGACTCTTGTGTTGACCGATAATCATCAAGTGGTTTTTCGGTACCATTGTGTTCTCAAATCGTATCTAAGGTTGTCATGGGCCCCCGACTCTATGTCTTTAGCGATCCTTTAGCTTGTGTGGTGAGAAATCGAATTGCGAGTCCAAGTCCTGAGCCACTGGTCTAGAACTTGCCCTGAATGTTTGTTGAGGCGAAATATTAAGTGAAATTTGACTTGAGAAGTGATTATAGGCTCTCCTTGATCCAAATGATAGTTTAAAAAATTCCATTGCCTACCAATGATATGATCTCTACTTAACCCTTTTGAGCCTTAGACCTTTTTCTTTCAAGAACCATGATACAAGCCTATAACCATTCTACAAGATACCCTCTCTTGGCACCCAATCTTTCCTTGAGAACATGACAAAAGTATAAATTTGGGGGGAGAGACGAGGATGTCAACAAAGTGGTAAAAGACACGAAAATGAAGAAAAGGAAAGGCAATGAAAAAAAAAAGCAAAAGACAAAAAGAATGTTCAATGTGAAAAAGAATAAAAAGGGATTCAAGAAAAACAAAGAATGAAAGGTGTGGAAGGTGAAAAGGAGAAACGGTTTGAGTTGCATAAGAAAGAGTGACAACGTGTCTCTCTAACCCCTTAGAAAGAAGTGAGATGACTGAAAGAGTCAAAAAAAGTGTGCCAAATGAATCAAAAGAAGTGTTTAAAGGAAGATGGAACCCACTTAGATCAAGATATTTCCTACCCTGAACATAAAGCCTTCACAATGACTCCACAAAAGCCCTATATGATCTTGAGTTGAATGAAGCTTACATTAGTGGATACTTACATAAAGGGAAAGCATATGGTACTTAGAGCGGGACTTGAGACTTTTTCTTGAGAGAGATGAGTGAATTTCCATTAACCTCGGTTTGTGTGCCATTATTCAAAAAGGTGAGGTTTTCCTAGGGAGAGTTGAGGATGTGTGAGTTTGGGTTCCACAATGACAAAAAAAATTGAGAGAGTTCTTTGATGTGTTGAGTCAACTCTTGATGCTCTTGTGTCACACTTGATCCATGGTTTTTCAAAAGTTAAATGTTGTTAATGATTCATTTGTATTGAGGGCAATTGTTGGTCCCAATTGACGCTAGTTGAGGTTACTTTAGGATAGCTGAAAATTCTTGGATTTTCCCTTAAGGGGTGTGTCTTATTTTTTTTGCTTGAGGACAAGCAAAAGCTTATGTTTGGGGGAGTTGATAACTAGGGATTTTGACGCATTTCATGCTCATTCTTGCTTACGCTTTGATTATAAATTCATATAAAATAGTCCCAAAAGGCTCATAAGTTGTGCTTGATTGTAGGTTTGATCAACAAAGTGACGAAATGTCAAAGATCAGCTCAAAAAGGAGTGAAACCAGCACAAGTACCAAAGACAAGACAAAACTCAGGAGAAACAAGCCTAGTGCGGCTGCACTACACTTTGTGTTGTCCGCACTAGGGAAATTTAGAGAGTTGGATTTTCAAGCATTAAAGCAATGTGCCTTTAGTAGATAGTGTACGACCCGCACTGAAGTCACCACGGCTGCACTACCAGTCTGTGCGGTCTGCAGAACCAAAGTTCAGAGAGATGCCAAGTTCTGAAGATCAAGCCTATGCGGTCCGCGGTCATGTTTGTGCGGACCGCACTAGATGCCTCCGTGGGCGCAGTCCATTCTGTGTGGTCCGCGAAGCCTGGGTTCAGAGAGTTGAATTTGCATAGTCAAGAGCCTAGTGCGGCCGCACACCATTTTATGCGGTCCGCACTGACCCCGCAGGAGCATTTTTGTCCAGTTTTTCCAGCTTAGTATAAATAGAACCTTTTTCAATTTATAGGGTATTAGATATTATCAAACATTAGCTGCGCTCGTGAGAAGACTTTTCTTATCCTTTTGGGCATTTTGACTTAGTTTTATCATTGAATCTTTGTATTTACCTTAGCAATTAATTAATATGTCTTTATCTTCATCTATTTCTCTATTTTTCTCTTCAAACATGAGTAGCTAGACCCATTAGCTAGGGTTGTGGCTCAACCCTAGTGCGGGTAATTGATGGGTGTTGTGATTTAAGGTTAGATTGACTATGGGTGTTTGTTATTTGGGTCAGTTTCATGGTTTAATCTATGAATTAGTGGTTGCAAACACTAGTTTGTGTTAAGTTGACTTGGGTTCTTCTTGAGAAAGAGAACCTAAGTCTCCGAAATTGACCTAACAAGGAATTGGGATGGACTCAAGAGAATTGATAGTCCCAATTAAAGGTTTAAACCTCGAGAGAGTAATACCCGATTTGAACCCTAGTTGCTTGAGCAAATTTGCCTACCCTATTGGTCTTGAGAAAGTCAATTGGGCAAAATCAGTCTCTCTACCGAGAAGTGTGAGAGTGGGTAAAATTGTGCAATGGTTATAGCATGTTCCCCAATCATGTCAATCGTGCCTTAGGTTCAATTACCCGTCAATTGGCCACCTAGGAGGATGCCATTACCCTAGTGCCTTTTAATCTATTAGATACAACTTGTAGCAATTTACTCATAGTTAATCTAGTAGCAATTGTAATTTGTAGTTTGATAATAGTAGAATATAAAGAAAACCCAAAAATGATTAGAAGTGATATTTGGAACAAATACGCAATTCCAACCTAAATAGATACTCGACTCCATTCCTAGCTCTCTGTGGAAATCGATCCCGACCCACAAATCGGGTAAAAGCTATTGCGACCCTCTCTTCCTACTTTTTAGTAGTGTGGAGTAGGCTGCGATCGACTTTTTGGCACCGTTTCCGGGGAGCTAACGGTTTTGGCCTATAGTCACATCTCTAGCATCACCGTGTTGAACCTTGTCCTTGAGGACAAGCAAATGAGGGCCATCATACTGCCGCTCCCTGATACGATCAAATAAGGAAGACCGAGAAACCACGCAAGCTAAAACCCGACTAGTCTCCGAACGATTCAATCTCACAAACTGGCTGGCTAAGGCCTGAACATCCATCGCCATAGGCCTCTCCGATGCTGGTAAATAAGCCAAACTCTCTACTCGGCGACTCAAAGCATCGGCCACCATATTGGCCTTGCCCCGGTGATACAAAATAGTGATGTCATAATCCTTTAACAACTCCAACCACCTCATCTGGCGCAAATTTAGGTCATTTTGCTTGAATAAGTAATGCAAGCTCCGATGATCAGTATAAATCTCACATAGAACCCCGTATAAATAATGGCGCCAAATCTTCAGGGCGTGAACAATGGCAGCTAACTCAAGGTCGTGAACAGGGTAATTCTTCTCATGTATCTTCAACTGTCTGGACGCGTAGGCAATCACCCTACCATCCTGCATCAACACCGCTCCGAGTCCAACCCTCGAGGCATCACAATAGATTGTATAAGACCCCGAACCTGTAGGCAGTATCAAAATTGGGGTTGTGGTCAAGGTTGTCTTGAGCTTCTGAAAGGTCACCTCACACTCCTCCGTCCAATGAAATGGAGCACCCTTCTGGCTCAACCTGGTCATAGGGGTTGCAATCGATGAAAACCCCTCTACAAAACAACAGTAGTAGCCCGCCAAACCAAGGAAACTACATATCTCGGTAGCTGAGAATGTCCTGGTCCAACTCTGCACGGCCTCTATCTTCTTTGGATCCACCTAAATACCCCCACTCGATACCACGTGGCCTAAGAATGCCACTGAATCCAACCAAAACTCACATTTTGAGAACTTAGCATATAACGTCTTCTCTCTTAGAGTTTGAAGCATAGTCCTCAGGTGTTGCTCATGATCTTCCCGACTCCGAGAATACACCAGAATATCATCAACAAAGACGAATGAGTCAAGATATGGCCGGAGCACACTGTGTATCAAATGCATAAAGGCTGCTGAGGCATTGACAAATGACATAACAAGGAACAAGTAATGACCATACCGAGTCCTGAAAGCAGTCTCCGGGATATCTAGCTACCGAATCTTCAACTGATTGTAACCTGAGCGCAAATCAATCTTAGAAAACACCCGTGCACTCTGAAGATGGTCAAACAGATCATCAATATGAGGCAAAGGATAACAGTTTTTAACTGTCACTTTGTTCAACTGGCGATAATCAATACACATACGCATAGAACCATCCTTTTTGTTCATAAACAAGACAGGAGCACCCCAAGGTGATACACTGGGTGGAATAAAACCCTTATCAAGCAATTCCAGTAACTGATCCTTCAACTCCTTCAACTCAGGAGGAGCCATACGATACGGAGGAATAGAAATGGGCTGAGTGCCCGGCAACATATCAATGCCAAAATCAATATCTCTATCAGGCGACATGCCTGGAAGGTCAGCTGGAAACACAAAATTCCGTACTACTGGGACTGAATCAACTGAAGGGGTATCAATACTGATATCTCTCACATAAGCTAAATACGTATCACACCCCTTCTCAACCATACGCTAAGCTTTAAGAAAAAAATAACTCTATTGGGAGTGTGATCTAAAGTACCCCTCCACTTAACATGCGGTACACCTAGCATAGCCAGCGTCAAGGTTTTGGCGTGATAATCAAGAATAGCATAATGGGGTGACAACCAGTCCATGCCCAAGATAATATCAAAATCTACCATGCTGAGTGATAACTAGGGATTTTGACGTGTTTCATGCTCCTTCTTGCTTATGCTCTGATTATAAATTCTTACAAAATAGTCCCAAAAGGCTCATAAGTTGTGCTTGATTGCAGGTTTGATCAACAAAGTGGCCGCACTACACTTTATGCGGTCCGCACTAAGGAGATTCAGAGAGCTAGTTTTGAAGGCATCAAAGCAGTGCGGCCGCAATACATATTGTGTGGTCCGCAATGAAGACACCGCGGCCGCACTAGCATTTTATGCGGTCCGCAGAAGCAAACTTCAGAGATATGTCAAGTGCCAAGGTTCAAGCCTGTGCGGTCCGCAGTCCATTCTGCGGGGATCGCATTGGAAGCCTCCGCAGCCACGGTCCATTCTGTGCGGTCCGCGGAGCCTGGGTTCAGAGAGTTGATTTTTCAGAGTTAAGAGCCTAGTACGGCCGCACACCATTTTGTGCAGTCCGCACTGACCACGCCGGAGCATTTTTGTCCGGTTTTTCTAGCTTAGTATAAATAGAACCTTTTTCCATTTTTAGGGTATCAGCTATTTTCTGAACTGAGCTGCACTCGTGAGAAGACCATTTGTATCCATTTTGGGCATTTTAACTTAGTTTTAACGATAAAATCTATGTATTTACTTTAGTGTTTAATTAATATGTCTTTATCTTCATCTATTTCTCTGTTTTTCTCTTCAAGCATGAGTAGCTAAACCCATTAGCTAGGATTGTGGCTCAACCCTAGTGTGGGTAATTGATGGGTACTGTGATTTAGGGATAGATTGACTATGGGTGTTTGTTATTTGGGTCAATTTTATGGTTTAATTTATGAATTGGTGGTTGGAAACACTGGTTTGTGCTAAGTTGACTTGGATCTTCTTGAGAAAGAGAGCCTAATTCTCTGAAATTGACCCAACAAGGAATTGGGATGGACTCAAGAGAATTGATAGTCCCAATTAAATGGTTAAACCTCGAAAGAGTAATTACCTGACTTGAACCCTAGTTGCTTGAGCAAATTTGCCTACCCATTTGGTCTTGAGAAAGTCAATTGGGCAAAATCACTCTCTCTACCGAGAGGTGTGAGAGTGGGTAAAATTGTGCAGCGGTTATAGTATATTTCTCCAATCATGTCAATCGTGCCTTAGAAGCAATTACCCGTCAATTAGCCACCTAGGTAAAAGTCACTACCCTAGTGCATTTTTATCCATTAGATACAACTTTTAGCAATTCTCGTTTAGCATAATCTAGTTGCATTTATAATTAGTAGTTGATAATAGTAGTTTGTTAAAGAAAAACAAAAAATGATTGGAAGTGATATTTGGAACAAATACACAATTTCACTCTAAATAGATACTCGACTCCATTCCTAGCTCCCAGTGGAAATCGATCCCGACCCACAAATCGGGTAAAAGCTATTGCGACCCTCTCTTCCTACTTTTTAGTAGTATGGAGTAGGTTGCGATCAACTTTTTGGCGTCGTTGCCGGTGAGCTAACGGTTTTGGCTATCTATTTAGTTAGTTTTGTGTATTGTTCTTCTTTCCTTCTTTGTTACTTACTTGTTTGTGTCACTACTCAAGTACCAACATGGCTTTAAACAACGCTAATGACGCTCTTGGAAACGTGATAGCGGGGGAGGAGGTAGATGATCTTGAGCAAAATGAGGTGCCTCTTGCACCTCAAGGACAACGTAGAGGCCGCAATGCCAATGCGAATCCAAATGACATTATTCTAGACCCTCCTCCGCCACCTCCAAGAGTGGATCCCAGAATACTTCCGAACCAGGGTTATGCAAGTGCTATTGTCCCACCCAGAATCTGGGCGGGCAACTTTCAAATAACCAATGTGATGTTGACCTTACTTGAGCAGTGTGGATACTTCACGGGCGCTGCGAATCAAAATGCCTACAAACATCTCAAGGGGTTCGTAGATACATGTTGGGGGAGCAAGCAGATGAATGTATCCGAGGATGTGCTGAAACTGAGACTTTTACCGTTCTCACTTCGAGGGAAGGCATTAGACTGGCTCGAGAGACTCCCCAACCATTCTATCACAATTTGGGATGAGTTGGCGGATAAGTTTATTGCCAAATTCTTCTCTCCTAGTCATATGGCGGCACTTCGAGATGAAATATTAGCCTTCAAGCAAGAGCCAACGGAACCTTTGCATGAGATTTAGGAGCAGTATAGAACGATGGTGAAGGAGTGCCCAAATAATGATATGACTGAGGCCATGATCCAACAAACCTTCTACCGGGGCATAAATACTACAAATCAATGCATTGTTAACCAATTGGGCGGGGGCAATTTTATGAAGCTTTCTTATGATGAGGCATGTTAAGTACTTGATGAAATGGCGGACACTTTTTCAGCATGGCAGAGTAGAGCAAATGTGCCTTAAGGTGACCCTACGGTTATCCATTTGCATAAGGAGTTGCACGACCACGGGCAAGCGATAACTGATATTACTACTACTATGAACCAATTGGATAAGGCATAGTTGCAACAAGTTCAGAATCCTCGCAAGTGAATGCCAAGGAGGGTGTTAGTATGCTTGTCAACAAGAGAAGGCAAAGGAGGCAACAAAATCAAGGAAATTCTGAGCAATTTGTTGATGAATATGATGGGTGTCAAAATGATGGTTATGATGATCAAAGTGAAGAGGTACAATATGTCAACGACTATCAAGGCAATAGAGGTAACTCTTCAAACCAACAATAGTGACCCAAAGGAAATTGGGGCAATCAACAACAAGGTGGTGGCAATTGGAACAACAACAACAAAAACAACAATTAGGGTAATAAAAACAACAACTAAGGCAATTGGAATGGAAATAAAAACAATTGGGGCGACAACAGCAATCAAGGCAGGTGGAACAATAATGGAAACCAAGGCAACCGGGGGCAAGGCTTTCAAAGGCTCCCAATGTACCAACAACCGAACAATCTACCTCTTTTCCCTTCTCAAGGTCCTAGTTCTTCTGGTAATGATATGGGTAGAATTGAAATGATGTTCGAGAAGATGATGAAGAGTAATGCAGATTCTGATGCACAGTTAGCTTCTCACAACACCTCTATCCAAAACTTGGATGTGCAATTAGGCCAAATCTCTCAGTCATTGAATACCCCGAAGGGTGATCTACCAAGTGATACGGTAGTGAACCCAAAGAGTGGGAACAACCATGTTATGGCGGTCACAACAAGAAGTGGGAGAGGCGGTGATATGAACTTCTCTAAGGTGTGGTTGAAGATGTGGTTGATGAAAATGTGAACCCGTCTAGGGAACACATAATTAGCATGCCGGAGCCGGTTGTGCCAAAAGCCAAGGCTCCTTTGCCAAGGCCACCTCCACCTTATCCTCAAAGGCTAGCGAAGTAGGAGAATGATAATCAGTTTAAAAAGTTCATTGACATGATGAAGAGCTTATCTATTAATGTGCTTTTGGTGGAGGCACTTGAACAAAAGCCGGGTTATGCAAAATTCATGAAATACTTGGTTACAAAGAAGCGTTCTATGGATTGTGAAACTATAAAGATGACTCACCAAGTTAGTGCTATAGTGCATTCAATGGTCCCGAAGCTTGAAGATCCCAGTTCTTTCACCATTCCTTGCACCATTGGGAGTGCGGATTTCGCCAAGGCTCTATGTGACTTGGGAGCTAGTATCAATTTAATGGCCTACTCGATTTTCAAAACTTTGGGTATCGGGAAACCTAGGCTAACCTCAATTAGACTTCAAATGGAGGATCGATCGATGAAGCGACCTTTCGACATTATTGATGATGTGCTTGTCCGGGTGGACAAATTCATTTTGCAGGCCGACTTAGCCATTTTGGATTGTAAAGTGGTCTATGAGGTTCCTATTATCTTGGGTAGACTTTTCCTTGCAACGGGGAAGACATTGGTTGATGTTGAAGCAGGTGAGCTCACTTCGAGTGGGAGATGAAAAGGTCATTTTCCATGTTTGCAAGTCTATGAAGCAACCCAATAGCACCGAGGTGTGCTCATTTGTAGACCTTGTCACAGCTGTGATTGTGGATGATACTAGTGCTATGATCAATGTGGAGGATCCTTACTTACATGCCTTACTAACGTGCAGGTTGAGGCCACTTTGGCGGTGCTTCAAAAGCAAAAAGGGGTAATTGGATGGACTCTACCTAACATTCGGGGAATAAGGCCCGCATTTTGTATGCACAAAATTATCTTGGAGGATGATACAAAGCCTTCATTGGAGCATCAAAGAATATTGGACGAGGCTATTCAAGAAGTGGTGAAGAAAGAAGTGATCAAATGGTTGGATGTCGGGGTTGTGTACCCCATTTCTGATAGCTCAAGGACTTCTCCGGTGTAATGTGTACCGTAGAAGGGTGGTATGACTGTGGTGACCAATGACAACAATGAACTTATTCCTACTCGGACAGTCACAGGTTGGAGGGTTTGCATGGACTACCGGAAGCTAAACAAGGTGACCCGAAGGACCATTTCCCATTGCCATTCCTTGACCAAATGCTTGATCGTCTCGTGGGGCATGCTTTTTTATTGCTTTTTGGATGGGTACTCAGGGTATAATCAATTTAATTGCCCCGGAGGACCAAGAGAAGACCACTTTTACTTGTCTGTATGGAACCTTCGCTTTCTCTCGGATGCTGTTCGGATTATGTAATGCTCCGGCGACATTCCAAAGATGCATGATGGCTATTTTCACCGACATGGTGGAGGATATATTGGAGGTCTTCATGGATGATTTCAATGTGGTTGGTGATTCCTTTGAAGAGTGTTTGGGTAATTTGGATAGAGTGTTGGCCCGGTGTGAAGACACAAACCTCTTACTCAATTGGGAAAAATGTCATTTCATGGTTGAAGAGGGTATAGTGTTGGGTCACAATATTTCAAAATAAGGGATTGAAGTTGGCAAAGCCAAGATAGAGATGATTTCAAGGCTTCCTCCCCCTACTTTTGTCAAAGGGGTGAGGAGTTTTCTTGGGCACGTGGGTTTTTACCGGAGGTTTATAAAAGATTTTTCAAAAGTGGTACACCCCTTGTGCAAGTTGCTAGAAAAGGATGCAAAGTTTGTGTTCGATGAGGGATGTATGCAAGCATTCGAGCTTCTCAAGCTTAAGTTGACCACTACCCCTATCATTACCGCACCAAATTGGAGTTTGCCTTTCGAGCTCATGTGTGACGTAAGTGATGTTGTGGTTGGGGTTGTTTTAGGCCAAAGGATTAACAAGATGTTTCATCCGATGTACTACGCAAGCAAGACCATGAATGAGGTTCAAAGTAAATATACAGTCACCAAGAAAGAGTTGTTGGCTATAGTATTTGCAATGGAAAAGTTTCGGCCGTATCTTATGGGGGCCAAGGTCATAGTGCACACCGATCATGCCGCTCTTAGGTACTTGATAACAAAGAAAGACTCCAAGGCAAGATTGATGTGATGGGTGTTACTACTTCAATAGTTTGATCTAGAAATTATGGACCGGAATAGTAGTGAGAACCAAGTGGCAGACCACTTGTCCCGTTTGGAGGAGGAGGGGAGGCCTTGTGATGGCCTTGAGATCGATGATTCATCTTCCGATGAGCAACTCCTTGCGGTGTCAATGAATGATATGCCATGGTTTGCCGATGTTGCCAATTACCTTATGACTGGAGTAATTTCGTGTGAGCTCTCTTCTAACTAAAGAAAGAAGCTCAAGCGGGATAGTTTGGATTTTTATTGGGATGAGTCATACTTGTTCAAGATTTGGACGGATGGTGTGATTCGTAGATGTGTCCCGGAGGAAGAATAATTGAGTATCTTAGAGGCTTTCCATTCTTCACCCTATGGTGGCCACCATGGTGGGGTGAGGACCACCTCGAAAGTTCTTATTTGTGGATTCTATTGGCCCACCTTGTTCAAAGATGTGGGTGATTTTGTGAAGAGGTTTGACGATTGCCAAAGAGCGGTTGGAATTTCAAAAAGGGATGAGATGTCTCTCAATACCATTCTTGAAGTGGATATCTTTGATGTTTGGGGCATCGATTTCATGGGTCCATTTGTTAGCTCTTGTGGGAATGCTTACTTTCTCGTGGCAATTGACTATGTCTCAAAATGGGTTGAAGCCGTAGCTTTGCCTAACAATGAAGCCCGTAGTGTTGTTGAATTTCTTAAAAAGAGCATTTTCACAAGGTTTTGCACTCCTTATGCGATTATTAGTGATGGGGGTCTTACTTTTGCAATAAAGCTTTTGACACATTGCTTTCCAAGTACGGTGTCAATCATAAGGTTTTGACCCCTTATCCTCCTCAAGCTAGTGGTCAAGTGGAAGTCTCCAACAGAGAAATCAAAAGTATCTTATCAAAGACGATCAATGCAAACAGTACCGATTGGTCGAAAAGGTTGGATGACACTATATAGGCTTATCGGACGGCTTACAAAACTCCGATTGGGATGTCTCCATATCGGTTGGTGTTTGGTAAAGCATGCCATCTTCCGGTTGAGTTAGAGGACAAGGCCATGTGGGCTTTGAGGAAGTTGAATCTTGAATGGGATGTTGCAGCTAATCTTCGTGTTGAACAACTCAATGAACTCGATGAATTTAGATTTCATGCCTACTCCAGTTCGTCCTTGTATAAGGACAAGATGAATTACCTTCATGACAAATATGTTCGTGGAAAGGAGTTCAACGTAGGTGATTTGGTCCTCTTGTTCAACTCCTGGTTACGTCTGTTTCCGGGAAAGCTCAAATCCAAATGGAGTGAACTGTTTGAAGTTGTGTTTGTGACCCCTTTTGGTGCTTTTGATTTGAAAAACAAAAATGGTGAAGTCTTTAGAGTTAATGGACACCGGGTAAAGCATTATCTTGGAAAGTTTGATGACAGCCACGTGGTGGCACTCCTTCATCTCAAGTGATGTGGTGGTAACATGCATCGTGTTGCGACGTTAAATCAGGCACTTCTTGAGAGGCAACCCATGTGTTTTTCTTCTTGTTTTCTTTGATTTTCTTTGTAGTGTAGGATTGATTTTTGGGCTAACTGGTTGCGAGATGTTGCAGAGATTGTGTTGATGCAGTGACATAGTGAAGAAAATGTTCAGTCTCTGAAGTTGCCAGTGCGACCGTACTACACTTTGTGCGGTCCGCACTGGTGAAGGCCAAAATGATACCTCTCTGAAGTTTGCCACTGTGACCACACTACACTTTGTGCGGTCCGGGGTGGACCACTGCGGTCGCGATCTATTTTGTGCGGACCGCAGTGGGATACTGGGCCAAGCTTGATCATAGCAGCACAGTGCGGACCGCGGTCCATTTTGTGCGGTTCGCACTGGTAGGTGTGACTGGGCCCCAGGGGGTTTTCTATAAATAGACCCTGGGGACCCCCTTTTACCCTTTACGTAATTTTAACTCTTAGAAGCATAGAGCACTGTTCATCTTCCTTTCTTCTTGTAATTAACTACTTACATCGATCAGTCCTCACTTCATATAACAACTGGTAACATAATTTTCCATTTTCTTATTTCAATTCTGTCATTTTCATTTTATTTTCAATTTTTCTTAGCTTATAATTCTTGTTCCTCCCATAATTAGTTCGCTAGCTGGGTTAGATTGGTTGTAATGTTGATTCATGAGGACTTAATGAGTTTTATGGATTGGGTAAATATGTAGGGACATAAATTAGTAAAAGTTGAACTTAAAAGAAAAATCTAAGAACCCTAACTCAGTGCCACTGCTAGGCACTCTATGCGAACCGCAGTCACTTTTGTGCGGTCCACGGTGACCTAGTACGGTCCGCAGTACCACTTTGTGCGGACCGCGTTGAAAAACTTCAGAAAGATTACTCTTGGTCAGTACGGCCGCACTACTAATTGTGCGGTCCGCACTGACCCAGTGCGGCCGTGGTACCATTTTATGCAGGCTGCACTGGTCAGATTCAAAGGAAGGGTAGTCTGAACCCCATCCATGTGTGGACCGCGGTCGTTATTGTGCGGTCCACGGTGGTCCCTGTGCGGCTGCACTCCATTTTGTGCGGTCCACATTGGGTTGTTTCTGTAACCTGGCTGCAACTTTTCAATTCTGTCTGCAATTCTTTCTGCATAAATGTTGCTCTCTGCTTCTATTGATACTAACAATGTAAGATGATTGTGTTTGCAGATAATGGTTAAACAAAGACCTCCAAACAACCCGACAGAGGTGAATCTTCCTGGGGTAGAAAACAAAAAATGGTTAAACTCACTCCCCAGGCTCGTCAAAACATAAAGAACATGAGGAAGGCCATAAAAGCGGCTGACAGAGCCATTGGCATGTCATGGAGTGAGTACGAGACCTCTCGGGAGATCTCTTCGAACTCAGTCCAAGAATACATCCCATATCCGGTGAGGTCCAGACATGGAGACACCCCTCCCTCATCACCCACTGCCCAAGCACCAGGGCATGCTGCTACTGAGTCGTCTGAGGGCTCAATAGCCAGCAGTGGTGAATACTCCACCTCCCCCACAGCTTCATTATCTGGGGAGGGTACAGACGGAGGTGAGGATGAAGTGCAAGGGGATGAGGAGGTATTTGAGGGGAGGTGAGCCTCAGGTTAGGGGCATTGCCCAAACTAGGAAACCCGAAGTTTGGGAGGATAGGTTCGTGAGCCAGGTGGCATACCACATATTTAGGGAGTGGTGGCCGGTGAAAAAATTTATACCGGAGCGGAGTTTCATTGATAGAGATCTTTTACTCCATAACCCTAACGTGCAGAGATAGTTCAAAACTAGAATAGTTTGGGAACACTTCTTAGATGCCTGTGTGGATGCCAACGAATACTTGGTTAAAGAGTTCTATTGTAATGTAGTCCATATCTTAAAGGGCTCCAAAGTGACCAAGGTTCGGAACCTCAAGGTGTTGTTTGACGGGAAGTCGCTCAATGAATATATGGGTTTCAACGAGGAGGATAAGTCTCTTTATATGGCAAAGATGGATATGGGCGAGGGGGTACGTCCATGGTTAGCTCAGTACCTGGCAATTGCGGGTACCGTTCCTGATTGGTTGGCAGCTGGGGTCAAAATACTACGGAGGACCCTAAATTTTGAGGCAAGGGGTAGGGAGACATTTTTGTGCAGCCGGTTACATCCTACTACCCATGACCAGACTCTTCCTCTCCACCGGGCTGTTTTGGTTGCTTCCATTATGGCAGGGTACCTCATCAACGTGGGGAATGTGATGTCCTGAATCATTTCTATAGTAGGTGCCGAGCATGACCGGAACTACCCTTTCCCCAACACCCTCACTATGTACTTCCGGGACTTGGGGGTGGACAAGAGGTCATACGGCATCAAAGTCAAGGTGACAACCTTGTTCTCCTGGTATAGCGTGAAGAGGAATGACAACCCCAAGGATAAGAACTAAAAAGCCCCTGCTTCTACCCCAACTGGCCAGTCTGAAGATCCAATTACGGTAGAGGCCTCCGCTGAGCCTGCCTCCACTTCTACTGAGATTCCTCCTGGCCCTTCCACATCAGTAGGACCAGAGATCCCATCTTCCTGGGCCCATCCTATCACTGCCCACTGACTGAGTCAGACATTTCAGAGTATCAACAACTAGATGTATACTACTTCATCCAAGTTGTCCACCTTGACCACCACTATTGTAGCTCAGTCGGCACCTTAGCCAGCACAGGTCCCACAATCCATTGAGGATGCTTTGAAAGAAATCCTTGAGAACCAGAAGAAAATACTCACTACCCAAGATGCATTGGAAAAGGCAGTTGATTCACATAGCAAGGCTCTTAAGGAGCATAAGAAGTTGCGAAAGACGCGGGCCTCCAAGGAGTCTATGAAGAAGCTGCGAGCGGATGTTGACAAGTTGAAGGCAAACCAGCTGCCTTTAGACCTATTGTTTGAGGACCCAGTTCCAGCAGCTGAGCCACAGCTGGAGCAGTTACAGCGACCTCCGAAGAGGAAGAGGATGATTCCTAAAGCCGATGATGCTATAATCCAGTTGGCGGACCCAGCAGAGACATCCTCCAGTTAGCCACAGGGTGTACCAGATCCAGAGCCTTTCCAGGTCCAGGCCCAGGTCCCAGCAGCTGAGTAGCAGGACACCGGGAACCAGTCTGAGGTTCCCGAGCACACAGAGGACCCAGGGACTATCCATGATCCTATACAGACCGACATGGCTTAGGGAGTCTTCATACCCTTTTTCTATTATTTTTTATGCTTATTTGGACTAGTTGGCATTGGGGACAATGCCAGCTTTTATTTGAGGGGGTGCACCCTACATTTGTGGATGGATGTATATATTGATTCATTTTATGCTTTCTTGACTTTCACATTTGGTCTGTATATAATTTGATATTTAGTTACTTTTATCGCATTTTTCATCTTTCTTTGGGTCTGTATATAAAGTTACATCATTGTATATATTCATCCCCATTGTATATTCAAATCCCCTATTGTATATATTCGTTCTATTTTCGCAAAAAAATTCCGTTTTTAGCTTCTTATTTATGTTCGTAGCATTTGTTTTGTTTTGGACGTTTTCAATAAGCCTTTGATTTTCTTAATGCCACGATTCTTTCCAAAGGTGGAGTGTTGTGTGAATCGGGTAGATCTTCCCAATGATGAATGGCGTGACAACCTTCTTAAGGGTTTGAGTCCGTTTTTGTTTTTGTTTTTAGTAGTTTATAGTTAAGGATACCTCAAGCAAAGCTTCACTTGGGCCTAGCACATTTGCCTTTGATCCCATGGTCAAAGACAAAATGTTGTGTTTAGGATGGTGAAAGTCGTGACCTTGAGACTCGTGTTGATCGATAATCATCAAGTGGTTTTTCGGGACCATTGTGTTCTCAAATCGTATCTAAGGTTGTCGTGGGCCCCCGACTCTATGTCTTTAGCGATCCTTTAGCTTATGTGGTGAGAAATCGAATTGCGAGTCCAAGTCCTGAGCCACTAGTCTAGAACTTGCCCTGAATGTTTGTTGAGGCGAAATATTAAGTGAAATTTGACTTGAGAAGTGATTATAGGCTCTACTTGATCCAAATGATAGTTTGAAAAATTCCATTGCCTACCAATGATATGATCCCTACTTAACCCTTTTGAGCCTTAGACCTTTTTCTTTCAAGAACTATGATACAAGCTTATCACCATTCTACAAGATACCCTCTCTTGGCACCCGATATTTCCTTGAGAACATGGCAAAAGTATAAGTTTGGGGGTAGAGACGAGGATGACAACAAAGTGGTAAAAGGCACAAAAATGAAGAAAAGGAAAGGCAATGAAAAAAAATGCTCAATGTGAAAAAGAATAAAAAAAGGTTCAAAAAAAGCAAAGAATGAAAGGTGTGGAAAGTTGAAAAAGAAGAAAAGGTTTGAATTGCATGAGGAAGAGTGAAAATGTGTCTCTCTAAACCCTTAGAAAAAAAGTGAGATGACACAAAGAGTCAAGAGAATGTGTGCCAAATGAATCAAAAGAAGTGCTTAAGGGAAGATGGAACCCACTTAGATCAAAATATTTCCTACCCTGCCCTTCACAATGACTCTACAAAAGCCCTATATGATCTTGAGTTGAATGGAACTTACATTAGTAGATACTTACATAAGAGGCAAGCATATGGTACTTAGAGCCGGACTTGTGACCTTTTCTTGAGAGAGATGAGTAAATTTCCATTAACCTCGGTTTGTGTGCCAAATTCTAAAAGGTGAGGTTTGCTTATGGAGAGTTGAGGATGTGTGAGTTTGGGTTCCATAATGATCAAAGTTTGAGAGAGTTCTTTGATGTAATGAGTCAACTCTTGATGCTCTTGTGTCACACTTGATCCATGGTTTTTCAAAGGTTAAATGTTGTTAATGATTCAATTGTATTGAGGGCAATTGTTAGTCCCAATTGATGCTAGTTGAGGTTACTTTAGGATAGCTGAAAATTCTTGGATTTTCCCTTAAGGGGTGGGTCTTATTTTGTTTGCTTGAGGACAAGCAAAAACTTAAGTTTGGGGGAGTCGATAACTAGGGATGTTGACGTGTTTCATGCTCCTTCTTGCTTACGCTTTGATTATAAATTCTTACAAAATAGTACCAAAAGGCTCATAAGTTGTCCTTGATTGCAGGTTTGATCAAAAAAGTGACGAGACTTCAAAGATCGGCTCAAAAGCAGTGAAACCTACACTAGTACCAAAGACAAGACAACTAAGTAGAAACAGGCCTAGTGCGGCCGCACTACACTTTATGCAGTCCGCACTAGGGAGATTCAGAGAGCTAGTTTTGAAGGCATCAAAGCAGTGCGGCCGCAGTACATATTGTGCAGTCTACACTGAAGACACCGCGGCCGCACTACAATTTTATGCGGTCCGCGGAAGCAAACTTCAGAGAGATGTCAAGTGCCAGGGTTCAAGCCTGTGCAATCCACAGTCCATTCTGCGCGGACCGCATTAGAAGCCTCCGCGACTGCGGTTCATTCTGCACGGTCCTCGGAGCCTGGGTTCAGAGAGTTGATTTTTCAGAGTTAAGAGCCTAGTGCGGCCGCACACCATTTTGTGCGGTCTACACTGACCCCGCATGGGCATTTTTGTCCAGTTTTTTCAGCTTAGTATAAATATAACCTTTTTCCATTTTAGGGTATCAACTATTTTCTGAACTGAGTTGCGCTCGTGAGAAGACCATCTATAGCCATTTTGGGCATTTTAACTTCTTAGTTTTAACGATAGAATCTCTGTATTTACTTTAGTGTTTAATTAATATGTCTTTATCTTCATCTATTTCTCTATTTTTCTCTTCAAGCATGAGTAACTAAACCCATTAGCTAGGGTTGTGGCTCAACCCTAGTGTGGGTAATTTATGAGTATTGTGATTTAGGTCTAGATTGACTATGGGTGTTTGTTATTTGTGTTAATTCTATGGTTTAATTTATGAATTGGTGGTTGCAAACACTGGTTTGTGCTAAGTTGAGTTGGCTCTTCTTCAGAAAGAGAGCCTAAGTCTCCAAAATTGACCCAACAAGGAATTGGGATGGACTCAAGATAATTGATAGTCCCAATTAAAGGGTTAAACCTCGAGAGAGTAATTACCCGACTTGAACCCTAGTTGTTTGAGTAAATTTGCCTACCCATTTGATCTTGAGAAAGTCAATTGGGCAAAATCACTCTCTCTACCGAGAGGTGTGAGAGTGGGTAAAATTGTGCAGTGGTTATAGCATATTTCTCCAATCATGTCAATCGTGCCTTAGAAGTAATTACCCGTCAATTAACCACCTAGGTGAAAGTCACTACCCTAGTGCCTTTTTATCGATTAGATACAACTTTAGCAATTCTTATTTAGCATAATCTAGTTGCATTTATAATTAGTAGTTGATAATAGTAGTTTGTTAAAGAAAAACCAAAAATGATTGGAATTGATATTTGGAACAAATACACAATTCCACTCTAAATAGATACTCGACTCCATTCCTAGCTCCCTGTGGAAATAGATCCCGACCCACAAATCGGGTAAAAGCTATTGCAACCATCTCTTCCTACTTTTTAGCAGTGCGGAGTAGGCTGCGATCACTAAGCAACAATAAATCGGCTCTGGTCTCAAAACCAATAAGAGCAACCAGACACGACCTATAGATACGGTCCACAACAAGAGAATCTCCCACAGGAGTAGAAACATAAACATGGGAACTCAAAGAATCCCGAGATACACCCAAATGCAGAGCAAAATAAGAAGACACATAAGAGTAAGTGGAGCCTGGATCGAATAAAACTGATGCATCTCTATGACAAACCAGTATAATACCTATGATGATAGAATCGGAGGCAACCGCCTCGGTACAGGAAGGAAAGGCATAGTATCGGGCCTTGCCTCCCCCTCTAGGGCGACCTCTACCTCCCCGACTTCCACCTCTAGTTGGCTGAGCAGGTGGGGCAGCAACTGGAGCTGTAACCATAGCCTGAGAACTCTGCGGGGCACGCTGTGGCTTAGAATTCTATGGAGGTGCACTCCTCCTAAGTCTGGGGCAATCCCTCACCACGTGGCATGTATCACCACACTCAAAACAAGCTCTGGGAGGACGTGGTGGCTGTGACTGGCTCGGGCCAGTTCTTCTAGACTGACCTCTGAAAGCACCCCGTGCAGGAGGTGCGCTAGAAACCGGAGGTGCATAATAAGGCACCTGAGGCCTAGGAGGAGCTGGAGCAGTACTGGTTGATGGAAGAGCTGAATGAACAGGGCGACTCATATAACCCCTACCATGACGACCTGTAGTTGGGCACGGGCACCAGAGAAATGGCCCGACTCTCGAGACCTCTTGGCCTCCCTCTCCTCTATCTCTATAGCATGCATACCCTCAATCCTCCTAGCAAAGCTCACCACCTGCTTATAAGAAATATCCATCTCCAACTCACAAGCCATGCTAGATCTGATGCTGGGAATAAGCCCCTCAATAAACTGGCAAACCCTCTTGCGGACAGTAGAAACCAAGGCTGGTGCATGCCTAGCCAAACTGGTGTAACAGACAACATACCTCAAGACAGTCATAGCACCCTGGTGCAAAAACTCAAACTCAGTGCGCCATGCGTCCCTAAGGCTCTGAGGAATGTACTCTCTCAGGAACAAATCTGAAAACTGAGTCCAAGTTAGTGAAGCAGCCTCATCCGGACTGTCTAACGCATAGGTGCGCCACCACTCATAGGCGGCTCCTCAAAGCTGGAAGGAAGTGAAGGAAACCCCCTCGATCCTGATATACCCATGGTACGGAGAATGTAGTAACTCTCATCTAGAAATCCCAGAGCATCCTCTGATGCTAAACCGCTGAAAACAAGAGGCTTGTACCTCTTAAACCTCTCAAGCCTCAGTTGCTCCTTCTCGAAAGCCGCTGCCCTATCCTCGGGCTGAGCTGGCACTGCAGGCGATACAGGAATAATCTCAGGGACCTGCTCAACATGCACTCGCTGCTCAGGAGTGCGGGCAACGGGAGTCTGTGCTCCTCCCCCGACCTGAGATGTAGCTACAGCAAGGGGAAGCAACCCTACCGAGCCAGAGTGGTGTACATGCTCATGAACTATGCCAGAGTCTCCTGAAGATCTGGAGTAGTAGTAGCAGTAGGCGTGTCAGGTGCCTGGACTCTGGCTGGATCTGCTGGTGGTACCTCGGCGACAGCTCATGCAGGTGCTCTGGCTGCACCACGTGCGCATCCTTCGCCTCGGCCCCGACCCCGGCCTCTAACGGCTGCAGTAGGGGGTGTGGGTGCCTGATCATCTCGGGTAGCACGTGTCCTCACCATCTGTGAGAGAATAGAAGACAGAAGTTTAGAATTGTGATGTCAAGAATATCGCACGACAAGTAAATCAAATGAAGCAAAAAATTTCCTAACAGTTACATAGCCTCTCGTAGATAAGTACAGACGTCTCCGTACGGATCAGCAAGACTCTAATAAACCGGCTTGTGATCCATGACTCCTATGAACCTAGAATTTAAATCTGTCGCTCGGCATACACCATGTTTAACTCTCAATACCAATATATAAATCCAAGACCCAGAAACCCACGAATCACAAGATAAGAAAAATACTACATAGCTCTAACTCCAGAATGTCTAATAAGAATAGAAAGTACAAAAGGGCTAAATACTAAAAAGTAGGAATAGAAAGGGACTTCTTGGTCTGCGGATGCGGCAGATGTACCTTGAAGTCTCTAAAGCAGTCGCCTCCCTCAAGGATGGTAGGCCTAAGTAGTGGTACCTGGATCTGCACATGAAAAACATGCGTAGAACGGGCATGAGTACACCACAACGGTACTCAGTAAGTGCCAAACCTAACATCGGTTGAGTAGTGACGAGGAAGGTCAGGGCCCTACTGAGATTAAATAAATATAAAGATGACAGGATAAGATAAGCAGTACAATTGAGAATCTACAGTAAGAATCTATATAGGATAATAAGAGTGCCTTAACGGAAATAGAGAATGAAGGCAAACCACAAGGAAGTACCACTCATAACAAGGATGATAACCGGGGATCTCTTGGTATCCCGAGGATCTCTTGGTATCCTTTATGTATACAAGGGTTCTCTTGGTATCCTAAGGATCTCTTGATATCCTCAATATATGTTGGCGATCTCTTGGTATCCCGAGGATCTCTTAGTATCCTCAATACATGTTGGGGATCTCTTGGTATCCCGAGGATCTCTTAGTATCCTTAATATACATGCCAGGGATCTCTTGGTATCCCGCACCTCAGTCCAGATCATAAATACATACAGGGGATCTCTCGGGATGCCTTCTCGTAGTCCCAAATTAAAAACATACAGATGCAACACAAGAATACTCCATTTAATGCTAATTTTGTACCAAGTAAATAGTTAATTCTAGCCTAACATGCTTCACGTAATGTAATTAAGGCAGTTTAAGCAAATAGGTAGTTAAGTCAACCAAACATGCTTTTCTAAACTACAACAAGCTAAATTTGCATGTAGAATAAAACAGGAAAAAAGAACTCAATTGAAATACTTAAAGTAAAACCGAATTTTTTCAACAATTAGCTCAACTATGCACTCATCACCTCACGTACAAGGCATTTCAATTATCAAATATATCATATCCTAAGGGGAAGGTCCCAACACAAGGTTAAACAAGTCACTTACCTCGAACCGGCTTAAAAATCAACCCGAGACCACGTTCTTGCCACGAGTACTAGACTCCAAATGGCCCAAATCTATTCAATTCAATTGCATAATGTAAATAACACTTCAAGTAACTGATTCTACAATTAAATTCTAAGCTAATACGTGAAATTATATAAAATGACCAAAATGCCCCTCGGGCCCACGTCTCGGAATCGGGTAAAATTTATGTTTTCAGAATCCTCACACTCTCACGAGTCTACCCGTATCAAAATTATCCCAATCTGATGTCAAAGTCCCAATCAAAACTCAATTTCTTGGTCTAAGAACTTTTCCCCCAATTTCCATCAAAATTTCGAAATTAAAGAATGGATTCAAGTGTAGATTTATGAAAATTAGTCTAAACCGAGTAGGAATCACTTACACAATCCCCCAGGTGAAAATCTCTTCAAAAATCACAATCTCCCAAGCTCTCAAGTCCAAAATATGAATTATGGTTC
The DNA here is from genome assembly GCF_000715075.1 of Nicotiana tabacum. NCBI lineage: Eukaryota > Viridiplantae > Streptophyta > Magnoliopsida > Solanales > Solanaceae > Nicotiana > Nicotiana tabacum. The sequence goes on along the minus strand of NC_134089.1, from coordinate 134,641,940 downwards.
AAACACTCTATTTTGGGTTTTAAAAGTCTGCCCATGTATTCCTTCTTCGCGAATGCGGTCAACGCCTCGCGAAGCACAAAAATGACTTTGACCAAAATCCTCTTATGCGAACTCGACAAAAACACTCGCGAACAAGATGATTCCTCAGACTTACCCTTCGCGAACGCACTCCCTCTCTCGCGAACGCGATGAACAAACTCGACCTCAAACCCGGCTGACCAATTACTCTACGCGAACGCGCTGCCCTTCTTGCGAACGCGAAGCACGTACATCCAGTCCTTTGCAAATGCGGAGACTTCCTCGCAAACGCGAAGTCTAAAATTCCACTATCTTCCCCTAACTCTTCGTGAACGCGAGTGTCCACTCGCGAACGCGAAGAGTAAATATCTGTAACAGCTGAACCTGCAATTCTGCAACTCCAAACTTCATGAAATGGTCCGATTGACCACCCGAAACTCACCCGAGGCCCCCGAGACCTCAACCAAACATACCAACACATCCTAAAACCTCATTCAAATTTGTTCCAACCTTCGGAACGCAAAAAACAACATTAAAACATCTATTTCTCATCGGATTCAAACCTAAGAATTCCAAAAACTCTAAAAATACGCTTTCGATCAAAAAGTCTATCAAACCTCGTCCGAATGACCTGAAATTTTGCACACACGTCACATTCAACACTATGGAGCTACTCCAACTTCTAGAATTCCATTCCTACCCTCGGATCAAAATCTCGCTATCGAACCGAAAACTTCAAAAATTTAACTTTCGGTATTTCAAGCCTAAATTAGCAACGGACGTCCAAAATACAATCCGAACACGCTCTTAAGCCCGAAATCACCAACGGAGCTAACAGAACCATCATATTTCCATTCCGAGGTTGTCTTCACATTGTTCTGACTACGATCAACTTTCCAACACTTAATCTCTCATTTAGGGACTAAGTGTCCCAAAACTCTCCGAAACTTAAAACCGAACATCCCGACAAATCAAAATAGAAGACATAAACTCGGAAAAGCAGTTAATAGGGGATCGAGGTGTTAATTCTTTAGACGACCGGCCGGGTCGTCACAATAGAATACCATAAGGTATCTTAAATTTTGAATTAAATATTTGGGCATTATGAAAAGCATAGGAGTTATGGCTATTATTAAGAGTAGAAGTTAAAGAGATTTGAGTTACGAAAATAAAGATTTTAAAACAAATAAAGGACAAAAGATAAATATAAATTGTCATAAATTTATATATTAAATATTTGGGAGTCGTGGATATAAAAGACATGAGAGTTATTGAGATTATTAAAAGTATGGGCTATGAAGATAATGGGGCGAGAGTTATGAAGATATAATAATGATAAAAAACTCAAAAAAGAGAAAAAAGATAAATAAGTACCTTGGCCTAACCTCACTTTCCTATTGCCCACTCTTTAATTCTCAAGGTTACTCTTCCCACTCTCATGGTTTATTATATTCAACATTTCTAGAAAAGGAAAAACCTTCCTGCATGCTGTTATATCTAGTAGGTGCCTTATTACAAAATTAATTCAACTGCTTTAACTACAACTACAATAACAACCCAGTATAATCCCACTTAGTGGGGTCTGGGGAGGGTAGTGTGTACGCAGACGTTACTCCTACCCTGAGGTAGAGAGGCTGTTTCCAAATAGACCCTTGGCGGGATCCCATCGTAACAAGCTGCATAGATTAGAATTCCCTATCAAATTAACGAATGTACATTAGACTGATATATAAGATAATAATAGATTATGTAGGTATATGGTGATGGCTACTGTCAAGAAAGGGAAGCCTGGTTTAAGGAAGAAAGTCATGTCTGCTGTCATTGTTAGACAACGTAAACATTGGCGACGAAAAGATGGTGTCTTCATGTACTTGGAAAATAATGCCGGTGTTATTGTGAATCCCAAGGGAAAAATGAAAGGTTCTGCTATCATCGGTCCAATTGGGAAGGAGTGCACTGATTTTATGGCCAAGAATTGTTGGTGCAACTAATGCAATTTTTTGAACAAAGATTCAACATGCTGATTTTGGAATTAGTATTAGTATTAATGTCACATATACAAACAAATGTAACGATGTTGTGATGCTTCGGGAGTTCCAGTAAGTTCATATATCAATTATTTTGCTACTTAATACCAAACTTTGTTTAATTTTTGGTAATATTCATTGAATCTTCCTATATAAAAATAAATAATTAGATTCTGACAGATAAAGAACATGAAAGAGATTAGTAGTGTAACCGTACTGTAGCAACTGTCAAGGGTGCAAATAAAATTTGTATAGTTTAGTTTGATCTTTCTCGCAACAAGTCCCTGTATAATACTAAGAGCAATGTTGAATATTACTAAAATATAAAGGAAGTAAAAAGGAATAAAAGGAGAGTATCATGAAAATCAAAAAGAAAATTACGGCGATCTTCTATATCACCAACTCCTCTGGTATTCGTGATTTTCATTATCACAGTGGAAAATTTGCTGTCAATTTTGGATCGGATTCAGATGACGGTGAGATATAAATAGGACCACACAATCAGGTTATGTTATTTAGCCATAGAATGTGAAGGGATGTTGTACTTATGTACAAAATAATATTTGAAAGCTTACCAATGTGTCGTTTAGTGTAACGAGTGTGATGTTTCAATTAATGGTCATTTACTGCGTCATTGTACATAATGTTTCGTAATGGATGTTTTGAGCGTTTTGCAAATTTTTGTTTAATGCTGGAAAGGAAGTAAAGTTTTTTTACGGGGAAAATGAGTGAAAAAGACCAAAAAAGGAGAATCAAGATAAATGAAAATCCTTGCATATGATACATGCCACGTCAGCTTGCCTATTCTCTCTTTTATATATACTAGTTTCTGAACACGTGCGTCGCACGTGTATCCCTTGATATTCAATACAAATTAACTATCACACGTGTATGCCTTGTCATTTAGTACAAGCTTTTTAGAATGATATAAATAATATTAAGATATGTGTGAGATGGATTAACACATAAAGGAAGAAAATATGAGCTCAAACTAATATGGGGAAATTAATCAACCGAGTAGTTTGATCGAATCTAAAGAACATATTCACTTAGTAGGTTTGATTTGCAATGAACTTAATTTTGATGTTCTTAAGTATAAATACACAAATATGATAGTATTTTACCTAACATATCCTATGATGTTGAACAACTAAATTTATTTAGGTATTCATGGTTTATATTGAGAGTAATTTTGGTGTTATTAGATACAAACATGTGATATGAACATATATCTCACCTAATACTTCTTCGGTGATTTGGCATAACCAAAATTCCCTTATTGTCAAAAAGATCACATATCAAATAAGTTAGTCCAAGCACTACCGACAAAATCATAAATACCACATTTGTCATTAGGCACAACTCAAACACATAAAAATCAAATCTCGTGGTAAATATAAGATATTTGAATCACCAAATTTCGTTATAAATACCTGGTAGAATGATTTTAACACCAATTAAGCAAAAATAGGATGATCATTCTAACATTCATTCCAGTGCAAAGGATTTTATTCTTGCGATCATAGCAATAAATCAATAATGGCATTGGTTCAAGTTCAATCGGAAAATAGAAAAAAATGACAAGAATTTTAACAAATAAAGTTCAATCTAAAAAAGAAAACATTTGTTGAAAATAAATAATAGAAAAAAGAAATAAATTTACCTCATATGCCACTTGAAGATTGGTTTTGTGTATTGTAGATGGTGAGTAGAGATATGCCAAATTAATAGAATAATGTGTTCTAGGAGAAAGAAAATTTTCCCGACTGGCGATGGTTTAAGAGAAAGAACAATTGCTTAATTACTTGTGGTTTTTTTTTGTTGAGCATGATTCAGCAAATAAATAAAGGATCAGATGAGACTAAGACTGACATATTGAATTACTTCAACTTCCCACAAGTTACGTTAGTCTTAAAATTGGAAATTGAAAGGACTCCAACGCATTTAAGCATTTTAAAAGTTAATATAAATTGTACCTTTAGGGTACTATATTGGAAGATGAAAGTCTAAGGTATTGAATAGGCTACAATAAGTGAGAACTAAAACTTGTTTATTTACAGAGAATTAAATTCAGTTTTTGGTAATAATTTTTTTTTAAAATAGATATAAGATAAGGGTAAAATGGTCTTTCAATTTTTGATGGGTAATTTGGTATTTTAACTTTCACTTTGTAGGTTCCCGCTTATAATATAGTATGATATATAGATGTCTGCATTTGTGTAATTTTCAAAGTACTATCTCTATATGTGTTGACCCAAGTAAAGGTGAAGTTTTGAAGACTGACAAATGAACTCAGACATGGACCGAGTTCATCTTGTGAAGCACAGTTATGATCAACTCAAACATGTGAGATGCACGTGAAGGAGATAAACCTAACTTACCAGAAATGATATCTCCTGATCCTGATCGAAAAGGTTGCATATTGGATAAGGAGAAAGACTCCTTCCACAAAGAGAAACACGACTTAAGAAATGGATAGAGTTAGAGGATAAGACCAACTAGAACTCTTCCACCAAGGAAGAGTATCATCTGTATTCTAGTCAATCTCTTTTTGCTAACTCCATAAATATCAGTATTGTTCTCTTTTACAGGTAACACGTATAAGCATAAGTTAAACGTAAATTGAGAGCATAACAAGACAATTTTGCAAGCAATTTATGTGTGATTCAAGCGTGCAAACCTGAAGCTACTTGAATCAGATAGAAGAACCAGTTCCAAGTGTCTGTCTTTTTATTCTAGTTCAACTGTAGTAGGTGATTTTATATTGTACCTTTCAGCTTTATCTAGAAGCAATTGTATTAGGTACTCAAAGTCTTTCAAGTTAGAGTTAACTTGAAGTTGTCGCAGTAGTTGAAGCTATGTGCTACAACGGGATTAGAGTTAGTTCTAGATTTACAAAAGAGTTTTTTGTAAATGCAGTTTTACTCAGTGATTTTAGTGGAGAGTTTGGGAAAATCCTACTGGAAAGTAGGTCGTGTGTTTTTCACCTTTTGAGCCAGGTATTTTTCACGTAAAATCTTTGTGTTCTTTATTTTCTGTATTTATTATTCCGCAATGGTAGTAGTTTCCCGACTAGTCGTCTCATGAGTTACAGCTCTGTTTTCCCCATTTCTACTTCTTTATGCTTCGTTATCCGTATTTTATGTGGTCGAGTTGATTGGTTTGCGTTTGGTGTGATTTTGTTAAGAAATGAGACACTTAGTCTCTTTTAAGAAGGCTTAAGTTGGAAAAGTCAACTGGATGTTGACTTATGAGTTAGAGGGCTCAGATGTGAGTTCCGATGGTTTGGTTAGCTTCGGGGGATGATTTGTGACTTAGGAGTGTGATCGAAAGTGATTTTGGAGGTCCCGTGTAGAAATAGGCTTAAATTGGCGAAGTTAGTATTTTGGCGAATTCCGGTTGATAGGTGAGATTTTGATCCGAGTGTCGGAATGGAATTTCGAGAGTTGATGTAGCTTCGTTACATGATTTGGGATGTGTGTGTAAAATTTCAGGTCATTCAGATATGATTTGGTTGGATTTTTGATTGAATGCGTATTTTGGAAGTTTTAGAAGAACTTAGGCTTGAATTCGATGTAATTTGATGGTTTTGGTGTTGTTTGAGGTGTTTTGATGATTGGAACAAGTTTGGATGGTGCTTTAGCATGTGTTGGTGTTTTTGGTTGAGGTCCCGGGGGCCTCGGGGTGATTTCGGATGGTTAACGGGAAGTTTTGGACTTGTGCAACTCAAAATTTGTTGTTGCTTCTGGTATTTCCGCTTCTGCAGAATTGGGACCACAGAAGCGGTGTCGCCCATGCGAAGAGGTAGCCACAAAAGCGAGGGTTGACCTGGTCAGCTATTTCTGCAGAAGCGGACTAGGAGTCGCATCTGTGAAACTGCAGATGCGGGATTTCGATCGCAGAAGCGATTCTAGGGAGGCTAAGTGATTTTCGCGGATACGGAGTTTTGACTGCAGAAATGGTACCGCGGAAGCGGTAATTTAACCGCAGAAGCGGTTATGTCTGGGCAAAAGGTATTTAAGTTCTTCTTCGCGAATTTTTGAAGGGTTTAACCATTTTTAACTTCGGACTTAGAGTTTTTGGGCGATTTTGAAGAGAGATTTCAAGGGAACTTCGATAAGGTAAGGATTTTGGACTTAAAACACACTTCTATGGTGGTATTTCATGAATTAGGACTGAAATTTAAGGAATTAATGGACTAAAAATGGAGGTTTAGGGCTTGAGTTTAAGAGGGCTTAAATTAAGGATTTGAGGGGACAATTGAACTCCGATTCTGGTGTTTTTGATATGTATGAACTCGTGGGGAGATAAGGAATCTAATGATGTGAAAATTTCTGAGTTTTGAGAAGTGGACCCGGGGCTCGGGTTTTGCCAATTTCGAGATTTTTGACACTTTTCGATTGTTTTCACTTGGGCTTTGTTCCCTTAGCATATTGTGACGTATTCGTTCTGGTTTTGGTCAGATTCGACGCGCGAAGAGGCCCATTTGAGAGGCAAGGGCATAGTGAGCTAGAGCTTTAGCCGGTTCGAGGTAAGTAATGAATGTAAATGATGTCCTGAGGGTTTGAAACCTCGGATTTGCACATCGTAGTGCTATATTGAGGTGAGACACGCGCTTGATGATGAGCGTGGGGTCGTTTACTATTAGGGATTGTGACTTGGTCCATCTTGAGTGACGCTTTTACCGCGTATTTGATTGATGCTTATTTGTTATCATTATTGTTTGGACTGATTGCCGTATTTGGGCTTCGTGCCAACTATTTGAACCCTCTAGGGAGTTTTATCATTATTTCCTCACTGTTTTAACTTACTACTTGAACTCAATCGTATCGTTTTTCCACTATTTTACAACTCAACAAATTTTTACTCGGTTTTGAAACTAAAATGATATATTAAATGATGTTTTGGGCTGAGAACTACTATTTTACTAATGCCCGAGGGGCTTATATGATTTCTGGACTAAGTATGGCCAAGGGCCAAATGTGAGGATACCATGGGATCGGGCTGCGCGCCGCAGCAGTATTATGTTGATATTGATATGGGGTCGAGGTCCTAGTTGATGCCACGAGATGGCTTGATATTGCGCTTGGGCCGTAAGGGCCCCCTCCCGAAGTCTGCACACCCCCAGTGAGCGCCGTCGATGATAAATAAATGGATCGGGTTGCGCGCCGCAGCGGGTTCCTGTAGGGTACTGTACTATTTGTTGCATTTCTTTATTTGACTGTCACTTATCTGCTTATCTGTTGTAGTATCTTTCATATTTCGATTACATTGGTCTATCGCTTCTATATTACTTGTTTTAAACTGCCGGATTACAGATTACTCTGTGTTCTTCCATGATTTCTTATTCTCAGTCATTATTTATGTTTATTACTCACTGGGTCGGAGTACTCACATTACTCCCTGCACCTTACGTGCAGATCCAGGTGCATCTAAGGCTGAGTGAGGATTCTTCAATTGAGCAACGTATATCCCGGAGTATCGAGGTAGCTGCATGGTGTCCGCAGCCCTGATCTCTCCCTTCTATCCTTTTGTTTTATCCGCATTCCCTAGACCGATATGTATTAGATTGGTAAACCTGTATTAGAGGCTCAGACTTATGACACCAGATCTGTATTGGTTATGTAGTGGTATTATCATCTGAATTTCCGCATATTTGACTCGTTGTCCTAAACTTTTATTATGATAAATTGGCAATTTAATTGTGTTAGATAATAATAAATTGTATAAGAAATGGGTCGAGGTTGTTAGTTGGTCAGGCTTGCCTAGCAGTGTGTTGGGTGCCATCACGATCGGGGTTGGGGTCGTGACAAGTTTGTATCAGAGCCTAGGTTACATAGGTCTCGCAAGTCATGAGCCGATTTAGTAGAGTCTCGCGGATCGGTACAGAGACGTCTGTATTTATCCTCGAGAGGCTGCAGGACCTTTAGGAAAAACTTCACATCCTTGAAATTCTGTCGTGCGACTTTGTTGCTTCGAGAACTAAACTTCTATCATTATATTCTCTCACAGATGGTGAGGACGCGAGCTACCGGACGAGGTAGACGACCACCAATGCCACCCACTGGGACCACCAGAGGCCGTGGATGCGGTCGTGGACGTGGCAGAGGCAGAGCAGCGAGGGAAACACTTGTTGATCCACCAGCTACCCTAGCTCCGGATCAGGCTCCAGTTACGGATGCTCTAGTAGCACCAATTGTGCCCATCATGATTTCGGGTCTTCAGGAGGCCTTGGCCCAGATCTTATCAGTTTGCACTGGCCTGGCTCAGGCAGTTTCAGCCACTATATCAGCATCTACTTCACAGGCCGGGGGAGGGAATCAGACCCCCGCTGCTCGCACACCTGAGCAGGTAGTGCAGGGACTACAAATGCCGGGGGCACCTCCAGCTCAGCCGGTTGCACCAGTTCAGGAGTTCATAGTACTAGCCATGTCGGATGATGAGCAGCATCGTCTTGAGAGGTTTGGTAGGCTCTAGCCTCTGTCATTCAGTGGTGCTGAGGGCGAGGATGCCTAGGGTTTTCTTGACAACTGTCAGCGGATGCTCCGTACAGCAGAGATTCTTGAGTCTAGTGGTGTGGCATTTACCACCTTTCAGTTCTCGGGAGCTGCCTTTACTTGGTGGGAGGATTTTGAGAGGCGTAGGCCTGTCGGTACAACACTTCTTTCTTGGCAGTAGTTCTCCACTCTCTTCTTGGAGAAGTATGTACCACATTCCCACAGAGAGGAGCTGCGTAGGCAGTTTGAATGGTTGACACAGGGGAATATGACCGTGACCCAGTATGAGATGAGGTTTTCTGAGTTGGCTCGTTATGCCATTTGGATGATTCCATCAGATCTTGAGAGGATCAGGAGATTTATGGATGGACTTAACTACCATCTCCGTATTTTGATGACTAGAGAGAGAGTATTGGGTGCTACGTTCGAGGAGGTGGTTGATATCGCTCGTGAGATTGAGACGGTTCGTCATCGGGAGCGAGAGGAGAAGGATGCCAAGAGGCCTCGAGGATCGGGCAGTTATAGTGGTGTTCCTTCGAGGGGCCAATTCCAACATGGTAGAGGTCGTTCTTTCAGGCCTGCTCAGTCGGCCTGTCCAGAGTATCGTGGGGCATCTTCAGATCGTGGTCATCATGGGTCTCAGCAGGGTCAGCCTTCATTCAGTGCCCTCCTAGCTCAGAGTTCATCTCGTGCCCTATCAGCTCAGGGTTCTTCTACGCCGAGTGCATCTTCTAGTCACCCTGGTGCGAGAGGTTCCCTTCAGCCCCCATCTCCAGCACCGGGTAGTTGTTATGAGTGCGGAGAGTTTAGACATATGAGGAGGCAATGCCCTCGACTTCGTGATGGTCAGTCTTAGTAGAGGGGTCAGCCCTCGACTTCTACTCCAGTTACTTCACCACCCGCCCAGCCAACTAGGGGTAGAGGTCAGGCAGCCAGGGGTCGCCCCAAAGGGGGAGGTCGATCAGGTGGTGGTCAGGCTCGTTTTTATGCTATTCCAGGCAGAACAGATGCCATTGCTTCAATTGCTATCATTACAGGTATTGTTTCAGTCTACCACAGAGATGCCTCTGTATTATTTGATCCCGATTCCACCTATTCTTATGTGTCCTCATATTTTGCTCATTATTTGGGTACGCCCCGGGAGTTTTTTACTTTACCTATTCATGTGTCTACCCCGGTGGGTGATACTGTTGTTGTGGACCGTGTGTACAAGTCATGTGTTGTTACTATTGGGGGTTTGGAGACCCAAGTTGATCTATTGCTATTGAGCATGGTGGACTTTGATGTTATTTTGGGCATGGATTGGTTATCTCCATGTCATGCTATTCTAGACTGTCATGCCAAGACAGTCACTTTGGCTATGCCGGGTGTACCGCAGATCGAGTGGCGTGGCATGACTGATTATGCTCCTAGTAGAGTGATCTCTTTCTTGAAGGCCCAACGTATGGTTGGGAAGGGTTGCCTTTCATATCTAACATTTGTGAGGGATGTTGGAGCTAAGACTCCTAGTATTGATTCTGTTCCCATTATGAGGGATTTTCTCAATGTGTTCCCGGCAGACCTATCGGGCATGCTACCGGACAGGGATATTGATTTTGGTATTGACCTGGTGTCGGGCACTCAGCCCATTTCTGTTCCGACGTATCGTATGGCACCAGCAGAGTTGAAAGAATTGAAGGAACAACTTTAGGAACTCTTAGATAAGGGGGTCATTCGGCCTAGTGTGTCACCGTAGGGTACGTTGGTTCTATTTGTGAAGAAGAAGGATGGCACAATGAGAATGTGCATTGATTACAGGCAATTGAACAAGGTACAATTAAGAACAAGTACCATTTGCCTCGCAATGACGATTTATTTGACTAGCTTTAGGGAGCGAGGGTGTTCTCTAAGATTGATCTCCATTCGGGCTATCACCAGTTGAAGATCAAGGATTCAGATATTCTTAAGACTACTTTTAGGACTAGATATGGTCACTATGAGTTTCTTGTCATGTCTTTCGGGCTGACCAATGCCCTAGCAGTGTTCATGCATTTGATGAACAGTGTATTTCAACCTTATCTGTATTCGTTCGTTATTGTATTCTTTGATGATATTCTGGTGTACTCGCGTAGTCAGGAGGAGCACGCGGAGCATTTGTGAGTTATATTGCAGAGATTGAGGGAGGAGAAACTTTATGCAAAATTCTCCAAGTGTGAGTTTTGACTCAGTTCAGTGGCTTTCTTGGGACACGTGGTGTCCAGTGAGGGTATTCAGGTTGATCCGAAGAAGGCAGAGGCGGTTTAGAGTTGGCCTAGACCGTCCTCAACCATAGAGATTCGTAGCTTTCTTGGGTTGGCAGGTTATTATCGCTGGTTTGTTCAGGGATTCTCATCCATTGCATCGCCCTTGACCAAGTTGATTCAGAAGGGTGCTCCATTTGTATGGTCGGACGAGTGTGAGGAGAGCCTTCGAAAGCTCAAGACAGCTTTGACCACAGCTCCAATATTGGTTTTGCCATTAGCTTCAGGTTCATATACCGTATATTGTGATGCTTCTAGAGTTGGGATTGGTTGTGTATTGATGTAGGAGGGTAGAGTTATCGCTTATACTTCTCGCCAGTTGAAGTCCTATGAGAAGAACTACCCTGTTCATGATTTGGAATTGGCTGCCATAGTTCATGCATTGAAGATTTGGAGGCATTACTTGTATGGCGTATCTTGTGAGGTATTCACTAATCATCCCTGTCTTCAGCATTTGTTCAAGTAGAAGGATCTTAATTTGAGGCAGTGGAGATGGATAGAGTTGCTTAAGGATTATGATATTACTATTCTGTATCATCCGGGAAAGGCCAATGTAGTGGCCGATGCTTTGAGCCGAAAGGTAGTGAGTATGGGGAGTTTGGCGTATATTCTAGTTGGGGAGAAACCCCTTGTAGTTGATGTTCAGGCCTTGGCCAATCGGTTTGTGAGGTTGGATATTTCGGAGCCCAGTCGGGTGTTGGCTTGTGTGGTTTCGCGGTCTTCCTTATATGATCGCATCAGAGAGCGCCAGTATGATGATCCGCATTTGCTTGTCCTTAAGGACAGAGTTCAATATGATGATTCCAGAGATGTGACCATCGGTGATGATGGTGTGTTGAGGATGCAGGGCCAGATTTGTGTGCCCAATGTGGATGGGCTTAGAGAGTTGATTATGGAGGAGGCCCATAGCTAGCAGTATTCCATTCATCCGGGTGCCGCGAAGATGTATCAGGATTTAAGACAGCACTATTAATGGAGAGGAATGAAGAAAGATATTGTGGGAGTTGTAGCTCGGTGTCTCAATTGTCAGCAGGTGAAATATGAGCATCAGAGACCGGGTGGCTTGCTTCAGTAGATGGTTATTCCCGAGTGGAAGTGGGAGAGGATTACTATGGACTTTGTGGTTGGACTTCCTCGGACTTTGAAGAAGTTTGATGCTATTTGGGTGATTGTGGATCGGCTGACCAAGTCTGCGCACTTCATTCCTATGTGTACTACTTATTCTTCAGAGCGGTTGGCAGAGATATATATCCGGGAGATTGTTCGGTTGCATGGTGTTCCGGTTTCCATCATCTCAGATAGGGGTACTTAGTTTACTTCCCAGTTTTGGAAGTCTGTTCAGCGAGAGTTGGGTACTCAGGTGGAGTTGAGCACAGCTTTTCACCTCAGACGGACGGGCAGTCCAAGTGTACTATTCAGATATTGGAGGACATGCTGTGTGCTTGTGTTATTGATTTCGGAGGTTCATGGGATAAGTTTCTATCGCTTGCTGAGTTTGCCTACAACAACCGCTACCAGTCAAGTATTCAGATGGCTCCGTATGAGGCTTTGTATGGGAGGCGGTGTAGATCTCCAGTTGGTTGGTTCGAGCCTGGTGAGGCTAGGCTATTGGGGACAGATTTGGTTCAGGATAATGATTCAGGAGAGGCTTCGTACAACGCAGTCGCGTCAGAAGAGTTATGCGGACTGGAAGGTTCGAGATGTATCCTACATGGTTGGTGAGAAGGTCTTGCTGAAGGTTTCGCCCATGAAGGGTGTTATGAGAATTGGAAAGAAAGGGAAGTTGAGTTCGTGGTTCATTGGGCCTTTTGAGGTACTTAGGAGGATTGGGGAGGTGGCTTATATTCTTGCTTTGCCACCCAGCTTGCCGAGTGTGCATCCGGTATTTCATGTTTCTATGCTCCGGAAGTATGTTGGGGACCCGTCTTATGTTTTGGACTTCAGCACGGTTCAGTTGGATGATGATTTGACCTTTGATGTGGAGCCAGTAGCTATTTTGGGTCGCCAGGTTCGAAAGTTGAGATCAAAGAATATAGCTTCAGAGAAGGTACAGTGGAGAGGTCGGCCCATGGAGGAGGCTACCTAGGAGATCGAGTGGGAGATGCGGAGCAAATATCCTCACCTATTTGAGGCTTCAGGTATGTTTCTTGACTCGTTCGAGGACAAACGTTTGTTTAAGTTGGGGAGGATGTGACAACCCGACTAGTCGTCTCATATGTTACCGCTCCGTTTTTCCTATTTCTGCTTCTTTATTCTTCGTTGTCTGTGTTTTATGTGGTCGAGTTGATTGGTTTGTGTTTGGTGTGATTTTGGTAAGAAATGAGACACTTAGTCTCTTTTAAGAAGGCTTAAGTTGGAAAAGTCAATCGGATGTTGACTTATGAGTTAGAAGGCTCGGATGTGAGTTCCGATGGTTCTGATAGCTTCGGAGGATGATTTGTGACTTAGTAGTGTGATCGGAAGTGGTTTTGGAGGTACGGTGTAGAAATAGGCTTGAATTGGCGAAGTTAGTATTTTGGCGAATTCCGGTTGATAGGTGAGATTTTGATCCGAGGGTCGGAATGGAATTCCGAGAGTTGTTGTAGCTTCGTTATGTGATTTTGGGATGTGTATGTAAAATTTCAGGTCATTCGGAAGTGATTTGATTGGATTTTTGATCGAATGCGTGTTTCGGAAGTTTAAGAAGAACTTAGGCTTGAATTCGATGTAATTTGATGGTTTTGGTGTTGTTTGAGGTGTTTTGATGATTGGAACAAGTTTGGATGATGTTTTAGAATGTGTTGGTGTTTTTGGTTGAGGTCCCCGGGGCCTCAGGATGATTTCGGATGGTTAACGGGAAGTTTTAGACTTGTGCAACTTAGAATTTGTTGATGCTTCTAATTTTCCGCTTCTGCGGAATTGGGACTGCAGAAACGGAGTCTCCCATGCGAAGAGGAGGCCGCAGAAGCGAGGGTTGGCCTGGTCAGCTATTTCCGCAGAAGCGGACTCGGAGCCGCATCTGTGAAGCCACAGATGTGGGATTTTGACCGCAGAAGCGATTCCAGGGAGGCTAAGTGATTTTCGCAGATGCGGAGTTTTGACCACATAAGCGGTACCACGGAAGCGGTAATTTAACCGCAGAAGCAGTTATGTCTGGGCAGAAGGTATTTAAGTTCTTCTTCGCGAATTTTTGAAGGGTTTAACCATTATTAACTTCAGACTTAGAGTTTTTGGGCAATTTTGAAGAGAGATTTCAAGGGAACTTCGATAAGGTAAGGATTTTGGACTTAAAACACACTTCTATGGTGATATTTCATGAATTAGGACTAACATTTAAGGAATTAATGGACTAAAAATGGAGGTTAGGGCTTGAGTTTAAGAGGGCTTAAATTAAGGATTTGAGGGGTCAATTGAACTCCGATTCTGGTGTTTTTGATATGTATGAACTCGTGGGGAGATAAGGAATCTAATGATGTGAAAATTTCTGAGTTTCGAGAAGTGGACGCGGGGCTCGGGTTTTGCCAATTTCGAGATTTTTGATATTTTTCGATTGTTTTCGCTTGGGCTTTGTTCCCTTAGCATATTGTGATGTATTCGTTCTGGTTTTGGTCAGATTCGACGCGCGAGGAGGCCGATTTGAGAGGCAAGGGCATAGTGAGCTAGAGCTTTAGCCGGTTCGAGATGAGTAATGAATGTAAATAATGTCCTGAGGGTTTGAAACCCCGTATTTGCTCATCGTAGTGCTATATTGAGGTGAGACACGCGCTTGATGATGAGTGTGGGGTCGTTTACTATTGGGATTGTGACTTGGTCTGTCCTGAGTGACGTTTTTACCGCATATTTGATTGAAGCTTATTTTTTATCATCATTATTTGGACTGATTGCTGTATTTGGGCTTTATGCCAACTATTTGAACCCTCCGGGGAGTTTTATCATTATTTCCTCACTGTTTTGACTTACTACTTGAACTCAGTCGTATCGTTTTTCCACTATTTTACAACTCAACCACTTTTTACTCGGTTTTGAAACTAAAATGATATATTAAATGATTTTTTGGGCTGAGAACTACTGTTTTACTAATGCCCGAGGGGCTTATATGATTTCTGGTCTGAGTATGGCCAAAGGCCACATGTGAGGATACCATGGGATCGGGCTGCGCGTCGCAGCAGTATTATGTTGATATTGATATGAGGACGAGGGCCTAGTTGATTCCACGAGATAGCTTGATATTGCGCTTGGGCCGTAAGGGGCCCCTCCCGGAGTCTGCACACCCCCAGTGAGCATCGTCGACAATAAATAAATGGATCGAGCTGCGCGCCGCAGCGGGTACTATAGGGTACCGTACTATGTGTTGCATTTCTTTATTTGACTGTCACTTATCTGCTTATCTGTTGTAGTATCTTTCATATTTCGATTACATTGATCTATCTGATATGTATTAGATTGGTAAACCTGTATTAGAGGCTCAGACTTGTGACACCAGATCTGTATGAGTTATGTAGTGGTATTATCATCTGAATTTTCGGATACTTGACTCGTTGTCCTAGACTTTTATTATGATAAATTGACGATTTAACTGTGTTAGCTAATAATGAACTGTATAAGAAATGGGTCGAGGTTGTTAGTTGGTCAGGCTTGCCTAGCAGTGTGTTTGGCGCCATAACGATCGGGGTTGGGGTCGTGACATTGGAACATATAGAAGAACCAGATCCTTCTATAATAAAGTTAAGTGAAAATTGGGTACCACTCAAATCACTCCCCTCCCCCCTTGTGTGGAATTGAAGTATAAAATATCAATTGGTATCAGAGCAGGTTATCCTTGAAAAGGCTAACACCTTAGAACAGATCAAGATGAGTGCACCACTTGAAAACTGGGAAGGACATTCCACTGCTAGGCCTCCACTCTTCAATGGCCAGTACTACTCCTGGTGGAGAAACAGGATAAGAGATCACATTATAGGTGAAGACTATGAGCTATGGGACATTGTCACTGATGGTCCCCTGGCTACCACGAAGAAGACTGCTGAGGGAGTAGAAGTGCCAAAACCTAGAGCTGACTGCACGGCTGAAGACTTGAAAAAATGGGAAAAGAATGCTAAGGCCAAGAAATGGCTTATGTGTGGACCTGGTCCAGACAAGTACAATAGAATTCAAAGTTGTACTACTACTAAGGAAATTTGGGATACTTTGTAAGTGGCTCACGAAGGAACTCCTCAAGTGAAGAGATCAAGAGGAACACTATTGTACTATCAATATGAGAATTTCACCATGAAAGAAGGAGAAACCATCCAAGAGACGTACACGAGGTTCATAACACTAACAAATGAACTTAAGTCTCTTGGAAGGATTTCCTTGGAAGGTAAAATCGATGCTATCTAGGAATCGAAGAACATTACCACTCTCAAGTTAGACGAGTTAATTGGAAATCTCACAGCCGACGAACTTAGAAGGAAAAACATGAAGATGGATGCTCCCAAGAAGGAAAGAAGCCTGGCTCTCAGAATCTCTAAAGGTACAGATCTAGAGGAGGATGAAATGACTATGATCACGAGGGATTTCAAGAAGTATCTAATGATAGGAAAGGGTTCTTCAAGAGGGGCAACCTACAACAAACCAAGGGTACCTGAAAAACAAACCAACGAGGGCTGTTTCAAATGTGGTAAGACTGACCACATGATCAAAAATTGTCCTCAATGGGAAATTGAATGGAAGAATGAAAGGGCTGAACGAAGAAACAAGAATAAGGAACAAGTTCATCCCAAGAAGAACAAAGGATCAACAAAGGCTATGGTTGCTGCTTGGGGAGAGAGCTCAGATGAGTATTGAGAAGATGAAGATGGAGATGAACAAGAACTTATGGCAATTGGAGAGTCCGATGAGGAATCTGAGGTAAGTATAATTCATCTCAAAGACAAGATCAAATTTTTGTTTAAAGAAAGGCTGTCTGAGTTACTCCTGGATTTCATTGATGAATTTGAGGATCTAAATAATGAAAATGAGAAGTTGTCTAAGGAGTGTGTGATTCTGAAAGCTAAGTGATAAAATCTGGAACTTAGGGCTAGTGAAAGAGATAGTAAAAATGTTGAGTTAAAGAACCAAGTTCATGAACTTGACACCACTGTCCTAGAGCTAAGATCTGAAAATCTAAAACTGAAATTAGGAACAGGTAAAAAGAAAGTTGATTACATACACCTCACTTTAGAAGGAAATTTAGGAAAAATAAAAGAAGAGTTATACAAAAAGGATGAGCAAATAAGAGTACTAAAAAAGGATCTAAGCAAGATCAAGCATGAGCTAGACAGGACCTGTAAATGGAACAGGTCCTCTGATGCAATTTCATGGCTATAAGAACATCACAGTAGCAATAAAAGAGGACTTGGCTACGAGACCCCTGCACCTAAGTGGGATCCCCAAAGCAAGTACATCACTCTTCCTGAGAACAAAATCTGCACACATTATGGAAAGACTGGCCACTATAAAAGTGAGTGTATTGCAAAAGAAAAGGCTAGTCAAAAGACCAAAACTTTTGTTCAAGAGAAATACAGGTTGCCAGGATGGGTTAAAAGGAATTTAATTCACCCTTTTTCTTATAGAAAGGGACCCAAACTAGTTTGGGTTCCTAAGACTAACCCTTGATTTCTTTTTGCGGGTCTAAGGAAGGGGAGCAACCAAATATGGTACATGGATAGTGGCTGTTCAAAGCATATGACTAGAAGTAAGAACCAGTTCCTTTCACTTGAGGACCTAAAAGGAGGTAATGTCTCCTTTGGAAATGGCAAGAAAGGTGAGATAATTGGGGTTCAAAAGCTAGGTAAGACAAACTCACATTCCATTGAGAATGTCTACTTGATATATGGCTTGAAATATAGCCTAATCAGTGTATCACAACTATGTGACAGAGGTAACTTGGTAGCATTCACCTCTACCAAATGTTTTGTGATAAACCTTATCACTAACAAGATTGTTTTGCAGGGAAAAAGAGTAAACAATATATACATTTAGATTTGTCCACTCTTTCAGAAAATGAACTCACTTGTCTAAGTGTGTTGGACAATGATCCCCTCCTTTGGCACAAAAGACTTGGACATGCAAGTCTAAGTCAACTCAACAAATTAGTCTCCAAGGACCTAGTGATAGGGCTGCCTCAAGTTTAAGGAAGACAATGTTTGTGAGGCTTGTGCAAGGGGGAAGCAGGTAAAATCCTCTTTTAAAAGCAAGAAAGTGGTAAGCAAGACCAGGTCGATGGAACTGGTTCATATGGATCTTTGTGGTCCAATGAGAACATTAAGCATAGGTGGTAAGAAATATATGATAGTGTTTGTTGATGATTACTAACATCTAAGGATGAAGCATTTGATATGTTCACTGCCTTTGTTAGAAAAACTCAGATATAAATAGGTAATCAACTTGCATCAATTAGGTCTGATCATTGAACTGAATTTGAAAATGCTAAGTTTGCTGAATTTTGTGATGAGAATGGTATAGATCATAATTTTTCTGCCCCTAGGACTCTTCAACAAAATGGAGTAGTTGAAAGAAAGAATAAGACTCTTGAAGATATGGCTACGACTATGCTTCTTTCTTGTAAACTTCCCCATAGCTTATGGGCAAAAGTTGTAAACACTACATGTTACATTATTAATAGGTGCATGACTAGACCTCTTATATGAGTTACTTAAAGGGAGAAAATCAAATATATCCCATCTTAGGGCATTTGGATGCAAGTGCTTTGTGCACAACAATGGAAAGGATTCCCTAGGTAAGTTTGATCCCAGAAGTGATGAAGGGGTATTCTTGGGATATTCCTCACATAGAAAAGCTTATAAAGTATACAACAAAAGAACTATGTGTGTAGAAGAAAATGTACATGTAGTTTTTGATGAAACTAATATTCTTTCTAAGAGACAGGAACATGAAGATGAAGTTATTGGGCTGGTAAAAGAGTTAAATGAAATTGCACCAGAAGAAGGAACAGGTGATGGAACAGGTTCTTTTATCCAGTGCAACCTGACAGGGGGAACTGAACAAAGAAAAACTGAATCTAATCCCCAAATAGAACCTGTCCATGATCTTGTTCCTCAGCAACAGAACATGAGAGAAACATCAAACAGAAACCAGTTGGTTGTGAAACCTTACAATTATCAAAGTTCTTATCCTATTAAGAACATAATTACTGATCCAATCTCTGGAGTTAAAACTAGATCTCAATTAAAGAATCTATGTGCTTTGATGCTTTTATCTCTTATTGAACCTAAAAATGTTGCTGAGGCTTTGCAGGATGTAGACTGGGTAAATGCAATGCAAGATGAACTCAATCAGTTTGAAAGAAGTCACGTTTGGCATATGGTTTCAAGACCCAAGGACAAATCAGTAATTTGCACTAAATCGGTCTTCAGAAAAAAACTTGATGAAGATGGAACTGTTACAAGGAACAAGGCAAAGTTGGTGGTTCAAGGTTACAGCTAGGAGGAAGGCATAGACTATGATGAGACCTTTGCTCCAGTTGCAATATTGGAAGCAATAAGACTCCTCATAGCCTTTGCAGCACACATGGAATTTACTCTTGATCAGATGGATGTCAAAATTGCTTTCCTAAATGACTACCTAAAGGAAGACGTGTTTGTCAAACAACTTCCAGTGTTTGAGAGTAAGGAGTGTCCAGAACATGTGTATAAATTAGACAAGGCTCTCTATGGATTCAAGCAGGCTCCAAGAGCATGGTATGAACGGTTGTCCAAATTCTTGCTTGAACATGGCTACAAGACAAGTAAAATTAACACTACTCTATTCTTGAAGGAAAAAGGTAAGGACCTTCTTGTAGTACAAATATATGTTGATGACATAATTTTTGGGGCAACCACTGAAAAATTAAGTAAGGAATTTGCAAAATTTATGGGGAGTGAATTTGAAATGAGTATGATGGGTGAGCTTAATTTCTTCTTAGTCTTGCAAATTAAAAAAAACTCAAATGGAACCACGATCCATCAGCAGAAATATGCAAAAGAGTTGATTAAGAAGTTTAAAATGGATGAATCAAAAGAAATAGACATTCCTATTGCAACAGCCACAAAATTGTACATAGATGAACCTGGTTTATCTGTTGATCAGAAGTTGTATAGGGGTATGATTGGTTCACTTTTGTATCTTACTGCTAGCAAACCTGACATTGTCTTCAATGTAGAGCTTTGTGCTCGTTTTCAAGAAAATCCTAAGGAATCTCACTTGACTACTGTCAAGAGGATACTGAGATATTTGAAAGGCACTACTGACCTTTGCCTTTGGTACCCTAAAGGTAGTAACTTTAATCTAATAGAATATGTTGATGCTGACTGTGCAGGTTTCCTTGTGGATAGGAAAAGAACCTCAAGTATGGCTCATTTTCTTGGTTCATGTCTAGTATCATGAGCCACTAAAAAGCAGAATTCAGTGGCCTTATCCACTATTGAGGCTGAGTATATTGTCACTACCTCTTGTTGTGCTCAATTACTGTGGATCAAATAGCAACTGATGGATTTTGGCATTGAAGTTAGTTGCATCCCTATTTTTTGTGATAACACTAGTGCTATTAGTATTACTAAGAACTCAGTTCATCATAAAAGGACTAAGCACATAGATGTTAGACATCACTTCTTAAGGGGCAACTATGAGAAAGGATTGATTACTATAGAATTTTGTGCCACTGATAAGCAGATTGCTGACATCTTTACTAAAGCACTGAGTAGAGAAAGCTTTAAAAGGAACATATTAGAATTAGGGATGATTAAGGTCACCTAATGGGACCAGCTCAGAATGCACAATGAAAAAAATGAATGACAAAAAAATTGGCTAGGAAATCTGAAACTTATATAAATATCTAGATTAATTTTTACTCAGTTTCATACTGTAAATAGTATACTCCTGTGACATGTGTTGATATGACTCACTGATCTCTAACAAATTTCTCTTCTTTGGAAAATAGAGGCATGATCAAGAGGATTCTAAATGAAGAACCTGGTTCATCAGTATTGGTTCATCTGAATAATGAGGTATGTTTTCTATACTCTGCACAATTAGAAATATAAATATTTAAATCATGAGCAGAGTCCTACCTATGTTCAAAAACATCAGAATATCCTATCCGTTTATATTTTTTGAACCAGTTCCGTTTCTACTAGAATTCTCACCATATAAATTGCCTAAAATCTAGGGAAGCCTAACCGCTCATTCAACCTGAAATTTCAGGTTGATTGGACTTCTAATTGACTGCAAAAAGCTACCCTTAGTCATTAATTAAGTTTCTCTCTTTAAAAACCCATCACCACCATCTGTCACCCTCATTATTCTAAAACCGTCAAAAAACATTACTGTCAAATGTTCTCTCTTCCAAAAGCCAAACTCACAAATTCTCTCAAGAAATCAGTCACAATGTCGAACCCTCAAGATAATCCAGGAACTCCTCCACAACCTACCTCTTCTGATTCCTCCACACCTCCTCAACCCAGTACAACACCCCAGCCTTGGAGGAGACATGTTAAGATGTTTGCTCGTAAAATTGTGGCTACAGGTGCACTTTTAAAAATATTGAATGCACAATTGAAGGCTAGCCAAGCCCAAGAATCTGAACACTCAGACGATTCCTTCAAGTCTGCAAGTGAGGGGGAAGGAACTAGGTCTTCTGATTCTGAGAAGATTCAAAATTCCCCTTCTGCAGTACATTCTGTTTTGGTTGAAAGTGTAGAAAATAGGTTTGTTGTTGGGTCTGTTAGAGATGTGGAAATGCCCGAGTTGAGAAGGAGAGGAAGTAAAAATAAAAATGAAAAAGAAAAAGAGAAAGAGGGTGCAAGCTGTGATGTGAGGGGAACAGGGGTAGAAGTGGTTGATTCGTCACCCACCTCTGAGATGATTAGACCAACAATTTGTGGGACTGAGGATGAAATTGTAGGAAATAGATCAGGGGAAGTAGATCAGGGGAGGCTGCTGAGAGTTTGGTAAATTTAAGTTCTCATGTGGATGAACCCGGTTCATCTATTGAAGAAACCCTAGCAGACCTTCTGAAGAAAGTAGGTGCCAGTTATAATCCCAAGAAAAAGAGAACACAAACACCTAAGGTTCCCAGCACTACAAAGAATAGCAAGAAAAGAAAGGCTAATTCCCCAACAACTGCTAAAATTCCCTTGCTAAAGGGGAGAGCCACAAGAAGTATGGTGAAATAGAGTGAGAGTGAATTACAAAAGGCTTTGGCTGAAAGCAAGAAGAAGAGGATGGATAAAGGAAAAGCTAAGGTTGCAGAGTCCTCTGAGGCTGTTGATGTTGAGGAGATAGAACAGGTCCATCAGGAGGAACATACAATTGTGGAGGTTCATACCCTCAAGCCGAAAAAGACCAAGACTTCTTCCAAGAAGTCTTCATCTGTGTCTAAGACTGCTTAACCATCATTAGCTAAGAGGACAAGGTCTGCAGTGAAAAACAAACAAGTTAGAATTACTGAGGAGGAGGAATGGAATGGTGAAGAAAAGAGTGAGTCTGATGGTGAACAAGACAAGCTGGCCAAGTTTGGCAAAAGAAACATTTTGAAGGGTCGATTGCTGAAAGACTTGGTGGAACTAGGAATGGTTTGGTTGATTGATGCACTAGCTGTTCAGAGCTGGAAGGACATGGTTCTTCAGATGGATGGAAGGCTAGCTAGGAATGAAATCATTGAATTCATGGCCAATGCAGAGGTCAAGGATGGCATAGTTACCAGCCAAGTGAAAGAGGTTCAAGTGACCTTCGATGCAGAGAAGTTGGGTGAGATTCTTGACATCCCTGCTGAGGGATATGATGACTACACAAGGCAAAAATGACCAATTTTGGACTCCCTTCCTACTGCCCTTGAAATCACCAGGAGATTCTGTAATGTCCCTGAAGTGAATGAGGCCAAATTTGTGCATAAGAGTGAAATGAAGCCACAACACAAAGTTCTGTTTGAATTTGTCAACAAGTGTTTGCTGCCTAGGTTGGAAAGAAGGCATATTGCTAACTATATGGATTTGGTATTGATGGAGTGTTTTGAAAGTGGAAGGCAGATCAACTAGCCTGCATTTATTATCAAGCTACTGGACAGGGTTATCAATGGCTCCAAAGCCCATACTACTCCTTATGAGTTTATTCTGACTACTGTGCTTGATCGTTGTAAGGTGCCTTTGAAGAAGTGGGAAATGGCTACAAGCAAGGATTACTTTGGAATCAACACTTTGATTGCTTATGACTATGAAGTCATTGCCATTCCCAATGAATCTGGTTTATCCAATAAGACACCTCTAAATAGTAAAGTCATAGATCTAGTGCAGGAGAGTGGGGCAAAGGATGCTGAGATAGCTAGGTTGAAGGCTCGCTTAGCAGAGGTTGAATCTGAGAGGGATGGTCTCAGAACTGAGCTCACCAAGGAAAAGGAAAAGAATGATGGCATTCTTCAAAATATGTTGACCCTTCTCCAAGCCCAAAACCAACCCTCTACCTCTCCCAAGCCTTAGGACTTCTAGCCTTCATCTCCTAAACCTGTCTAGTACCACCAATGACCTAGATTAGGGATTTTTCTTTCTTTTGCTCATGTTTTGAATATTTTTGCTTTCTTTTTGTGGATTGTGGTAGCAACATATCTCCTATCAATGATATCTACTGTTTTTTCTCTTGTTGATTGCTAATGTTTCCTTGATAGTTTGAATGTGTTTGCTTGATTACTGATGATTAATCCATGATTGTACTTGCAGTTGCCCCAGTGGCCATGAGTAATTGTTAAAATTCTGGGAATCACACTTTGTTTATGTAACTTTTTGATGATGCCAAAAGGAGGAAGAGATATTGTGCTTTATATATTCTGAAAAAGTGATGTTTATAACTTAATGAACCTAGTCCTTGATGATAAGTAAATTTTCCTAACTTTGTATTGATGAATAAGCTGACTTCTGATAGGGCCTAAGTGAGTGAAAAGCACAGAGTTTGTCATCATCAAAAAGGGGGACTTTGTTGACCCAAGTAAAGGTGAAGTTTTGAAGACTGACAAAGGAGCTCAGACATGGACCAGGTTGTGAAGCATAGTTATGATCAACTCAAACATGTGAGATGCATGTGAAGGAGATAAACCTAACTTACCAGAAATGATATCTCCTGATCCTAATCGAAAAGGTTGCATATTGGATAAGGAGAAAGACTCCTTACACAAAGTGAAAAAAGGCTTAAGAAATGGATAGAGTCAGAGGATGAGACCAACTAGAACTCTTCCACCAAGGAAGAGTAACATCTGTATTCTAGTCAATCTCTTTTTGCTAACTCCATAAATATCAGTGTTATTCTCTTTTACAGGTAACACACATAAGCAGAAGTTAAACGTGAATTGAGAGCAAAATAGCAAGGCAATTTTGCAAGTAATTTATGTGTGATTCAAGCGTGCAAACTCGAAGCTACTTGAACCAGATAGAAGAACCAGTTCCAAGTGTCTGTCTTTTTATTCTAGTTCAATTGTAGTAGATAATTTTATATTGTACCTTTCAGCTTTATCTACAAGCAATTGTATTAGGTACTCAGAGTCTTTCAAGTTAGAGTTAACTTGAAGTTGTCACAACAGTTGAGGTTGTGTGCTACAACGGGATTAGAGTTAGTCCTAGGTTTACAAAAGAGTTTTTTGTAAATGCAGTTTTGGCTCACTGATTTTAGAGGACAGTTTGGGAAAATCCTACTAGAAAGTAGGTCGTGATTTTTTCACCTTTTGAGCCAGGTGTTTTCCACGTAAAATCTTTGTGTTCTTTATTTTCTGTATTTATTATTCCGCAACAGTAGTAGTTGGAACACATAAAAGAACCAGGTCCTTCTATAATCAAGTTAAGCGAAAATTGGGTACCACACAAATCCCCCTCCCCCTCCCCCCTCCCGGTGTGGTATTGAAGTATAAACTATCAATATGTAATGAATATTTAAGGGTACACTTTTTGCCCCCAAAAAATTTAAAGAATATTCAATGGTGTTTGTTTTCGCAATGTCTAAATATGTACTCTATTTACCAATTATAATATAGAATAAGCAAATAATAATTAAACATATTTAATAATAACATAATCACAATGTAATCCATAGCGTATTTTGATTGGACAATGATAATTGCTTTATTAGATAATTTTAGTTTTTTAATAATACTACTATGAGTTATCGAAAATTAATTGAATACTACTTATTATGTGAACAAGTATATAAAGGTTTAAAGAATGAAACAACCCCTTCCCCTTCCTTGCACCTTTCCTCAATCGCATGTGTAATAACTTATACACACATGATGCTTACATTCAATCATATTAATAATTCATAGTTAACGGTAATTTAGTAAATATAAATATAAATTAACTATAATTTAATGATAATCATATTTGTAAAGATACTTATCATGTATTTTATTGAATTAGCATAGACATTCGCAAGTAAATTTTACCCAAACCCCCACCCTTAAAAAAAGGAGGTCATGTACTCCTTTTGTTTGTAGGTCTTTCTTTATTGTTTATTGAAAAATAGAAAACGACAAGCGACATGGACAATGATATAGAGAAAATTAACAGGGTCTCGCAAGGATGATATGCACAAAGCGAGAAATATTATAGAAAGTAATACTATATAGAAGCCCAAGTACTCGTTAGTATGTCACGTACTTTTTTATGTTGACCTATGCGGTTATGATTAGAGTTGTTAATATGGGTCAAGTCGGGCCGGACTAGCTCAGTCCAGCCCATGTGGGCTTTAACAATTGATGTGTTGGGCTGGGCTAGCCCACTATTTTGATGGGCCTTATAATGGTCAGCCCACCCCAGCTTCATGTGGGTCGCGAGCCCTCACGGGCCAGCCCATCATTTTTAAAAATATAATTTTATATTTTTTTTTTAAATTCTGACCTAAAAAAGATAATTATTTAAAAGTTAAAAAAATATCTTATTGGAAAAAATTCGAAAAATTTAATAACTTTTTGTATTGTTCCAATATATCACAATAAATACTAAAAAAAGTAAAAGACGGGACTATATTTCATTCACTAAAAGTCAAAACTTAAAACAAATTATTCAAGAGAATGTTCATGATACTTATGAGATATCCAACACATCATCTTCATCAAATACATTTGAATCCGCTCGTGACAAGGTTGTCTTAACATCTTCACTTTCATCTACAATTCATATGCAATATTAATTAGTTAAATATTAAAAATAATTAAATTTTAAAAATTAATAATATTTAAATTCACATAAAAAAATATTACCATTTTGAGTTCGGGAAAACCTGTGCAGCCAATTTCAAGTAGTAACAAGTGTTTGGACATTTTCATAATAAATGCAATTTCTGTACTTTGTAAGAACACGCCACCAATGCTAAATGTTGATTCCGATGGTACAATGGTAATAAGAATGTTAAGTACATCACGCACCATCATTAAAAGATCGGGATATTTTTTAGAATGGTCCTTCCAATACATGACAACATCATCTCTTGAAACTTCTCAAGATCAAGTTTTGGTTCCTCTTAGTAAAGATCCAATTCTGACTTTCCATCTCTAAAGGCAGTATACTTTTTATTTTTTATATATTTTAAATAAATATTTTATTAGGCCCACGGGCCGGGCCGACCCAGCCTCAGTCAAGCTTCACGGGCCACGGGCTTACTCGGGTCGGGCTTAAAGCCTCGTTTTTAAACGGGCTCCAAAAATTCTAGCCCAATCCTGCTATATTACGGGCTGGGCTGGGCTGGCCCAACAGGCCAAGCCCATATTGACGGCTCTAATTATGATCAATATTAGAAACGAAGACGCCCTTTGCTTTTGACTTGTATAACTATAATTTTTCAAAAGATGTACATTTTTTATTTATTCAGGCATAAAAATATTACTACGCGTTGTTACTTGATCTAATGTTGTTCGCTGCAACTTAAATGAGAAATGCACCTCAGTTAATAGGAAAAAGAAAAAGAATAGTATTAATGCTAAATACTTGGTCAGATTATGCGTGGAACTATACAAGTTTTTCTCCCCTTTACAAAAGTTTACTGCTATTATGCCGGCCCTTTCATAAAGCAAGTAAAACAACTGCTTTAGGCCTCATATTTGTGGGGGACCCATTTTTGTTATACTTAATCGGCTATATATAAGTTTAAAAGAAGATTCTGTAAATTTCTTTTTTTAACAAGTATAGAGAAGAAGGATTTGTAACTGCTATGATTTCTGCCAAGAAAATTGCACTTGAAATGAATGTCGAACCCGAATTTCGTAAGAAATGTGTGGTATATAGGAAGTAGCAATTTGATGAGAACGTTGATAATAATATCTCAAAATCTTTCGAAGAGTTCTTTGGAGTTGATTACTTTATACATAGTAGACAAAGCTATTTTTTCACTTCAAAATAAATTTGAACAATTCGAAGCACACGAAAATATTTTTGGTTTTCCATTTAGCGGTAAAAATTAATATCACTAACTGATGAAAATTTGAAAAAATATTAACTTTATTTTGAATGTTCCTTAAAGCATAATAATCAATTCGATATTGATGGTTTAGATTTATTTTCGGAATTAAAAGTATTAAGAAAATTGGTATAATTAGGAGATAACAGTTTAATTGATACATTCGGTCAAATAAAAAGATTTGATTCTTTTTTCAATATCTATATTGCTTATGTAATAATGTTAATAACTCTTGTTACCATCACTTCAACGAAAAAAGTTTTCAAAATTAAAATTGATAAAATCTTTCCTAAGATCAACAATGTCTCGAAAAAGGCTAAATGAATTAGCTATATTGTCAATTAAGAAAGACTTATTATGAGTTATTGATTATAAAAAAAATTATTAATAACTTTGTATATAATAAACACTAGAAAAATAGACTTCAAATAAATAATTCATTTTTTTTAAAAAAAGAAGAAGTTAAAGTCCCTCATAAAATTTAGCTTCAGGCCACATAATTCTTTGGGCCGCCCCTGTTTTATGACCACTCCTTAGTCTTCAGTTTTGGCTTGCACTTTTGATAGAGAATTTCACTCTTTGTTTGGGGAATCAAGGTTCAAGTCTTTTTCCTTTAATATCTCTATTTTGCTTTGTTATCCCCCCTTTAATTTTATTAAAAGGTAAAAATTAAAAGGTGTGATTTAAGTATATTCCAAGGCAATTGAATGGAACAAAAATACTTTTGGTAACATTTATAAACGGAAGAGCAAATTACTAGCTAGATTAAAAGGTATCCAGAACTCCCTAAACTATCCCCACAGCCAATTCCTCATAAACCTGGAAAATGAACTCCTACATGAGTATAACATAGTACTCATGCAAGAGGAGGACTTCTGGAAGCTCAAATCCAGGGTTCAGTGGATCCAGGATGGAGACGCTAACACAAAATTCTTCCACATTACCATAATGCAAAGAAGAAGGAAAAATAGAATTATCTGTCTAAAAGATGAAGCAAAGAATTGGCTCCAAGATCAAAAGTCCATCAAAGACCTAATTATTAACTACTACCAAAACCTCTATACTACGGGTCACAATCAATCCTCGCTCAATAATATCTACATGTCCTACAATACTAAAATTAGTGACCAAGATCATCCATACCTAAGTAGTATTCCCTCTATATAAGAAATAAAAAGGGCGTTAGACTCTTTCAAACCCTACAAAGCTCCGGGGCCGGATGGGCTTCATCTTTTCTTTTACCAGAAATACTGGAAGGAGACAAGCAATCATCTCATTAACTTCTGCCAAGAATCATTCCAATCCAAAAGAATGCTTAAGAGCATGAATAACACCTTAGTCTGTCTCATTCTCAAATGTCAAAATGCTGAAACAATTAGGCAGTTTAGACCTATAAGCCTTTGCAACACGGCTTATAAAGTTGTCACTAAGATAATTGCTAACCGCATTAAAACCTTCCTACCAAATCTCATTCACCCTACACAAACTAGCTTTATCAAGGGCAGAACAGTTGTTGACAATGCCCTGGTCATAAATGAGGTACTAGACCACCTCAGGAAAACTAAAGGAAAAAAATCTAAAATGATGATTAGAATCGACCTGGAAAAATCCTTTGACAAAATTGAATGGTCTTTTGTCAAATTCTCTCTCAACTCTCTTAACTTCCCTCCTGACCTCATCGAGCTTATAATGTCTTGCATCTCTACCACCACTATGGCTATTCTTATCAATGGCTCAAGAACATAATTCTTTGAACCATCTAGGGGTATTAGACAGAGGGGGCCCTTTCCCCGTATATCTTTATCATATGTATGGAAATGTTCTCTAGGTTAATTGACCATGAAATAGATTGTTGTAGATGGACTCCCATCAAAATAGCTCCCAAAAGCCCGGAGTTTTCCCATCTATTCTTTGCAGATGACCTTATCCTCCTAGATGAAGCCAACCAAAAAAGTTATAATTCAATTATAGACACTATTAACAAATTTTGCAATGCTTCTGGACAATCTATCAATTTTGGAAAATCAAAAATTGTGTTCTCCAGGAATACCCCTACGGATTATAAAGATCATATTAGCAATTGCTTTTCAATGAGATATACTAATAACTTTGGTAAGTACCTATGTTTTCCCATGCCCAATGTCAATCCTACCTAAAAAAACTTCCAATTCATCCTAGACAGGATGAATACTAGACTAAAAGGTTGGAAAACTAAGTTTCTTAATATGGCCGGTAGGTCAACCCTCATAAAACCAACCCTAGCCGCAATCCCTAACCACGTTACGCAAATATATGATCTCCCCAAAACAACCCTCAACAAGATAGAATATATCCAAAGAAACATCCTATAGGGTAGCACGGAGGAAAAAAAGAAATGCCACCTTGTTAAATGGAGCATAGTCACAATGCCTAAAAAGCAAGGGGCCTTGGGTATTCCCAATACCCATTGGAAAAACTCCTCTTTCAATGCGGCATTAGCTTGGAGATATAGAAAAGAGAAAGAGGCCATATGGGTCAAAACTATATCTAGTAAATATAACCATAGGAAAAGCAAGAATATAGGCTCTCATACTTGGAAGGTCATTAGGAAAGGCTCTGTGATTTGCAATGCCAACACCAAATGACTGGTAGGAAATGGAATATCCATCAACCTATGGCACGATAAATGGATAAATCAATTAGGGGCTCTTAGAGACTACATGCAGGGTCCCATTCCTGCTAGGGAGCTAGACCTAAATCTCTCCTGCATTATTAAAAACGGAATATTCGACCTTATAGACTTGTCTTTCGAATTACCCCCAGATATGGTCTCCAAGATAAATTGCACTTACATAAAACAAACTACGCCCACTACTGACTCATATACTTGGGACTCAAAGGGTTATAACTGTTTCTCCGTTTGCCTACGAAGCAATCTCAGATTTTACATGCAATTAAAAAGACTACTCTTGGCTCTGGAAAATCAACTCCCTAAACAAATTGAAATATTTCCTTTGGACAATCATTTGGGACAGGCTACCCACAAAGCATATGCTGGCCAAAAGAGGGATTTGTCATGACGACACTTGTAGCATATGTAATATGGAGACTGAGAACATAGAACATATCTTCTTCCGCTTCAGCTACTCTAGATCCATCTGGGAACAAACAAATATTAACCATCCTTTCTCTCAAAACTCTTTAGGAAAAGATACCTTGTGTAATTGGCTTAAAAACAACTCGTATCAAGGAAATCCTTCAACAATCACCTACGTTGGTCAGATTTTCTCCCATTCCTCCTATGGCATATCTGAAACTTTAGAAATGGGATTCTCTTACAAGATACTAAATCTCCTATCACCATAAGCCAACCCATTAGCAAAGCTATGGAATACTTTTACCTGGCAAAAAATCTTAGCTTAAAACCTCCCAACAGAACTATCCTTATAAAATGGGAGCCTCCGAATCCAAATTTTTATAAACTAAATATTAATGGCTCATGTGTAGGAAACCCAAGAGTGGGAGGAATAGGAGGAGTGTTTAGAGATGATAGGGCCAATGGATCTTAGGCTTCAATATGAGAATCGACCATGCTACTAACATATATATGAAAATCCTGGCCCTACTCCATGGAGTCAAACTAGCACTAATAGAAAAACTTTTCCCATTGTAATAGAGACAGACTGTTTGGAACTAATAAATCTCCTAAAATTTAATAATTGTCTCTACCAAAACTTGATTGATGATTGCAGGTACCTATTATGGAAGGTTAATGATCCACAGTTGAAGCATGTTCTTAGAGAGGCTAATGGAGTAGCGGACCTATTAGCTAAAAATGGTTGTAGCTTGGATACTTTTTGTATTTTGCAAACTTATGCTCTTCCGCCCGCTTTTGTTGTTCATGTACTTAAAAGAGACAGTCTATGCACTATGTTACCTAGACTGATCTCTAGTTGTAATAACTTTTAGCTTGTTGTTGTTTGAATAAATCATTTATTACCAAAAAAATCAATATTTTTAGTAGTTGGGGGTTGCATAAGGCATGTGCTGCCCATCAATTTAGCTTTTAATGTATTTTCATTTACTAATTCCTGCCTCCCATGAGTGAAACAATATACTTCTGAAAATATGTCAACTGACAGTTAGAAGGGGAAGTGCACCCTACTAGAGTTTTATCTTTTCCAATATTTTTTTTAATCTGATGTTATGTATTTTTTTGGGCTCTTACTTCGAATTTGTGTCACGTAACGCCCACTAAAGAGGGAAGCATTCCCAACAAAATTTATTTAAATTCGAGGTTTGAACTTGACACTCTGATAAAGGTAGAGGATCCAATCGAAGTTTTGTGATGACCCAAAGGGCCATCACCTGTTTTCTTACCCATATGTGCTTTCGAGGCCTTGAAAACCTCATTTAGAGTCGCTTCGATTTGCGTGCGTAGTCCGGGCGCGTAGCCGAAAAGCTTAAATATGAAATTCTGTGAAAAATACTAAGTTTTGATATTAAAATGAATAAAATTTGACTTCGGTCAATATTTTTGGTAAACGAACCTGGACCCGTGATTTGACGGTCTCGGAGGGTCCGTAGGAAAATATGGGACTTGGGCGTATGCCCGAAATCGGATTCCGAGGTCCCAAGCCCGAGAAATGAATTTTTGAGTAAAATTATTTTCTGAAATTGTAAAGGAAAATTGAAATAAAAATTTATTAGAACATGTTGGTATTGGGCACGTATTTTGGATTCGGCGCCCGGCACAGGTCTTATATGTGATTTAAGAGGTTTTTGTAAAGTTTGGTTAAAATCGGACGTCGTTTGACGTGTTTCGGACTTGAATTCCTAAATTGCTTGATGAAGTTTTTGAAAATTTCATTGATCTTTGAGGTTTAATTCGATGTTCATGATGTTATTTTGGCAATTTGATTACACGAATATGTTCGTAGAATGTTTTTGAGGTTGTGTATATACTTGGGTTAGAGTTTTGAGGGCTCGGGTGAGTTTCGAGTAGGTTCCAGGATGCCTTAGGCTTAAAAAGATCAGATGTTGCAGGTTCAAGAAATATTGCAGGTCTCTGAACCCTCTTGCGCCGACCGCGAAAAATCGCGTGCGGCCGCGGAGGGGCCAGCACGACTACGGTCGCCTTTGAGCGGTCCGTGGTGGATGCTCTGCAGCCGTGGTCGGCTTTGTGCGGTCCGCACGGGGCTATGATCTGCAGGTCTTCAGGGAGGCCTGTGCAGCCGCAGTCCTTTTTGTGCAGTCCGCACAGGGAGTTTCAGAGGGGTATAAAATCACGTGAATTTCAGTTATATTTACACTTTTCAAAACCCCAAAACGTAAGAGGCGATTTTCTAAACAACTTTTCTTCTCTAAAACGATTGGTAAGTGATTTCTAACTCATTTTCTTCACTTCTTAACATCTTTTAACATGATTTCAACTTCAAATCAAAGATTTTCATGGGAAAATTGGGTGTTTTGGGTAGAACCTAGGTTTTCTAAAATTGGGGATTTGGACCTCAATTTGAGGTCCGATTTCAAAACAAACCATATATTTGGATTTATGGGGGAATGGGTAACCGGGTTTTGGTCCGAACCTCGAGTTTCGACCACGTGGACTCGGGGGCATTTTTGACCTTTTTGAGGTAAAACCTTGTAAAACTTATTTTCATGCATTGGGGTTAACTCATTTAGCATTTATTGATGTAATTAAGTAACTTTTGACTAGATTCGAGTGAATTGGTGGTGGAATCAAGAGGTAAAGCTATAATTGAGACTTGAGTGGTGTTCAAGGCATCGAGGTAAGTGTTTGGTCTAACCTTAGCTTGAGGGATTAGGAGTGGAGTCATATTTGCTACTTGCTTCTTGTTGAGTACGACGTATAAGCATGGTAACGAGTATCTATACGTTGGTGTCGAGCATGACCGTGAGTCTTAAATTGAAAGTGGTTGTATCCTTAAATGATATTTCAGATGATTAAATTAATGATCTTCGATATTGCGCAAAGAATTGTTCTATCCTCGCAGATCTTATTTATGTTTGAGCATTGTCATTATTTGGGCTGAGTACAAGCTAAGTTAATATTGGTTATAGCTGATTCTCCCTTGCCAGGATGATTGTTTCCATATCTTTGTTCCATTGCCGGGAAACTATTATATTGCTTTTGTTCCCTCGGCAGGAGTTTATTATATCGCTTATGTTCCCTTGTCGGGATTTCTTGTAATTGTGTAATGAAATGGGAGCGGGTGGTACGCCTACCACATGATATTATGAAATGGGAGCGAGTGGTACGCCTACCACAAGATATTATGAAATGAGAGCGGGTGGTATGCCTACCACAAGATATTATGAAATGGGAGCGGGTGGTACGCCTACCACAAGATATTATGAAATGGGAGCGGGTGGTATGCCTACCACAAGATATAATAAAATGGGAGCGGGTGGTACGCCTACCATAAGAAATAATGAAATGGGAGCGGGTGGTATGCCTACCACGAGATATGAGAAATGGGATCGGGTTGCACGCCTGCAACAAGATGAAACTAAAAGTGAAAGTTGCCTTTATTTTCTTCATTTGTGATAGAAGTTATATTGCTAGCTTCCTTATTATTCCCTGTTATTTTCCTTTAACTGCTATCCCCGAAGCATGTTTCCCTTCCCCAACTTTAACTGCTTATTACTTGTTTACTTTTCCGCCATATATTGTATAATTGCACAGGTTTATCTGGAGTCTAGTCCTAGCCTCGTCACTACCTCGCCGGGGTTAGGCTAGACAATTACCAGCACATGGGGTATGTTGTGCTGATGCTACACTCTGTGCTCTTTTGCATAGATCCAGATCTTGGACAGCAGCAGTAGCGCGGGAGCCAGCCTTCAGTCTAGTGAGATACCAAGGTAGCCTTGCAAGCGTCCGCAGGCCCGGCGTCTCCTCTATCTTTTATTTCAATATGTTATCTCATGTACTTGAGACAAACAGTTTATATTTTCTTTCAAACGATTGTTTTTAGTACTCTTAGAAGTTCGTGAGTAATGTGACACCAGTTCTTGGGTAGAGGCATATGTTGATTCTCGCATTATTATTTTGTCTTCTTTAATTTAAGCTTCTGCATAATTATTTAATTCTGTTGCTTTCATATTATCACTGATAATTGTTAAAAGAAGTAATTATTATGAAGTAAGCAGTTAAGGATTGGCTTGACTCACTAGCATTAGTAGGCGCCATCACGACACCCGAGGGTGAGAAATCTGGGTCGTGGCAAGTTGGTATCAGAGCTCTAGGTTACATAGGTTTCACAACTCACGGACAAGCTCAGTAGAGTCTGAGGGATCGGTACAAAGACGTCTGTATTTATCCCCCAAAGGCTACAGAGTTAGGAAAATCTCACATTTGTTCTTTCTTGTCGTGCGGATTTGTTCCTCAAATGCTAATTGAACTTCTACTCTGTTCTTCGCATATGGCGAGAACACGCGCTTCCTCATCTACCGCTCAGTAGCCCGAGCCCCCTACAGCAACTCCCACTAGGGGCAGGAGGCGAGGCCGAGGCCGTGCTAGAGGCCGAGGTAGGGGCAGAGCTCAGCCCCGAGCAGCAACACCAGTGGCGGAGCCTCAGGTTGATTTTGAGGAGGAGGTTCCAGCCCCAGCAGTTCCAGTGGGCCCGGCTCAGTTCCCAGAGGGGTTCATTGCCACCCCAGTTCTTCAGGTTGCTCTGGTCCGATTGGTGAGCCTCATGGAGAGTGTCACCCGAGCGGGTTTTCTTCTAGTACCACCAGACACTTCTCAGGCTGGAGGAGGGGCTCAAACTCCCGCTACTCGTACTTCGGAGCAGGTATCTCCCCAAATTCAGGTTCCAGCAGTTCAGCCAGCGGTGGCAGTTCAGCCGGGTGTCGTGGCTCAGACTGGCGATGGAGCAGCTATGTCCGTCGATGCTTTATGGAGACTGGACAAATTCACCAAGCTCTTCACTACTACTTTCAGCGGAGCTCCTTCTGAGGATCCCCAGGATTTCCTATACAGCTGCCACGAGGTTCTCAGGAACATAGGCATTGTTGAGACCGATGGGGTCGATTTTGCTGCATTTTGCTTATATGGATTCGCCAAGACTTGGTGGAGGGATTATTGCTTAGCCAGGCCAGTCGGGTCGCCATCTTTGACATGGGAGCAGTTTCCAGGGTTGTTTCTGGAGAAGTTTCTCCCTGTGACTCAGAGAGAGGTCTTCCGGAGGCAGTTTGAGCACCTACAGCAGGGTTCCATGACGGTCACCCAGTATGAGACCAGGTTCATTGATCTAGCTCACCATGATCTTTCATACTTCCCACCGAGAAAGAGAGGGTGAGGAGGTTTATTGATGGTTTTATTCAGTCGATTCATCTTCAGATGGCCAAGGAGGCCGGGAGTGAGATCACATTTCAGGAGGCGACCAATGTGGCCAGCCGAGTTAAGATGGTTCTGTCATAGGGAGGTGGTCATGGGTCGGATAAGAGGCCCCGTCATTCGGGCAGATTCAGTGGTACCTCGTTTGGAGGTAGAGATTCATATGGTAGAGGCCATCCTCCTAGGCCCTTTCAGTCAGCTTTTCAGGTCTCCCATGGTACTCCAGGTGGTCATGGTTCCCAAACGCACTATTCTGATCAGCAGTCTTACAGTGCACCATCAACACCTATCAGTGCACCACCGCTTCAAAGTTTCCAGGGTCATCAGCCCCAGCAGCCGAGGGCTTGTTTTACTTGTGGCGACACGAGGCACATTGCTAGGTATTGCCCTCGAGCCCCGAGCAGTTTTCTGCATCAGGGTTCTCGTGCTATGGTACAGGCATCAGGTGTTCCACAGCCTACCCAGCCAGTTAGAGGTGGGGGTAGAGGTGCTAGAGGTGGAGGTAGAGGTCCTAGAGGTAAAGCTTAGGCCGCCAGAGATGGAGGCCAGCCAGCAGTAGGCCGTCCCAGAGAGGTAGTTCAGGGTGGTGGGGCCCAGCCCCGATGTTACGCAATTCCAGCTAGGCCCGAGGCTGAGGCTTCAGATGCAGTTATTACAGGTACTATTCTGGTTTGTGATAGAGATGCTTCAGTGTTATTTGATCTGGGGTCTACGTATTCGTATGTCTCAACCTATTTTGCACTGTACCTGGTCGTGCCTAGTGATTCGTTGAGTATGCCTGTTTATGTGTCTACACCGGTGGGTGATTCTATCATGGTCTATCGAGTTTATCGTTCTTGTATTGTAGTGATTGGAGGTCTTGAGACTCGTGTTGATTTGTTGCTTTTAGATATGGTCGATTTCGATGTTATGTTGGGGATGGACTGGTTATCCCTGTACCACGCTATCTTGGATTGCCATGCCAAGACTGTGACTTTAGCTTTACCGGGTATGCATCATTTAGAGTGGAGAGGGACCCCTGGTTATTCTACCCGTAGTGTTATCTCTTATGTGAAGGCTCGACGTATGGTCGAGAAGGGGTGTTTGGCCTATTTAGCTTATGTTCGCGATTCTAGTATAGAGGTCCCTTCTATTGATTCTGTACCCATTGTTCGGGAGTTTCCTAAGGTTTTTCCTTCAAACCTGTCGGGTATGCCGCACGACAGGGATGTCGACTTTTGCAATGATTTGACTCCAGGCACCTAGCCCATTTCTATCCCGCCGTATCGTATGGCCCCGCCGGAGTTGAAAGAGTTAAAGGAACAATTGCAGGATTTGCTTGAGAAGGGTTTCATTAGACCCAGCGTTTCGCCTTGGGGTGCGCCGGTGTTGTTTGTGAAGAAAAAGGATGGGCCGATGAGAATGTGCATTGATTACCGGTAATTGAACAAGGTTACGATCAAGAATAAGTATCCACTGCCGAGGATTGATGATTTGTTCGATCAGCTTCAGGGTGCCAAGGTATTTTCAAAGATTGACTTGAGATCTGGCTACCATCAATTGAGGATTAGGGCATCCGACGTCCCTAAAATAGCCTTTCGCACTTGGTACGGGCATTATGAGTTCTTGGTTATGTCATTCGGGTTGACCAATGCCCCAGCAGCGTTTATGGAGTTGATGAATCGAGTATTCAGGCCTTATTTGGACCTGTTCGTAATAGTCTTTATTGATGATATTCTGATATATTCCCGCAGCCAGGAGGAGCACGAGCACCACCTCAGAGTGGTTCTTCATACTCTGAAGGATAGTCAGTTATATGCTAAGTTCTCGAAGTGTGAGTTCCGGTTGAGTTCAGTAACATTCCTGGGTCATTTTGTATCAGGAGAGGGTATTCAGGTTGATCCAAAGAAGATTGGGGCAGTCAAGAATTGGCCTAGATCAGCATCAGCTATAGAGATTTGGAGTTTCTTAGGGTTGGCAGGTTACTATCGTCGATTTGTGTAGGGGTTTTCATCTATTGCAGCCCCGATGACCAGGTTGACCCAGAAGGGTGCTCAGTTCAGATGGTCGGACGAGTGTGAGGCGAGCTTTCAGAAGCTCAAGACAACTTTGACTATGGCACCGGTATTGGTTTTGCCCACAGGTTCAGTGCCTTACACAGTCTATTGTGATGCTTCCCGTATTGGGCTTAGTGCAGTGTTGATGTAGGATGGCAAGGTCATTGCCTATGCTTCAAGGCAGTTGAATATTCACGAGAAGAACTATATGATTCATGATTTAGAGTTGGCAGCCATTGTTTACGCATTGAAGATTAGGAGGCATTACCTGTATGGCGTGGGATGTGAGGTGTTCACGGATCACAAGAGTCTTCAGTATTTGTTCAAGCAAAAGGAGTTGAATTTGAGGCAGAGGAGGTGGTTGGAGTTGTTGAAGGATTATGACATCACTATCTTATATCATCCGGGGAAGGCCAATGTGGTAGCCGATGCTTTGAGTAGGAAGTCAGCCAGTATGGGTAGTCTTGCTTATATTTCGGTCGGTGAGAGGCCGCTTGCCTTAGATGTTCAAGCCTTGGCCAATCGGTTCGTGAGGTTGGATATTTCTGAGCCTAGTCGAGTATTAGATTGCACGGTAGCTCGTTCTTCTTTATTGGAGCATTTCCGTGATCGGCAGTATGATGATCCCTATTTGTGTGTCCTTAGAGACAAGGTGCAGCGCGGAGGTGCCAAGAAGATCACCTTAGATGATGATGGAGTTTTGAGATTGCAGGGTCGAGTTTGTGTGCCTAATGTGTATGGGCTCCGAGAATTGATTTTAAAGGAGGCCCATAGCTCCTGATACTCTATTTATTCGGGCGCCGCAAAAATGTATCAGGATTTGCGGCAGCATTATTGGTGGCGTAGAATGAAGAAGGATATTACATGTGGCTCGGTGTTTAAATTGTTAGCAGGTTAAGTATGAGCATCAGAGACCTGGTGGTTTGTTTCAGAGGATTGACCTTCCCGAGTGGAAGTGGGAGCGGATCACTATGGACTTCGTAGTTAGACTCCCATAGACTCGGAGGAAGTTCGACGCAGTATGGGTCATTGTTGATAGGCTGACCGAGTCAGCGCATTTCATTCCTGTGGCAATCTCCTATTCATACGAGAGGTTAGCTAAGATCTATATCCGGGAGATTGTTCGCCTTCATGGGGTGCCGGTATCCATCATTTCGGACCGAGGTACGCAGTTTACCTCGCGCTTTTGGAGAGTAGTTCAGTAAGAACTAGGCACTCAGATTGAGTTGAGTACAGCATTTCATCCTCAGACGGACGGGCAGTCCGAGCAGACTATTCAGATATTAGAGGATATGCTTCGAGCTTATGTCATTGACTTCGGAGGATCGTGGGATCAGTTCTTACCTTTAGCAGCGTTTGCCTATGACAACAGCTACCAGTCGAGCATCCAGATGGATCCCTATGAGGCTTTATATGGTAGGCGGTGTCGATCTTCGGTTGGATGGTTTGAGCCGGGAGAGGCCCGGTTGTTGGGTACAGATCTAGTTCAGGAGGCCTTGGGCAAGGTCAGGATTATTCAGGACAGGCTCCGTACAGCTCAGTCCAGGCAAAAGAGCTATGCAGATCGAAGGTTCGAGATGTGGCTTTTATGGCTGGTGAGCGGGTGTTGCTCTGAGTGTCGCCTATGAAGGGCTTGATGAGATTTGGGAAGAATGGCAAGCTTAGCCCTAGGTTCATTGGTCCATTTGAGATTCTCGATCGAGTATGAGAGGTGGCCTATAGACTTGCATTGCCGCCGAGCTTATCAACCGTGCATCCAGTTTTTCATGTGTCCATGCTTCGGAGGTATCACGGCGATCCATCCCACGTGTTAGATTTCAGCACTATCCCGTTGGACAAGGACTTGTCCTATGAGGTCTGCCGGTAGCTATTCTAGACCGGCAGGTTCGTCAGTTGAGATCCAAGAGTTTCCCTTCTGTTCGTGTTCAGTGGAGAGGTCAGCCTCCTGAGGCATTGACCTAGGAGTCCGAGTCTGATATGCGGGACCGTTATCCTCACCTTTTCCCCGACTCAGGTACTTCTGTCTTCTGTCCGTTCGAGGATGAACGGTTATTTTAGAGGTGGAGAATGTGATGACCCGAAGGGCCATCACCTATTTTCTTACCCATTATGTGCTTCTGAGGCCTTGAAAACCACATTTAGAGTCGCTTCGATTTGCATGCACAGTCCGGGCACGTAGCCGGAAAGCTTAAAAATGAAATTCTATGAAAAATGCTAAGTTTTGATATTAAAATGAATAAAATTTGACTTCGGTCAACATTTTGGGTAAACGAACCTGGACCCGCGATTTGACAGTCTCGGAGGGTCCGTAGGAAAATATGGGACTTGGGCGTATGCCCAGAATCGGATTCCGAGGTCCCAAGACCGAGAAATAAATTTTTGAGTAAAATTGTTTCTGAAATTGTTAAGGAAAATTGAAATGAAAATTGATTAGAACATATTGGTATCGGGCCCGTATTTTGGTTCCGGCGCCCGGCACAAGTCTTATATGTGATTTAAGAGGTTTTTGTAAAGTTTGGTTAAAATCGGACGTCGTTTGACATGTTTCGGACTTGAATTCCTAAATTTGAACTTGATGATGTTTTTGAAAATTTCATTGATCTTGAGGTTTAATTCGATGTTTATGATGTTATTTTGGCGATTTGATTACACGAATATGTTCGTAGAATATTTTTGAGGTTGTGTATATACTTGGGTTAGAGTTTGAGGGCTCGGGTGAGTTTCGAGTAGGTTCCGGGATGCCTTAGGCTTAAAAAGATCAGATGTTGCAGGTTCAAGAAATATTGCAGGTCTCTGAACCCTCTTGCGCGGTCCGCGAGAAATCGCGTGCGGACGCGGAGGGGCCAGCGCGGCCGCGGTCGCCTTTGAGAGGTCCGCGGTGGATGTTGCGCGGCCGCGGTCGGCTTTGTGCGGTCCGCACGGGGCTATGATCTGCAGGTCTTTAGGGAGGCCTGTGCGGCCGCGGTCCGCACAGGGAGTTTCAGAGGGGTATAAATTCACGTGGATTTCAGTTATTTTTACACTTTTCAAAACCCCAAAATGTAAGAGGCGATATTCTAAATAATTTTTCTTCTCCAAAACGATTAGTAAGTGATTTCTAACTCATTTTCTTCACTTCTTAACATCTTTTAACATGATTTCAACTTCAAATCAAAGATTTTCATGGGGAAATTGGGTGTTTTGGGTAGAACCTAGGTTTACTAAAATTGGGGATTTGGACCTCAATTTGAGGCCCGATTTCAAAACAAACCATATATTTGGATTTGTGGGGGAATGGGTAACCGGATTTTGGTCCGAACCTCGAGTTACGACCACGTGGGTCCGGGGGCATTTTTGACCTTTTTGGGTAAAACCTTGTAAAACTTATTTTCATGTATTGGGGTTGACTCATTTAGCATTTATTGATGTAATTAAGTAACTTATGACTAGATTCGAGCGGATTGGTGGTGGAATCAAGAGGTAAAGCTATAATTGAGACTTGAGTGGTTCAGGCATCGAGGTAAGTGTTTGGTCTAACCTTATCTTGAGGGATTAGGAGTGGAGTCATATTTGC
This sequence comes from Nicotiana tabacum, assembly GCF_000715075.1. NCBI lineage: Eukaryota > Viridiplantae > Streptophyta > Magnoliopsida > Solanales > Solanaceae > Nicotiana > Nicotiana tabacum. The sequence continues at coordinate 134,600,764 of NC_134089.1, read as the reverse complement.
ACTTGCTTCTTGTTGAGTACGACGTATAGGCATGGTGACGAGTATCAATACGTGAGTCTTAAATTGAAAGTGATTGTGTCCTTAAATGACATTTCAGATGCTTAAATTAATGATCATCGATATTGCGCAAAGAATTGTTCTATCCTCGCAGATCTTATTTATGTTTGAGCATTGTCATTATTTGGGCTGAGAGCAAGCTAAGTTAAGATTGGTTATAGATGATTCTCTCTTGCCGGGATGATTGTTTCGATATCTTTGTTCTATTGTCGGGAAACTATTATATTGCTTTTGTTCCCTCGCCAGGAGTTTATTATATTACTTATGTTCCCTTGCCGGGATTTCTTGTAATTGTGTAATGAAATGGGAGCGGGTGGTACGCCTACCACAAGATATTATGAAATGGGAGTGGGTGTTACGCCTACCACAAGATATTATGAAATGAGAGCGGGTGGTACGCCTACCACAAGATATTATGAAATGGGAGAGGGTGATACGCCTACCACTAGATATAATGAAATGGGAGCGGGTGGTACGCCTACCACGAGAAATGATGAAATGGGAGGGGGTGGTACGCCTACCACGAGAAATGATGAAATGGGAGCGAGTGGTACGCCTACCACGAGAAATGATGAAATGGGAGCGGGTGGTACGCCTACCATGAGAAATGATGAAATGGGAGCGGGTGGTACGCCTACCACGAGATATGAGAAATGGGATTGGGTTGCACGCCTGCAACAAGATGAAACTAAAAGTGAAAGTTGCCTTTATTTTCTTCATTTATGATAGAAGTTATATTGCTAGCTTCCTTATTATTCCCTGTTATTTTCCTTTAACTGCTATCACCGAAGCACGTTTCCCTTCCCCAACTTTAACTGCTTATTACTTGTTTACTTTTCCGCCATATATTGTACAACTACACAGGTTTATCTGGAGTCTAGTCCTAGCCTCGTCACTACCTCGCCGGGGTTAGGCTAGACACTTACCAGCACATGGGGTCGGTTGTGCTGATACTACACTCTGTGCTCTTTTGCACAGATCCAGACCTTGGACAGCAGCAGTAGCGCGGGAGCCAGCCTTCAGTCCAGTGAGATACCGAGGTAGCCTTGCAGGCGTCCGCAAGCCCGACGTCTCCTCTATCTTTTATTTCAATTTGTTATCTCATGTACTCGAGACAAACAATTTATATTTTCTTTCAAACGGTTATATTTAGTACTCTTAGAAGTTCGTGAGTAATGTGACACCAGTTCTTGGGTAGAGGCATATGTTGATTCTCGCATTATTATTTCGTCTTCTTTAATTTAAGTCTTCCGTTGTTTTCATGTTATCATTGATAATTGTTAAAAGAAGTAATTGTTAATGAAATAAGCAGTTAAGGATTGACTTGCCTAGCTCACATTAGTAGGCGCTATCACGGCTCCCGAAATGGAAAATCCGAGTCGTGACAAGTTTTCACTTGAGTTTTTCGCAATAACTTTCCGTAACAAAGCAAGTCTACAAGCTATTGTAGAGAGGTTATATGTCTGAGTTCTTTTCGTATTGAGATCTTAAAGTGTTTTACGCAGTTCCCGCAAGATTACAATAAATAATGGTATTTTCTGTATAAAATTGACATTCTCATTCTAAGGTGATTCAAGTAAATTCTTTTGTTAGTAGATAATCTAAGTTTATCGTTCGTTCTCAAATCAAATATTAGTTTTATTGCTTGAGGAATTTGTTTTTATTTTTTTGTGGAAAATTCTAATATTCTTACTGTGCAATAACTCGCAAATTACAAAGGAGATGTAATAAATGGCACTTGACAAACCCGATGCGACGAGCTCTGACTGAGAAGGCTGCTGGTGAAGAGAATCGATCCCAATGTGGGAAATCAGGTCTCACTCTCACCCAATCAACTCAGTCAATCCTTTTAATTATTAAACCATGATGATGTTTAGTTTACCTATACCCTTTTTCTATGAAAAGAAAAAGGCTAAAGAGTGAGTCCAATTTTTCTATAATAATCTTTTTTGTTTGAATTTTTTTAATTGTTATAGTATGATATTGTTATAGAAAACATATATTATAATATAATATATTGCTTCCAAAGAAAATATAATTATTATAATAAAATGTTATTATAGAAGATGACTGTTAAAAAAAAGTTTCACTTTATTGGAAGAGAAGGGAAGAATCGGTAGAACTGATTAACAAAGGTCTCATTTTGATTAATTCAAGTGGTTTTCTTTTCCCCTGAGAGTTCATCTTTCAATCTATCTCTTCAAACAAACAAACTATATTATCAACACCAATAATGAAAAAAAAAAAAGAAATTGTAGTAAAGTAATTAACGTATGCTAGCGAAAAATATACACGAATATCCCTCTCTTTGAGAAAATATTGTAAGACGAAAACGTTAATATTCTTTTAACTTTTCTTCAAAAAAAGAAAAAGCTGAAAAAATAAACTAACTAATTCATTTCCAAGGAGAGGATTGCTATTTTTAGTGAAAGGTAGCTGCCAAAAAAAACAGTGGATCGGTGTGATGACCCAAAAGTTCATCATTTTCTTTTAATTGAATTTTGTGCCGTTGAGGCCTTGAAAACCTCATTTAGAGTTGCCTCGATTTGCGTGCGCAGTCCGGACGCGTACCCGGAAAGCTTAAATATGAAAATCTGTGAAAATGATAAAAATTTGGTTATAAAATGAGTAAATTTGACTTCGGTCAACGTTTTGGGTAAACGGACCCGGACAGGAAAATATGGGACTTGGGCGTATGCCCGAAATCGAATTCCGAGGTCCCGATCCCGAGAAATGAATTTTCAAAGAAATTGTTTGAGGAAATTTGAAATGAAATTTGATTAGAACATGTTAGTATCGGGCACGTATTTTGGTTCCGACGCCGGTACATGTCTTATATAAGATTTAAAGATGTTTCTGTGAAATTTTATGAAAAACGGATGTCATATGACGTGATTCGGACTTAAATCGCAAAGTTGATGTTTAAAGAAGTTTTGAGAAGATTTCATTGATCTCGAGATTTAATTTGATGTTCATGATATTATTTTGATGATTTGATTACACGAATAAGTCCGTAGGATGTTTTTTAGGTTTGGTGTGCGTTTGGTTTGGAACCCCGAGGACTCGGGTTAGTTTCGGGTAGGTTCCTGGATGCCTTAGGCCTAAAAACACAGTTGTGGCAGGTTCAGAGAAGTTGCAGGTCTCTGAACCCGCCAGTCCGGTCCGCACAAAAGCGTGTGCGACCGCGGAAGAGGGCCAGCGCAGTCCGCAGTCGGCTTTGTGCGGTGCGCGGTGGAGGCCTGTGAAGTCCGCACATGGCACTGGACCGCAGTACCCTCAAGAAGGCCTGTGCGGCCGAAGTCCATTTTGTGCGGTCCACATAGGGGATCTAAGAGAGGTATAAATAGAGGAGATTTTCAGTTATTTTCATTTTTCAAAACCCCAAAAACATAAGAAGCGATTTTTCAAACAACCTTTCTTTTCCAAATCAATTGTAAGACATTTTTAGCTAGTTTTCTTCAATCATTAATATCTTTTAACATGATTTCAACTTCAAATCAATGATTTTCATGGGGAAATTGGGTGTTTTGGGTAGAACCTACGTTTTTCAAAAATTGGGGATTTGGACCTCGATTTGAGGTCCGATTTCAAAACAAATTATATATTTGAGTTCGTAGGGGAATGCGTAATTGGGTTTTGGTTCGAACCTCGGGTTTTGACCACATGGGTCCAGGGAAGATTTTTGACTTTTTGGGTAAAACTTTAGAAAACTCATTTTTATGCATTAGTATTGATTAATTTAGCGTTTATTGATGTAATTAAGTAATTTGTAACTAGATACGAGCGAATTGGCGGTGGAATCAAGGGGTAAATCTATAATTGAAACTTGAGTTGTGTTCGTGGCATCGAGGTAAGTGTTTGGTCCAACCTTAGCTTGAGGGATTAGGAGTTGTGTCATATTTGCTAATTGCTTCATGTTGAGTACGACATATAGGCATGGTGACGAGTATCTATACATTGGTGTCGACATGACCGTGAGTCTTTAATTGTTATTTGTTTTGTTCTTAAATGATTCTACGGATGCTTAATTGGTGATTCTCGATATTGGGCAAGGAATTAGTTTATTTTCATGGAATTTAATTATGACTGAGTATTGGTATTAATTGAACTGAGTAGAAGTTGAGTTAAGATTGATTATAGCTGATTCTCCCTTGCCGGGATGTTTGTTTCAATATTGTCGTTCCCTTGCCGGGAAGTTATTATATTGCTTTGTTCCCTTGCCGGGATTCTTTGTGATTTTGTATTGGCTTGAAATGGGAGCGGGTGGTACGCCAACCACAAGATATATTGAAATGGGAGCGGGTGGTACGCCTACCACAAGATATATTGAAATGGGAGTCGGTGGTACACCTACTACAAGATATAATGAAATGGGAGCGAGTGGTACGCCTACCACGAGAGTTAATGAAATGGGAGCGGGTGGTACGCCTACCACAAGATTTGAGAAAATGGGATCGGGTTGAACACCTGCAACAAGATGTAAACTGAAAATGAAAGTTGCCTTATTTTCCTTATCCGAGTTAGAAGTTAAATTGTTGGTTTCCGTATTATTCTTCTGATATTCTGTTTTATCTGCTATCCCTGAAGCATGTTTTCCCCTCCCAGCTTTAATTGTTTATCTCCTTCTATTTTTCCACCGTATATGTATAACTGCACAGGTTTATCTGGAGTCTGGTCCTGGCCTCATCACTACCTCGTCGGGGTGAGGCCAGGCATTTACTAGCACATGTGGTCGATTGTGCTGATACTACACTCTGCACTCTATGCAGATACAGGAGCAGCGCTTGATCAGTAGCAGTAGGGGAGCCAGCCTTCAGTCCACCGAGACACCGAGGTAGCCTTGCTGGCGTCTGCAGGCCCGACGTCTCCTCTATCCTTTACTATGTTCTGCTATCTCTTGTATCCGAGACAGACAGTATTTCCTTTCTTCAAAAAGTTGTATGTAGTAAATCTTAGTAGTCCGTGGATACTATGACACCAATTTCTAGGTAGATGCATGTGTTAGTTTTCGAGATATTTTGGTTTTATAATTGTTTAAGATTTTCGCTTAATTTCATATTCCGTTGTTATTTAAATGTTGATCATCTGTTAATTTGCAAGTTGTTAAAAAGATTTAAACAAAAGAGTTATTGAATTCTAAGTTCATAGCTTGCCTAACTTCTACGAGTAGGTGTCATCACGACTCCCGAGGGTGGGAAATTCGGGTCGTGACAAGTTGGTATCAGAGCCCTAGGTTACATAGGTCTCACAATTCGTGGACAAGCTTAGTAGAGTCTGAGGGATCGGTACGGAGACGTCTATATTTATCCCCTAGAGGTTACTAAGTTAGAAAAACTTCATATTTGTCCTTTATTATCGTGTGGTTTTGCTTTTCAATACTAATTCCCTTTCTACTCTATTCTTTCGCAGATGGCGAGAACACGCGTTTCCTCATCTTCCACTCAGTAGCCCGAGCCCCCAGCAGCAGCTCCCACGAGGGTCAGAGGGAGAGGTCGAGGTTGTGCCAGAGGCTGAGGTAGGGGTAGAGCTCAGCCCGAGCAGCAGCACCAGTGGCAGAGCCTCAGGTTGACCTTGATGAGGAGGTTCCGGCCCCAGCAGTTCCGGTGGGCCCAACTCAGGTCCCAGAGGGGTTTATTGCTACCCTAGTTCTTCAGGATGTGTTAGTCCGACTAGTGGGCCTCATGGAGAGTGTCACCCGGGCAGGCTTGCATCCTGTAGCATCAGCTGTCTCTCAGGCTGGAGGAGGGGCCCAGACTCCTGCTACTCACACTCTGGAGCAGGTAGCTCCTCAGATTCAGACTCTAGCGGTTCAGCCAATTGGAGCAGTATAGCCGGGTGTGGTAGCTCAGACCGGTGATAGAGCAGTTATGTCGCCGATGCTTTATGGAGGCTGGATAGGTTCACCAAGCTCTTCACATCTACTTTCAGCGGTGCAACTACTGAGGATCCCCAGGATTATCTAGATAGTTGCCACGAGGTTCTCAGGAACATGGGTATTGTTGAGACCAATGGGGTCGATTTTGCTACATTTTGCTTGTTTGGATCTGCTAAGACTTGGTGGAGGGATTATTGCTAAGCTAGACCAGCCGGATCGCCAGCCTTGACCTAGGAGCAGTTCACACAGCTATTTCTGGAGAGGTTTTCTCCCCATTACTCAGAGAGAGGCCTATCGGAGGCAGTTTGAGCGCCTCTAGTAGGGTTCCATGACGGTTACCCAGTATGAGATCAGGTTCATCAGCTTAGCTCGCCATTCTCTTGTCATACTTCCTACCGAGAGAGAGCGGGTGAGGAGGTTTATCGATGGTCTTATTCAGCCGATTCGTCTTCAGATGGCTAGGAAGACTGGGAGTGAGATATCTTTCCAAGAGGCGGCCAATGTGGCCAGGAGAGTGGAGATGGTTCTATCACAAGGAGGTGGTCATGGGTCGGATAAGAGGCCCCGTCATTCAGGTAGATTCAGTGGTAGCTCGTCTGGAGGTAGAGATTCATATGGTAGAGGCCATCCTCCTAGGCCCTTTCAGTCAGCTTTTCAGGTTTCTCACGGCGCTTCAGGTAGTCGTGGTCTTCAAATATAGTATTCTGATCAGCAGTCCTTCAGTGCATCACCTGCGCCTATCAATGTACCACCGCTTCAGAGTTTCCAGAGTCGTCAACCCCAGCAGCCGAGGGCTTGTTTTACTTGTGGTGACACGAGGCACATTGCAAGGTATTTCCCTCGTGCACTAGGTAGCTCTCAGCATCAGAGTTCTCGTGCTATAGTTCAGGCACCAGGTGCCCCACAGGCCGCCCAGCCAGCTAGAGGTGGGGGTAAATGTGCTAGAGGTGGAGGTAGAGGTTCTAGAGGTGGAGCTCAGGCTGCAAGAGGTGGAGGCCAGCCAGCAGCAGGCCGTCCCAGAAAGGTAGTTCAAGGTGGTGGGGCCCAACCCCGATGTTATGCCCTTCCAGTCAGGCTCGAGGCTGAGGCTTCAGATGCAATCATTTAAGGTACGATTCTGGTTTGTGATAGAGATGCTTCAGTGTTATTTGATCCAGTGTCTACGTACTCATATGTGTCCTCTTATTTTGCACCATATCTGGTTATGCCTAGTGATTCTTTGAGTGATCTTGTTTATGTGTCTACGCCGGTGGGTGATTTTATTATGGTAGATCGAGTCCATCGTTCATGTATAGTTGTGATTGGGGGTCTTGAGACTCATGTAGATTTGTTGCTTCTGGACATGGTAGATTTCGATGTTATATTGGGAATGGACTGGCTATCACCTTACCACGCTATCTTGGACTGTCATGCCAAGACTATGACCTTAGCTTTACCGGGTTTGCCTCGTTTAGAGTGGAGAGGGACTCCTAGTCATTCTACCCGCAGTGTTGTCTCATATGTGAAGGCTCGACGTATGGTCAAGAAGGGGTGTTTGGGCTATTTGGCATATGATCGTGATTCTAGTGCAGAGGTCCCTTCCATTGATTCTGTACTCGTTGTTCGAGAGTTTCCTGATGTTTTTCCTTCAGACCTGCCAAGTATGCCACCCGATAGGGATATTGATTTTTGCATTGATTTGGCTCCAAACACTCAGCCCATTTCTATTTTGTCGTATCGTATGGCCCCGCCGGAGTTGAAAGAGTTGAAGGAGCAGTTGCAAAACTTGCTTTTTCATTAGACCTAGTGTTTCACCTTGGGGTGCGCTAGTGTTGTTTGTTAAGAAGAATGATGGGTCGATGAGAATGTGTATTGATTACCGGCAGTTGAACAAGGTTACAATCAAAAATAAGTATCCATTGTCAAGGATTGATGATTTGTTTGATCAGCTTCAAGGTGCCAAGGTATTTTCAAAGATTGACTTGACATATGGCTACCATTAGTTGAGGATTAGGGCATCTAATGTTCCTAAGATAGATTTCCGCACTCGGTACGGGCATTATGAGTTCTTGGTTATGTCATTCGGGTTGACAAATGCCCCAGCAGCTTTTATGGATTTGATTAATCAAGTGTTCAGGCCTTATTTGGATTTGTTCATGATAGTCTTTATTGATGATATTTGATATATTCCCGCAGTCGGTAGGAGCACGAGCAGCTTCTTAGAGTGGTTCTTCAGACCTTGAGGGAGAGTCAGTTATATGCTAAGTTCTCGAAGTGTGAGTTCTGGTTGAGTTCAGTTGCATTCCTGGGTCATGTTGTATCAGCACCAGGTATTCAGGTGGATCCGAAGAAGATTGAGGCAGTCAAGAACTGGCCCAGACCAGCATCAGCTATAGAGATTCAGAATTTCTTGGGATTGGCAGGCTACTACCGGCGGTTCGTAGAGGGGTTCTCATCTATCGCAGCCCCAATGACCAGGTTGACCCAGAAGGATGCCCAGTTCAGATGGTCGGACGAGTGTGAGGCAAGCTTGAAGCTCAAGAAAGCTCTAACTAAGGCACCGGTGTTGGTTTTACCCACAGGTTCAGGGCCTTATACAGTTTATTGTGATGCATCTCGTATTGGGCTTGGTGCAGTGTTGATGCAGGATGGTAAGGTCATAGCCTATGCTACGCGGTAGTTGAAGATTCTTGAGAAGAACTATCCGGTTCATGACCTATAGTTGGCAGCCATTGTTCACGCATTGAAGATTTGGAGGCATAATCCGTATAGCGTGGCATGTGAGGTGTTCACGAATCACAAGAGTCTTCAGTATTTGTTCCAGCAAAAAGAGTTGAATTTTAGGCAAAGCATGTGGCTGGAGTTGTTGAAAGATTATGATATCACTATCTTGTATCATTGTATCATCTGGGAAAGGCCAATGTGGTGGCCGATGCGTTGAGTAGGAAGTCAGCCAGTATGGGTAGTCTTGCTTATATTCCGGTCGGTGAGAGACCACTTGCTTTGGACGTTCAGGCCTTGGCCAATCAGTTTGTGAGGTTGGATATTTTTGAGCCTAGTCGTGTATTGTCCTGCACGGTCACTCGTTTTTCTTTATTGGAGCGTATCCGTGATCGGCAGTATGATGATCCCCATTTGTGTGTCCTTAGGGAGTGCAGCGCGGAGTGCCAAGCAGGTTACTTTAAATGATGATGGAGTTTTGAGATTACAGGGTCGAATGTGTGTGCCAAATGTGGATGGGCTTCGGGAGTTGATTTTAGAGGAGGCTCATAGCTCCTGGTACTCTATCCATCCGGGCGTCGCAAAGATGTATCAGGACTTGCGGCAGCATTGTTTGTGGCGTAGAATGAAGAAGGATATTGTTGCATATGTGGCTTGGTGTTTAAATTGTCAGCAGGTTAAGTATGAGTATCAGAGGCCTGGTGGTTTATTTCAGAGGATTGAGCTTTCCGAGTGGAAATGGTGGTTTATTTCATGGAATTTAATTATGACAGAGTATTGGTATTAATTAAACTGAGTAGAAGTTGAGTTAAGATTGGTTATAGCTGATTCTCCCTTGTCGGGATGTTTGTTTCAATATTGTTGTTCCCTTGCCGGGAAGTTATTATATTGCTTTGTTCCCCTGCGAGGATTTCTTTGTGATTTTGTATTGGCTTGAAATTGGAGCGAGTGGTACGCCTACCACAAGATATATTAAAATGGAAGTGGGTGGTACGCCTACCACAAGATATATTGAAATGAGAGCGGATGGTACACCTCCTACAAGATATATTGAAATGGGAGTGGGTGGTACGCCTACCACAAGATATAATGAAATGGGAGCGGGTGGTACGCCTACCACGAGAGTTAATGAAATGGGAGCGGGTGGTACGCCTACCACAAGATCTGAGAAAATGTGATCGGGTTGCACACCTGCAACAAGATGTAAATTGAAAATGAAAGTTGCCTTTACTTTCCTTATCCGAGTTAGAAGTTAAATTGTTGGTTTCCGTATTATTCTTCTGATATTCTGTTTTATCTGCTTTCCCCGAAGCATGTTTTCCCCTCCCCAGCTTTAATTGTTTATTTCCTTCTATTTTTCCGCCGTATATGTATAACTGCACAGGTTTATCAGGAGTCTGGTCCTAGCCTCGTCACTACCTCGTCGGGGTTAGGCCAAGCACTTACCAGCACATGAGGTCGGTTGTGCTGATACTATACTCTGCACTCTACGCAGATACAGGAGCAGCGCTTGATCAGCAACAGTAGAGGAGCCAGCCTTCAGTCCAGCGAGACACCGAGGTAGCCTTGCTGGCGTCCGCAAGCCCGGCGTCTCCTCTATCTTTTACTATGTTCTGCTATCTCTTGTATCCGAGAAAGACAGTATTTCCTTTCTTCAAACAGTTGTATGTAGTAAATCTTAGTAGTCCGTGGATGATGTGACACCAGTTTCTGGGTAGAGGCATGTGTAAGTTTTCGAGATATTTTGGTTTTATAATTGTTTAAGACTTCCTCTTAATTTTATATTCCGTTGTTATTTAAACGTTGATCATTTGTTAATTTGCAAGTTGTTAAAAAGATTTAAACAAAAGAGTTAATGAATTCTAAGTTCATGGCTTGCCTAGCTTCTATGAGTAGGCACCATTACGACTCCCGAGGGTGAGAAATTTGGGTCGTGACAAACGGTTTGAATACCTTACGTATCCGTCCAAAAGCCATTGGAATTTGGGATCTATCAATTTTATAAAAACACAAATCCCGTCATCAAATGGGGGAAACGACAATCACATCCTCTCCTTTTAAAGTGTGAATCTCTTAATTAGTTTTAAAGCAGAGTTACGAGTTAAGAGCGCCTTAAAACAAGGATTAAGACCTCTACTTTAATCATTTCAAATCACTTTTCGGAGGATCTTTTTTAATACCTTAAAACTCGTCTAAACTGTATACTCCCTTCGGTTCACAATAAGTGACCAATTTACTTTTTTATTTTGGTTCAAAATACGTGTTCAGTTATGTAATCAAGAAAGAATTAAATTTATTTTTACAAAATAACCCCTATGTACATATTTCTAAGAAGTTTTCTTACTCCTCACATTAAATGTTTAACTAGGGGTAGTTTAGTATAGTAGGTATTTTTGTATAGAATTTCGTATTTTCTTAATGGGCGTACTAAAAGCAAATTGGACACTTATTGTGAACTGGAGGGAGTAATTTTTGTCAGTTGCCTACTTAAGCTATCGCATGTCCTCGAAACCCCCCCCCCTGAATTATATTACCTTCATAATAAAACCTCCTCATCGCTTATGTGACATAATGTGTGTAATAAATTACCCAAGAGCATCTGAAGGCTAAAAACGTCATTGAAATGGCGTGTCTAACATCTAATTAGCCCTTCTTTTTTAAAGTTTACATTTCTTTTATTTTCTCCTCTTTTTATTTATATTTCACCTTCCTTCCTCATTCTTTTTTACCTTTATTCTGTATTTTGTTTTACCTTTTTTCTCCATTTCTTCATTTGAATCCATCTGAAGTTTCTTATGATTTTATTTCTTATCTTTCTCGTGTTATCCATCCTTCATTTCTTATCTAAATTTATTTGAAAGAAAAAACACCCTTTCAAGTATTTATAGAGCATGGGGTTTAATGTCTTTCAAGAAATTTGGGAATAAAGAAAATAGGACCTGTGTGTAGCTATATTCTTTAACAATTTAGGTATCTCCTTCCAACAATCTTCATAGTTTAAGTCTATCAAAACCCTAATTTTTTATACCGATTTAGGAGCAGAAACCCTAGTTTTTATCCCCATTTTTCTAATGGAAGCAAGAATAGACAAAGCAATCGAGGTTAGAACCAAGATTAATGGAGAAAATTGCTACCGAGAGATTAGTGTAGCAATTCACCGATGAGAGCAAACTCTCCGATGAGAGCAAGGACAAAATGAGTTTTTTACAATTGACCCACTAGTTTTAACCCTAGCCCCCTTTTTTGTTTACCATGTAATTTTTTATAATGATATAATAAAGAGTATTAAAATCTTAATTAACTCTATTTTTTAGATTAAAATAAATAAATATTCACGTAGATAGCCACGTGGTAGATTTAAAAAATAATTTAGAGATTGTATTATGCGCACTAGTAAGAATGCGACAAGGGAGTTTTATTAGGAAGGGGAACATAGTTCAAGGATTTTTCAGGAATAGATGATAGTTTAGGTATGTAACTTACAAAGATTGTATAGTCCACCCTAATTTTAGGGTATTAACTCTTTTTATAAAGTAGTAGTCGTAATATTCTTTCACCTCCTAATAAATCTTAGAAGATTATGGTATATTGATTATGATTTGTGAAGCATTATTATTCTTTTATATAAAAAGAAACAGTGAGGTGTCTGTCTCATGGTCATACATGTCTGGCATTTCATGTTAATTCTTGTAAAGAAAGAGCTTCTCATTTTAGCCGCAGTTCTCAGAAAATATGGGCCCACTCAAATTTTCCTTTCTCTCGAGAGAATCATAGCCCAATCCAAAATTTTCACACATAGCTCTTCAACTACATTTGCAGCCTTTTACCAATGCATTATAGTTATGTTTTTTCCTTCAATTTTATCGTGGCTATTGGCTTTAATAGCTTCTACCAAGTTTTTGACTTTGGTAGCAACGGGTGTTGCAATTTTGTTAGTATTAATTAATTTTTTTACTTGATTGATTAGTTATTATTATTCATGAATAACAAATTCACGAGATCCCATATTTATTATCCGTCAATAACAAATTCAAGAGACCACAATAATCTGACTATGTCAAAACACAATATCATTGTCTTCTTCCAAATAATTCTCATTTAATACATGAACTGAAATTGATTTGTATCTATACCTCTTTAATTTTTAGCAGGAAAAAAGATGTTTAGCCAACTTAAAATAAACGATGTACCAAATAGTTGGGGTCCAACATAGATCTTAGTTAATATTGCGAAAGATAAGTTATTTTAATTATATTCGAAGATTTTTAAAAATTTATAAAACAAAACTAACTTCTTTGAATCGCAGAGAAACTACCTTACCAATAAAATTAATTTGATTGAAAAGAGATTGTTTTCATATTTTCATATGAATGTATTCAAGTTGGTATAATCGAAGGGTATGTGACTGTATGTAAGTCGAACCCATTGTTTGGAAGGTGGATTTGTCCGGTGAATATAGAGTATAGTCCCTTCAATCAATAAATGCAACAGTAATATACAATCAGACATCTCTAAAACAACATCATCATGTAATAGTCATCCATTATAAATTCTTCTCCAATAAAATTAATTTGATTGAAAATGGATTAGGGAGAATATTACATGTAGAACTGCGATTCCACAATTTTACGTAAAACAACATATCGCAATTGAAGATAAAGGAATACAAAGGAAAATATCTGACCGTCAACTTCAAAAATAATATTTATGGGTCCTACATAAATACAGGCTATACAAACTACAAATGTAAAATAAATTTTTTGCAAGCCTTAAACGCTAATTTCTAAACCTCACATCCTAACTTGAAATATTTTAATATTACATCATAATTTTAGACGTAAATCTTTATGAACTATATAAGGCCAAATTTCAGAAACTATTTTTGGCACTATATGTAAGTTAAATTGATTGGATAATCATACAAGTATTATGAATTTTTAGGTCAAAAGTGGCCTTTGGCATGCACTTATATAATTCTACATCACAAGTACGCTAATTTACTTTAGTTAAATGATAAACTAAAGCAAAAATATGTATTAATAAACTACATGTTGATAATAGTAATAATAATAGTGTACATTGAAACATGTTTTACATATTCATTGAATTGATACAAAAAACTTATGCCATAAATTTGTTAAAAATACAATCAAGGTGTTAAGGCCAAAGGATCTGAGCAGTTATGCTACCAGTTGCTATAGTTAGTTATCCTAAAGATATTGATCGCAAATGCACATTCAATATTAAGTTATTAACGAACATAAAGTATCCCCACACTCATTATCTGTCATTTTTTCCTTTTTGCAAATAGGTGCGCACTTAATGTAAATATATAATTTTGAAAAATTTTCAATCATGCAATACTCCTTTAGTTTCATTTTTATAACGATTTGATTAGACATGAAGTTTAAACTTTCAACTTAACTTGTATATTTATGGAGTATTATAGAATATGGAAGAGACTATTATAAATTATAGCTGAAAAGCTTTTTTAATAGAATACATAACATAATCGTTTAAAATTCAGTATATATTAAGATATGATATTCTTAAAGTTGCGAAAGTAATATAAGATAAAATAATATAAATTATTTTAATTAAAAATCTTTGAAAATAATATCATATAAACTGAAACGAATAGAGTAGTTTAATCAAAGGGTATGTGACTGTATGTAAGTCGAACCCATTGTTTGGGAGGTGGATTTGTCCGGTGAATATAGAGTATGCCCCATCAATGAATAAATGCAACAGTAATTTACAATCAGACCTCTCTAAAACAACATCATCATATAACAGTCATTCATTATAAGTTCTTCTCCAATAAAATTAATTTGATTGAAAATGGATTGATGAGAATATTACATGTAAAATTGTGATGTGTCAAAGGAATTTGCATATAAGTTAGGGGAGCAAAGTATGTATTAGGCAAAAATTATGTTACCTTCTAATCTATATTTAAGTTAAATAAAATGAGGCAAAAATACAAACTAAATATTAGCAACATTTATGAGTTTGTGATAAGGTTTGATTATATTATTGAGAGCTTTCATTCTTAATGTTGTGTATAGAGAATGATCATTAATTAATGGGAATTCCATATATGCAACATATTAAATATGAATAAATATTATTTGAAGTTTCGGTCAGTTATCCGCTCGAATCTGAAGTAGTTTAATCTCTTTAATGCAACTTCAGAAATCAAATATGAAGTTCTTCTATCTTTCAAATACAACTTCAGAAATTCGATTCTAAAGTAGCTCAATCTATTGAATGCAACTTCATATTTCATTTTCGATTTTCAACAATCCAATACATAATTCAATGCCCAAATCTACCTTAAATGAGCTCAAATTTGAAACACAACTTTCAAAAATAACAAATCTCGATCATCAAATTGTCGAAGCAACAATAAATTTAACAAACCCGTTTTGCAGCTAAAAAAAAAAGAAGAAGAAGCTAAGTATAAAGAAGAAGAAAACAACATTAAAGAAGAAGAGAAAAAGGTATGTATCTGAAGTTATCTAAAACTTGGGTATCAATTAAACTTTTTCTAAAAAGTGGATATAAATTTAACGGGGGACGCAAAATTGAGCGCCACATAAAAAATTTGTGTTTGACTATGGTTGTTGGGCCCGGGCTAATCGTAACTAGTAATGTTAAAAGAAGAACTGAAGGATAAAGTTCAGCCATTAATTCTAGTAGATTAATTAGGCAGAATATTAATTATTTTATACTTTTATCTAGAATCAGGGGCGGCCCTTCCATAAACCAAGTAAAGCCATTGTTTTAGGCCTCATATTTGTGGGGGTCCCATTTTTTGTTACAGTTAATAGGCTATGTATAAGTTTAAAAGAAGGTTCTGTAAATTTCTTTCTTTAACAAATATAGAGAAGAAGGATTTGCAATTGCTATGATTTCTGCCAAGAAAATTGCACTTGAAATGAATATTGAACCCAAATTACGTAAGAAACGTGTGATATATAGGAAGTAATAATTTGATGAGAATGTCGATAATAAAATCTCAAAATCTTTCGAAGAATCCTTCGGAGTTGATTACTTTATACATAGTAGACAAGGCTATTTTTTCACTTCAAAATAGATTTGAACAATTCAAAGCACATGAAAATATTTTTGGTTTTTTATTTAGCAGTAAAAATTAAGATCATTAAATGATAAAAATTTGAAAAAATATTGCCTTAATCTTGAATGTTCCTTAAAGCATAATAATCAATTCGATATTGATGTGTCACGACCCGGATTTCCCTCGGGAGTCGTGATGGTGCCTACTCGTAGAAGCTAGGCAAGCCACAAAATTTAGAATATTCTTTACTTCTTTGTTTTAATCCTTTTAACATTTTGCTGTTAACAGGTGATAAACATTTAAATAATAGCGGAATATGAGATTAAGCGGAAGACTTAAACGAAATAAACCAAAATAATACGGAAATCAACATTTGCCTCTACCCAGAAACTGGTGTCACAACATTCACGGACTATCTATGATTACTACATACAAACGTTTGAAAGAAGGAACACTGTCTATCTCGGATACAATGATAACAAAACAAAATAGCTGATAGAAGAGACGCCGGGCCTACGAACGCATGCAGGACTACCTCGGAAACTCGGTGGAATAAAGGCTAGCTCCGAAGCTATTGCTGCTGACCCGATGTTGCTCTGGTATCTGCACATAAGTGCAGAGTGTAGCATCAATACAACCGACCCTATGTGTTGGTAAGTGCCTCGCCTAACCCCGGTGAGGTAGTGACGAGGCTAGGACCAGACTCCAGATAAACCTGTGCAATTATATGAGATACAGCGGAAAGTAAAATAGAAATAAACAAGTATGGATGGGAGGGGGAAACATGCTTCGGGGAATAGCAGGTAAAACAAAATATCAAGAGAACTATAAAGGAATCAAAATTCAACCGCTAACAAGAATAAGGAAAACAAAGGCAGATTTCACTTTTTTTTCACGTCTTGTTGTAGGCGTGCAACCCGATCCCATGTCCTGTATCTCGTGGCAGGCGTGCCACCTGCTCCCATTTCATTTATCTCGTGGTAGGAATACCACCCACTCCCATTTTATTTTATCTTGTGGTAGGCGTACTACCCGCTCCCATTTCATTATATCTTGTGGTAAGCGTATCACCCGCTCCCATTTCATTATATCTTGTGGTAGGCGTACCACCCGCTCCCATTTCATTATATCTTGTGGTAGGAAAGCTTCACATATGTTCGTTCTTGTGTGCGGTTTGTTCTCAATGCTAATTGAATTTCTACTTCGTTCTTTCGTAGATGGCGAGAACACGCACTTCCTCATCCACCACTCAGCAGCCCGAGCCCCTAGCAGCAGCTTCCACGAGAGGCAGAGGCCGAGGCCGTGCTAGAGGCCGAGATAGGGGCGAAGCTCAGCCCCGAGCAGCAGCACCAGTGACGGAGCCTCAGGTTGATTTTGATGAGGAGGTTCCGGCTCTAGCAGTTCCGGTGGGCCCAGCTCAGGTCCCAGAGGAGTTTATTGCTACCTCAGTTTTTCAAGATGCTCTGGTCCGATTAGTGGGCCTCATGGAGAGGGTCACCCGGGCAGGCTTGCTTCCTATTGCACCAGGCGTCTCTCAAGATGGACTAGGGGCCTAGACTCCTACTACTCGTACTCTAGAGCAGGTAGCTCCGTAGATTCAGAATCTAGCGGTTCATCCAGTTGGAGCAGTACAACCGGGTGTGGTCAGACCGATGATGAAGAAGCTATGTCTACTGATACTTTGTGGAGGCTGGATAGGTTCACCAAGCTCTTGACTTCTACTTTCAGCGGTGCATCTACTGAGGATCCCCTGGATTATATAGATAGCAACCACGAGGTTCTCAGGAACATGGGCATTGTTGAGACCAATGGGGTCGATTTTGCTACATTTCGCTTGTCTGGATCCGCCAAGACTTGGTGAAGGGATTATTGCTTAGCGAGACCAGCCGGATCGCCAGCCTTGACTAGGGAGCAATTTACAATGTTATTCCTAGAGAAGTTTCTCTCCGTTACTCATAGAGAGGCCTATCGGAGGCAGTTTGAGCACCTCCAGCAGGGTTCCATGACGGTTACCCAGTATGAGACCAGGTTTATCGATTTGGCTCGCCATTCTCTCATCATACTCTCCACCGAGAGAGAGAGAGGGTGAGGAGGTTTATTGACGATCTTATTCAGCTGATTCGTCTTCAGATAGCTAAAGAGGCTGGGAGTGACATTACTTTTCAGGAGGCGGCCAATGTGGCCTGTAGAGTTGAGATAGTTCTATCATAGGGAGGTGGTCATAGGTCAGATAAGAGGCCCCGTCATTCAGGCCGATTTAGTGGTACCTCATCCGGAGGTCAAGATTCGTAGAGGCCATCCTCCTAGGCCTTTTCAGTCAACGCTCTAGGTTTCTCATGGTACTTTAGGTAGTCGTGGTCTCCAGATACAATATCCCGATCAGCAGTCCGACAGTGCACCACCTGCTCCTATCAGTGCACCACCGCTTCAGATTTTCTAGGGTCGTCAGCCCCAGCAGGCGAGGGCTTGTTTTACTTGTGGCGACACGAGACACATTGCTAGGTATTGCCTTCGAGCTTCGAGCAGTTCTCCGCATCAGGGTTCCCGTGCTATGGTTCAGGCACCAGGTGTCCCACAGGCCGCCTAGCCAGCTAGAGGTAGGGGTAGAGGTGCTAGAGGTAGAGCTCAGGCCGCTAGAGGTGGAGGCCAGCCAGCTGCAGGCCATCCTAGAGATGTAGTTCAGGGTGGTAGGGCCAGCCCGGTGTTATGCTCTCCCGGCCAGGCCCGAGGCTGAGGCTTCAGATGTAGTTATTACAGGTATGGTTCTTGTTTGTGATAGAGATGCTTCAGTGTTTTTTGATCCAGGGTCTACATACTCGTATGTGTCATCTTATTTTGCACCGTATCTGATCATGCCTAGTGATTCATTGAGTGTTCCTATTTATGTGTCTACACCGGTGGGTGATTCTATTATAGTTGATCAAGTCCATCATTCTTGTATTATGGTGATTGGGGGTCTTAAGACTCGTGTAGATTTATTGCTTTTAGACATGGTCGATTTCGTTATTATATTGGGGATGGACTGGTTATCACCTTACCATGCTATCTTGGACTATCATGCCAAGACTGTGACCTTAGCCTTACCAGTTTTGCCTCGTTTTGAGTGGAAAAGGGCTCCTGGTCATTCTACCCGTAGTGTTATCTCTTATGTGAAGTCTCGGCGTATGGTCGAGAAGGGGTGTTTGGCCTATTTGGCATATGTTCGTGATTCTAGTGTTGAGGTTCCCTCTATTTATTCTGTGCCTGTTGTTCATAATTTTCTGTAGGTATTCCCTTCAGACTTGCCGGGTATGCCACCCGCCGTATCGTATGGCCCCGCCTAAGTTGAAAGAGTTGAAGAAGCAGTTGCAAGGCTTGCTTGAGAAGGATTTCATTAGACCCAGTGTTTGGCCTAAGGGTGCGCCAGTGTTGTTTGTTAAGAAGAAGGATGGGTAGATGAGAATATGTATTGATTACAGGCAGTTGAACAAGGTTACAATCAAGAATAAGTATCCATTGCCAAGGATCGATGATTTGTTTGATCAGCTTCATGGTGCCAAGGTGTTTTCAAATATTGATTTGAGATTTGGCTACCATCAGTTAAGGATTAGGGCATCCGATGTCCCTAAGACATCTTTCCGCACTCGGTACGGGCATTATGAGTTCCTGGTCATGTCATTTGGGTTGACCAATGCCCCAGCAGCTTTTATGGACTTGATGAACCGAGTGTTTAGGCCTTATTTGGACTCATTCGTGATAGTCTTCATTGATGATATTTTGATAAATTCCCGCAGCCGGGAGGAGCATGAGCAGCATCTTAGGGTGGTTCTTCAGACCTTGAGGGATAGTCAGTTATATGCTAAGTTCTCGAAGTGTGAGTTCTGGTTGAGTTCAGTTGCATTTCTGGGTCATATTGTATCAGTATAGGGTATTCAGGTTGATCCGAAGAAGATTGAGGCAGTCAAGAACCAGCCTAGACCAGCATCAGCTACAGAGATTCGGAGTTTCTTGGGATTGGCAGGCTACTATTGTCGGTTCGTGGAGGGGTTTTCATCTATCGCAACCCTGATGACCAGGTTGACCCAGAAGGGTGCCCAAATCAGATGGTCAGACGAGTGTGAGGCGAGCTTTTAGAAGCTCAAGACAGCTCTGACTACGGCACCGGTGTTGGTTTTGCCCATAGGTTCAAGGCCTTATACAATTTATTGTGATGCATCTCGTATTGGGCTTGGTGTAGTGTTGATGCAGGATGGCAAGGTCATTGCCTATGCTTCGCGATAGTTGAAAATTTATGAGAAGAACTATCCAGTTCATGATTTAGAGTTGACAGTCATTGTTTACGCATTGAAGATTTGGAGGCATTATCTGTATGGTGTGGCATGTGAGGTGTTCACGAATCACAAGAGTCTTCAGTATTTGTTCAAGCAAAAGGAGTTGAATTTGAGGCAGAGGAGGTGGTTGGAGTTGTTGAAGGATTATGATATCACTATCTTATATCATCCGGGAAAGGCTAATGTGGTGGCCCATGCTTTGAGTAGAAAGTCAGTCAGTATGGGAAGTCTCGCTTATATTCCGGTCGGTGAGAGACCATTTGCTTTGGATATTCAGGCTTTGGCCAATCGGTTTGTGAGGTTGGATATCTTTGAGCCTAGTCAAGTATTAGCTTGTACGGTCACTCGTTCTTCCTTATTGGAGCGTATCCGTGATCGGCAGTATGATAATCCCCATTTGTGTGTCCTTAGGGAGTGCAGCACGGAGTGCCAAGCAGGTTACTTTAAATGATGATGGAGTTTTGAGATTGCAGGGTCGAGTGTGTGTGCCAAATGTGGATGGGCTCAGAGAGTTGATTTTAGAGGAGGCCCATAGCTCCCGGTACTCTATTCATCCTGGCGCCGCGAAGATGTATCAGGATTTGCGGCAGCATTATTGGTGGTGGAGAATGAAGAAGGATATCGTTGCATATTTAGCTCGGTGTTTGAATTGTCAGCAGGTTAAGTATGAGCATCAGAGGCCTGGTGGTTTATTTCAGTGGATTGAGCTTTCCCAGTGGAAGTGGGAGCAGATCACTATGGATTTCGTTGTTGGATTCCCGCAGACTCAGAGGAAGTTCGACGTAGTATGGGTCATTGTTGATAGGTTGACCAAGTCAGCGTATTTCATTCCTCTGGCAGTCTCCTATTCATCGAGAGGTTAGCTGAGATCTACATTCGGGGGATTGTTCGTCTTCATGGTGTGCCTGTGTCTATCATTTCGGACCGAGGTACGCAATTTACCTCGCGTTTTTGGAGAGCAGTTCAGCGAGAGTTGGGCACTCAGGTTAAGTTGAGTACAATATTTCATCCTCAAATGGACGGGCAGTCAGAGCGAACTATTCAGATTTTGGAGGATATGCTCCGAGCTTGTGTCATTGACTTTGGAGGCTCATGGGATCAGTTTTTGCCTTTAGCAGAGTTTTCTTACAATAACAGTTACCAGTCGAGTATCCAAATTGCTCCTTATGAGGCTTTATATGATAGGCGGTGTCGATCTCCAGTTGGATGGTTTGAGCTGGGAGAGGCTCGATTATTAGGTACGGATCTGGTCCAGGAGGCTTTGGACAAGGTCAGGATTATTCATGATAGGCTTCGTACAGCTCAGTCCAGGCAGAAGAGTTATGCAGACCGCAAGGTTCGAGATGTGGCTTTTATGGTTGGAGAGCGGGTATTGCTCCAAGTGTCGCCTATGAAGGGCGTGATGAGATTTGGGAAGAAGGCCAAGCTTAGCCCTAGGTTCATCGGTCCGTTTGAGATTCTTGTTCGAGTGAGAGAGGTGGCTTATAGACTTGCATTGCCACCGAGCTTATCAGCCGTGCATCCAGTGTTTCATGTGTCCATGCTCCGGAAATATCATGGCGATCCATCCCACGTGTTAGATTTCAGCACTATCCAGTTGAACAAGGACTTGTCTTATGAGGAGGAGCCGGTAGTAATTCTAGAGCGGCAGGTTCGTCAGTTGAGGTCGAAGAGTTTTCTTTTTGTTCGTGTTCTGTGGAGACGTCAGCCTCCTAAGGCATCGACCTGGGAGTCTGAGTCCGATATGCGGAGCAGTTATCCCATTTTTTCCCCGACTCAGGTACTTCCTTCTTCTGTCCGTTCGAGGACGAACGGTTGTTTTAGAGGTTGGGTCATCACTTGTTTTAAAACGAAACTTTCGTGTTCTGAGGCCTTGAAAACCTCATTTAGAGTCACCTCGATTTGTGTGTGCAGTCCGGCGCGTAGCCGGAAAGCTTAAATATGATAATCTGTGAAAAATGATAAGTTTTGATTATAAAATGAGCTAATTTGACTTCGGTCAACGTTTTGGGTAAATAGACCCGAACCCGTGATTTGACGGTCCCGGAGGGTCCGTAGGAAAATATGGGACTTGGGCGTATGCCCGGAATCGAATTCCGAGGTCCCAAGCCCGAGGAATGAATTTTTAAAGGAAATTGTTTTCTGGAATTATTTAAAGAAATTTGAAATGAAATTTGATTAGAACATGATGGTATCGGGCCCGTATTTTGGTTCCAGTGCCCGGTACAGGTCTTATATATGATTTAAGACAGTGTTCCTTCTTTCAAACGTTTGTATGTAGTAATCATAGATAGCCCGTGAATGTTGTGACACCAGTTTCTGGGTAGAGGCATATGTTGATTTCCGTATTATTTTGGTTTATTTCGTTTAAGTCTTCCGCTTAATCTCATATTCCGCTATTATTTAAATGTTTATCACATGTTAACAGCAAGATGTTAAAAGGATTAAAACAAAGAAGTAAAGAATTTTCTAAATTTCGTGGTTTGCCTAGCTTCTACGAGTAGGCGCCATCACGACTCCCGAGGGTGGGAAATCCGGATCGTGACATGATGGTTTAGATTTATTTTCGGAATTAAAAGTATTAAGAAAAATAGTACAATTAGAAGATAACAGTTTAATTGATACACTCGATCAAATAAAAAGATTTGATTTTTTTTTCCAATGCCTATATTGCTTATGGAATAATGTTAATAACTCTTGTTACCATCGCTTCAACGAAAAAAAATTCAAAATTAAAATTGATAAAATCTTTCCTAAGATCAATAATGTCTCAAGAAAGGCTAAATGAATTAGCTATATTGTCAATTAAGAAAGACTTATTAGGAGTTATTGTTTATAAAAGAAATTATTAATAACTTTGTATATAATAAACGCTAGAAAAATAGACTTCAAATAAATAAAAAGAAATTTTTTTAAAAAAGAAAAAAGGTAAGGCCCCTCATAAAATTTGGTTTTAAGCCACAAAACTCGTTGGGCCGCCCCTTCTAGAACGATATTTAGCAGTTCCTATGTTTTATATATAGTACATGGCAGCTTAAAACAAAACAAAAATTACATATTTTAATAACCTGCAACTGTAACTACTGCTTCCATAGCGATTTTGCCCAAAGGAAAACCTTATTTAAATATCACTTGTGATTTGCCAGTGAAATGCCCCTGACTTCCGGCTTAATCCGTAACTTCGTTCTCGTCAATTGTCTTTTTGTCAACTAAAAAATAATATAACTCTAATAACTAGTAGTCCAAATGCATTTTCCTTTAAATTAATTAGTCATTTATTAGTGGAAAAGTGTATATGATAGAAATTGAGGCTACCCGATTTCGTAGGCTCGAGGGTTACTTCAAGAGCGATATCGAAATAGATCAGGAGTGAGCCCGATGGAAGGCTTCGAAGATCGAAGTGTCCGATGATCATCGACGCCGAATGTGACCGGCCTCGAGATAATGCCATTATGAGTTTGTTACAGAAGGACAAGACTCCCACCATGTCCCCATGATCATGACATAAATTCCGAAATTTATTCGTACGACCTAGTACGAATCCGTACTAGGTGGTTAGACAGTTGTCCTAATTAGATTCCTTACTGTAAATAGAAATGTATTTTATTTAGGGTTTCCCTATTATATAAAGGGGGCCCAATCATTTGTGCAGATCATCCAATCATTGGCAAAGAATATACTATCTTACTTTTTCACTCATTGTTCTTGAGAATTGTCCTTTAGTTTTATTCTTGTTTTACTGTTCTTGCCTCATTGTTCTTAACCCATCTCGAGGTTACTGGGCTCGAGGTCGATACTGCTTGAGCAACACTGGTTTGATCCATTTATTTCTTTTATTTATACTCTATACTCCTTAAATATTAATTGGTATTGAATTAAATTATGTATCTTTAAAACCACAAACCAAGTTTAATTGTTACTCGTATTTTCGAGGTAAACAAAAAATAAAAATATATACATAATGAATCTGATTGTGCACACTTTGTCATTGTGATACACAAATTAGTTTTAAAACACTGATTATTAAATCGTAACATAAATCTTGTTGTTAGAGTTGGCCTAGTGGTTGAAGAGAAGTAATTACTAAAGGCGTACGTAGGTGGAGTTAGTTCGAATTTATAATTAACAAATCAAATCAACAAATCAAATCAGTTGTATCAGATTTTTAAATCTATAAACCAAACCAATAATGTCCGGGTTTTCAATTTCGGTTTTTCTCGGATTTTTCGGGTTTTCGGGTTTTTTTCCCAGTAAAGCCTTCATAGCACAAAATATGCAACTTGTGCTCCAAATATTTCTTTAATCCTAGTAAGATACAATTATAATGTATTTATCAAGAAAATAATACAATGATATGAGAGAATTCATAGCATTATACTAAAATATTCAATCACAAAGATAATAAAATTGCATAAATCAAATATTTCTAATTAATAATCCACATTAAAAATTAACATAATCTAAAAATACTATATATAGGCCATGATAAAATAAATATAGCTAATAAGTACTATCAGTTACATAACTAAGCACTAAAGAAAAAGATAAACTAAGTGATGCATTTTCGTTATAAACTAATGCAAAATTAAAATATAGATATCCAACGCTATCGTCATTCCTAGTGTTGAATTAAATTTCTTTTGTTAGCATTAGTATTTATTTGAACTTTATTTGGGCTACTATATTTATGGGTTATAAAATTTATTTACCATTCAAGAATGTTAAGTCCAAACTTGAAATAATACGTTAAAAGATAAAGTTGTGAAAAAATTAAAAAATATTTATAAATTACATTACAATAAATATTTATATGTATAAAATATTTTTAAAAATTATATAAATGTACTATCGGGGTGGTTTATTTTGGTTTGACTTTTTTTAGTTAAAATCAAACCAAATCAATTGTGGTCGGGTTTTTTCCAATACTAAACCAAATCTAACGAAACCACAATCAGATTATTTTTCCGGTTTGACTCGAATTATCGATTTGGTGCGATTTATCGGTTTTCTCTGTACACCCCTAATAATTACAGTTTTGAGAATCAGGTTTTGATCATGTTTAATTATAGAAGACACCATGTGAAGTCTTTTAATTTGATGAACAAAACTACTTGATAAGCCTGTTGAGATTAGGTTGTTTACCCGTAAATCGATATAATTGATTTTTTTGCGTGATTTATGCACAAGCGAACTAAATTGATCCAAAATAATAAATAAATTAAATTAAAAACAAGACTTAGCGTTAAAATCAAAGGAAATGACAAGCCTGGCTCCGGGAGCTATGCTTCCGAGGACAACAGTAAGAGCAACATCAGACAAAAAGTAAAGTTGTACTCATTATTTATCTTGAGAATAAAGTATAACATAAGTTTTGCCAGAGATTTCGTGTGTTACAATGATTGTTGAAGCCACTATTTATAGCTATACCTAGAGAATAAGATTGTAGGATCAAACCCCTCTTAAATGGCAATAAAGGGGGTCATTGATGAAGGTGTAACGGCAGGCTATGAATGTCAAAATTCTCTGCAACAACTGCCTATTTAACGTTAAGGAATATTCATCATTAAATGTCATCTGGTGACAAACATTCATTTTGCTCCCGTTGATTACACTCCCTTCGGGATCTATCCGACACCAATTACAGCTGATAGTTCTTACCTCTTGTCACGACCTCAAAATCGACCCGGTCGTGATGGCGTCTATCGTGAAATTAGGCCAGTCGACATATTTCTAAAATAGTTCAATATTTCATTTAAAGCTTAAATAATACCATTTTCAACTGAAATTCCATGAAGATGTAAAGTCAAAGCCAAAATAAAAGCGAAAAATAAAACGCTCAAACTCGGGTGTCACTAAGTCATGAGCAATACTACATCTGTTTCGAAACATAACTAGACCAAAATAGTCTAAAAATATTCAAAATATACTAGAGGGTAGATAAAGAAGGAGAAAGGCGGGACTGCGAACGTCAGGCAGCTACCTCGCTATCTCCGATGAAATCCGCGTCTGCAATAGTCAACAACCGCTATCGTGGCCTGAGATATCTGGATCTGTACACAAGGTGTAGGGGGTAACGTGAGTACACCAACTCAGTAAGTAACAAGTCCAAACTATGGACTGACAGGTAGTGACGAACTAAACCTCAACAGGTAACACAATTAAACTGCAAAGTAAAGTAGGCATGCTTGCAGTTCAAGTATTGAGCTCAACAGTAAGTAAGTACAAATCTGAACAGTGTGAAGTATAAAGCTCAGCAAATCTCTACGTACCAATGCATAGAAAGCATGAAAATGTACCATATACCTCCACTCTCAAGTGCCCAACCACTCAGTATTGTATATGTCCATCCATCCCGGAATATATACACATCACTGACAACAGTTACCCCACTGACAACAATCACCCAGTACCGAGGAAGGCCATTCCATCCCTATGGAGAAAATTCATATCTAGGTATAAGTACTTCGGACAAGATCCATGTCCAGAGAAGATTCATTCCTCAATAATATCAACTGCGCTCACTAGGGTGTGTAGACTCTGGAGGGGCTCCTTTTAGCCCAAGCGCATATAACAAGCCAACGAAGGCATAATTAATATTCCGCTGCGGCTTGTAGCCCGATCCCATATTGTCACTCATAATTAGGCTCTCGGCCTCACTCAGTCATCACTCTCCAGTCTTACACACAGAGGCTCACAATGCCATAATACTAGCCCAAAACAATGATATGATGTGCCAAATGATAACAACCGAGACTGAGACATAATAGGATATGCATGAACAAGACTGACTACAGAGTATCAATGAAACTAATGTTATGACAGCAAGAAACGACCACTCGGGTCTCAACAGTATCTGCATGAAGCCCTAATATGGTGATTAGCATGATTTACAGCTCACTAACTTAATCACATAATCACAACACATATATCACCAAGTAAGAGTCACTAAGCGGTGCCATGGAATGATCCAGGTGTCACACCTCCTTTGTCCGGCACCCGCAAGGGCGCAGAGGGAGTTTTTCCAATTAAAGGACAATCGAAACGAGATTTATTTATTTATTTCAGAGTCGCCACTTGGGAGATTTAGGGTGTCCCAAGTCACCAATTTAATCTCGAATCGAGGAAAAGAATGACTCTGTTAACAATCCGCGAACCAGAAATCCGGATAAGGAATTCTGTTAACCTGGGAGAAGGTGTTAGGCATTCCCAAGTTCCGTGGTTCTAGCACGGTCGCTCCACTATCATATTTGGCTTAAATATCTGGTTTTATACGATTATAAACTTATGTGCAAATTTTAACTTTTAGCCACTTTTATTATTATTAATTTTTTTTTTAAAGAATGTGAACATCGTTTAAAACATGTCTTTGGATTGCGTCACATGAAATGCACCCGCAATCCGGAACACATTTTATTCAATGTTTTGGGATTTGGATTTGGGTCGCATGAAATGCACACCCGAGTTTAAGAAGGTAAGATTATTAAAATGCGTGCCTAAAACGAGTAGCGCGTTGTTATTTTGGAAAAAAACCGTGAATTTCACTAAGCGGCCGATCCCGAGTTCTAAGTAATTAATACATACATTTGTGAGGGCCCCACAATCTATACATTTTACTAGGCGAGGCTCATCGCATTTTTTTTAATGGACAATCCTAAAATGACTACATTTTTCTATTAAAATTAGTCTCTAAAATAAAGAAAGAAAATCCTAATTAATTAGGAGCTTTCAAAAAATTAAGAAAACGTAACATACTAATTGCTAGATTAAGACAAATATTAATGGAAAGGAATTTTACTAAAAAAAAAATTCGAAATTATAAATAAAATAAGAAATTCTACAACTAATATTCAAAAGAAATCAAATATAGCTAGATTGAAGCTCGTATTGTTATATAAAAAAAACTATTGGAATTAATTATTCACAACCATTTGAAACTAGATTTAACCATAATTACTAAAGCTTATTAGAAAGTTTATTAAACTTAAACATTATCTAGTCTTGTTTGAACTCAAATCACGCCTTAAATAAATTTGGCTACCCGTTCACGATTAACCTACTGTTGACAATATTAAAACCTTCATAGCTAGTGAATTAACACGTTTTGCCAAGCCGATTCACTAAAGACCAACTTATGTAATTTTCCTCTTATTCCAATTATTAAACAGTAATACATGAAATAGCCTAAATACAATCAGTAAAAGAAACGAAGAAAAAGCGAAATTAAAATTTCAAAGTTCCATTCTTCATATGTATTCATGCTTTCACATTTTTCAGCTTACAATATCGACAAGGTTACAGCCATGTACCTGGTATTGAATACAAGAGAAGAGGAAAATGAGAATCAGCAGCAGTAGTAACAATACAGTACAACATCAACAGTCCAGCAACACAGGAATAGACCAGTAACAGAGTTTGCAAACCGGTGGAGTAGTAACCCAAGAAAGAAGCTTCAAGCTTCGATGAAACAATAACAATTAATGTTGATTTCAAACAATGAAGGAAAGTAGAAGATTTTTTTTCCAGTTTTGTTCTCTCTCTCCCTCCGTTCTTCTTCCTTATCCTCAAGATTAAAAGTCTGTTCTTATCTCCTCTTTAGTTCTGAAATTTTTATCTCCCCGTAATTCTTCCTCCCCTAATTGTCAAATGAGTCCTCTTTTATATCCAAAGCAAGACTCCTCCCTCCTTCTTTTTACCTAATTCCTTTTTACTTTTTAAACTATTATTACTACCCCTTTTACCTCTTTTACTTTTTAACCCAATATTCTTTTACTATGTGCACCTTTTAACTTTTATTATTACCTACACTATTTCTAATTTTTACTTTAGTAAAAGTAGTCAGCATGGGCCCCCCATGTTCCCTCTTTTTGAATGGTCAAAAGAAGACGTCATTATTAACCTTTTTCTTTTTGCTTTTATCATTATGTCTTGTCCCCCACCATAATTAAATAATATGCAATTGGTTAATTCCCGTTTTACCCCTAAAACTACTGTTACTGCCCTGATTCAAAATCTGTTCAAACTTCAAAATTATCTAAGAACTTAAAATTAAATTACCAGCTATAACCAATCCTTAATCCAGTTCAATCAACAAATTCAAACTTAAACGATGAACAACAAAGCAACAATCGGAATTATTTTGACTGAATGATATTTTTAACAACACATATATTTTCAGATTCAACAACAATAACAAACAAATATATTCAAATCATTGAGCTCAAATTCAAATTAAACTTAAACAAAATAAATAAACAGATTCAAATCACTAAACTCAAATGATCAATTGATCTTCAAATTAAATCCAACAAAATTACAACAAAGATACATGATTCAAACTAAATCAAAAAATTAGAAAAACAAAACATAATCTCACATTAAATCACTGGATTAACATGAACTTCAAACAAAAATGAACATGAATTATCATGTCTCAATTAAACAACAAACATGTCAGATTCAAACGATTTAAACTAATACGCTTCTATATTAAAACTAAATCCTTTTAAATTAATAAAACAAACTAAAGAAATAATTAATTGAACTCAACTTAAATCTAACAATATTATAATTAAACTAACAATTTCTACCTAAAAATAAACAAGAAAAATGAATGAAATAAATTGAAGAAAGATAAAAAAAATGATAAACACGAAATTAATATCAAACATATCTGATTTCAAATCTGAAAAATATCAAACAAATTACGGACAGAAACGTAACTTAAACCAACTAACCAGATCGGAACGACGATGAACTTGAACGAAAACAAATCTGCCCGAAAACAATTATCGCACCAAAATAATTCGACGATGAAGACGACCATGAACGGACCATCGAAGAAGATGGTCATTTGTGTCGTTTGAAAAACGAAGTAGAAGGCAGCATCAGGTGAAGAAACAAGAACGCAGCAGCAGCAATCCACAACTGGAAAAAGCAGCCATGGCAGCAGCGACGCGAAGGAGAAGAAGAAGAAACGAGCAGCAGTGAAGGAGGAGAAGCAGCAATGGCCAGTAGTGAAGGAGGAGAAGTAGCAGCGGCCAGCAGTGAAGGAGGAGAAGCAGCAGCGGCCAGCAGTGAAGAAGGAGAAGCAGCAGCGGCCAGTAGTGAAGGAGGAGAAGCAGCAGCCGAGCAGACATGAAGGAGAAGAAGCAGCAACGGGCAGCAGCCATGGATGTCGTTGGTTGTTTGGATGGTTACGACGTGAGGATGAGGGGGAAAGCAGCCATGGCTGCTCGTGTTGGGGTCGATGGGACGATGGAGAATGACGTGCGTATGTGTGTGTGTGTGTGTTGAGGGTGAGGCGTCATTGGACTGGGTGATGGTGGTTGTGTTGAAGGTGGTGGAGGCATGAGGGGGGCAGCCATGGTAGCTGGGGCTTGGAGGGGTGTGGTCTTGGAGAAGAAGAGAAAGAGAGGGGGGGCGGGTAGTGTAGGTTTAGTTTTAGGGTTTGTCTTTTTTTTTCAAGAATGAAAAATAGAAAGGGTGGGGTGAGGTTTTGGGTTAAGGACTGGGTCGACCCGGTTTGAAATGGACCGGGTCGTAGGGGAAGGTTGGGTATATTTGGGCTTGGGGTTCAAAATTGAAGAAGAGGCCCAATTCCGATTTTCTTTGTATTTTTTTTTCTTTTCTTTTACTTCCTAATTAATAAAACTAAAATTCTAAACTAAGTTATAAAGTAAATTAACTTATCAAAAATACTAATTAACTTCAGATAGCAATTATCGCACATTTAAATAGCAATTAACGATAAAATCGCAAAATTTAGACGTTAAATGCTAAAAATGCAACGTACATTATTTTTACGATTTTTTCTTTCTTGTAAAAAGCCTTAATTACTTCTAATTGTGGAATTAAATCCTAAGTGGAAATGCGACATATTTTGTATTTTTTTTATTAATTTAACAAATAAACATGCACAGACAAAAATACAAATAATTATCCAAAAATGCCACGAAAATTCAAAAAGTGCACACAAAGGAAAATTATTTTATTTTGAATTTTTTGGGAGTAAATCTCATATAGGGCAAAAATCATGTGCTCACACCAGGCCGCAATTCTCACGGTGCATGCTCACACGCCCGTCACTTGGCATTTGTGTCACCTCAATATTAATCATAGAACACATAGTTCGGGGTTTCGAACCCTCAGAACCAAGTTTGGAAGCGTTACTTAATGAGTTGGTATACTCACGTTACCCCCTGCACCTTGTATGTAGATCCAGGTATCTCAGGCGACGGTAGTGGCTGTAGATTGTTCCAAACACGAATTTCATCGGAGATAGCGAGGTAGCTGCCTGACGTTCACAATCCCGCATTTCTCCTTCTTTATCTACCCTCTAGTATATTTTGGATATTTTCAGACTATTTTGGTCTAGTTATGTTTCAAAATAGATGTAGTATTGCTCATGACTTAGTGACACTCGAGGTCGGGTGTTTTATTTTTCGCTTTTATTTTGGTTTTGACTTTACATCTTTTATGGAATTTCAGTTGAAAATGTTATTATTTAAGCTTTAAATGAAATGTTGAACTATTTTGGAAATGTGTCGGCTGACCTAGTTTCACGATAGGCGCCATCACGACCGGGTTGATTTTGGGGTTGTGACAAGTTGGTATCAAAGCCTAGGTTAAATAGGTCTCACGGGTCATAAGCAGGTTTAGTAGAGTCTCGCAGATCGGTACAGAGACGTCTGTACTTATCTTCGGGAGGCTGTAGAACCTTTAGGAAAAACTTCACATTCTTAAATTCTTGTCGTGTGAATCTGTTGATTCTGGTAACTAAGCTTCTGTTATTTTATTCTCTCACAGATGGTAAGGACACGTGCTACTAGTCAGGACAGACGACTACCAGTACCATCAGTTGGGCCATTAGAGGCCGAGGTCGCGGTCGAGGCCATGGTAGGGGCAGGGGTGTAGCCCGCACAACAACTAGGGCAGCACCTGCAGATCCACCAGCCACCTCGATTCATGATCAGATTCTAGTGGGGGATGCTCCAGTAGGACCAGCTCAGGCACCGACTGTGCCTATTGTTATTTTGGGTCTTCAGGAGACCTTGGCTCAGATCTTGACTATGTACACTAGTCTTTCTCAGGCGGTCGCAGTTTCTACTACATCAGTAACTTCTTAGGCCAGGTAGGTGTTCAGACTCCCGCCGATCGTACACCCGAACAGGTTGTTCAGGGACTGCAGACATCGGAGGTACTACCAGCCCAGTCGGTTGTACCTTCTAAGGATTATGTAGTACTAGTTATGCCTGATGATGAGCAACGTCGATTGGAGAGATTTGGTAGACTTCAGCCTCTAACTTTTAGTGGTGCAGAGGGCGATGATGCCTAGGGTTTCTTGGATAAGTGTCAGAGGATGCTACGTACAACGGGTATTCTGGAGACTATTGGGGTCTCATTTAATACCTTTTAATTTTCTGGAGCTGCCTTCACTTGGTGGGAGGCTTATGAGAGGCGTAAGGCTGTTGGTGCAGTGCCCCTTACCTGTCATCAGTTCTCCATTCTCTTCCTAGAGAAGTATGTACCGCATTCCTGCAGAGAGGAGATGCGCAGGCAGTTCGAGCAGTTGCATCAGAAGGATATGACTGTGACATAGTATGATATGAGATTCTATGAGTTGGCCTGTCATGCTATCTGGCTAGTTCCCACAGATAGGGAAAGGATTAGGAGGTTCGTTGATGGCCTCACTTATCAGCTACGGATTTTTCTGACCAGATAGAGGGTATCTGGAGCTTCTTTTGAGGAGGTGGTTGACATTGCCA
Organism: Nicotiana tabacum; assembly: GCF_000715075.1. NCBI lineage: Eukaryota > Viridiplantae > Streptophyta > Magnoliopsida > Solanales > Solanaceae > Nicotiana > Nicotiana tabacum. Next base: position 134,567,977 of record NC_134089.1, on the reverse strand, counting down.
GAGAGATAGAGTCAGTTCGCCGCTAGGAGCGAGTTGAGAGGGAGGCCAAGATCCCTTGGGGATCTAGTAGTTTTGGTGGTGTTCCTTATGGAGGTCAGTTTCAGCACGGTAGAGGCCATCCATTCAGACATACTCAGTCTGCTCGTTCGGGCCACTGTGGTGAATCATCTGGCCATAGTTCTCACAGTTCACATCAGGGTCACTTATCTCTCAGTGCCCTCCCAGCTTAGAGTTTGACTCATGCACTATCAGTTTAGAGTTCATCTATGCCTAGTTCTTCGAGTGGGTATCCTAGTGCTCGGGGCTCCCTTCAGTCCCCACCGCCATTTGCTAGGAGAAGTTGCTTCGAGTGTGGAGATCTGAGTCATATCAAGAGATTCTGTCCCTGTCTTACGAGAGGTTCATCCCAGCAGGGGAGTCAGCCTTCGGCTTCAGCACCAGTTACTTCCCCACCCGCTCAGCCAGCTCGAGGTGGAGGTCAGTCAGCTAGGGCTCGCCCTAGAGGGGGAGACCGGTCAGGTGGTGGTCAGGCCCATTTTTATGCACTCCCAGCCAGACCAGATGCTATTTCTTCAGATGTTGTGATTACAGGTATTGTCTCAGTCTTCCATAGAGATGCCTCTGTATTATTTGTCCCAGGTTCCACTTTTTCATATGTGTCATTATATTTTGCTCATTATTTGGATACGCCCTGTGAGTCTCTTGTTTCACCTGTTCGTGTATCTACTCTGGTGGGCGATACTGTTATTGTGGACCACGTATATTGGTCTTGTGTGGTGACTATTGGGGGTTTGGATACTCGAATGGACCTTCTATTACTTTGTATGGTAGATTTTGATGTGATATTGGACATGGATTGGTTATCTCTATGTCGTGCTATTTTAACTATCATGGTAAGACAGTGACGTTGTCCATGCCGGGTGTGCCACGGATTGAGTGGCGAGGTTCGACGGATTATGTTCCCAGTAGGGTGATTTCATTTTTGAAGGCCTAGTGGATGGTTGGGAAGTGTTGTCTTTCTTACTTGGCCTTTGTGAGGGATGTCAGTACAGAGACTCCTAGTATCGATTCAGTTCTAGTAGTGATGGACTTTTCGGATGTGTTTCATGCAGACTTGCCGGGCATGCTATCGGACAGGGATATTAACATTAGTATTGATTTGGTGTCGGGCACTCAGCCCATTTCCATTCCACTATATTGTATGGCAGCGGCGAAGTTGAAGGAGTTAAAAGAGCAGCTTCAGGAACTCCTTGATAAGGGGTTTATTCAGCCGAGTGTGTCATTGTGGGGTGCGCCTATCCTATTTGTGAAGAATAATGATGGTATTATGAGGATGTGCATTGATTACATGCAGTTGAACAAAGTCACCATCAAGAACAAGTATCATTTTCCTCGTATTGATGATTTATTTAACCAATTTTAGGAAGCGAGAATGTTCTCCAAGATTGATCTCCGGTCAAGGTATCACTAGTTGAAGATCAGGGACTCGGATATTCTTAAGACAGCTTTCAGGACCCGATATGTTCATTATGAGTTCCTTGTGATGTCTTTTGGGCTGACCAATACCCCAACAACGTTCATGCATTTGATGAACAACGTGTTTCGGCCTTATCTTGACTCGTTTGTTATTGTATTCATTGATGATATTCTGGTATACTCGTGTAGTCAGGATGAGCACGCTGAGCATTTGAGAGTTGTATTGCAGCGGTTGAGGGTGGATAAGCTTTATGCAAAGTTCTCTAAGTGTGAGTTTTGGCTTAGTTTAGTGGCTTTCTTGGGGCACGTGGTCTCCAGTTGGGGTATTCAAGTTGATCCAAAAAAGATAGAGGCGGTTCAGAGTTGGCCCAGACTGTCCTCAGCCATAGAGATTCACAGCTTTCTTGGCTTGGCGGGTTATTACCGTTGGTTCGTTTAGGGATTTTCATATATAGCATCACCCTTGACCAAATTGACTCAAAAGGGTGCTCCTTTTATATTGTCGGATGAGTGTGAGGTGAGCTTTCAGAAGCTCAAAATTGCCCTGACCACAAACCAGTGTTAGTTTTGCCATCAGCTTCAGGTTCTTATACAGTATATTGTGATGCTTCTCAAGTTAGTATTGGGTGTGTGTTGATGTAGGATGGTAGAGTGATTGCTTATGCTTCTCGGCAGTTGAAGCCTCATGAGAAGAACTACCTTGTTCATGATTTGGAGTTGGCTGCCATTATTCACGCATTGAAGAGTTGGAGGTATTATCTCTATAGCGTGTCTTGTGAGGTGTTTACTAATCATCGTAGCCTCCAACACTTGTTCAAACAGAAAGATCTCAATTTGAGGTAGCGGAGATGGTTGGAGCTGCTAAAGGACTATAATATTACTATCTTGTACCATCCGGGAAATGCCAATGTAGTGGTCGATGCTTTGAGTTGGAAGGCAGTGATATGGGTAGTTTGACATATATTCCTGTTGGGAAGAGGCCTCTTACGGTTGATGTTCAGGCTTTGGCCAATCAGTTTGTGAGGTTAGATATTTCGGAGACCAGTCAGATCTTAACTTATGTGGTTTCTCGGTCTTCCTTGTATGATCATATCAGAGAGCGCCAGTATAATGATCCTTATTTGCTTGTCCTCAAGGACAAGGTTCAGTACGACGATGCCAGAGATATGACTATTGGTGATGACAGAGTATTGAGGATGCGGGGTCGGATATATGTGCCCAATGTGGATGGGCTTCGAGAGTTGATTCTGGAGGAGGTCCACAGCTCGCGGTATTCCATCCATCCGAGTGCCGCAAAGTGTATCATGATCTGAGACAACATTACTGGTGGAGAAGAATGAAGAAAGATATAATGGGATTTGTAGCTCGGTGCCTCAGTTGTCAGCAGGTGAAATATGAGCATCAGAGACCAGGTGGCTTACTTCAGCAGATAAATATTCCAGAGTGGAAGTGGGAGCAAATCGCCATTGATTTTGTAGTTGGACTCCCACGGACTTTGAGGAAGTTCGATGCTATTTGGATGATTGTGGATTGGCTGATCAAGTCCGCGCACTTCATTCATGTATGTACTATCTATTCGTCAGAGCGATTAGCTGAGATTTATATCTGAGAGATTGTTCGCTTGCATGGTGTCCCAGTTTCCATCATTTTAGATAGAGGTACTCAGTTCACATCGCAGTTTAAAGAGCCGTACAACGAGAGTTGGGTACTCAGGTTGAGTTGGCATAACTTTTCACTCTCAAATAGACGGCCAGCCCAAGAACACTATTCAGATATTGGAGGACATGTTGTGCGCTTGTGTCATTGATTTTGGGGGTTCATGGGACCAGTTTCTACTGCTCGCGGAGTTTTCTTACAACAACAGTTATCAATCGAGTATTCAGATGGCTCCATATGAGGCTTTATATGGGAGACGGTGTAGATCTCCAGTAGGTTGGTTTGAGCCGGACGAGGCTAGACTTTTGGGTACAGACTTGGTACAGGATGCTTTGGACAAGGTAAAAGTGATTCAGGAGCGGCTTCATATGGCGCAGTCAAGACAAAAGAGTTATGCTGACAAGAAGGTTCGAGATGTGTCTTATATAGTTGGGGAGAAGGTTCTAGTGAATGTTTCACCGATGAATGGTGTTATGAGATTTGGGAAGAAGGGAAAATTGAGCCCTAAGTTCATTGGGCCTTTTGAGGTGCTTCGAAGGATTGGGGAGGTGGCTTATGAGCTTGCCTTTCCACCTCTTGTCGAGCGTGCATCCGATATTTCATATTTCTATGCTCCGGAGGTATATTGGCAACCCGTCTCATGTTTTGGATTTTAGCATGGTTTAGTTAGACGGTGATTTGACTTATGATGTGGAGTCATTGGCTATTTTGGAGTAACAGGTCCGAAAGTTGAGGTCAAAGTATATAGCATCAGTGAAAGTGCAATGGAGAGGTCGGCACGTGAAAGAGGCTACTTGGGAGACCAAGCGTGAGATGTGGAGCAGATATCCATACATGTTTGAGGCTTCAGGTATGTTTCTAGACTCGTTCGAGGATGAACGTTTATTTAAAAGGGGGAGGATGTAACGACTCGTTCGCCTGTTTCATGAGTTACAGCCGCATTTCCCCCATTTCTGCTTCCTTATGTGTTGTTCAGTTGTATTTCAGCGTATCGTGTTGGTTGGTTCGGGTTCGGAGTGGTTTTGAAGTGACATGAGACACTTAGTCTCTAATTTAGGAGCTTAAGTTGAAAAAGTCAATCGGATATTGACTTATGTGTAGAAGGTCTCGAATGTGAATTCTGATGGGCCGAATAACTCTGTTAGATGATTTTGGACTTAGGAGCGTGTTCAGAAAGTAATTTAGAGGTCCGTGGTAGAATTAGGCTTGAATTGGTGAAATTAAAAATTTGGAGTTTTTGGTCGGCAGTGGAAATCTTGATATCGAGGTCGAAATGGAATTTCAGAAATTGGAGTAGGTCTGTAGTGTCATTTGTGATGTGTGTGCAAAATTTCAGGCCATTCAGAGGTGATTTGGTATGTTTCGGTGTTGTTTGCAGAATTTGGAAGTTTAGAGGTTCTTAGGCTTGAATCCGAGGGTATTTTGGTGTTTTGATGTCGTTTTGGGTGTTCCGAAGGGTCGACTAAGTTTGAATGATGATATGTGACTTATTGGTATCCTTGGTGGAGGTCCTGAGGCCTCGGATGTGATTCGGATGGTTGACGGATTGGTTTTTCAAATTTGAGAGTTAATGAAATTGCTGGTGTGTTTCAACTGTCATAACCGCACCTGCGGGGTGGGGACCACGGGAGAGGGAACGCAGAAGCATAGGAGAAGCCTCAGAAGCGGCCATAGCTGAGAGGACAAGAGTAGCAGATGCGAATAGGGTACCGCACCTACGAGACTGCATGTGCAAGAGGTTGACCACAGAAGCGGATTCTGGGATTCAAGTGAGAACCGCACTTGCAGGTGCGGCGTCGCAGATGTGACAAGAGGACTGCAGATGCAGAAGTTGATAGATTTTAAATATTCTTGCCTTATGTTTTGATGATCTAACAAACTTAATATTAAGAACGAGATAGGGAACCTGACCTACTTAGACTACTGCAAGCTTTAACGGATTCCAGCTAAAGGTGAACTACTACAGCTTCAGGAGCTAAGAACCCATACAAGGACCTGATACTCTTGTGATTTTCTCATAGCAGTACAAAGTCAATTGGACACAGCTGGAAATGAAGTACCTGATGGCACTGTTTCTGCCGCACTGCACTGTCTCCAGCGCCTACTCATTTTCTAACCAAATAAAGTACTCACATTATTTCAAGTGATGTGATCAAGATATACCTACAATGAGTTTTATACAAAACATCACTTGAAGGTTTCTGTTTTTTATTCAAGCTTCTTGCAAAAATAGAGAAATCAATCCTTACAAGCTTGAAGAACAAGGTTGAACGCAACTACGGACCAGTTCCTAAAAGATAGCTTGTTGTTGTCCTAGTTGAATTGTAACCTTGTTGTTGTACTTATTGTATCTCCTAAACTGCTTACCTAGAAGCGTTTGATTAGGAATCCTCTTGTAAATCCGTAAACTCATTGAGTTTATGTTGTGACTAGGGATAGTCATAAGTTCAATCTTTGTAATTGTAGAGTTACAAAGTGGCTTGTGGTGAGAGCATCACAAGTTAGAAAAAGCCTTTGTAACTAGGAAGTCACAAATTGGCTTGTGGTAAGAGTACCATAAGTTAGTTGAGTAAATCCTTTGCAATAGGATTCATTGCAAAATGGCTTGTAATAGGTTCTTTACAAGTTAGTGAAGTTAAAAGCCTAAAGGTGTAGGTCGTGGTTTTTTGATCCGCTTGTGTGGGATTTTTCCACGTAAAAATACTCTGCCTTATTTACGTACTGTTTTATTAGCATTATCAGTAGAATCTTGTAGAGGACCAGGTACTCTACGGTTTGGTGGACTCATACAAACTAACAATTTGTATCAGAGCAGGTTTCTCCTATCAGGATAACACATAGGAAGGATCCTCATGACGGCTCCACCAAATTTTGAAGAAGGTCAATCCATATACCGACCCCTAAGTTTAATGGATAATGCTATTGGTGGTGGAAAGCTAGAATGCACGATTTTATCATGGCTGAGGATTGTGAGCTATGAGATATCATTTGCTATGGTCCTTATGTTCCAACCAAGGTACTAGAGGAATTTCAATTTTTAATGGAAAAAACCAGCAAAGAGTACACTGAAGCAGACAAGAAAGCTGTGGAGAAGAATTTTTGTGCCAATAAAATTCTAGTATGTGGAATGGGACCTAAAGAGTACAATAGAATCTCCACCTGCGACACTGCCAAGGAGATATGGGAAGCTTTGCAAATAGCTCATGAGGGAACTACACAAGTAAAACAGTTTGAAGATGAACCTGATACTAGTGATAGTTCCATAATGGTAGTTGAAGGCAAAGATATTGGATATGACCCAACTTTTGCTTTGATAGCTCAATCAGATGATGATGAAGACAATGACAACAAAGAGGTAAATTTCAGGGATGTTCAAAGAAATCTGAAATCCTATTCTCCAAAAAAATTCATGTCTTTAGCTGATGTATTAATCACTGCCTTTCATAGTCTTGTGAAAGATAGGGATTCTTTGATCTTAGAATTAGGAGAATCTAAACAAACTAGAGTTGACTTAGTGGCTGTAGTTACTGACCATAAGAAAACCATTGAAATCCTCAGAAAAGAAAAGAGTGATTTGTTGGCAGAAATTGCAGATTAAAGGGAAACAATAGTGAAACCATGGACTAAGTCAAAACCTGAAAGTTCTGAAAAGGGAAAGGAGATAGCAAGTGAGGAACACATTAGACTTGAAAATGAGGTGAAAGCTATGAGATTTAGGATGTGTGCTGAAATTGAGAAAAACGAGCTTCTCCAAACTAATATGGAAAGAGTAAAGAATGATCTTGAAAAGTCCCTAAAGTGGACCTGGTCCTCAGAAGCTACCACTGCTTTGCTTACTAATGATTGTGAAAAAAGGCAGGGAGCAGGGTTCCAAAGGGAGAAAACTCCTCACAACCCTCACAGTAAGTACGTTACTATCTCTGATAACTAGCCTCGTACCCGATGTGGGAACACTGGGCGCTTCAAGGAAGGTGTCCAGGCCAAGAATCAATCATTTCAGAAAGACAAAGTGTTTGTTGAAACAGTAACTACAAAAGATGGACCAGGTTCCACTCACAAAATGCACATTATCTGCATGGACTAAGAGAACTCTTATTCATCCTCTTGCTTACTACAAGGGACCCAAACTTGTTTGGGTTCCTAAAACTAACTCCTAAACTCTTGTGCAGGGAATAGTGAAAGGAAGCGGTCAATAATGGTTTATGGATAGTGGGTGTTCAAAACACATGACTGGGAACACCACAGACTTTCTTTCACTAAAAGCTCTGCAAAGAGAGAGTGTATCCTTTGGCAATGGTAAAAAAAGGGTACATTCTTGGAGTTGGAAAAGTTTGGAAGTCACTCACTCATTCTATTGAAAATGTGTACTATGTCAATGGGCTTAAGTACAGTTTCCTGAGTGTTTCTCAAATCTGTGATAAAGGAAACAAGGTGGAATTCTTGCCCAAAATATGTACAGTCATTGACCTTGTGACAGGTGAAATAGTTCTGGTGGCCAAAAGATACAAGAACATCTATGTTGTTGATTTTGAATCTTTACAGAGTGGTGATCTAAGTTGTCTGAAAGCTGTTGATGATGATGTTGAACTATGATACAGAAGACTAGGCCATGCAAGCTTTTCCCTTCTGAACAAACTAATTCAGAAGGACCTGCTCCAGGGTCTGCCTATGTCATAATTCAAGATGCAAAAAGTTTGTGATGCCTGTGCTAAAGGAAAACATGTGAAATCTTCTTTTAAGTTTAAAAGAGATGTAAGCACCTCAAAGCCACTAGAGCTTCTACATATGGATCTGTGTGGACCTATGAGAGTGTAAAGCAGAGAAGGGAAAAGATACATTTTTATAATCGTGGATGACTATTGCAGATTCACATGGACTCGATTTCTCAGAACAAAAGACGAAACTATTGAAGTGTTTGTGGCCTTTGTGAAGAAAACCTAGGTGAAGATGGAGTCTAGAGTTGTATGCATTAAATCAGATCATGGGACAGAATTTGACAATGTCAAATTTGATGAATTCTGTAGTGAAAATTGCATCACTCACAACTTCTCAGCTCCCAGAACTCCCCAGCAAAATGGAGTAGTAGAAAGGAAGAATAGAACTCTGGAAGAAATGGCAAGAACAATGCTGATTGACAATGGAATTGCAAAGAACTTCTAGGCTGAAGCTGTCAACACTGCCTGCTTCTTAGTGAACAGGTTCATGATCATATCACTTCTGAACAAAACCCCGTATGAATTGTTGAATAGAAGAAAACCCAAGCTGACTCATCTAAGAACATTTGGATGCAAATGCTATGTTCTGAACAATAGAAAGGATCAACTTGGTAAATTCGATGCCATGAGTGACGAAGGAATATTTCTGGGCTACTTCTCAAAGCAAGACTTACAAGATATATAACAAGCGGACTTAATGTGTTGAGGAAAGTGTCCATGTTATTTTTGATGAATCTTATCCATCATTTGAGAAGAGTGCTGAGGAAGATCAAGATGGAGAACCCTCACTAGTTCCTGGTGAAGTCATTACCATGACAAACGGAAAGGCAGATATGATGAGTCAAGTAAAGGAGCCAAATGAAGACAACGCTTCCTCATCATCAACAGAACCAAGCACTTCAATTACAACCACTGAAGCTGAAGAAAGAGTGGTTGATGCAGTTCAGGGAACTCTACTAGCACCTGAGAGAAGGATAGAGGAAAATCAGCCAAACATACCTTCCTCTTCTCAGAATGAACCTCAGGCGTCCAACTAGAGACACCAAATCTCTCATCCAATAGATAACATTATCACTCCTCTAGATTCCGGAGTACAAACCAAGCCAAGTGCCAGAAATTCATTTGCCCTTTTCAGCCTTTCTCTCCCAGATAGAACCCAAAAATATCAAGGAAGCCTTGAAAGATGCAAATTGGATTACAGCCATGCAAGACAAGCTGCATCAGTTTGAGAGAAACAATGTGTGGCACCTGGTACCTAGACCCCCAGATAGAACCATTATAGGAACCAAGTGGGTATTCAGAAATAAGCTCGATGAACATGAAATTACCACAAGGAACAAGGCCAGACTAGTGGTCTAAGGCTACAATCAGGAGGAAGGGATTGACTATGATGAAACGTTTGCCCCAGTGGCTCGCAGGGAAGCTATTAGATTTTTAAACGCTTTTTCATCTCATATGGAATTCACCTTGTTCCAAATGGATGTAAAGAGTGCATTTTTGAATGAACTCCTTAAGGAAGAGGTCTATGTGAAGCAACCCCCAAGGTTTGAATGTCATGAGCACCCTGAATATGTGTTTAAACTGGACAAAGCTCTGTACAGGCTAAAGCAGGCTCCTCGAGCTTGGTATGAAAGACTATCAAAGTTCCTCTTGGAAAATGGTTTTAAGAGAGGGAAAATTGACTAGGTTTATGTTGACGATATCATTTTTGGAGCAACAACTAACTCTCTATGTGTAGAATTTGCAAAACTCATGGGAAGTGAATTTGAAATGAGCATGATGGGGGAACTAAACTTCTTCTTGGGACTTCAAGTAAAACAGTCCCTAAAGGGTATATCCATTTGTCAGCAAAAATACATCAGGGAGCTCTTGAAGAGGTTTGACATGGAAGCATCAAAGGTGATAGACACTCTCATTGTAACTACCACTCGACTGGACATGGATGAAACTGGACCTCCTGTGAATCAAACCATGTATAGAGGTATTATTGGGTCTCTCCTCTATCTCACTGCCAGTCGACCTGATATTGTTTTCAGCGTGGGGATATATGCAAAGTTTAAATCAAATTCCAAGGAATCTCACTTGAAGGATGCCAAAAGAATACTGAGATATCTCAAAGGAACACAGGACCTGGTGTTGTATTATCCATCAAGTGACAGTTTTAATCTGATTGGATATGCTGATGCAGACTATGCAGGTTATCTTGTGGTCAGGAAAACACTTATGGAATGACTCACTTCTTAGGTTCATGGCTTATCTCTTGGGGTACAAGGAAGCAAAATTTAGTGTCTATTTCAATAGCTGAAGCTGAATATGTAGCTGCAGCATCCTGTTGTGCTCGGCTTCTATGGATCAAGCAGCAATTGGAGGACTTTGGGGTACTCATTGAGAGTGTGCCCCTTCTATGTGACAACACCAGTGCACTCAACTTAGCCAAGAATCCAGTTCAACACAAAAGGACAAAACATATTGATGTGAGGCATCATTTTCTGAGAGAAAATGTGATATGTATGAAGTTCTGCAGCACAGAAGATCAAATTGCAGACATTTTCACCAAGGCGCTAAGTAAGGAATAGTTTGAAAGAAACAGAGTGAAGCTGGGGCTGTTGAAGCCAAATTGAGAACCTGATTCCTCTTTAGCTAGCTTTTACCCTTAAAACATAACTGGCTTAAAGTGTTTTCTGGCCATGTCTAACTCACTTCAATACCGTTGCAGGTAAACATGCATGATGATCATAGAGGCGATAGATGCAGTGCATGAATGATAAAAGAGGATTGATTCTTTTCAAAAATAAATAAATCAAGAACCTAGTTCTTGTACCAAATGTTAGTAGTTCTGTGCATCCTTTAATACATGTCTTAAAAAAGGGTACAAAATACAACTACCATGTCATCAACTTTTCAGATCCTGCTGCCACGTCTCTTCATTTCAAAACGTTTCATCTCCCTCTGAAACATTGCAATTCTCCACACCCAACCGCCATTTCAGAACCGGTGCCTATTCCTCTCTCTTCATAATTATCCTCTCCTTTTAAAAACCCTCTCTTATGCTCTTCTTAACCATAAGTCTTACACTAGAATCACCCAAAAAAGGAGGATCGTCACACCACTTCTTTCAATGGCTGAGACGACTTCTGATTTCCTTGCCTTAGTTGTAACTACCACTGATCAATTTATGGAACCTTCTGTTCTAGCTGAGCCTTCCTCGCCCCCTATTACTCATGCTGCTACAGTCACACCTTCCCTAGTTTCCCAATCTTTTCCCAATTCAAAAACCCTTGAAACTACTGCTCTGTTCTCCCCATCGTCTGATGTTCCCACCAATCAAACCCTAAATGGAGAACAAGGTCAAAATCTTGAGGTCACAAAGGGTTCTGCCATTGTTGCCACCGATTCCATAGTTGTGGAAGCACCGGTTGAGGAAGAGAAAAATGTTGTAACCGTGTTTGTGGTATCCGCTGATGGTGTATTGCATGAGATTACATCTCAAAAAAATGAGACACAAAGTGTGGAGGAAGAAGGGGCCATTTTAGCTGTTAAAGGGGATGCAGTAGCAGATACTACTAGGGCATCACATGAGGAACATGATCCCTCTCCGGAGGACCCAGGTCAGGGCTCTCATCCCCAGGACAGTGTTATTCCTGCATTCGATGTTGTGCACCTGGAAATTCAAGCACCTAAAATGAGATCCAGTGATGAAGAAGACCTAGATAATGTGGCTCTTGATGCATTCATAAGTAAGAGGATGGTTATGTCCACCCCTGAGTCTTAAATCAAATGACCTACTGCCAGGCTTCAAGTTAAAGTGGCCTACGATTCTGCTCTTCAAAAGAGCAAGAAGAGTAGTAAGAAGTAAAGAAGAAAGTTAGTGAAAGATGGTGTACTTGTAAGTGATGAGGCGATCCCTATAGTCGAGGTGGAAGAGGGAACCCCTAGAGGAACCTGGTTCACTTGTTAGGCAGTCTTCGAAAAAGATAAAGCCTATTTCAATAGAGAAAGGGTCAACATCTAGGTCTAGGATAAAAGAAGTAGTGAGTGATTTTTCCATGTCTGATGAGGATGTCCTAGTCAAATCCAAGGGAAAAGGCAAAGTCAGTGGAGAGAAGTCCGGGAAACGCAAGTCTGAATCTTTTGAAGAACCTGGTTCTATGAAGAAAATAAGTGAAGACAGCCTTGGCTCTGAGCGCCTGAGGCATCAAAAAGTTCTGCTAGGTCAAAAGTTTGATCCAGCAATCTCAGAGATGGCTAGAATGCGCCAAATTCTGGAAATGGTCGAGTTTCAATGCTGAGTGCATCTATTTCAAATTGATGCACCTAAGGTGTATGAGGAGGAGGTACAAAGTTTCTTTGCTAGCCTCTTTCCAGTTGATATTGACCATGTTTGTGCTTTGGTCAATGGGATGGACATCGTCTTTGATGTAAAATTGCTTGGAGAGATCTTAAAAGTTCCTACAGTTGGTGTGTCCAATGTAAGAGATATGTATCAATATAACTTCAGAAATGCAGTGGTAAAAGACAATGCTAACCAGAAAGGGGACCAGATCCATAAGAAAGCACTACTCCCTATTTACCAGCTACTGTATGAATTGGTTAACGAAGTTCTATTGCCTCGAGCTGAAAGGAGGTCAGTGACTTCTAAGTCTGACATATTCCTAATGGAGCAACTGGACGGTTTTACTCATGTGAGTCTGTCTGCTATCATGATTGAATACATGCAAAAAGTTGCCACCTTCAAAGACGGTAATCATGGCCTTCCCTATGGATTCTTGCTTACTCCAGTGTTCAAATTCTTTAAAATCCCACTGGGGACCGACAAAGTGGGGACTCGAAAGAGACTTTCTCACAGACGACTTTGGAAGAGTGCGAGTATGTGGAAAATTATGGGGGGGGGGTAGGAAGTACATCAACCGTTTCACAGCTTATCAATGCCCAGAATAGTGCAGTTGAGGAAATTTGTCGGTTGAAGGCCAGAAATGCTATCCTGGAAGGCCAGCAAGCCCGAGGGGTTCCGATGTCGAACGATGAAGTGGCTCGTTTGACACAGGAGAATGCTGATCTCAGGGCGCAAGTAGAGAACCTGAAAGCAGAATTTCTCAATGAGCAAAAGTCGGCAAACGGCCGAATAAACCTCGTTCTCCAAACACTTGCTACAGCTACCAAGCCTTTTACTCCTAGTGCCCCCTAAGTACCCCTTCAGTGACCAGTTCCAAGATATGTTTGTTATGTTTTTCTTTCTTTTGATGGTTTGGCGGATGTTTTTCTTTTCTCTTTTTGTGTGGTTGGGATGAAACACTACTGCTCCCGTTAACAAGTCCAATGTTACCTCTCGTTTTTTCAAAGCAGAGGCATATTAAACCTTTATTAATATCAATCCTCATTTTATTATGTCTGTACTCTCTTTCTGTGTTCTATTCTCTATCATGATTGTGTGCACTTATGTGGCATGCGTTAGCGTAGCTGGACTTCTTAGTGCTGTTATTTTTTTAATGATACCAAAAGGGGGAAAAATTATTACGATAAGGCATAGTCTCAGGGGGAACTCTGTGTTCCTATGGTACTTAAACTGGTTCTTACTGCTCTAACTCCACTTTATAAATGTTAAGTTTGTCATCATCAAAAAGGGGGAAATTGATAGATTTTAAATATTCTTGCCTTATGTTTTGATGATCTTACAAACTTACTGTTAAAAACCAGATAAGGAACCTCACCTACTTGGACTACTGCAAGCTTTAACGGATTCCAGCTAAAGGTGAACTGCTACAGCTTTAGGAGCTAGGAACCCACACAAGGACCTGATACTCTTGTAGTTTCCTCATAGAAGTACAAAGTCAATTGGACACAACTGGAAATGAAGTACCTGATGGCACTGTTTCTGCCGCACTGCACTGTCTCCAGCGCCTACTCATTTTCTAACCAAATAAAGTACTCACATTATTTCAAGTGATGTGATCAAGATATACCTACAATGAGTTTTATACAAAACATCACTTGAAGGTTTCTGTTTTTTATTCAAGCTTCTTGCAAAAATAGAGAAATCAATCCTTACAAGCTTGAAGAACAAGGTTGAACGCAACTACGGACCAGTTCCTAAAAGATAGCTTGTTGTTGTCCTAGTTGAATTGTAACCTTGTTGTTGTACTTATTGTATCTCCTAAACTGCTTACCTAGAAGCGTTTGATTAGGAATCCTCTTGTAAATCCGTAAACTCATTGAGTTTATGTTGTGACTAGGGATAGTCATAAGTTCAATCTTTGTAATTGTAGAGTTACAAAGTGGCTTGTGGTGAGAGCATCACAAGTTAGAAAAAGCCTTTGTAACTAGGAAGTCACAAATTGGCTTGTGGTAAGAGTACCATAAGTTAGTTGAGTAAATCCTTTGCAATAGGAGTCATTGCAAAATGGCTTGTAATAGGTTCTTTACAAGTTAGTGAAGTTAAAAGCCTACAGGTGTAGGTCGTGGTTTTTTGATCCGCTTGTGTGAGATTTTTCCACGTAAAAATACTCTGCCTTATTTACGTACTGTTTTATTAGCATTCTTAGTAGAATCTTGTAGAGGACCAGGTACTCTACGGTTTGGTGGACTCATACAAACTAACAGAAGTGCTGGGCAGAAGGTATATAAGGCCCCTTCGCGAATTTCTGCCATGTCTTCACCATTTTTGGACAAGCTTGGAGCTTAGGGCTGTGATTTCAAGAGGGAATCGAGGATTATCGGTTGAGTATGCTACTTAAGCTTTATTACTTGTGGTTATGATCATTTTTTTCATTGTTTAATCATGTTAGTGAAACATTTGGGAAGAAATTTGGAGGATTCGAGCTTGAAATTGGAGATTTGAGGGACCATTTGAGGTCCGATTTTGATGATTTTGGCCCCACCCCACAGGTGCGGTTATGCCAGCTGAAGCACACCAGCAATTTCATCAACTCTCAAACTTCAAAAACCAATCCGTCAACTATTCGAATCACATCCGAGGCCCTCAGGACCTCCACCAAGGATACCAATAAGTCACATATCATCATTCAAATTTAGTCGACCCTTCGGAACACCCAAAACGACATCAAAACACCCTCGGATTCAAGCCTAAGAACCCCTAAACGTCCAAATTCCGCAAACAATGCCGAAACATACCAAATCACCTCAGAATGACCTAAAATTTTGCAAACACGTCACAAATGACACTACGGACCTACTCCAATTTCCGAAATTCCATTCCGACCCCGATATCAAGATTTTCACTGCCAGCCGAAAACTCCAAATTTTCAATTTCGCCAAGTCAAGCCTAATTCTACCACGGGCTTCCAAATTACATTCCGAACACGCTTCTAAGTCCAAAATCACCTAACAGAGTTATTCGACCCATCAGAATTTACATCCGAGACCTTCTACACATAAGTCAACATCCGGTTGAATTTTCCAACTTAAGCTCCTAAATTAGAGACTAAGTGTCTCATTTCACTCCATAACCACTCCGAACCCGAACCAACCAACACGATACGCTGAAATACAGTTGAACAACACATAATGAAGCAGAAATAGGGAAAACAGGGCTGTAACTCATGAAACGACCGGGCGGGTCGGTACATCTCCGGTCTCGATTCTTACGCGATTCATCTTCTATCTGTCTTCGGTTCCACGTGTCACGCAATTATTCCTTCATTTAATATAAATTAATTTTACCCTATATAGAGGTATCAAGTGTTCGTGGAATAGTTACACACACAAATTAACTAGGACACAACTGTAATATGTTGGGAAAAAAAACAATTGTAATAAAAGGTAGCTTAGTACATAAAACATCCCGTATTCCTTCAGAGTTGAGGGAGTCATACCTCAGGGTGTGTGATGTAAATAGTTATTTTAGTGCAAGTATTAGTGATTGCTTCTACGACTCGAACCTATAACCTATAAATCGCATAAAGACAACTTTACCGTTGCTGCAAAGCTCCCGTTTAGGACACAATTGGATAAAACAATAAAAAATAATAATAATATAGTATAATAAATCTGTATTAGTCAGAACCTCATATGCTATGTCCATTGATAAAGACGTCAACATAAATTCGTGCATGTTATCCAAAGTTACGCGTTTTAATGTGTAGTAATTGCTTGAACGATGACTTTTATAATGCAAAATAAGATAATTCCATAACTGTGCATAAAGGTATATGAAAATGAATTACCATATGATTCCATTTCATGATCTCATACAAGGGACCATCTAAAATTAGGAGGATGGTATTAATTATGGGCAGTTTCTTAGCAGCACCGGAATTTAAGAAGGCTAGCATGCCTTTAATTAGTAAATATACTAAATAAAAATGCCACTTTTTCTATTTTAACTTTATTAGCTTCTTGTAATAATTACTCATATATAATTGTCATAGAAAAATATGAGTTTTTATGATTTTATTATGCCATTTTTATTTAATTTTCACCTGATTTAGTAAAAATTTTATTATTAATGATCCATTTATCTTTTGGATAGGATACTTCCGGTATTCTTCCATCAATACGAATTGACAATTTAATATTAGTTGACGTTAAAGAAATTATAGAAATTACTCACTTGTCAAGGAGAAACTAATAAACATCAACATGGCAAATTGGCAATTGTTTCCGAGAAGAAACGCTAGCATGAATGGGAAATTACGAATATTTAATGATCATTCAGATTGACTATATTGGCTGTCTCATGTTCACATCCTATAATGGCACCAAATCTGTCCCGATTTCAAGTAAAATATGGCTAAACTATTGGCTTTTCAAACTTGAAACTCGACAAGTTTGAAAGCGAACCTAAGGCTGTCCAACGGGACGGGCCGTCCCGAGTCCCGTCCCGTCCCGTCCCGCCCCGCCCCAAGTTAAACGGGATGAGCCAATGTTAAACGGGACACGGGATGAGAAGGGACGACCATTTCGTCCCATTTGTCCCGTCCCGCGTCCCGCCAATTTTTTTTCTTCTTCAATGCTAGCCGAAGTTTATTTAATTTCTACTCTACTTAACCCATCTTTAAAACTAAGAAGTGCAATGGAGCTCATGGAATATCAATCAACATTGTAATATAGGAGCTACTTAGCACTGGGAGCGATGACGACATGGAGCTCATGGAACATCAATCAACATTGTCAATTCCAATAGAATGTCCGAGAGATATTATTGATAAGTTACAAAGAAGCTATATAGGAGCTTACAAATATTAGTATGATAATTTGTAATTGTCTACTAAGAGGCCTAGTTCAAACAGAACCCTTCCTAGAAGGTGGATGCGTAGATTATGCGCTCTTCAAAAGAATTATATTTGTATTTGAGATTTGAAAGTTCCATTAATAAAATAAAAGGCTCTAAGCGTTGATTTTTTTTTTTTTATGAATTGTCTTAGTTACTTAATAGTTAATACTTTGAAATTATATTAAATAAATTATACCTCTATTATAAATTTACAATTACTAGAATATTTTATTACAAGTCTTTTGTTTTAATATTTTATAATTCTTTACTTAGTTTTCTAATTTTTGTTTTAACATAATAACATTTAAGTTTATTAAATAAGTCAAAAATTTAGCCGTTGCAAACTTTAAAAACATAGTAATTTTCAAAAAAACTAGACCTTTTTTTTTTATCAAAAAAATACACTTAAGGCCCAGAACCCGTCCCGTCCCATCCCGTTTGTTAGCGGGACGAGATGGGACGACTGTTTCATCCCGTTTCGTCCTGTCCCGTTTGTTAGCGGGACGGGATGGGACAGCCGTTTCGTCCCGTCCCGTTAATTTCGTCTCGTCCCGTCTCATCCCGTTGGACAGCCATAAGCGAACCCTTTGTTTGCAATTGCATCTACTTGCAATTATAGCTTCTCTGCACAAGCTTCAAAAATCAGTTTATTTTTAAAATTATTTTTTCAACTTTTTTTCTTTTTTCCAAAGATGCCTTTTCAAAAGTAATTTTGGTGAAAAGCAATTTGTATTTGACTAATTAATTTAAAAAATAACTATTGAGCAACAATTAATGTTTGACCAAACTTTTAAAAAGTTTTTCTAAATATATCTTTCTTAAAAGTATTTTTCAAAAAAGTCTTTGCCAAAAAACTATTTTTTTTGCTTATACTCAAAAATATTTTTTCCTAAAAATTTTGGTCAAACATCTTAATTTTAGAAAAAAAAAATACTTTTTGCAAGAAGAAAAAAAGCTTGGCCAACAGGCTATTAGATGTTTCTCAAATAAAAATTCTTGTTTTTCATTATTCATAGAAATATATGTATTACTCCTTCTCTAAGGGAGGAGATTTATATTATTAGCAAAATATAGATATACCATACAAGTAGCAAATGCTAGATTATTAGTAGTACCTTTAGAAAATTAAAAGCAAACAGGGAGAGGTCCCATTATCCATTATTTTCAGTATCTTTCAATCTTAATAAAAAATGATTTTTGCCTTTCTAATATTCCATGAATGACTAAAAGCAAAAGTTGAAATTCAATTATTCAATTTTCCCTTTCCTTTAATGTTCTTTTCCTTTTAGAAAGAGTTCAATTTCTGTGGGCTCTGAGACATTTACAAACTGTTTCACAAGTCTTCACCCTTAAGAAAAAACAACATTAGCTAACAAAGAATTGTACAATCTTCGCTGCACCTGGTACAATTTAAGGATTAAGATTAGTACTCCCCGTATTTCTTTTACTCGTTCCAATCTTGATATTTGAGCTGGCATGGACCGTTAAAACTTAAAAGACTTTTTGCTGCGCCTGCGAGTACTAAAACTAGACTTAGATTCAAAATATTTTAAGAAATCATAACCCCACGCGCAGTGCCACGCGCCACTTTCCATTCCTGGGCTCGTTCCTTTTCCAGCTTCTTCCCCAAAACCCCCCGCTTCTCATACCCCAAAAAATAGAGATTTTTCTTAGATCTCTGCGAATGCGACAATGAGCCACCGGCAGCGTTCACCGCCGGCGGCGAGACAAGTCACTATAGATGAAGAACCTTACAACATCATCCCAATCCATAACCTCTTAGCTGACCATCCTTCTCTCCGTTTCCCCGAAGTACGCGCCGCCGCCGCTGCTTTACGTTCCGTCGGCGACCTACGTAGACCTGCATTCAGGCCTTGGAAACCTCACTATGACCTCCTTGACTGGCTCGCCCTTTTCTTCGGCTTTCAGGAATCTAACGTTCGTAACCAGCGGGAACACATTGTGCTTCACCTCGCTAATGCTCAGATGCGTCTCTCTCCGCCGCCTGACAACATTGACTCACTTGACCCCGCCGTCCTCCGTCGATTCCGCCGTCAACTCCTTAAAAATTACTCCTCCTGGTGCTCTTTCCTCGGTCTCAAATCCAACGTTTGGCTTTCCGACCGCCACAATTCCTCCGACCACCGCCGTGAGTTGCTTTATGTCTCACTTTACCTTCTTATCTGGGGTGAGTCTGCAAATCTGCGTTTTGTTCCTGAATGTTTGAGTTATATTTTTCATAACATGGCGATGGAACTGAATAAGATATTGGAGGATTATATCGATGAGATGACTGGTAGGCCGTTTTTGCCTTCAATTTCTGGTGAGAATGCTTTTCTGGATCGGATTGTTAAGCCAATTTACGATACGATTAAAGCTGAGGTTGAGAATAGTCGGAATGGTACTGCCCCACACTCTGCGTGGCGGAACTATGATGATATTAATGAGTATTTCTGGAGTAAGAGGTGTTTTGACAAGTTGAAGTGGCCTATTGATACTGGGAGTACATTCTTTGTGACTACTAACAAGGGCAAGAAGGTGGGAAAGACGGGGTTTGTGGAGCAGAGATCATTTTTGAATTTGTATAGGAGCTTTGATAAATTATGGATCATGCTAGCATTGTTCTTGCAGGCTGCGATCATTGTAGCTTGGGAGCAGAGGGGGTATCCGTGGCAGGCGTTGGAGAGGAGGGAGGTTCAGGTGAGGGTGTTAACAGTATTCTTCACGTGGAGTGGGATGAGGCTTTTGCAGTCACTGCTTGATGCAGGAATGCAATATAGTATTGTTTCGAGGGAGACCCCATGGCATGGGGTGAGAATGGTGTTGAAGATCGTGGTTGCTGCAGGGTGGATTGTGGTTTTTGGGGTATTCTATGGGAGGATTTGGACACAGAGGAATAATGATGGGGATTGGACCAGCGCGGCTAACAAGAGGGTGGTGAATTTTCTTGAGGTTGCTTTTGTTTTTGTTGCTCCAGAACTGTTAGCTTTGGCACTCTTTATTCTGCCATGGGTCAGGAATTTTCTTGAGAACATGAACTGGAGGATATTTTACCTGTTATCATGGTGGTTCCAGAGTCGGACATTTGTGGGTCGTGGGCTTAGGGAAGGCCTTGTTGACAACATAAAGTATTCCCTCTTTTGGGTGGTAGTGCTTGCGACCAAGTTTTCCTTCAGTTACTTCCTACAGATCAAACCTATGATTGTTCCAACAAAAGCACTGTTGCGCCTCAGGGATGTGAAGTACGAATGGCATGAGTTCTTTAACAACAGCAACAGGTTCTCAGTAGGATTGCTTTGGCTTCCGGTTGTCCTGATTTATCTTATGGATATTCAGATATGGTACTCAATCTACTCTTCATTTGTTGGGGCAGCGGTTGGATTGTTTGATCACTTGGGCGAGATTCGGAACATGCCACAGTTAAGGTTGAGATTCCAATTTTTTGCAAGTGCAATTCAGTTTAATCTGATGCCAGAGGAACAGTTGCTGAATGCCCAAGGGACTCTAAAGAGCAAGATCAAGGACGCCATCCTCCGTTTGAAACTCAGATATGGTTTTGGTCGACCATTCAAGAAGCTTGAATCAAACCAGGTAGAGGCTAACAAATTTGCCTTGATTTGGAATGAGATAATTGCAACTTTCAGAGAAGAAGATATTCTGAATGACCGTGAGGTTGAGTTGTTGGAGCTGCCACAGAACACGTGGAATGTTAGAGTGGTTCGTTGGCCATGTTTGCTTCTCTGCAATGAGGTGCTGCTTGCACTCAGCCAGGCAAAGGAGCTGGTGGATGCTCCTGATAGGTGGCTCTGGCATAAGATCAGCAAGTATGAGTACAGGCGGTGTGCTGTTATTGAGGCTTATGACTGTACAAGGCATTTGCTGCTGGAAATTGTCAAATTGAACAGCGAGGAGCATTCCATCATAACAACCTTCTTTCAGCAGATTGATCAGTGGATTCAGCTGGAAAAGTTCACAAAATACTACAATCTGACTGCTCTGCCCCAGATCCGCGGAAAGTTGATTGCGCTTCTAGATCTCATACTCAAGCCAAAAAAGGATGTTGACAAGATTGTGAATGTTCTCCAGGCCTTATATGAGGTTGCCACTCGGGATTTTCTGAAAGAGAAGATGACTGGAGATCAGCTGAGAGAGGAAGGTCTGGCTCTTCAGGCCTCTGCGACTAGATTGCTTTTTGAGAATATAGTTTCATTGCCAGATCCTGAAAATGAGACTTTTTATCGGCAGGCTCGCCGCTTGAACACTATCCTAACATCTCGGGACTCTATGAGTAATATCCCGAGAAATCTTGAGGCGAGACGTCGACTTGCCTTCTTTAGCAATTCTCTATTTATGAACATGCCGCACGCTCCCCAAGTTGAGAAGATGATGGCTTTCAGTGTTTTGACGCCTTACTACAATGAAGAAGTACTGTACAATAAGGAACAACTTAGAACTGAGAATGAAGATGGGATTTCTACATTATATTACTTGCAGACTATTTATGCCGATGAGTGGGAAAATTTCTTGCAGCGAATGCGTAGAGAAGGAATGGTTGATGAGAGGAAAGAGTTATGGACAACGAAGCTGAGAGACCTTCGTCTTTGGGCATCGCACAGAGGGCAGACTCTTTCTCGCACAGTTAGGGGGATGATGTACTATTATCGAGCCCTCAAAATGCTGGCCTTTCTGGATTCTGCATCTGAGATGGATATCAGAGAAGGGTCAGTGGAGCTTGGTTCTATGAGGCATGATGGTGGCATTGATAGTTTAAGCTCTGAAAGGTCTTCGTCTTCAAGGAGGTTGAGCAGAGCTGACAGTTCAGTGAGTATGTTGTTTAAAGGCCATGAGTATGGGACCGCTTTGATGAAATTCACATACGTTGTTGCTTGCCAGATATATGGTACTCAGAAGGCCAAAAAGGATCCGCACGCGGAGGAAATTTTGTATCTGATGAAAAATAATGAAGCCCTTCGTGTAGCATATGTTGATGAGGTTCCCACAGGAAGGGATGAGAAGGATTATTATTCTGTGCTTGTGAAGTATGATCAAAAGCTTGAAAGGGAAGTTGAGATCTATCGAGTTAAATTGCCTGGCCCCTTGAAGCTTGGAGAGGGAAAACCAGAAAATCAGAATCATGCCTTTATCTTTACCCGTGGTGATGCAGTTCAGACTATTGACATGAACCAAGATAACTACTTTGAGGAGGCACTGAAAATGAGGAACTTGTTGGAAGAATTCAAACGCTACTACGGTATTCGCAAGCCTTCAATTCTTGGAGTTCGGGAACATATATTTACTGGTTCTGTGTCATCCCTTGCTTGGTTCATGTCAGCTCAGGAAATGAGTTTTGTAACCCTGGGACAGCGTGTATTGGCCAACCCCCTGAAAATCCGAATGCATTATGGACATCCAGATGTCTTCGACAGGTTTTGGTTTCTAACAAGGGGAGGAATAAGCAAGGCATCCAGAGTGATCAACATCAGCGAGGACATTTTTGCTGGCTTCAACTGCACACTGCGAGGTGGCAATGTCACCCACCATGAGTACATTCAAGTTGGCAAAGGAAGAGATGTTGGGTTGAACCAAATATCTATGTTTGAAGCCAAGGTTGCCAGTGGCAATGGTGAACAAGTTCTTAGCAGAGATGTCTATAGGTTGGGTCATAGGCTGGATTTCTTCAGAATGCTCTCTTTCTTTTATACAACTGTAGGATTTTTCTTCAATACAATGATGATTGTCCTCACTGTATATGCATTCTTATGGGGACGACTTTACCTTGCACTTAGTGGGGTTGAGGATTCTGTTGCTGCAGATACCACCGACAACAACAAAGCACTTGGTGCCATACTGAACCAGCAATTCATCATCCAGTTGGGTCTTTTCACTGCGTTACCAATGATAGTGGAGAATTCTCTTGAGCACGGTTTTCTTACATCTATCTGGGAGTTTCTAACAATGATGCTTCAACTTTCATCTGTATTTTACACATTCTCGATGGGAACTCGTGCTCATTACTTTGGTCGTACTATTCTTCATGGTGGTGCAAAGTACCGGGCCACTGGGCGTGGTTTTGTGGTGCAGCACAAGAGTTTTGCTGAGAATTATCGGTTATATGCTCGTAGCCATTTTGTAAAGGCAATTGAACTTGGTCTGATACTTACAGTGTATGCTTCATACAGCCCTGTTGCCAAAGGAACTTTTACATATATAGCACTGACCATCTCGAGTTGGTTCCTGGTGCTGTCATGGATCGTGGGGCCCTTTGTGTTTAATCCTTCTGGGTTTGATTGGTTAAAGACAGTGTATGATTTTGATGATTTCATGAATTGGGTATGGTACCGTGGTAGTGTTTTTGCAAAGGCAGAACAGAGCTGGGAAAAATGGTGGGACGAAGAACAGGATCATTTAAGAACGACAGGTTTGTGGGGAAAGATACTGGAAATTATCCTAGACCTTCGCTTCTTCTTTTTCCAGTATGGCATTGTATATCAGCTAGGTATTGCTGCTGGAAACAAAAGCATTGCTGTTTACTTGCTTTCATGGATTTATGTGGTGGTGGCTCTTGGCTTTTTTAATATTACAGCTTATGCTCGGGATAAATATGCTGCAAGGGAGCACATATACTTTCGACTTGTGCAGCTCCTTGTTGTAGTCTTTTTCATAGTCGTAATTGTTGCTCTGCTGCAGTTCACAGCTTTTAGATTTAGTGATCTCTTCATCAGCCTATTGGCTTTCATTCCTACTGGTTGGGGTTTCATTTCAGTTGCCCAAGTGTTACGTCCCTTTCTGCAAAACACTATGATATGGGGAACTATTGTGTCTATGGCGCGGCTATATGAGATAATGTTCGGGATTATTGTCATGGTACCCGTGGCAGTACTTTCTTGGTTGCCTGGTTTCCAGCCAATGCAAACAAGGATCCTATTCAATGACGCATTTAGTAGAGGTCTGCGGATATTCCAGATTGTGACTGGAAAAAAGCCTAAGAGTGACTTGTGATTTGAGGTAAATTTTCTAACCTTTAGGCGTGCAGAAAAACGTTTTAAGTTTTATATCCTGCTGCAATCAATGTGTTTTCTGTATTTTTAGCATATACATGTTTTGCTGTGCAACACCACTTTTTGTTCATCATTCGTAGAGTGCCTCACACAGTTGCTACTAAAAAGAGATTGTTTCTACTGCCATTAACAATTTTCTGAATAATGATTCTATCACGTGTACTTTCTCTTTGTTTATCTGACTTCCTATTTTTTATGCATACAGCTTGCTTGCCCAGTTGTGTGGCATTTAATTAGTCATTGAATTCTTTCATTTTATTTTCCTTTTTGCCTTTCTTTTGTTGGGGGTGCGGGGAGGGGGGTAGTCAACATTAATATTCGTGAATTCATATTGAACCTGCAACTGGTTATACTTATGTACGAGGGACTTTACAGAAATGTTAATGCAGCATGTTTCATGCTGCATGTATTAGTTTGCCATTAAGCTAGTATTTTACCCAGCTCCATCCGTCTGTCTTGTTTTGATTTTATCTCGTTTTGAGCCAATTATGGATGAAAAGCTTCAAAACTCTAAGAGTCCTGGTTAACTTGGTTCTGCTAGGAGCTGTATTCTTCTTTCATAAGACTCTCCGCATAGATTGCTGGTTTTCACATCTAAAAATGATGATGTTTACTATTCATAGTCTGCATATCCTGTTGTGGACTAATATTATATACACAAGCTTTAGTTTGGTATCTAGTTTCGATTTGTGTTTTCTCTGACATGTTTCTCAAAAAAAGACTACTCATATATATGTATTATGTACCGGAGCTAAGGTTCTTAAAGTCTGGATTTTGATTTGGATTGGTGAAGAGTTTGGAAGATAAATGACAATATTCTCAAGTTGCAGTCATACTGACAGAGGCGGATCTAGGATTTCTAACTATGGGTGCATCACTGAAAAAGCAACGAAAAAGAAAGTACTATATGGGAGCCGATCCATGTTCCTTTTGATAAATAACTCAATATTCAACCAGGTGTATCATTCAACTTTTTAGAGTATGGGGGCCAACAGATAATAGTAGATTAATTTTACGAAATATACACATAAAATACCTAATTTGGCGGAAAGACCATGGGTTCACGTGCACCGTAAAAACGGCCTAAATCCGCCAGAGTCTACGCATGGCAATCTTCTTAAGTTGGCCAACATGCCACTGTTTCTGACCACTACACAATTATTCCCCTTAAATAGAAACTCTTTTGTCTGTATAGATCAACTCTTGACTAGTGTCAGAACCCTATATATGAAAATATACACCTTATTTCTCACTTTTCATAGCAAGAATATTGACAGCTTTGACTCTGAACGCTATCATGTTTTAGAAGGATGCTCCTATCGAGTTAACATAACTCTTGTGGGCATTAATCGTGTAGTGCTAGTTTCTAAAAGCCCATTTATACAGGGGCGGCTCAACATATTCGGTGGCCTAAAGCAAAAATTAAAAAGGAGGCCTTAAATTTTTATTTAAAAAATACTTCATATATATAATTTTATTTGAAGTTTATTTTTTTAGCTTTTTGAGATGCAAAATCATTAAATATTTAGTCAATTCGTTTAATCTTTCTTGAGAAATTATTGATATTAGATAAGATTTTATCAATTTTAATTTTGAAAAGCGTCTTTCAACTGAAGCAGTTGTTACAAGAACTGTTAATATTATTCTATAAACAATATAGACATTTGAAAAAGAACCAACTCTTTTTAACTGATTAACTATATCTATTAAGTATTATTTTTTTACTTCTACTATTTTCTTAGCACTTTTAATTCATAAAATAAATCTAAACCATTAATATAATACAAGTAATAAAAGCTAAAGCAATATAACTTGTTTTAGATGTTGATAATTCACTACTTCAATTTGCTTGTTGCACTTCGGGAATAAACAAAAAAGAATATATGCAATACTTTGTTCGACGCACTTCAGGCTTTGATTTTTTACAAAAATAATAGTAATTTTCTTTGAAGAATGGAGAAAAGGAGTAAAGTAAACTTTGTATCCTGAGAAAGAAAATGAACAAAGCAGAAGTTGTATATATCCTACTGACTAAGTTAAATATAACCCAAAATAAAGTCTACATTCACACACGTAATATAAAGGTATTGATTTCATTACCTAATTTACCTTATAATTCGCGCAATTTATATTAACCACAAATTTTCTTTTCTTTTTTATCAAAATTTTCTATTTTAATCTAATAATTTCCAATAAAAAAGTACCTATAAACACAGTCCCTAATACTAATAATTATTGGAAAATGGGGCCCCTCAAATTTTTGGGGCCTAAAGCACTTGCCTTAATGGCTTGTGCATTGAGCCGGCACTGCATTTATATGTACAACTTATTTAGCTATATACTTATTCCATGGAAACTAGTTATCTTCTGGCTATCTATAGCTCCTAAAAAGGTCTTATTCCAACAACAACCAACAATACCCAGTCCCAAACGGCTATATGAATCCTCACTTACCACATTACTCCATCTAAATTTTTTCATGCCAATTGTATGCAAATTAAAAAAATATCATTGTTTTTGTTGCCTGTCCTGGAATTTGCGTTTTTGAGCTTTCCTCAATTTGCTGGAGCTTATTTCTTGTGTAACTAGAATTCTCTTCCTTCGTCACTTTCAGGACTCAATGGAACATTTTGTATAAGTGATCCATGTACTTCATTGTCCAATATACATCTAACAACTAAGCGCGGTATGGAAACCTTCTCAACTCTTCAATTTTTTTGATGAAGCCTTCTCAACTCTTCAATTTGAATTTAAATTATGGTTCAGTTTGGTTTTCTGTGAGTTATTCAATTGCTTGTTCAATTTATCAACTATCTTGTTTAGAGCCGAATCATGAGGTCATGAATATCTGTTGCTTTTAACATTAAATATGAAGCCGACCTTTAAAAAGATGAATATAGATAACTTTGGGAGTTACTTATGAGAAAGATAGCATTAGAAGTTACTCATAAATAGAGAGCATTAGATTCACTTTCCGGTGAGCGTTTTCAACCATCTTCGGCATGGAGTTAAACTATGGTTAATTCTGATTTCTCGTAAGCTGAATTATGCGTAAATCTGTCTTTTAGCATTAAATCTGAAGCTGACCCGTAAGTATAGATACTAAGATAAAATTAAAAGCTGCCTGTCGAATCTTGAAATATTTGGCTGCTCTTATTATTGCAAATTTTTTACTTGTTTTCCCCGTTTAATAAAACTGGTCTACTAACTTAAATGCGCAGAATAGTTTACTACATTCAAGTCCATCTCAGAAGTGTTTTCACTTTGTCTTTATCCACTTTAAGATAATATAGCATATCTAATTAGTGAGGCATCAGGACTGCAATTAGAATCGCCCCAAGGGCTTTGGTTCTAGGGGTAAGAGCGTGGCATGATGTGTGGGTTTTGCGCATGTCACGGGTTCGAACCCAGACTAAAGCCTTGTAGTTGAGAAGGGTAGAGGGGTGAGCCCATTATCCACCTAGCTTCGAACAGTGCGCCACTGTTCATCGGGGATTTCGGAGTTTAAAAAAAGACTACAATTAGTATCGGTATTACGGAATATTTCCTTTCCTGCCTGGATGGTATGTTTCCTTCCCTTTACTAGTCGGAAACCCAAAATTTTACTAGTAAAGCACAAGGGGACTAGATTCGAGTAAATAGTACTCAGACGTACCAACTATTGGCTCATTTTTGTAAAATCTTACAGTTATAGTAGGGGAGAGGATCAATCTTATCAGTTGATTTTAGGCTGACAGGTTTTTTAATGGTCTTTGGCCCTTTAACGGCATTTAAAATGTAAAAGTTTTGCTACTCTAGTACAACTTCATGCTATGTGTTCCACTGGGCCACAAATCCTTGCAACCTGGTGTGCTTTTGGTAAGGCTTTTTTGGTACCTGTGCTATCAGCATGCAAAATTTGTACATGACACACATGTATTGTTGCTTACACGCTGTAGCGAGGGGTAACCTTTTCTTGCACATGCCGAATACATATTGTAACCGGGTATTAAGAAAAGTGGACCTTAGACTTTACTAAACTCCATAAGTTAGCTCATGAAGCGAGAATTGTCCAAACCAAGAGACTACAACTCATACCCTAAACTTAACACCCCTCCATGCCAGAACTGGACATTTGGAGTGTTGATAACATAATATTGGTCCCTACATTGGGTAACTCAACATCAGAGATAACAAGGGATACTGCAGGTTCTGTCTCCTTAATAAAATAAAAATTGGACTTTGGATCTACCTCAACCCCAAAAGCTAACTCATGAGTTGAGAATTGTCCAAGATCAGATATAAGGAGACTGCACCCCATACCCACAACTTGGGTACTCTAACAACGAGTGCGGAGTTGTCGTTTGCTTATTTTGTTTCTCTTTTCATGCTAACCTACTACAGATTGACCTTGATTTTGCCGAAGATACTTAAAATAATTGCTTTGCTTTTGCAGGGATGAACATTAGTGTGAAGTAGTAGATACAGTACAGAGTTTGAGAGGCTAGGAGGTTCGATATTTTTTTTCCTGTAGAGCTTGTAGTGTGAATTATACTGTGTACTTGGATTGCTATTAGTTTGGTTGAAGCAGCAGCCAGAGTTTTTATTAAAGGTTCATCTTTTGTAATTGTTGTAATCATATGTTTCGTCTGTAGTAGTGCACAGATGAAGAGCATTATCTCTTATTTTAGAATCCCGCAAAATTCATATAGTACAGATCTTTGAGTTTCTATTGTGAGCAACGTGTAGTGTAGTAGCAATTACTTCCGTATTAAGTGCATTTTTCAAAGGTGTTTGAAATATTAGATTCATTTATAGTTCTAATATAGAAGCTATAGCCATTACTCCGTTTTATACCTTATGTCTGCTCTTTTTACTTGCCGTAATTAATAATGAATTTCAGTTCTCTTCCCGTGGGACTTCTTTTTTCGTGTGTATTAATCATTGCACCCTGTGGCAAAGGAAACTTGTGATGGCTGATTTTTGTACATGGCCAAAAGTGTTGTCATTATCAGTCATAACCATGCCACATGGTCAATGGCCACTGGCAATTCAAAAAATTGAAAAAAAATAAAAGGAATATCGTCACGATATAAATTATACAGTGTTGTGCAAATCATTATTCATAAATTTGGACTATTGTATCGGCCGCTTGTTATCTTTTATATAAGCCGGTGCATAATTTGGTAAATATCGAATTACCGTATCGAAATTGAAAATTTTGGTGTTTGGTATTCAATATTTTGATATTTGGTTTAAGTTTTTAAAAAATATTTGTATTAGGTATGGTATTCGGTATTCAAAAATAATATACCGAAATACCAATACCATATCGAAATATATACTAAGTTACACAATACACATATTATTGATTATAAAATAAATATTCAAGTTTTACTTTCCGTTATTTTTATAGTTCTCTTTAACCTTTACCACCTTTTTTTCCCATGATACTTGCCTTTCCACCTTTTCTTTGGTTGGCTACTTACATTTCAATCTTTCTCCCTGTCTAGGTTTAGCATTTTTGGTGTCCATCCTTTTTTCCATTATATATTTTTACTTTCGTATTTGTGCGTACCTTAAAAATATTACAGTCTATGACTTTATGCATTAGTCAATATTCGAGCCAAACAAACCAAAGTTACCATATTGAAAGGAGAAAAGCCGAACCATACCGAATTTAATTAGGTATGGTATTAGTATTGCATTTCAAGAAACCGAATACCGAAAATACCGAACCGAATATCTAAATATTGTACCGTACAGACTAACGAACACCGCTACTTCTACATGCACATATATTGAGAAAACTCTGTTCATTAAAAGTTTAGGCAGATGAAAATGAATTAATTTCTGCAACTGAAATAAATAAATACATATCAATTATGAATTGACTCAACTTGCGCAAGTGTTGTGACCTTTCATTTGGCCAGATGCTAAAAATTTCATTAAGTCCACGGCCAATTCTTTATGATTTCATTTTCTTCACAGGTGTCTCCACGTTAGGGGACCTTTTGTCTCGTTGGTACTTTGAACAGTTCGACAAATCTCTTTATCTGACTTTTTTCCTAGGTAGGACAGCTGGTGTCCTTTTCAATTTCAAGTTTGTACAAATATGTGGCCTTATCGGAGATGAAAATATCCAATATCTACAGATAATGCAGGTGTCCTTTTCAACTTCACTAGTGAATCCGCCAAGTAGATTAAAAGCAACATTAAACACAATAGAATGGTGAATAATGTGGTTCTTTTAAACTCAAACTACACAAATAGGTGATAAAAGAAAAATTATATTTTTATATATAGCGCCATAATACCTGGCGCTATACATTAACAGTAACGGCACCGTTAATATATAGCGTCAGGTATTGTGGCGCTATACTGTAAAATCTGACACGCTCAGGTATAGTGGCGATATACATAGATATTTTATATCCCCTCCGTCTTCCATGTCGATTCATCCTCCATTTTTTAAACCCCCATCTCTTCTTGGTCCCCCACCCCAGACCCCGTTTTTGCCATTTTTTTTTAAAAAAAAAAATTTGGGTCCCCCCGACACATAAAACTCGAAGAACGTAGGTCCCACATTCGAGTAGAGCTTCGTGTTATTGTTGATTCACACTTCCGGAGTAAAAATTTCAATCTTTTTGCTTTCCCAAAATTCTAAATCGAGATATTTCGATTTGTTTTAAGTTGAAACATTTATAATAATGCATATTATTTGATTTGTATGTGTTCTATTCGGTTTGTGTTTTTTTTCGAAACTAGCATGTTAAATTTATCCGAATTTAATATTAGTATTTTCTAAAAAAATATAAATTAGTAAAATAAATTTGTCTGTTAATATCCTGATTTATATATGTGTTTTCATGCCGTTTTGTATTTTATTTGCAATTAAATTGATTTGTTGTTTATGGTTAGTTTAGATTATTTTTTATCGTAGTAAAATCCAGACCTTTTTAGCGTAGTAAAACGTAGTCCCTTTTAGCGTAGTAAAATTTAGAGCCTTATAGCGTAGTAATGTGTAGTATTTTAGCTTAGAATTCCTTTTGTTTAAGTATCTTATACTGGTTGTTGAAAATGCAAACTTTGTACAATTAAGTTAATAATTGTATAAAAATCCATATATATATATATATATATATATATATATATATATATATATATATATACACACACACACACACACACACACACACACACACACACACACACACACACACACACACACACACACACACACACACACACACACACACACACACACACACACACACACACACACACACATATATATATATATATATATATATATATATATATATATATATATATATATATATATATATAATTTGTACAATTAAGTTATTAAAAAATATGAATTTAAATTATAATAAAAACACATAATTATTAATGATAGTTTGGTGTCACTGGTCCTCAAAATATCGAGCCCTGAACCCATATATATAATTTGTACAATTAAGTTATTAAAAAATTTGAATTTACAGTTGACGACATGGACGCGACTATATATATATATATATAATTTATACAATTAAGTTATTAAAAATATGAATTTAAATTATAATAAAAACACATAATTATATATATATATATATATATATATATAATTTGTACAATTAAGTTATTAAAAATATGAATTTAAATTATAATAAAAACACATAATTATATATATAATTTGTACAATTAAGTTATTAAAAAATATGAATTTAAATTATAATAAAAACACATAATTATTAATGATAGTTTGGTGTCACTGGTCCTCAAAATATCGAGCCCTGAACCCATATATATATATATATATATATATATATATATATATATATAATTGTATTAACACACATAATTAGTAATTTGTACAATTAAGTTATTAAAAAATATGAATTTAAATTATAATAAAAACACATAATTATTAATGATAGTTTGGTGTCACTGGTCCTCAAAATATCGAGCCCTGAACCCATATATATATATATATATATAAACATGGACGCGACTATACATCTATATATAATTTATACAATTAAGTTATTAAAATATATGAATTTACAGTTGACAACATGGACGCGACTATACATCCCGACCCTCGGACGTTGGATCTATTAGCCATACAGCCTCAGCATAGATCCGAGTATATATGGGACGGACAGTTGCTTACGCACACTTTCCGGGCTAGGAGAGTGGATCTATTGTGGGAGTTTTTAAGTCCTCCCCGCGTTCTACATCCCCGCGTGGTCCATTACCTGGAGGAGATGGGATTATATAGGATTATTAGGATTGGCCGGATACAGCTCGACTATGCTTTGATCACGGCCTTGATTGAGCGGTGGCGACCGGAGATGCACACTTTCCATTTGCCCATCGGCGAGGCCACCATCACACTCCAGGACGCTGAGATTTTATATGGCATGTCCGTTGATAGCTTGCCAGTTTTACTGCCTACGACCATAAGATATTATTCGCCGCAGACATATTGGGATATGCTGCACATGCTCACGGGTTTCATGCCGGAGGACGAGGCGGTAACGTCTGGTTCCAGTCGTATACAGTTGGTCCCCATTAGAGACCACCTGGTGCAGATCTACCATACCATCACCGATGAGTCAGCGGAGGTAGATGTACAGCGATATACGAGGCTGTTGTTGCTCCTTCTATTTGGGGGGGTCTTGTTCCCGAACACTTCGGGGAACCTAGTGAGCCTCCATTTTCTGCATCATATTGCCCGGTTCGAGGATACAACTTTGTATAGCTGGGGTGGTGCTGTCATCTCATATTTGTACAGGCAGATGTGTCGGGCTTGCATCGGCACACAGAGACCTTGGTGGCTTTCTGCCGCTTCTACAGGTGACAACATATTCAAATAATATATCCATTAGTTACAATTCTACCTAGTTATAGTTAATCTTATACTTTACGTCAACTTTGTATGTTAGGTTTGGGTCTGGGAGCGATTTCTGCAGTTTCAGCCACCTCTACCACAGCTACCGGCTAATGTAGAAATTTCGCAACTCCCTCTAGCCTGTAGGTGGGTTATGCGTCGTACTCTTGCACGAGAGTATGATGCCCATCATAATCTCCCCCTCTGCGGGGATATGTTGGATCTGCTGGAAGACGCACATGTGAATATCTAACTAAACTTACTTGTTATAGATTAACTTAGTGTTGTACATACTAACGGTTTGTGTTCTTATTTGATAGTTCATCTGGACGCCGTACAACGATGAGGTGATAGGTACCCTGCCAGCGTATTACACGTTCGGCCGACATATTTGGGGGGCTTCTGTCCCGCTCATATGCCTCGATATTGTCGACCACCATGCCTCCAAGCGGGTATTTCGTTAGTTTGGCCTGCCGCAACCTATATCAACTCCGCCTGCATGGCATGCTTTACATTATGAGAGGGATGATCAGTCCAGGGCGGACGACACATTTATGGTATGGCTTAATGAGCAGTTGTATACTTGGGACAGGCGAGGGGACTTGACCCCACCTCCGCAGCACTTTCCTATTCAACGTTATATGGCATGGTACCATACTGTTTCCCGACTTTTTATCGGGAACCCAGTTCATCAGGCACACGGTCGGTACTGTGAGCACGTAATTTTTGCCCTACGAGAACTACTCCCAAAAATTCAAAATAAAATAGTTTTGTGTTGTTTGTGATTTATTTGTAATTGCCTGTGCACGTTTGTTTTTACTTTAATTTAATTAAGAAAAAATATAAAATATGTGTTGCATGTGTAGTTAGGGTTCAATTTCACAATTAGGAATTGATTAAACAATATTCGTTTTACGAAAAATGAAAAATCGAAAAATAACGTACTTCGCATTTTAAGTGTTTAATGTCAAAGTGTGTGATTATATTTGTATTTAATCTTGTGTGATAATTATTATTAAGGGTTAATTAGTATTTTTGAGTTAATTTTGGCTTTACAATTTATTTGACAAATTTTTGGTAATTAGGAACTAAAAGAAAATAGAAGAAAAAAAAAGAAACAAGAGAAGAAAATCGGACTGGGCCAATTTTAAAAGAAAGTTCAGGACCAGTCCAAATACCCTTTTACCCGGTCCAATCCAACCAGTCTTGGAGACGGGTGGAATGACGCCGTTCGGGCATGAAGAATCTGGGCCGTTGATCTCACTCGATCGAACGGTCCAGTCTATCTCCAGATATATCCAAACGACGTCGTATATAGCCAATAGATCCAGGCCATTCATTTCATTTTATCCAACGCCTCAGAACAATCCCCACAACCCGACCCATTTGCCCCCGGATCGACCCAGTCCCCCAACGAAACCAAACGACACCGTTTCCTATAGGGGGATTGATCCAAGCCATTGATCTCACTTGATCGAACGGCTTGGATCAAATCCCCACCCCACTATATATTCCCAAACCATACCCCGCCCTCCCAAACCAAGCCCCCCTCTCATTCTCTCCCAAGCCTCATCTCTTTCAGAGATGAGGAACCCTAATAGCCTCCACCCCATCCCTTCACCGCAAACCCGGCGGCGCCGGCTCCGATGGCCATGAAAATAACACCCCTGAACCTCCTAACCACCCTCAACACGATTTCATACTCCATTAACCTTGAATCATACTATAGCTTCTCGAATCTTCGATCGAAGACCCCCTTCCCAAACCCTAGCTTGTCCACTTAAATCCAAAATCAAACCCAATAATCCCCTTGACCTCCTCGTCGCTAATCCCTAACCAGATTGGCTCGAATCCAAGTAAAACTCGTCGAATGACAGATCTAGGGTTCGACAGTTCGAGACTGTTTTGAAGCTGTCAGGGTCGAACGGGTTATGGTTAGTATTATAAGCCTATTTCTGATGAAATAGACGTATAATACTAACTGGAACTTAAGTTCGAAAGGGCATATTGGTGAGATCCGAGAAAAGAACAGTGAGTTCTTCTTAGCTTCTTCTTTTCCTTTTTTATGTGTTTGTTTGTCTGTGAAATTAGTCGCTTCTTTAGGTTTTCAGTTTAAGTTAATCCAGTATATATTCTGCTTCTTTTTCTGATTCTGGTTAGATTAAATATTCCAATGTTTGTTTGAGTAGTTCAATCAATTCTTCGTTTGCCTAAATTAGGTTCGTTGTAATTCGTCTTTTGTCCGTTATTTTCTCTCTTCTCCATCAGACCTTTTTCTTGGTCCAGTTTATGTTCTGTCGATTAATAACATAGGTTATAAATAGTTTCGTCGATTAATTCGTTCTTGTTTGTAGACCAGTAAGTTCGTCAAATGGTTTAATGTCACGTGTTGTGTGTGCTGATCTGTAGACACTTAGCTTCATGGCTCAGTGTCATTATACTAACAGTGATCCAGCATTTTGGATAGGTTTAACTTAGAATTGTGTTAGCTTAATCCCCATATCAAGTTTCAGCTTCAATGATGATGTTGGGTTCTGTGTGATGTTAATATGATTTTGATTCAAATTCAGTCCCTTTGTTCCAATTAGAATTCAGCTTTAGTTTTTCAGTTGTTAGTTAATTGATTAAGTTTGAATTGGTTATAGCTGATGTATTTATTGGTTTAGAGTCAGTTTATTTGTTTTCAGTCATTAATTAAGGATTAGTTTAGGCTAATCAGTGGTTAGGTTTCTTATTTAAGAATTGGTTATAGCTGATGTGGTCACAGGGGTTTGAGATAGAATAGTTGTTCCGGGCATCACAGGGGTAATTTGGGGTGTCAAAATTTGGAAAATGCTTTAGTTTGAATGGCTGTCAGTAAGGTACTAATGGATCATTAAACTATTGTATTTGTTTAAGAGTAGTGGGGAACAAGATGTAAATAAAGGAAAAAGGGGCTGGAAAGTAAAAAGAGGGGAATAATAATAAAAAAGCTAAAAGGGTTCACATGGGGAAGAATATTAGAAAGCTGGAAAGCAAAAGGAACTTAGGGGGTAATAATAAAAGATCCTTCTTACAGCTGTAAAAAGGGGAGGAGGGCTGAAAAGGTTTGAAAGTTTTTGGGTTTAAATATAGAGGTTAGTAGAGACATTAAAGGGGGGCGAAAGAAAAAAGAGTTCAGTATTTTTGAGAGTAAAAGAACTAAAGAAATTTGCTTCCCTTTACTGTTGAAAAATCAGTATTTGTTTCTGTTACTGTTTCAGTGATAGCAGTCGGTACCTGCTGTTTGGTATTTGCAGTGGCTGTTTGCTGTTCTGTTGTATTGTATTGCTACTACTGCTGCTGATCCTCTTCTTCCTCTTCTTGTATTGTCAATACCAGGTACACATTTGTATATCCTTGGCTATTGGAATGAAATGAAGCATGATCCGAGTCTCTGTGCTGCCTGATTGTTGATAGCTACTGCCTAGTCGTTATTTCTGATGGTTTTGAGTTGTATTGGATAGGGATTTGTTTAGTTAGAATTATCTTCAGTTAATGTAAACTGTTGCCTGAAAATTGAACTGATAAACCTTACGCCTAGGTTGTTCATGTTGTTGTTAGTTGAATGTTAGTGTATTTATATTCCTGTGCGTGATGGAAACAGTGAACTATTAGTTGGATATTTGCCCTTTAGCCATGCTATAGTATAATCTCAATTGACATAGTTTATTTTTTGAAAAACAGAATTGAAGTAGAATAGGGAAGTAGATTTAGAGTACTGGAAATATATGATGAATGTTAGAGCTTGAGTTGTTAGTTGTCAACTTAATTTCTCATGTATATCAATCCGAATCAACTTCAATTTACTGCAGTTTACTTCAGTCTACCATACACGCCTAAGTTTGCATTTAGTAGAATTGAACAACTTGAATGGAATTCAATTGAACAGTATCTTCTCGTTTGGTATAACCGCTGAAATTGCTAAGTTGTTGGAGCAAATAATAAAAGCTGGGCCATTATACGCATGTAATTAATTATGACTTTTCTTTATCTTTAGAGACAAAAATAAATAGAGAATCATAGTCGCTTTAGGATATCCTTAAAATGGACGAGACGAGCCTCGCCAAATAAAAACGCAAATTGCGGGGCCCTCAATAGAGAGTTATTTTAATTGCTTAAATTTCGAGACAGGCCGTTTAGCGAATTTCACAGCCTTCTCAAAATAATAATGCGTTAGCATCTTTAGGCGGGTTTTTAATAATATCTCCCTAAACTCGGGTGCACATTTATGTGACCCAAATCCAAATCTCAACGAAGTTAGAACGTGTCAAAAACTGCGGGTACATTTATGTGACACAGTTCGAGATGCATTTTCACGACGTTACAATTCTCTTTTAGAATAATAAATAATAAAAGCGGTTAAAAGTTGAAATTTGCACATAGGTTCATAATTGTTAAAATCAGATAATTTAAGCCAGATATAGCAGTTGAGCGACCGTGCTAGAACCACGGAACTCGGGAATGCCTAACATCTTCTCCTGGGTTAACAGAATTCCTTATCCGGATTTCTGGTTTGCAAACTGTAATACAGAGTCATTCTTTTCCTCGATTCGAGATTATATCGGTGACTTGGGACACCACAAATCTCCCAAGTGGCGACTCTGATCCTTTAATAATAAATCCCGTTTTGATTGTCCTTTAATTGGAAAAACTCCTCTGCGCCCCTGCGTGCGCGGGTGAAAAAGGATGTGTGACAGTTCTGGCGACTCTGCTGGGGAACGAACCTAGAATATCTGGTTCAGGGTTCGAGAATTTGAGCTTGGAATAATTGTTATAATTGGCTTTGTTTATTATCTGATTTTTACATGTTTGGGCCTAATGTGCTAAATGTTGCTTTTACCGCTTTGATATTGTCTGAACTGTATATAAACTGTGCCGAAACCCTTCTCTTCTTACCTCCGGGGATGTGCTTGCTGGTTGAGACTCCCTATTCTGTTAGTGTCATACCTTGGAATAAGAAAGAGGTCGGACAAGTTACAAAGCCGGACGATCTCGCGGGTCCCCGGTACGTAGCCCCCTCCTCGACTCAAGTTGTCCGCTCGGGTACACAGTCTAGAACAAATACCCAGGTTATGAACCTAGAATAACTCAGCTTCATGCCGGATCCCTAGTAGGAACGTTTGTTTGCATCATGTGCATTTGACTTTGGAGGCTCAACACAGGGGTTGGGTCTGTCTAGGACAGGTGTACCAAAACGACAAAAGACCATCCTGATGCATCCAACTTGCTACCTGTGCATTTGTTTGCTTCGGACTTGCATGCTGACCGGCTTTTGAATACTTTGAGGAAAGAGAGATAGAGGTAGTTAATTGCCTGTTTTGAAAAAAAATAAAAAAAATCAATGTCCAAATAGCGTTGAAACTCTATCGAATTTTTGAGAAAATGAAAAAAAAAGGTAAGGGGGTTTTGTTTATGAAAAATGGTTTTATTTGCCATTGAAAAGAGTCTTGTTTTCAAAAGAAGTTTGTTTTATCTACCCGAACTACGCCGATTTGATTCTCACAGGGTGCGGGATACGTAGGCAACCCTCATCGGGTCCAACCTCCCCTTTACAAAAATGTCAAAATTTTAATTTTCGTCATAAATAAGTCAGGTGACGCCGTTTTCGTCAAAATAGCCGAATGTTCCCAAAAAGGACGCCGGAAGGTTGACTTTGCATAAACAGCCACTTGTAGTCATTTTTTGGATTTTTTGACCGGTTGACTCACCCAGCCTCAAAATCTTCGTTCCCGAAGTGCTGAAAGGCCGTGTTCGGAACCAGATCTTTCTTTCTGTGAAAAATTAAAAATAGCCAATTGGTTGAGTCAAATAAATTTTACTTTTTTGCTTAATCACCTTAATAAATGTGCAGGATGAGCACGATGCAAAATGAACCTTTTTCAATAATGACTAAAATCCCTTTCAAGTTGCGGCTATGGTGGGATGATTTAGGTGGTGAAGGGCAAGATGAGGTCAAGAAGTATCTAAAAGGTCTTACGGGTTTATTGGAAATCCAGCCTCGGGGGGATATCATAAGAGCTTTGGTCACCTGCTGGGACCCGACACATAATGTCTTCCACTTCTCCGATTTTGAACTCACCCCTACTTTGGAGGAAATAGTCGGGTACATAGGAAATGCTGAAGTTCCGTTGAGGCAAAAATACCTGGTTGCTCCAAGAGCTGTCACTGTGCATCAATTTTTAGATTCGTTAAAGATACCTAGGACGGTTCATAACCCAGATTTGGCCGCAGGTTTTTGCAATCCGCGCTTCATATACGACAGATATGGTCATGTCGGAGGATTCAACAACTCGGGTAACAAGTTGTGCAGCAAAAGTAACCGTCAGAAATGGGACGAGCATAGACGAGTGGCTTTTATGATAACCTTTTTGGGCCTTTTGGTATTTCCAAGGAAAGAAGGAAACATTGATCTGAAAATAGTCGGGGTCGTTAGTACCTTGCTCATTCAAGATGAAAGCACTCTTGCGCCTATGATAGTATCTGATATCTTTCGAGCTCTCACAGCCTGCAAAGCCAGAGGGAACTTTTTCGAGGGGTGTAACTTGTTGCTACAAATATGGATGACTGAGCATCTCTGCCACCGTTCCCAGCTTTTGAGTTATGGTTCCTCGAAGAAAACTTGCATAGAAGAGTTCAACACAAGAATCAAGGGGGTCAGTCTACCCGAGGGGGTTACGGCGTGGACATCATTCTTTCGGACCCTCACCGCCAGCCAAATACAATGGACACTAGGATGGTTTCCCGTTGACGAGGTCATCCATATGCCGGCAGCTAGGACCTACTTTCTATTGATGGGGCTTAAGAGAATTCAGCCTTATGCGCCATATCGGGTTTTGAGACAACTCGAGAGATGCCAAAAGGTGCCACATGAGAAAGATCTTAGTGCTCAAGTAATTGAGATCAGCCCTGACAGACCATTCCCTGAAGCAAGAGTCCGTCAGATCTGGAGTGAATGACAATATTTAAAAGCAGATACTTGCGTGCAGGATCAGGCCAAAGGCGAAGTGGCGCCAGGATACCTTGCTTGGTACATGAGAGAACTTGAGCATGAAAGGCCGGCTAAAAGACCCCATCTCTAGGAATTCGTCAAGGCGTCGCAAGAACAATGGGATTGGTTGGCTAAAGAGCACGAGTACAGGGTTATAATAGGCAAGTTGGAGAAGCAAGTTATAGATTTGAAATTTAAGAAAGATTTGCATATCGTTGTAGATGAGGGAGAAAAGAGAAAACTAGCTCGGGAAAACGAGGTCCTCAAAGCTCAAATCCAAGAAATGAAAATAGCTACCAGAAACCCAAAGAGAAGCCGGGCTGATGAAAGGCTCATAAACGGTCTGAAGAAGAAAGTCCTCGAGTATCAAGAAGACCTGGAAAAATCTAAAGCTGGTCTAGCAAGAATCCAGGTGAAACGGATAAAGAAGGCAGAAGAGCGAGCACGGTCTATGCAACAAATGAAGAGGGACCACGAAAGGAACATCGCTATAATGAGAGAAAAAATATCCACTCTCAAAGAGCGGATCTTCAGACAAGCCCGAGATGCCAGAGCAGATAGGAAGCGCTACTGTGATCTAATGGCCCGAATGGAGAAACAGATGAATGAGTTTCAGGATCAACTCCTTTACAACGCTCGCGATGTAAGCACGTGATTTTTGCCCTATGTGAGAAATATTCCCAAAAATTCAAAATAAAACAATTTTCCTTTTGTGTGCAATTTTGAGAATTTCGTGGTATTTTTGGATAATTATTTGTATTTGTCCGTGCATGTTTATTTGTTAAATTAATAAAAAAATACAAAAATATGTCGCATTTGCATTTAGGATTTAATTCTACAATTAGGAGCAATTAAGTTTGTTTTACAAGAACAAAAAATCATAAAAATAATGTACGTTGCATTTTTAGCATTTAATGTCCAAATTGTGTGATTTTATCGTAATTGCTATTTAATTGTGTGTTAATTGTTATTGAGAGTTAATTTGCACTTTTATAAATTAATTTAGTTCTATAGGATAATTTAGAATTTTTAGAATTTAGTTTTAGTTTAAGAAAAAATAAAAGAAGAAAAAAAGAAGCATTGGAAATAAGAAGAAAATC
Source organism: Nicotiana tabacum (assembly GCF_000715075.1). Lineage (NCBI taxonomy): Eukaryota > Viridiplantae > Streptophyta > Magnoliopsida > Solanales > Solanaceae > Nicotiana > Nicotiana tabacum. The sequence continues at coordinate 134,526,856 of NC_134089.1, read as the reverse complement.
GGATTGGGCCACCTTTTAATTTAAATCAATCAGGCCCAAACCAAATAACCCCCACCGGGTCGACCCGACCCAGTCCGCCCCATAACCCAAACTAATCCCAACCCCCCCATTTTCATTTTTTCATTTTTCCCTACCCTAAAACCCTAAAAAAAGCCACCCGCCCCCTGCTGCATTGTCTTCTTCGCAACACCCCATCCCCCTCGTCCCAAACTCCCATGGCTGCCCCTTCCCCTTTACGTCTAACAGCCTCCCCATCGTCCTCCATCACAAGCTCCTATGGCTGCTGCTTCTTCTGCTTCGTCTTCAACACCAGCCCACGACGAACTACCATAAACGACCTCACCTCCCATGGCTGCCCTTCTGCATATTCTTCGACCCTCTCTCACGCTGCTGCTTCGACGTACAGCAACAACCAAGCAACCACAGCTGCTGTGTCTTTTTCTTCATCAGTCCGGCGACCAACACCTGAAGCCATCGATCCTGTGAGCTGTGAGCACGTCCGTCGATCTCCAGCTAGCAGCCCTCCAATCACCGGAAAAACCATCACCAAACTAGCAGCCCTCACGTTCGTCGATCTCCAGCTCCAGCTTCCATGTCCATGGCTGCCTTCTCCTTCATCCAGTCGCGATCTCCATCTTCGCATGACCCCCTACGGACTGCCCAGCACCGCCACTGTTGCGTTCCTGCTCGTCGAGCAACCCAGCTCAATCATCCGTCGCCCAGCCACGCCGGAAACGACTGACCGTTCGGTCATTTTCAGTGGTGTTCGTGGTCATCTTCATCGTCCAACTTCATCGCCTGAAATCAACCGGAAATATACAAAAAATTTCCGGGCAGATTCGAGTTATTTTGGTTTCAAAGTTTCCGGGTAGATTTGTTTCCGTTCGAGTTCGTCGTTGTTCCGATCCGGTTAGCTGGTTTAAGTTTCATTTCTGTCCGTATTTTGTTTGATATTCTCGGATCTGAAATCAGTATATGTTTGATTCTTTTCTTGTTCGTTGTTTATCATTTCTTGATTATTTCTTCAGTTTGTTTTTATTCATTTGTTCTTGTTTAGTTTTAATATAGAAGTGTGTTAGTTTAATCACTTAAATCCTTTATCTTGGTTGTAATGTTGTTAGATTTAATTTGAAGTTCAATTGATTATTGAGTTTAGTGATTTAAATCTACTTGTTTGTTATGTTCAATTTGTTACTGTTGTTGAATCTGAAAGTATGTTTGTTGTTAAAATTGTTGTTCAGTCAAAATGATTTCAGTTGTTTCTTTATTGTTCATCATATGGTTTGGTTCCCTGAATCCTTAGTCTTTATTTTGATGATATTTGACATAATCTGAGTTTCTAGCTTAAATTTGTTGATGAAATTTGATTAGGAATTGGTTATAGCTGCTGTATTTTTGGTTAATTGATTTGGTGAATTAGTTATATCTGATGGGGGTAGAATGGTAATTTCAGAGGGGTATTTTTGGAATTGAAAATTTGAACAATTATTTATTTTGAGTGCTCTGTCCACTAAGCACTAATAATATTAAAATAAGGTATTAAAATAATATAGTGGGGGACAAGACATATGTTAGTGGGGAATAATACATTTGTTTAATAAAAATGGGGGACAAAACATTAAGTAGTGGGATTCAAAAGGGGGATGAGGGGAAGATGGTGAGATTTAATTTAAGTGCTTCAAGTTTGGCTATAAAAAAGAAGAGCTTGACACAAGTTAGGGGGGATTTTCTGAACATTAATAGAGAATTGAGGATTTTTCGGAACAGAAAAAACATTCTGGAAATCTAAAGAGAGAGTAGTATACACCCGATATACACTCTGAATACACTGGATATACAGAGTCAGAATTTAAGGGTTAAACATTAACTGGTCTTTCAACCTAAAAAAAGGGTTCACTTTGTTTCTGCACGTTGATTGCTGTTGGTATTTCTGGACTTTCGTTTGGTTTGTTCCTTGAGTTTGGTTGGTTATTTGTTATTGTTTCATTGGGGTGTTGCTGGAATTCTGCTGGTTTCATTAAACACTGTTACTGGGCTGTTCTGTTTCCGTTACTGTTGCTGTTGTTGTGTTGTTGCTACTGCTCCTGCTGATCCTTTTCTTCCTTTTCCTTGTGGTCCCTTTCCACTGGTTATTGTAAGCTGGAACATAAAGCATGAATACAAATAAAGAGTTGAAGTTTTAATTTGATTTAGTTTTGTTACTGATTGTACTTAGGACATTCTATACACTACTGTTTTTTTTGTAAAAAAATTTCTGCCATCTCTGTATAACTGGACAGTGTTATAATAATGTAGTCAATAATGTCCCGTTGTTTTAGTTTGGTTATTAGGTAGTATAGGTTCAAATGCATGTTAAATAAAATCAGGCCAGTAGACTGTTTTAATATCATGGCAATCTAGCTCCAACAATCAATTGTTTGAATTTAGGATTAAAACTATACTTTTAAGTTACTTCATTCCAATTAATTGCTCTTTCTAAAACTTGCATGTAACTTGCTTAGTTAGATACTATCATCTTATATCTCTGTAAGTGCAAAAATTGTGAACATGTGTAGAAATAATAAACTAAGGCCCAATATTGGAATAAGACGACCCAAGTCACGTTTAATACTACATGCGGTGAACCTGGGCCCACGTTGGCCAACGGGCTGTCCATATTGTGTTTACATTCTGATTTAACAAATTGCGTTCGGAACCCCACTATAACAACTCGTAAGCATGTAAATAAATTAGGACCTTCTCTTTCATTTTTAGAGACAAATTTAATAGAAAAAATGTAGGCACTTTAGGATTATCCTTTTAAAATAAACGAGGTGAACATCGCCCAATAAAACGCACAAGTTGCGGGGCCCTCAATAATTGGTTAATAATTGTATAGACTTTGGGATCGGCCGTTTAGCAAATTTCATGGCCTTACCCAAAATAATGATACGCTAGTCGCTTTAGGCGCGCCTTTAACAATTTACTTTCTTAAAAAACTCGGGTGCACATTTATGTGACCCAAATCCAAATCTCAACAGAGTCGAAATATGTCGATAACCACGGGTACATTGATGTGACGTGGTTCGAGATACGTTTTTCACAATGTTGTAATTCTCTGTTAAAATAATAATAATAATAAAAGCGGTAAAGAGTTTAAAGTTTGCACATAAGTTCATAATTGTATAAAATCAGATAATTAAGCTAAATAGTTGAGCGACCGTGCTAGAACCACGGAACTCGGGAATGCTTAACACCTTCTCCCGGGTTAACAGAATTCCTTATCCGGATTTCTGGTGTGCAGACTGTTAAACAGAGTCATTCTTTTCCTCGATTCGGGATTCAACCGGTGACTTGGGATACCATAAATCTCCCAAGTGGCGACTCTGAAATAAATAAATAAATCTCCTTTCGATTGTCCTTTAATTGAAAAAAACTCCCTTCCGCGCCCCTTTGCGGGTGGCGCGGGTGAAAATGGAGGTGTGACATGCGGAATCAACAGATATAGCGATTGCTTATGGAAAGGGACAGAATGAAGGGAAGAATCGACGATATCGGGCACTACATCACCATAAAGTGCCTAGCTTGTGAGGATATGTCCTGTACCACCTTCTTTGCATCAATAATGATTTATGTCCACTAGATCATGGAAGATTTGAAAGATCTGCAAAGGGGCCTTGCACCAAAGCCCGCGGCGAGGCCGAACGACGCCCCACGGGCGCCAAAATTCAAAACTCTGAAACATTCATAGTTTGAGTCTGTATTTTCCTTGTCTTCAGAGTCTGTTGTCCGTCGGAGTTTGTATTTCCCTTTTTGGCATAAAATCTGTAGTCTGTATCAAGTCTGTCAATTCCCTTTCAAAAATGTTTTGCCTTGTAATAAAACGTTTTGCTCGTAAAAATTGGAAAATCCAAAAATGGTGTCTTTATTTCCCGCACTTGTGGCAGAACTACACGCGGTCTGATTCATGCGGGGACATGATACATAGGCAATCCACATAAGATTCGACCACCGCTAAAAAGAAAAAAGAGAAAAGGCAAAGTGAATAAAAGAAAGGAAAAGAAAGAAATAAAAAAGAGAAATAAAGAAAGTTTCAGAAGCACTTAAATGAGGCACAAACAAAGTAAGCCAGAATGACGCATGCGGTCGAAGCAAAGACATGTTAGAAATGGTTAAACTGCCTAGGAACATTGCATCCCCCAACGTGAAATTGCAATATGTGTTTAACTCTAACGCTAACAAGTTTGTTGTCCTTCCAGAGATTTCGAACCAGTTAGTTTGTTAGAACGTTCTGGCAGATTACCATTACCAAACAAGATCCAAAGGGCCCATACTAAAAAGCATGACTAGTTCAGACCAAAGTGTCGAGGATGAAAGGACGGAGAATCAAATGCTGAAGGAGGAAATGGATAAGATGAGACATGAGATGAAAGAAATGCAACTGGCCTTAGCTAGGGTACAAAAAGTGCTTGGCCCTCCCGTTACTCCCACTCTTCCACCAGGACACACGCCGGAATACCCTCCCCCCGGCCCTTCGACAAGCTTCCCCAGTCACCAGTACTATCAGGGAAGAAATGCCTATGATCCCCAAGCTTCACAACCCAATCAGAACCCTCCTCCACCAAATGTTCTTGTTTTCGTGGCACCCCCACCAGCCACGCTGCAAAGATCATCCAGCGAGCCGTTGTTTCAGGCTCACGATAACCAATATTACCCCCTGAACCAACCTTCAAAGCACCCGAGCCTCATACTTATAATACTCACTTCGAGATCCCGGTAGAGACTGAAAAGCCGGCTAAGAGCCCAGAGCAAGACGAAGTGCTTCGAAAGTTTAAAAGCCTGGAGCAGTCCTTCAGGAATATACATGGGTTAGGCAACCAAGTTAGTGTGGCCTACAAAGATTTGTGCCCATTCCCCGACATTCAATTGCCGACAGGGTTCAAGATGCCAAAGTTTGATCTATACGAGGGGCACGGTGATCCAATGGCACATCTGCGAGGTTTTTGTAGTAAGATGAGAGGGTCCAGGGGAAAAGACAAGCTGTTGACATTTTGGTCAAAGTGTAAGCGGGTCTGCACTAGAATGGTACACAAGACATGATCCTAACAGGTGGTACACCTGGGACGATCTGGTACAAGCCTTTGCAGGCCACTTCCAGTACAACCTTGAGATCGTCCCTGACCGTCACACATTGCTGAAACTTGAGAAGAAGCCCGGGGAAAGCTTCCGACAATTTGGGTTCCGCTAGAGAGAGCAGGCGGCCAGATTTGATCGTCCGATGAGAGAGGGGGAAAAGGTGGACTACTTTCTGCAGACTCTAGAGCCAACTTACTTTAGTCACTTGGTGACATCAGTTGGCAAATCTTTCAACGAGGTGGTGAAAATGGGCGGTATGATTGAAGAGGGACTTAAGTCCAACAAAATCCTAAGCTATTAGGCAATCAAAGTAACAACTCCGGCCATTCATAGTGGCACGGGAGGTGCGCTCGGGAAGAAGAAAAGAGAAGAGGTCGCAACAATAGAGGCATGTAATTGGTCCAGATCGAGAGGTCCTTTCCCCCGCTACCAAGCGAGACCCAATAACCCAAATTACCCACACACTCCAAATTACCCTCCACAACCCTACTACCCACCACAAGAACCACATTTCTCCGTCCATCAAGCCCAGACATATACCCAGCCTCCAGCTCGCCTATAGTGGCGCGCAACGGCTCCCCAAAATACCTATCCACCTCCACAGAATATATATCCACCTCCATAAAACACATATCCACCACTAAGGGCCTACAGGAATCCCGTAGGGCCAGGGGGAATCAGGCTTTCAGAAATGAAAGGGTGTAGAGACAAAGAACATTCACTGAGTTGGGAGAAACCTATATTGTTTTGTTCTACAAATTAAGGCCGTTAGGTTTGTTGAGTCCTGTTGAGCCCATATTTCCGAATCCCCTTCCCCAAAATATGGACCACTCGATAAGCTGTGAGTATTGTTCGGGGGCTCCCGAACATGATACCAAGAAGTGCTGGAAGTTGAAACGTGCAGTGCAAGATCTTATTGACACTAACAAGATCGAGGTTCAGACACCGGAGGCACCCAACATCAATCATAACTCGTTGCCAGCACACCAAGAAACCCACATGATCGAGCTTGTGCACGAAGGAGGGGAGCTAAAGAAACCCTCACAAATGGTGATGATGATCCGTGCCAGTCCAAAAGAAAAGTCGACAGGTGGAGAAGAGGTGGTACAGTTGGAAAAAGTAGACGTCAAGCCAGTAGTGGTGATGGGGAAGAGTTCGCCTGTTGTTGCAAAGAATCCAGAGCCGGTCAAAGTAATGGTGCGAGGGGTACTAAGCAAGCCAGCATGCATAGGGCCAGTTGTTATCAGGCCAGTAATGCAGATGCCAATAACCAGCGAGAAAGCCGTGCCATGGAGCTACAGTAAAGCGATGGTAATGTACAAAGGGAAGGAGGTTGTGGAAGAAGAATGTGAGGCCTAGGGCTTAACTCGTTCGGGAAGGTGTTTTGCTCCCGTAGAATTAAGAAGGTCCAACCCAGCGGTGGTAAAGAAGCCAGTGACGGAGGAAGAGGTTGAGGAGTTTTTGAAGAAAATGAAGGCACAAGACTACTCCATTGTGGAGCAGTTAAGAAAGACCCCAGCACAGATTTTATTACTATCACTGCTGATCTATTCCAGCGATCATTGTCAGGCACTGATGAAAATCCTGAACGAGGCCCATGTTTCGGATAAAATCTCTGTAAATCACTTGGAGAGGATAGTGCACAAAATCTTCGAGGTAAATCGAGTGACATTTTCTGATGATGAATTGCCAGCAGAGGGTACAGAACACAACAAAGCCCTATACTTGACCGTGAAATGCGAAGACTCGGTGGTCACCCGAATATTGATTGATAATGGATCAAGCGCAAACATCTGTACTTTGACTACTCTGAACAAGCTGAAAGTTGATCATGACCGGATTCACAGGAACAGTGTCTGCGTCCGAGGTTTCGATGGAGGTGGTACCGACACGGTGGGTACTGGAATTAACCATTGGTACAGTGGAATTCACCATGGAATTCCAAGTGGTAGACGTGGCAGTATCATACAATCTTCTATTGGGGCGACCCTGGATCCATGCCGCCAAAGCAGTGCCTTCTACATTGCACCAGATGGTAAAATTTGAATGGGACAGGCAGGAGATAGTGGTGCACGGGGATGACGATACAGACATTATGAGTGATGCCATTGTGCCATTCATAGAAACTAATGATGACAAAGGTCCATGGGTGTACCAGGTTTTCGACGCGGTTTCAGTGGATAAAATTTCTGAAGGCGAGGAACTTCCACTTCCCAGGATCGCAGCTGCGACCTTTATGGTAGCCTTGGAAATGCTAAACAACGGGTTTGTACCAGGAAAAGGTTTGGGGGTTGATCTGCAAGGTATGGTCCAGCCAGTTTCTTTGCCCAAGAACCTAGACACTTTTGGGCTAGGATTCAAGCCTACCGCAGCAGATGTAAGACGGGCTTGAAAATTGAAGAAGAGAGTTTGGGTTCTTCCCAAACCGGTTCCGCGTCTCTCCAGATCCTTTGTTAGAGCAGGTATCAAAAGGTTGTCAGTCCCCAAAGTTCTCGGACCACTGATTGGGTCAGATGGAGATTTGAATCAGGGTTTTGAAAGGCTGTTCGCCGACGTCAATGCAATAGAAGCTGGAAAAAGGGTCCAATAGGGCGGATATACAGTTTGTGGGGCCTAGGGCCAATATCAACAAGTGGACGGCTACTCCTCTTCCTACTCGGAGGGAGTCTTGGTAGTAGGCTCTGAGTTTTTCTTTCTTGTTTTCTGGATTATTCCAGAGTTGTAATCCAATTTTTGTTTTATTTTTGTATTCGGCAAAGTGTGAAACTCTGTTATCCCGCAGTTTAATAAAGTGAAAGTTTTCTCTCTTTATTTTGTTTTAATTCTGTTTTCTTCTTTTCTCTTTCTAAACAGTTCTCTTCATACTGGTTCTAATGACATGGCATGCACAACGGATCTTCAACCTTGTCTAAAAAATTAATCTGATTTCGAACTAATTGTAAAAGAGGTCGATTATGATGATGAATCGGAATACGATAAGGATGAAGCCTTTGAAGAGATAAACAGAGAATTAAGCCAGTTCGAAGAAAAACCCAAGCCCAACTTAAATGACACAGAAGCCATCAATTTAGGGGATGCAGACGATATCAGGGAAACTAAAATAAGCATCCACATTGAACCAAATATCAGGGAAGAACTAGTCAAAGCACTCATTGAATTCAATGACATTTTTGCATGGTCTTACGATGACATGCCGGGATTAAGCACTGATTTAGTGGTTCATAAATTGCCCACTGACCCGGCATGCCCTCCCGTCAAGCAGAAATTGAGGAAGTTCAAAACAGACATGAGTGTGAAGATTAAAGAAGAAGTAACCAAGCAGCTACAAGCAAAGGTTATTCGGGTCACTCGATATCCTGATTGGTTGGCTAATGTGGTGCCAGTGCCGAAGAAAGATGGGAAGATCAGGGTGTGTGTCGATTATCGCAATCTGAACAGGGCAAGCCCAAAGGATAACTTTCCATTACCCAACATCCATATCTTGATCGATAATTGTGCCGGACATGAGATCGGGTCTTTTGTGGATTGGTATGCTGGGTATCATCAGATTCTGATGGATGAAGAAGATGCGGAAAAGACGGCTTTCATTATGCCGTGGGGAACTTATTGCTACCGGGTAATGCCATTTGGTTTAAAGAATGCTGGGGCAACGTATATGAGAGGAATGACTACTGTGTTTCATGACATGATACACAAAGAGAGCGAGGTGTACGTGGATGATGTGATCATAAAATCCAAGCATCAGGAAGATCACGTAGCAGACCTAAGGAAGTTTTTCCAAAGGCTTCGAAGGTACAATATTAAGCTCAACCCGGCCAAATGTGAATTCGGTGTTCCGTCTGGAAAGCTGTTGGGATTCATCGTCAGTCGGCGAGGCATTGAGTTGGACCCGTCAAAGATCAAATCCATCCAAGAATTGCCGCCGCCAAAGAGCAAAATAGAGGTATTGAGTCTGTTGGGAAGGTTGAATTATATCAGCAGGTTCATCGCTCAGCTCACAACGACTTGTGAACCCATTTTTCGGCTGCTGAAGAAAGATGCTACGGTAGAATGGACGGTAGAATGGCAGGAAGCATTTGACCAAATCAATGGGTATTTATCGAATCTGCCTGTGTTGGTTCCACCCGAGCCGGGAAGACCGTTGATTCTCTATCCGACGGTCCTAGAGAATTCGTTTGGTTGTATACTGGGGCAACACGACATTAGAGGAAGGAAGGAGCAAGCCATCTATTATCTCAACAAGAAGTTTACAGTATATGAGGTTAAGTACACTCAACTTGAGAAGACATGTTGCGCCCTAACTTGGGTGGCCCAAAAGTTGAAGCATTATCTGTCATCCTATACTACTTACCTCATTTCACGCCTGGATCCATTGAAGTATATTTTCCAGAAGCCTATGCCCACAGGGAGGTTGGCGAAATGGCAAATATTAATCACGGAGTTCGACATTGTCTATGTAACGAGGACGGCCATGAAAGCCCAAGCATTGGCCGATCACTTGGCTGAGAATCCTGTTGATGAAGAATACGAGCCCTTGAGGACGTATTTTCCTGATGAAGAAGTGATGCATATAGATGAGTTAGAATTAACCGAGGAACCAGGGTGGAAACTTTTCTTTGACGGAGCTGCAAATGCAAAGGGAGTTGGAATAGGAGCGGTACTTATTTCTGAAACAGGACATCATTATCCTGTTATGGCTCAGCTACGTTTCTATTGTACCAACAACATGGCTGAGTATGAGGCATGCATTCTGGGCTTACGGTTAGCTGCAGACATGGATGTCCAGGACGTCTTTGTCTTGGGAGACTCGGACCTCCTGGTGCATCAGATTCAGGGTGAATGGGAAAAACGGGATTTGAAGCTTATACCCTATCAACAATGTTTGCACGATCTGAGCAAGCAATTTCGATCAGTGGAGTTCAGACACATCCCAAGAGTTCACAATGAGGTTGTCGATTCTTTGGGCACTTTAGCACCGATGTTGCACCACCCAGACAAAATTCATGTTGACCCGTTGTATATCTAGGTTCGTGATCAGCATGCTTATTGCAACATGATAGAGGAAGAAATGGATGGCGAGCCATAGTTTTATGATGTCAAGGAATACCTCAGGATGGGGATATACCCAGAGCAGGCCACCGGAGATCAAAAGAGAGCCATTCAGCGATTGGCAAATGGATTTTTCCTTAGTGGAGTAGTGTTATACAAAAGAACACCAGATTTGAGATTGCTGAGATGTATAGATGCTGGTCAAGCCACGACAGTGATGACAGAGGTACATGCGGGAGTTTGTGGGCCACATATGAGTGGATATGTATTGGCGAAGAAGATTCTTCGAGCAGGGTATTATTGGCTCACTATGGATCGTGATTGTATCAATTTCGTGCGAAAATGCCATCAGTGTCAGATACACGGAGATTTGATTCATTCTCCGCCAACAGAATTGCATACAATGTCAGCACCATGGCCATTTGTTGCATGGGGCATGGATGTCATTGGACCGATTGAGCCGACAGCTTCCAACGGTCATAGGTTCATTCTGGTCACCATCGATTATTTCACCAAGTGGGTTGAGGCTAAAACTTTCAAGTCAGTAACCAAGAAGGCAGTGGTGGATTTCGTTCATTCCCATATCATCTGTAGATTTGGGATCCCCAAAGTGATCATCACGGACAATGGCGCTAATCTTAACAGCAGTTTGATGAAAGAAGTATGTCAACAGTTCAAGATTACACACCGTAATTCCACCCCGTATCGTCCCAAGGCGAATGGCGCGGTTGAGGCAGCCAACAAGAACATAAAGAAGATATTGAGGAAGATGGTAGAAGGGTCCAGGCAATGGCACGAAAAGTTGCCATTTGCATTGTTGGGATATCGCACTACTGTCCGCACTTCAGTAGGTGCAACTCCTTATTTGTTGGTATACGGAACTGAAGCAGTGATACCGACTAAAGTAGAAATTCCGTCCCTCCGGATTATCACTGAGGCTGGGATTGATGATGATGAATGGGTCAAATCCCGATTGGAGCAGTTGAGCTTGATTGATGAAAAGAGGTTGGCAGCAGTATGTCATGGCCAGTTGTATCAAAAGAGGATGGAAAGAGCATATAATAAAAAGGTGCGTCCCAGGAAATTTGAAGTAGGACAGCAGGTGCTGAAACGAATCTTGCCACATCAAGCCGAAGCAAAGGGCAAGTTCACCCCAAATTGGCAAGGGTCGTTTATTGTGACCAGAGTGTTATCCAACGACGCCTTATGTCTGACAGATGTTGAGGGAAGATGCATCGACGTGGCTATCAATTCTGACGCAGTCAAGAGATATTATGTGTAATTCTTTTGATTGCAATTGATGTTTGTCTGTTTGTACTTGGCATTTATCGGAGAATGAAATGACAGAGGCAATTCTTTCTTCTATCCAAACACTTTAACCTTTGTTTGCCCCTTTTGAGCCTTATTTATTCTTTCATACCCCTCTCTTGGAATCACTAATGAAAATAAAAAAAAAAAAAGAAAAAATAATAACAAAACAAAAAGAAAATCCACAAGAAAGAGAAATACAAAGGAATCGAATGAACTACGTTCGACCTGATTCCTCAAAAGAGGATACGTAGGCGCCTCACGGCTCGGTCATAGTATAACAAAAATCAAAAAATCCCCCAAACAAGAAAACTGGGGCAGAAGTTACGTTTTAAATTGTGGAAAAAGGTTTGATTCCGAGAGTTGTAATGTTTTGCCCATTAAAGTTATTTTGAATCTTTTGATATCCTTTTCCTTTTAGCCCCACACAAAACCCATATTTGATGTCCAAAAAGACCTCCCGATCAGTATCCGAGAGATGCCGAGTAGGCAAATGAAAGCTGAGAATAACACACTGATCCCCGACTGAAAGAGGATTATGAGCCGACGAAATTGATAGCCAAAGGAATCCCTAGTAGAGAGAATCTTATCGACAACACTCCAATCCCCAGTTGAGAAAGAGAAAATAAAATGAGAGAGTCTTATGGTGAAAACCTTCATAGACACCGTAAGGCGGCGAAAGTTGAGATAAATGAGAGAGTTTTATTAGTGAAAACCCCTCGAAGGGCACTATGAGGCGATAAGATAAGATTGGCGGAAAGGATCCGTCGAGGCATCAAGCAATGCAAAAGTGTTGAGTTGGCAAAAAGAGTTGGGCGCCTGCATATCCCCCAGCGAAATGAGGCCACCAGAAAGATTGATTGATACAAATAGATTGGGTTGATTAATCCGGAATGCATGACATGATCGTTGGGATCGGTTATATCATTCAGATAAGTCCTTTTCCTTTTCTTCTCCCCAGCATTCGTTCGGAAAGACTTCTTCTTTTTCCATCCTTTGAAATCATCATTTTTCATTTCTTTTGTTTTAAGAATTTTTCCTCCAGCAGTTTGTTTTGAGAAAGATTTTTCAGAGCTTACTACCAGTTGCCAAAACGGTGCAAAGCAAAATGCGAATAGGGCAGGCCAAAGATAAGGCGACAAAGCGAAAAGAAGTTTGTCGCAAGACCAAATGATGAATGGGTCTAGATTCCAAGAGGACCAAATTTCCAGGAGAAGTTGGAGAAAAATAGAAAAAACAATAGTTGAAAAGTTATGGATCAAATTCCAAGAGGATCCCAGCAGATTTGTGAGATGCAGGAACAACTCCGACAGATTATCGACCAAGTTCCACGATGGTCGGACAACACAGAGCGGGGAAGGAAGAGAAAAGAAAAACTATCCCCGGCAGGAATATCATCCCCGACAAATAATATCATCCCCGGCAAGTTTTGTAATAAAACGCAAAGCAGGGAAAAGAAAAAGAAAAAAAAAACATCCCCAGCAGGAGTGGCACGACCACTCACCACGTTTTAAACTAACAAATTTTTCTTTGATTTGAAGCAGGGAAAGGAAATGTTATTGACAGCGGGAAGACATGGCCACAAAGAAGATTATCAAACTGGGGCAGAAAATTTTCTTTCATTGCGAAAATTTTCTTGAAATCAGATAGTCACTTGGGGAAGATGGAAGATAACACAAGTTTTGAAGGAAGTGGAATCCCCAGTAGTTTACGGGAGAAGGCAATACAAGTTTTAAAGAAAGCAATCTTGGAAGAAGCAAGATAACCCAAGTTTTAAGGGTAGTGGTCTTTGAATTAGTATCATCCCCACCATTGTTAAAAGGAGGAAAGTAACTAGTCTTAAAGAAGGAAGATAATTCCCCAGCAGTGTTATCCGCGGCAAGTATCAGAGAAGTGAAAACACCAGTTTGAGGGAAGTAATTGCTGAAGAAGTCAGGAGCCCGCCTGTAGAATGGAGGTTGTTTATTTTAAGTTGGAGTCAGGAGCCTGCCTGGAGAATGGAGGTTGTTTAATTTTAAGTTGGAGTCAGGAGCCCGCCTGGAGAATGGACGCTGAATTATTTTTAAGTTGTTGTTGGAGTCAAGAGCCCGCCTGGAGAATGGAGGCTGATTTACTTTCAAAATTGTTGTTGGAGTCAGGAGCCCGCCTGGAGAATAGAGGCTGATTTATTTTCAAAGTTGCTGATGAAGTCAGGAGCCCGCCTGGAGAATGGAGGCTGAATTATTTTTGAGTTGTTGTTGGAGTCAGGAGCCCGCTTGGAGAATGGAGGCTGGTTTATTTTCAAAGTTGCTGATGAAGTCAGGAGCCCGCCTGGAGAATGGAGGCTGATTTATTTTCAAAGTTGCTGATGAAGTCAGGAGCCCGCCTGGAGAATGGAGGCTGAATTATTTTTAAGTTGTTGTTGGAGTCAGGAGCCCGCCTGGAGAATGGAGGCTGATTTATTTTCAAAGTTGTTGTTGGAGTCAGGAGCCCGCCTGGAGAATGGAGATGTTATCTTTTAAGTCGTAATTGAAGTCAGGAGCCCGCCTGGAAAATGGAGGTTGTTATCTTTTTAAGAAGCTGTTGGAGTCAGGAGCCCGCCTGGAGAATGGAGGATGTATTATCTTTAAATTGCAGTTGAAGTCAGGAGCCCACCTGGAGAATGGAGGTCGTATCATCTTTAAATTTTAGTTGAAGTCAGGAGCCCGCCTGTAGAACAGAGGAATACATTAGAGTTCAAGTCAGAAGTCAGTAAAGAGGAGGGTTACAACAAAATATCCCCAGCATAAATCCCACTTCAGAAATCAGGAGGAAGACTATAAGTCAAGTCAAATAAGGAAACAACGGAGGAAACCCAAGCCAACAAGAAAGCAAGGCAACAAGAGCAAGTTTGAAGATAGATAAGATTTTGCAAGCCCTAGTTTAGTCTAGCTTCTTGTTTTCTTTTAGCACGGTATAATAAGGAGGTCGGTAAGCATTAGCAGCAGCATGCAACAGCAGTAGCAGCAAAATTACAGTCCCATGGTAGTCCCAGCTACCAAAACTTTCCGAACTACATTGACCTGATTCCTTTTTAGCCAAGGATATGTAGGAAACCTTTGAAGCAGAGGTTCGGTCAAATCTTTCAAAAATGGTTCAAACGGAGTAACCAAACGGGCAAAAATCGCTCATATCCGCTCACTTTATCTTTGCACGAAAACTCTTTGTGTTACTAGACAAAGAGGGGCAGCTGTGAGCAAGTGATTTTTGCCCTACGAGAACTACTCCCAAAAATTCAAAATAAAATAGTTTTGTGTTGTTTGTGATTTATTTGTAATTGCCTGTGCACGTTTGTTTTTACTTTAATTAAGAAAAAATATAAAATATGTGTTGCATGTGTAGTTAGGGTTCAATTTCACAATTAGGAATTGATTAAACAATATTCGTTTTACGAAAAATGAAAAATCAAAAAATAACGTACTTCGCATTTTAAGTGTTTAATATCAAAGTGTGTGATTATCTTTGTATTTAATCTTGCGTGATAATTGTTATTAAGGGTTAATTAGTATTTTTGAGTTAATTTTGGCTTTACAATTTATTTGACAAATTTTTGGTAATTAGGAATTAAAAAGAAAATAGAAGAAAAAGAAGAAACAAGAGAAGAAAACCGGACTGGGCCAATTTTAAAAGAAAGTTCAGGCCCAGTCCAAATACCCTTTTACCCGGCCCAATCCAACCAGTCTTGGAGACGGGTGGAATGACGCCGTTCGGGCATGAAGAATCTAGGCTGTTGATCTCACTCGATCGAATGGTCCAGTCCATCTCCAGATATATCCAAACGACGTCGTATATAGCCAATAGATCCAGGCCATTCATTTTATTTGATCCAACGCCTTAGAACAATCCTCACAACCCGACCCATTTTCCCCCGGATCGACCCAGTCCCCCAACGAAACCAAACGACACCGTTTCCTATAGGGGGATTGATCCAAGCCATTGATCTCACTTGATCGAATGTCTTGGATCAAATCCCTACCCCACTATATATTCCCAAACCATACCCCGCCCCCCCAAACCCATTCTCTCCCAAGGCTCGTCTCTTTCAGAGATGAGGAACCCTAATAGCCGCGACCCCATCCCTTCACCGTAAACCCGGCGGTGCCGGCTCCGATAGCCTTGAAAATAACACCCCTGAACCTCCTAACCACCCTCAACACGATTCCATACTCCATTAACCTCGAATCATACTACAACTTCTCAAATCTTCGATCGAAGACCCCCGTCCCAAACTCTAGCTTGTCCACTTAACCCCAAAATCACACCCAATAATCCCCTTGACCTCCTCGTCGCTAATCCCTAACCAGATTGGCTCGAATTCGAGTAAAATTCGTCGAATGGCGGATCTATGGTTCGACAGTTCGAGACTGTTTCGAAGCTGTCAGGGTCGAACGGATTTTGGTTAGTATTATAAGCCTATTTTTGATGAAATAGACGTATAATACTAACTGGAACTCAAGTTAGAAAGGGCATATTGGTGAGATCCGAGAAAAGAACAGTGAGTTCTTCTTAGCTTCTTCTTTTCCTTTTTTCTATGTGTTTGTTTGCCTGTGTAATTAGTCGCTTCTTTAGGTTTTCAGTTAAGGTTAATCCAGTATATATTCTGCTTCTTTTTCTGATTCTGGTTAGATTAAATATTCCAATGTTTGTTTGAGTAGCTCAATCAATTCTTCGTTTGCCTAAATTAGGTTCGTTGTAATTCGTCTTTTGTCCGTTATTTTCTCTCTTCTCCATCAGACCTTTTTCTTGGTCCAGTTTATGTTTTGTCGATTAATAACATAGGTTATAAATAGTTTCGTCGATTAATTCGTTCTTGTTTGTAGACCAGTAAGTTCGTCAAATGGTTTAATGTCACGTGTTGTGTGTGCTGATCTGTAGACACTTAGCTTAAGGGCTCAGTGTCATTATACTGATAGTGATCCAGCATTTTGGATAGGTTTAACTTAGAATTGTGTTAGCTTAATCCCCATATCAAGTTTCAGCTTCAATGATGTTGTTGGGTTCTGTGTGATGTTAATATGATTTTGATTCAAATTCAGTCCCTTTGTTCCAATTAGAATTCAACTTTAGTTATTCAGTTGTTGGTTAATTGATTAAGTTTGAATTGGTTATAGCTGATGTATTTATTGGTTTAGAGTCAGTTCATTTGTTTTCAGTCATTAATTAAGGATTAGTTTAGGTTAATCAGTGGTTAGGTTTCTTATTTAAGAATTGGTTATAACTGATGTGGCCAAAGGGGTTTGAGATAGAATAGTTGTTCAGGGCATCACAGGGGTAATTTGGAGTGTCAAAATTTGGAAAATGCTTTAGTTTGAATGACTGTCAGTAAGGTACTAATGGATCATTAAACTATTGTATTTGTTTAAGAAGAGTGGGGAACAAGACATAGTGATGTAAATAAAGGAAAAAGGGGTTGGAAAGTAAAAAGAGTGGAATAATAATGAGAAAGCTAAAAGGGTTCACATGGGGAAGAATATTAGAAAGCTGGAAAGCAAAAGGAACTTAGGGGGTAATAATAAAAGATCCTTCTTACAGTTGTAAAGAGGGGATGAGGGCTGAAAAGGGTTGAAAGTTTTTGGGTTTAAATACAGAGATTAGTAGAGACATTAAAGGGTGGCGGAAAAAAAAGAGTTCAGTATTTTTGAGAGTAAAAGAACTAAAGAAATTTGCTTCCCTTTACTGTTGAAAAATCAGTATTTGTTTCTGTTACAGTTTCAGTGATAGCTGTTGGTACCTGCTGTTTGGTATTTGCAGTGGCTGTTTGTTGTTCTGCTGTATTGTATTGTTACTGCTGCTGCTGATCCTCTTCTTCCTCTTCTTGTATTGTCAATACCAGGTACATATTTGTATATCCTTGGCTATTGGAATGAAATGAAGCATGATCCGAGTCTCTGTGCTGCCTGATTGTTGATAGCTACTGCCTAGTCGTTATTTCTGATGGTTTTGAGTTGTATTGGATAGGGATTTGTTTAGTTAGAATTATCTTCAGTTAATGTAAACTGTTTCCTGAAAATTGAACTGATAAACCCTACGCCTAGGTTGTTCACGTGGTTGTTAGTTGAGTGTTAGTGTATTTATATTCCTGTGCGTGATGGAAACAGTGAACTATTAGTTGAATATTTTCCCTTTAGCCATGCTATAGTATAATCTCAATTGACATAGTTTATTTTTTGAAAAACAGAACTGAAGTAGAATAGGGAAGTAGATTTAGAGTACTGGAAATATATGATAAATGTTAGAGCTTGAGCTGTTAGTTGTCAACTTAATTTCTCATGTATATCAATCCGAATCAACTTCAATTTACTACAGTTTACTTCAGTCTACCATACACGCCTAAGTTTGCATTTAGTAGAATTGAACAACTTGAATGGAATTCAATTGAACAGTATCTTCTCGTTTGGTATAACCGCTGAAATTGCTAAGTTGTTGGAGCAAATAATAAAAGCTGGGCCATTATACGCATGTAATTAATTATGACTTTTCTTAATCTTTAAAGACAAAAATAAATAGAGAATCATAGTCGCTTTAGGATATCCTTAAAATGGACGAGACGAGCCTCGCCAAATAAAAACACAAATTGCGGGGCCCTTAATAGAGGGTTATTTTAATTGCTTAAATTTCGAAACAGGCCGTTTAGCGAATTTCACGGCCTTCTCAAAATAATAATGCATTAGCATCTTTAGGCGGGTTTTTAATAATATCTCCCTAAACTCGGGTGCACATTTATGTGACCCAAATCCAAATCTCAACGAAGTTAGAACGTGTCAAAAATTGCGGGTACATTTATGTGAAGCAGTTCGAGATGCATTTTCACGACGTTGCAATTTTCTTTTAGAATAATAAATAATAAAAGCGGTTAAAAGTTGAAATTTGCACACAGGTTCATAATTGTTAAAATCAGATAATTTAAGCCAGATATAGCAGTTGAGCGACCGTGCTAGAACCATGGAACTCGGGAATGCCTAACACCTTCTCCCGGGTTAATAGAATTCCTTATCCGGATTTCTGGTTTGCAGACTGTAATACAGAGACATTCTTTTCCTCGATTCAGGATTAAATCGGTGACTTGGGACACCACAAATCTCCCAAGTGGCTACTCTAATCCTTTAATAATAAATCCCGTTTCGATTGTCCTTTAATTGGAAAAACTCCATTGTGCCCCTGCGTGCGCGGGTGAAAAAGGAGGTGTGACAGGTACGTCCCATACGCCGGGAGACACGAGGCCCTGGTATGTTTTCTGTTATTATTAGGTATATAGCTGTAATTTAGTGCCAAATATGTAGTTTATATTTTTTACTTTGTGCAGGCGATTGGATTGCATACCATCTATCATATGGGGCAGCAGATGCAGAGTTATGTCCACGATCCTGTAGCCATGCAGGAGTATAGTCGTCGATTCATGGATGTGGCTGCCCAGACACTGTAGCGAGCCCGATCGGATCAGCGTTTGTCACACGAGGCTGATTATATGGACCCAGCGCAGTACAATCGAGGTCGTGGTATCCCACGAGCTGGTGGTGGCCGATGAGCTGGTGGTGCCGGACGACGTTGTTACACACCATTTTAAATGGTTCCGGAGGCCAATAATGCTCAGCACCCACTGGCTGCAACTGACCACTATATGTTTAGGTACTTGGAAACACTATATTGTTGATCAACATAGTTGGTCTCCGCATAACCAACACGTTGAAAACACTTGATGGCATGTGAGAAAGGCATGTGGTAGATGGACCATTTCTCACAGGAGCATAACCTTACAGATTCATTTACAGTATGTACATTATTACCCCGATTATTATGGATAGCGGTGCGAACTTCAAAAACACCTCTTTCGTTATCATACTGCAAAAATGAATGCCAATGTACTCGCCATCTGTATTTCTCAAATCTCTTCATAGGCACTGGCATAAATTCAACACCCCTCTCCATCAATTCCGTTGCAGCTACAGATCGTTCAACAAACCTCTCCGCCATCTGCTTGAACGACATCCGCACCATGGCTGTGACGGGCAATCCTCATGCCGACTTCAATAACCCGTTGAAGGACTCTGACACATTTGTAGTAAGAATTCCCCATCGTCTGCCACCATCCGCATGCAAAGTCCACTTTTCAGGGTCATGTCGCATTAACCAACGATAGGCTGCCTCGTCTTCTTGCCTGATAGAATCCAATGCCTCAGGAATTTATGCTGTTGGTGGTCTGTTGCTGCCATCCACATCAAATCATGTAGATCCTTGTTGGGATGTGCCTTATGGAAATTGGCCTTAAAGTACCTCACACAGTAACGGTGGTATGCATAAGGTTCTTGCCATGCAGGCAAGTTCTCCACAGAACTTAATATACCACCGTGCCGATCAGATATTAGACAAATACCTGAACGTTGTTTGACAACGTGCTCTTTCATGTGGTTCAAAAATAGCGTCCATGTCTCTGTGCTTTCATTGGCACAAACAGCAAAAGCTAGAAGAAATATCTGTTCATTAGCATCCACTGCCACAACTATCAATAGCTTGATATCGTACTTTCCATAGACATGAGTTCCGTCTATGGATATTACTGGCCGGCAATGCGAAAAACCATCAATTGCTGGCTTAAACGCCCAGAACACGTAATTGAATATGTATTCTGGTGTTCCCGGACTCTGCTCAAGCTTCCATTCAACAACTGTCCCGGGGTTAAAGTGCTGCAGTGCGGCCATGTACTTTGGCAGAGATGCAAATGACTTATCCCAATTACCGTAGACAATTTCAAACGCTCGTTTGCGCCCGAGAAATGCCTTTCTTTTCGTAATGGTATGGCCATATTCCTGGTGGACCGATGTAATGCATTCTTTGATTGTATACCTTATGGACGCTTCGATATGCGGAATAAGTACAAGAGAAATCAAGTCAATATCCAAGTTGAAGTGATTCCCGTTGAATGTGTCCATTTCGCATGTGTGGGTGGGAATGTATTTACCCACTTTCCACATACCTGTCTTCTTCTTGGTCGCACGCAACATCCAATTACATGGCCAAAACCACCTGTGGCAAACAACCTTGTATACCATCGTACTTGACTCCCATACCTGCATCTCACGACACTCTTTTACGTTGTACATTTTACAAGCCCTGCTTAAGCGCGTTTTATCAGGAAAAAGCATCCCCTTTGCAAGCACCATTGGTCTAGACTCATCCCACATTGCTGTCTAGATTTCATCAAAATCCCTTGTTAGAGCTTCCGCATCCGGCACGGTTAGCAAATTATCAATGTAAGGAATCTCCCTTGAATGAAACGACACTTCGGACTCATACACTCTTCGTCTAGGGGGTCTCTCTTCAAATCAGG
Organism: Nicotiana tabacum; assembly: GCF_000715075.1. Lineage (NCBI taxonomy): Eukaryota > Viridiplantae > Streptophyta > Magnoliopsida > Solanales > Solanaceae > Nicotiana > Nicotiana tabacum. The sequence goes on along the minus strand of NC_134089.1, from coordinate 134,506,041 downwards.
TCCTTCCTCCTCATCTTGCTCATTACCATCCTCACGAAAAAAGGGTGTCTCGTCTCCGGATTCATTAGCATTGTTATCGTAATCACTGTTCTGTTCCTCACTCTGTGCATCTGCCAGATCCCGATGTAATACGTCGTTTTCGGTCAATTGAGTGAGTACGGGTGGTTCAACTTGCTCGTTTTCACTGCAAAACCAACAAAAATATGAGCTACTGAATTAATAAATGATTTCCATATGGCTATATCACTTCACTTACAAGTCATAATGTGATGAAATTTCATGATGGACGTTTTCAATTAAGTGATGACTACCGGATGGGCCACTTGTAAAATTCATATCCGGCCGGTACCCCCTATTAAATATATGAGCGTTAATACAAATTCAATACGCCAAAAATATACATAATTAATACAAATGAAAATTGAAGTTTACCACTCATCTTGTGAATTATGGAAAGCAGGGTATAAATTATTTTCTCGCTGCTCATTCGCCGGCGGTGATAAGTTTAAATCAAGGAAAACTCTTTCATCCGGAACTTGTCCGGCAAAAACTGCTCCAGAATAACCACCCGATGACTGGGGGTTATCTCTGCTACGCACAACCTCGTTTTTTGGAACGTCTTCGACCTTCACGTACATCTCCAACATTGTGATTACAAGAAATTCCCGGCATTCGTCCGGAGTCCTCAGAAAATCACTCAAAGTTTCATCATCGTCGATGTTAAACTCCGAGTAAAAAGCAACCCCTTGCGGAGTGACGGAATACAGATATCTTCCGGTTACTTTAAGTATCACTGAACGTTTCCTCACACTCAGTTTTTTGCATAACAATGATATCAATTTATCGTACTCTATTGTAAGTGGCAATTTAACATGACACTGAGCAGGTAAACTGTAGCCCACGGAGTTATTCTCCATCACAACCTCACCCCTCAATATAATGAAACTCTTATTCTACGCTCTTCAGACATAATGAAAAAATGCTGGAGAATTTAAGAACAATAAACGTTTCAACAAGAGTTAACAAATTTTTTTGGATGAATTTCTATATAATCCTAACCTCTTTATATAGGAAATGGCTAGCCGTAATTTTTTTTATATAGGTATATCGCCCAAAAAGTTGGCACTATACGCTTTTGAATTATTGAAGTCACGAATTATTGGTGGGGCCAGGAAAAAGAAGTATAGCGCCACAATACCTTGCGCTATACATTAACAGTGCCGTTACTGTTAGTGTATAGCGCCAGGCATTATGGCGCTATATATAAAAATATAATTTTTTTTACCACCTATTTGTGTAGTTTGAGTTCAAAAGAACCACATTTTGGTTCCGGACTCTGTCCAAGAAGGTAATTCAAATAAAGTTTAACTAAAGTCTAAAGCTAGTTAAAGTATGTCTTTGTTAAGCCTTTTGAGAGAAAGGGTGATTTTGTTTTTTTGGAACCCCGGAAAACCCGCAGTCGCTACAGTTTCTGTCACAACCTTTGTCCTTCGGGTGAGCACTATGTGGTAAGCATTCTGTACGCATTGGGTAAACCCCCCCCTGTGTAATAGCTTGCAAACCACACAGGGGATGTAAACCACATTAGGCAAGCCCTGTGCGACAGGCTCTACCCAGAAGACATTGAGTGGATCAATCCCAGGTCATCACTAGGGATAACCCCTTCCAAACCAACTGGGCCGTCCCGAAGGACAAGGGTGACTTTGTTATAATGGTTTTTTTAGTTGTTTTCTTACGTACTAAAAAGTCTACTTTTTAATATTAATTAATAATAAAATTAATCATATTAACTTTTACTATCTCTTTAATTTGTTTATTAAAAATACAACAGATACTCCGAGACTATTTACTCCAAGGGTAACTTTAGGAAAACGAAGTTAATTCCTTCTTGATATCTAAAAAAATAAAATATTGTTGACCACTGAAAATGCCAAAAAATCAATTAAAATGGATCGGGGAAAGTAATATTGTTTTTACACAAGCGGATTTATTGTGACTCTTGAAGACATTTAAATCAAATAATTTTATCTTTTAATCTTTTAAATTTGTGTATTCGAGACTTAGTTCATCTCTCCCTCGTTTATATTATAAAATTTAATGTTATTTTCTTCCGTGCAAGTCAAAATTTGAGAAAAATAGGTTAATTTAATCGTACATCTAATACATTTCGGTGAGTGTGAACTCGAACATGATTATAAACCAATGAAATGAGAGAATTAAAAGAGAAGTTAAGGCAACTAAAATGTGATAATGATGCTAATTCGTACGATAATAAGGGTCTTTCCTTTTTTTCCTTTTTTTTTGGTGGTCAGAGGCACTCTTTATATCTTTCTTTAACAAAATATTCCGCAGCATATCCTTCTCCTCTTTCAATTCTAAGTCAATCCATCTGATTAACAGATTAAGGAAAAACAAAACAATTCAAAAGGAGAAAAAATGGATTGGCCCCAAAATTAATCATATATATATATATATATATATTTATTCATACGACTTAACTGAATGCATCGTGTTTCGACAAGAAACACAGAAAAATACTTTTAAATTGACAGAAGGTGGGCAAGACTAATAAATTATTAGCAGTGATAGATCTGTCGGCAATGAATAAATAATGGGTCAAAATTATACCAAAGAAAAACAAAGGGGTGGGTGGGGGAGTAAGATTAGATGGATCGTTATAATCGATTAGTTTACATTAACATTGTTGCTATCTTGCTGATCCGATCATAATTCCTGACTATCCCACGCTGATGCACGTCTTCTTCTTTCAAAGTTTTTTATTTATTCCCATATAACTAATGCGCTTTTTTTTCTGCCTAGCAAAATTTAGGTAAATAAAAAGAAATCACAAATCAATACATTTTAATTTCATAGGAATCACAAACTAATACACATTTAGTGGAAATGACATCAGGTAGTCATTTTTAAGTATGCCGTTTAAAATATTTACAATTTATAATGTATTTAAAGATTAGCCAATTTCGCTCAAATTTCAGGACATGACGCCCTAGAGTATTCAGGACATCGTGTCCTAAAGTTCGAAAATTGTGTCCTGAAGTTCGAATCTTATGTTTTGAACATTAAATTAGTAGTTTAGAAATTCAGGACATCGTGTCCTAAAGTTCGAAAATTGTGTCATGAAGTTTGAATCTTATATCCTGAACATTAAATTCGTAATTTAGAAATTCAGGACATCGTGTCCTAAAATTCGAAAATTGTATCCTGAAGTTCGAATCTTATGTCCTGAATTTTAAATTAGTGGTTAAAAAATTCAGGACATTTAGTCCCGAATTTCAAATTAGCAACTCAAAAATTCATGATATTAAGTCCTAAATTTCCAAATTCAGAATACTTAGTCCTGAAGTTTGAGTGAATTGGCTAATCTTCAAATACATTATAAATTATGGATACATTATAAATAGCGAACTTAAAAGTGACTATTGCTACACTTCGCCCTACATTTTACTTTCATAGAAATTTGATCTCTACTTTTTTATTATTTCATCCATATCATTGTGTAGCCACCTTAAAGCTTTCACGGGACACATACACTGTGTAGATATGTAAGTTACATATATTTATATTATATGTTGACCCCCTTGATTTTTCATATGTTTATTTTTATATATTTTGATACATCTTAATAAAAATCTTAGCTCCACCGCTCCGCATATTTTCGGGTACTGTCTTTTTTACATAGCTTATAAGAACGATTCAATTGGACAGAAGTCACATCATATTACATGTGGAGTTTTTCTAAATTTTTTAAACTTACCTTAGTTACCCTATTCCGAAAAAATCAATAGTTAGTTATCCGTACATATCATGAAGCTTGACCTCTAAATATTTTTCCTAGTAGTAGTAGTGCCTTGCATTTTCTTATACTCCAATGTTTATCAACGTATTCCACTATTTTCACAATTTTGTGTCACCCCTTCACACGTATGCTGATCAGTGATCTCCGTTTTTAGTAATCGTCTTGACATTGACTAAAACCACTCCACATCCACATAAATTCTTTTTGGAATTCTCTCCCAACTACTGTATGTAAATCTTAACTGATACCAACGACCCTTTTTCTTTACTGCATATATAATACACTCATTCTTCTCCTGTTGTCTTCTCGTTGTTTCAAATCGGAAGTTAAAAAGCTATGGAGGAATATCTACTGCCAGGAGAGAGTAGTAATTCGTGTCGGACTCGGAGGAGGAGTGGTTCGATATTTGATCGCAGAGACGCTATTGCTCATGGATCAGCTTATCAAAAGGCTGCTGCTTTGGTTGATCTTGTACGTCCCCCCCACCCTTTTTTTTTGCTGCTTTATTCTGTAATTAGCCTCACTTCGACGCTTACTCTTTATTGAGTTTCACTTTTGAACTGAATTATCCCTTTCTTTTTTAATAATGCTTCCCATGAAGTAGAGATTTAATAGGTAAGCTGCCAAAAAGATAGTGGAGTAGTAATTTGGGTACTGTGGTTTTGGCAGAGGCAGATCCAGAATATAATTGTAGGAGTTCTATGTTTAAGGTTTTTAGCATTGAACCCATAGTATTTTTAAATTATGGGTTCATGTCAACTATTTGTTGCATTTTTAGTCATTATTGTGTATAAATTTATGCTCCGTGTCAAAAGTAATGGGTTCAGATGAACTAGGCGCCGCAAGGCTACATCCACCCCTGGTATTTGGGTTGTTGAAAGTTCCAAGTTTGAAATCAGATACTTAGAGTGGTAAAATGGGGGTCATGTCTGGTAATCCGCTTCAAGAAAATATTGACACCATCATGCCAGAAAAATGCGAATTTTCAGTAAATCTGATCTGATCTGAGACGAGGCACACTAATTGGTGCTGCAATGACAAGGAAATTAATTGGAATTCAGGAAATATTAAAGGCTCTATATTTCGTGTCATATACAGTGTGAGACAACAAGGAAAAGAGAAAACATTGAGGAACTTAGTGACTTTGCCACAAAAGTTTGTTCCTTCCAAATGTTTTTCTGATTGATGTTTGGGCCTGCTTGCGTGCATCTCGACTAATTCCACGGGTACTTGCTACCTCCCACCACTACAAGTATGGGCTAACTCTGTTCACCAAGGCTTGGACAAATGAAAAGAAATTACCTAGTGTTTTTTCCTCAGCTGGAATTTGAACATGAGACCTGATGGTTCTCAACCCACTTCATTGACCACTAGGCTGGTGCCCCTTCCAAATGTTTTCAGGCTGAACTTCTTTTTGGCTCCATTCGTGTGAAAATGAAGGTCGTTTCTGGTCAAAATTCCACGTCCAACCTACAAAATTGAGGCAGGTTTTATTGAGAACTTCTGATTTTTCCAAAGGAAACAACTCTTCTTGTACTGTATTTCTTTTTTGCCTTTCTTTTAATACACAATCTTTTTTTATTCCTTTTCGGAAAGAACTTAAAGCAGACCCTTTGAGAAAACCTTTGTACTGAAAGATGCTAGCTGAATGTCCTAGATGTTTTGCGTCCAAACAGATATGCCCTTGTCTACAGAATAGGTCTCGATTGACCTGAACGGTTATTAGCAATAAAATGTTTTAATATATTGCCATATTGAGTTACTTAGTAGATAAACATTGAGAATAATGGTTTTTGATGTGAAATGATGAAATATTTATTTATTTATTAATTTTTGTGAAAGTGGTGATATAGTTATTTGACTGATAAATTTCACAGTTTTCCTTTAGTAGTGGTTTGGTGAGATATTAATTTTGGAAGTAATACCTGCAGGCTGAAGACGGCATTGGTCTACCTGAGGAAATTCTTGAGGGGGCGAGCTTTGAAAAAGCAGCAGAGTTGTACTTCATGTTTACTCGTTTTGACTTCCTCTGGTCACTTAATTATCTTGCACTAGTCGTTCTAAACTTTTTTGAGGTTTGCACAGTTCCCTTGCTGTCTATTCCAGCTTCAGTCCTTTTTATTTTTTCTGCATGTTAAGTTGACTTCATAATTCCTACTTGTTCTTTGAATTTAGGACTCGCAATTTTAGTTTCATTGATTTCCTGTTCATTTTGCTCAGAAACCATTGTGGTGTTCCAAGCATTTAGCTGAGTCTTGCAATAACAGAGACTACTACTATCTAGGAGAGCTGCCATTTTTGACTGGTGCCGAGTCCCTTATATTTGAGGTAAGCTTGTGGCATGGCTGGTTTTGTTTGTTAAATTTCTGAGTCTTTAATATGTGAAGAAGCTAATTTTTAAGCAGAACCGTCGATGGTTCTGAATTTTGCCTAATTTACTGTGAATTTTATTGGTTTTGGTCTATCTTCAAGTTTGGTTATTTCAAGAGCCTTAGGAGATTGTTGTCTCCTAGTGTTCAGGACTGATGCATGTGCTTCTGCATGGAAACTTAAATTGACTTTCTATAGGAAGCTAGATGAAGCGCATTGAAGACGGTTCATCGAATTCTCAACAAGTGTTGACAGGAAATTTTATGAGATCAAGGAGAGAGGGGGAGGCTAGTCTGATCAATTGTTCAAGTCGAATCACGAGGATAACTTTATAGATCTACACAACTTTGCATGGTAGAAATTCTAGCTACACTCCTAGAATTAGACTGGCAGAACTAAAGGGTGCCATGAAAAATATGAGGATTAGAAAGCCGTCTGGTCCAGATAGTATCCCTATAGAGGTGTGGAATTATCTTGGGGAGATTGGAGTAGTTTGACTGGGAAAGCTGTTTAATGCTATACTAAGAAATGGTAGGATACCTGACTAGTGGACAAAGAGTATCCTGGAAGAGATACTGAAGGTTGTGTGAACTATTGTAGCATTGAACTTATGAGCCACACAATGAAACTTTAGGAAAGAGAGAAAGAGTGTAGGGATATTACAAGAGTGAAAGAGAATTAGTTTGGATTTATGCCTGGTAGATCTACAATGGAGGCTATATTTTTTCTAAGAAGATTAATGTAAGTTTATCGCGAGAAGAATAATAATCTAACATAGTGTTCATTGACCTAGTGAAAGCATATGATTGCCATAAAGTCCTTTGGTGGATGTTAGGGAAAAAGGAAATTCATATTAAACATATAAGATGCCATAAAGGATATGCATGAAGGAGCCGACACTAGTATGAAGATACAGAATAGTATTAGAAGATACAAAAGAATTGAAGATCGGCACTGAGCCCGTACTATCATAATTTTGGATGAACTAACACACACTATGTTGGATGAGGTTCCATGATATATACTATTTGCAGATGGTATTCTGCTAATTGGCAAGATATGCCGCAGCTTCAGTTGACCGAGGACATGACCCTTGATAGGAAGGTATGGAGGTCGAGGATTAGAGTAGGTAGTCTAGGGTGTTCATAACAGTAGTATTGGCATGCAGTCTCGCTTTCTGTTGGTAGTAGGTTTTTAGGACTAACCGTCGTTTTCTTTCATTGTTGATCACCTAACTATCTTGTTGTCTCTATTATGCTTTTATATGGCTTTTTGGTACTGTCCCTTCTTGTCTATATTTTCATTAATGTGGTGCTTATGCTTTCCTGCCGAGGGTCTATTGGAAACAACCTCTCTATCCTCACAAGGTAGGGGTAAGGTCTGCGTACACACTACCCTCCCCAGACCCTACAGTGTGGGATAATACTGGATATGTTGTTGTTGTTGTTGTTGTTGTTATTCTTGTATTCTGCTAATTGGCGAAATTAAAGATGGTCTCAACCAAACGCTTGAACTATGGAGAAATACTTTAGAGAGTAAGGATTTCAGAATAAGTAGAAGTATGACTGAATTTATGCACTGCAAGTTTGGCCTTCATAAGAAGTATGGAGCTTAGATGAGATTAGTCGGGATTTCGATGCTTAAGTGCAAACAATTCAGATATCTACGCTCGATATTCTATGAGAATGGTAGATAAATATGTTACACAGAATCAAAATAGGATAGTTGAAATAAAAATGTGTTAGCAGAGTGTTATGTGATAGAAGGAACCTACCAAAATAAAAGGCAAGTCTGTAGAATGGTTATAAGACCAACAATGTTTTATGGCCGTGAATGTTGGTCGTCTAAAGTCCATCATATTCACAAGATGAATGTCACAGATATGTAGTTGCTACGATGAATATGTAGTCATACGTTAATGAAGTCTTATTGATGAAGAAGGTGATCATGCAAGATTAGACAAGATTAAAAATGATCATATTCGGCAAAAGGTGCTAGCAGCATACATAAAGATAAATCAAAAGAAGTTGCTTGAGATAGCTTGAACATGTCCTACGTCGACCTCCAGATGAATTGGTATGTAGGTGTGTAACCATTTAGTGAATGAAGCTGTTAGAAGGAGATGTGGTAAACCTAAAATCACACGGGAGAAAATTGTCTCGAAAGACCTAAGATCTCTTGGAATTCATGCAGACCTAGTGAAAAGCTGGAGACAATGGAAGACAAAAGATCAATACATGCACTATCAGTTAGTTGGGGTTAGTTTTAGTCATGTTAGGACGTTTACTCTAGGTCCAGTGTTTGCTATGAGTCCTTTAGTTTTGGTCAGTATGTAGAGAACTTCTAGTACCAAAGAATCTTATTGTTGTTAATTGCCATTGTTATTGTTATTGCTATTATAAAACGGGCTTAAATGGTGCGATATGGATAGTGAGAATTCATAAAGCCGACCCCAACTTTCTTGGAATTGAAGCATAGTTGTTTTTGTTGTATAGGAAGCTTGAATAAGGAAAACTTGGACTTCCTTTTCATTCTTAAAGCCATGGCTGCATTATTATTACACAAGAAATAAGGACAGTTCTCACTTTGTTTGTGAGAATTTCTATTTCATTTTTTCTTCTTATTTTTTACTAGGTTTGCTAGGTAGCTTTAAAAGAGGAACATTCTTTGGTCCAATATCGAATAATAGGGGCCTACTCTGGATGCATAAACATTACTATCACTTATATGTAGTTAGCTAGGTATCTTCAGAAAAGGAACTTCTCTGGTCATTTATTAGGCTGTAGGAGACTCTTGTGAAATGCAAAACATAAAAGCTGGGTAGGCTACCTTATTCTTCTGGCCTCACTAACATTTTCTATTTAACTGTCTTCTGCAGGGTGTCACTCTTCTGCTTCTTATAATACACATTTTATTTCCAATATCATATGAAGGCTTCAATCTCTACTGGAGAAGTCTTCTCAACAGACTGAAGGTATTTGGTACCAGTACTTTATGTTTTCTCCTTAAGAATGGTGATCTTTTTAAAAACGATCTCATACATTTCGATTCCTCCTTGTAAAGGATAGGTTGTTTGTGAAGATAGTCTGAAGTAAATACTTTATAGTCTGAAGTTAGTTCTTTTGCATTGATGTTCTTGTCACTCTTCTCCCTAAAAGTAGAAGGTGAAATATCTTGGTTGTGATATGTCACATTTCTGCAATAACAAAACATGGTAAGATGCATCATGCTTAGCAGGAAACTCAATTTCTTAAAATTTCTTACAAAAGTTGGCAATGGATGACTGAAAGAACACGTCGAAGCAAAAACGAGAGTGACTTTGAACCTTCCCTAGATACAGAAATAATGACTTCCAATGAATCATGAGAAAAGGCATCAAATTGATCCTGCAGTTAGTCTCTTCCTCTTCCTCTCCCTCCACATTTTCCTCAAATTCTATGTTCAAGATCAAACACCAGAAAAAATTACTCAATTAGCACTAAATATTCTTGGAGGGGGGGGATATGGAGAATATTACTAATTGAAAAAGAAAAAAAAATTATATTACAGTGGAAAAAACAGGGACACTCTCTCCTCACTGAAAGAGAGAGGAAAGAGAATAAGAAGATGCATCTGACTAATCAACCATGTGCAGATTGCAGTTTGATGAAGAAACATAGAATGGATTTGAGATCGTGGCTCTTTATATTGTTGGAAATCTGCCAAAAGATTAGCGATAGATAACAAACCAAATTGGTGTGGGAATTTTTCTTGACTGTGACTATGGATCTTTGCTAAGAGATTTTAGATGCATAGGTGTCTGAATGATGATGGTTATATTCCACCTTAGCATGACTACTCATGCATTGCCTCCGTTGCACGTTCTTCTGTGGTGTTTTTCGATATGGTGTAACATGACAGAGCAATGAGGTATTAGAGATATCAACTCACTTGAACTCTGTACTCCATAGAGGAAGTGGAACCATATCAGAGCTGCATAAGGAAAACATTTTTGGTCGGGGAGCTGCTCTTAAATTTCCTCCTCCAGTTCATCTTTTGTAAGGCATTTCTATAGCTTTAATTTTTGCTTTGGAAAGCACATCCTTAGAGAGCCATTACTAATAGTAATCAATTTGTTTTGTAACTAAGGAAAGGAATAGAAAGGAAGAGAAATGGTGGAATTGCCCATTTCCTGATTTTGGTTTGACAAAAACAAAGTGGACGAAGGAAAATAGTTTTATTTTTGGGCTCCTTTTCTCTCTAATGTTGGGAGGGAAGAAAATGTAGAGAGAATTTAGAGCATAAGCAATAATTTTTTTTGTGTATATATATATATAGAGAATATTTTAAGAAACAGAATCACTTTCTATTTGTCCTCTCTGTACTTTCCGTTCAATTCCTTTCCAAATAGAGGGTAAATTTCAACAAAAAATTCTCTCTTTAATAAACCCACAAAGTTTGTGTAGAAGCCACTCTTGTGGTTCTGCTTAATCTGTTTTATGTTCAAATCTAACCAGCAGATTTAGATCTTTAATAACGATTTTTGAGGAAAAAAATATTGGAAGGTTCACTGGTATTGATAAATCTTTGGTTGCTTAACACTACTGATAGTTAATTTTAGTTAATGACAATTTTCTTTCTTGTTTGGCTTGATTTTTCAGGTCATTTTGCTGTTAATCTTGGTTGCAGATATTGTGGTCTACATTCTCTTTCTAGCAGACTTCTATTATCTACCATTCCGTATTGCACCCTATCTTCGCGTGGTGTTCTTTATTTTGAACATTAGGTACGCCATTGTAGGATCGCTACTCATTTAATTTCCAGTTCTAGTCAGAACCTCGTTATTTATGTTTATGTTTTAAATTTCTTTACCAAGACTTCTCGCTCCAAGTGGTCTCTCATTTTCCTTTTCTAGTTGTCTTTTATCATTTAGTTGTACATATAATCATTACTGAGAAAATAATTTTTATACACAATTCGTAACTTAAGTATTATATGCGAAGGAATTTAAAGAAGTGAGTTTCCACAGTTGTCTCCCCAAATATTAAGCAAATAGCATTATGTTCTACTGCTGTTAATCAATTAAGGCTTCATGGTTATGTTCTTTCACTGGCCCTAATGCTTTCGCGCCCTCCCCCACTCCACCAAGGAAAGAAGGTGGGCCAGATTCTGCGATTCTGTAAAATGGCCAGCTTTTATCAACTTTTGAAATGGATGGAAGTGTTCAGATATGAATTTATGTACTGTGCTCTCTCTCCCTCTCTCTCTCTCTCTCTCTCTCTCTCTCTCTCTCTCTCTCTCTCTCTCTCTCTTTGTGGTCATGTTGCGATCTTCGACTTGTTGTATGAGCTTCAAATGTGTAAAGTATGTCTTGGACAAGCAGTATGCCTGATGTATAAAATTCGATTTTCCGCATAAGTTAGGTTAATCACAACTTTTCTTCTGATAATGTGAATGCACATCTCATATAAAGAGTATGTTTTAGTTAAAAATATATTCATTTTAAACTTATGAAGGTTCATATGGACTTATTCATGCTGATGCATCTCTATAGTGTTTTCCACTGTTTATCAGTATTATGTTATTAGTGCATGTGAAGTCAAGGACATTGATTGTACAGGAAAGACCACCCCCTTTGAATTGATGTAAATTATAGAACATGACATTACGGTAAGAACATGAATTTTCCTATGGATCCCTGCAGCTGGTGCTGCATTTGTCTGGTAGTTGGCAGTGCACGTGGTTGGTCGTTTTGACTAGTGGTGGTGGTGGTGGTTGACGATGATGATTGTGCGGTGGAGTCTAGTTGTGGAGCTGATTGGTGGTGGCAGCTACTGGTGGCGGTGGTTGGTGGTAGAGGTGGTTAGTGGTGGTGATTGTGTGGTGGAGGCTGGTAGTAGAGATGGTTGGTGCCTGGTGGTGATGGCAGGCTGTGGCTGGCTGACAGCTGTGGTGGTTGGTGGTGGTAGTGGCAGGCAGCAGCGGCGGTAGTTGGCAGTGGTAATAAATAGAGTAGTGATTACATTCATACGAATCTTTAAGTGAACATCTTAATGTTAAGACTCTGTACAAGATCAGAGTGATTCAGTCCTATTAAGAGTTAAGAAGCAATGAAAGAAAAAAAAATGCACTTCTATTTTTCTTGCAGTGTAAACAAATGAGGCCTAAGCAGCATAATCCACTAGAGGTTCCTTCTTTTTTTCTTCATTCCAAAGGTTCAGAGAGATGGCATGTTGGGTCCACATACTGCCTTTTATTTTTCTTGATTTACTTGGTTTCTTAGCTATTTTTGTTAATATGATCTTAATTTCATACTTTTGACAATAGGGAATTACGAGATAGCTTCTTCATCCTTGCAGGAATGCTTGGTACCTACCTTAATGTTGTGGTTAGTTATCCTTATCTTTGAGGGTTAATGGTTATTTTCATAATATAGTTTTTAACAGACACTTAATGCTAGATGATATGATAAACCAAAAAATTTCACACCTGAGTTTTATGATCTTGCGTCCTTTCTCCAACTTATCATTAACCTAAGCCCTTCCCTATTTGATCTATGTTCTCTTTCCTCCCCTCTGCAGGCTCTATCTGCTTTATTTCTTCTGTTCTCGAGCTGGTTAGCGTACGTCTTCTTTGAAGACACACGGCAGGGGAAGACCACGTTTACTTCGTATGGCACCACGTTGTACCAAATGTTTGTTTTATTCACAACATCAAACAATCCAGATGTCTGGATTCCTGCGTACAAGTGAGTGCCTCAGAAAATTGTCTTTAGTCCCCCTTTTACTCTCTATAATACTGTTGATTTTTGCCTAAATCTGGAATGTTTAAGATAGTTTTTGCCATTAAAAGCTCTGAGTTTTGGTTATGTTTTGGTTACTATTAAAGATAGTGTCTCCCACCTTCATACCAAGAGCAAAACCTGAGCAAAGTACATCTTGCTCTCATCATTAAGCTTTCTTACCGAGTGTTTTCTCTTATTAAACTTAACATTTGAGTTAAAAAAAAAATTCCATGTAAACTTTGGAGTTGAAACCTGTATTATGTATTTTTCCTTTCAGGGACTCACGTTGGTATTGCTTGTTTTTTGTTCTGTACGTGCTATTGGGCGTTTACTTTGTTACCAACTTAATTCTTGCTGTTGTATATGATAGCTTCAAAAGTGAGGTAATGTCTTCCATCGTTTTTGCTTCAAGCTGTTGCAAATAATTGCCACCATGTTAGTGTTTGCCATAGCAAGTACCTTTCCTGTAGATTTTGCACCTTGCACGTATAAATTTATTTATTTATTCTCTTTTGGTTGTAGCTTGTAAAACAAGTGGCTGATAAAGATCGTTTGAGGCTAAGGACTTTGAAGAAAGCATTTAGCTTGATTGATGAAGCCGTGAGTAGGACACGTCCCAACTGGTTCTCCAATTAATCTTCTGTGGTTTACATGCATTTAATATGCTTCTCTTCCTTCCTTTTACCTGTGGAAGAGAAGTTTCTATCCTTGTTCTTTCCTTTTTCAGAAGAGATACGGCAGTAATAGCTGTTAATAAGAATCTTTTCCCTCACAAATCTTATGTAGGCATCCTGTACATTGTATGTAGTTGCCTGCCTTTCTGTTGACACAATAAATTTAGAGGCAAATATAATCTAGCTCCAATAAGAAGAGGGTTTATATATTTTTTGATAAAGTAATAATTCCATTAATGTGATGGGAAAATTTACAATATTAGAAGATAGATTATACTGAGAACTGAAGAGGCAGTTGATACAGTTCCGATGACTCTATAGGACAAACACCTTCTGGTATTCTCAGACGCAGAAACAGGTAGATCAAATGCATAGGTGTTTAAAAGACATAATAGAGTTTGAAGACGCTTCCTCCTTGCTCCCCTTACCTGAATGATTACAAACAGGTTTATGTGTGTGTGTGTGTATGTATCTGTATTATTCATGTCAAGTGGGCAGCTCGGCCCGTAACCGGTCTGGCCCCATACATAAAGGGCCTGGTCAGATTTGTCTTTTTAAAGGGGCCCAATCGGGGCCTCTCTTTTAAGTTAACCAGCATGGTACCAGTGACAAATATATGAGTTAGCCTGGCCTGGTAAGAAAGAGTTGTGATTTTCAAATTTTAGTAGTTTGTGTTATGAAATTCAAATTTTAAGTATCAACTTTCATGTAATTATAAGCTTCAACCTTTTCATATTTAATGAAATTTGAGGTCTTCCGTTTCTTCAAATTTTGTATCTGCATTAATTGTTTAAATTATGATTTACTATTAATAATTCGTTAAATACATTTAACCCAAAAAGTGAGTTCGGTCCGGTTATGAACTAGCCTGAAATTGGTCCGGCCCGTTTGACATGAATAGCTGTATGTAAGAGAGAGATAGAGAGAGAGAGAGGGAGAGGGAGGGAGAGAGGGAGGGAGAGGGAGAGAGAGGGAGAGGGAGAGAGAGAGAGGGGAGAGAGAGAGAGGGAGAGAGAGGGAGAGAGAGGGAGAGAGAGAGACACCGAGGGTGAAGGTAGAAAGAAGATAATGGAAAAGGAAAAAGTAATTTCACAGATTTCTGTTGTATTCAAGAATTTAATAGGTAAATATTTTCGATTTATGAACTTATTCTCCCTACCTTACTATCTAGAAGGGTTTTTTGTGTCCTTAAATCTTGTGGTTGCCATTCCTTTTAAAGTTGTGTCCTTTTAACATTGGCAGAACAATGGGCTCCTCAACGAGAAGCAATGTACCCTGCTGTTTGAGGAACTTAATAAATATAGGTAATGTTCATTCTCCGCATCTTCCAATGCATTTCAGACATGTAGAGTTCTGCTGCTATCCGCTAGTTCTTCTCATTAATTATTTTCTTTTTGTAGTGTGGCTCATACAGCCATTCCTTGAAACTGAAATTGACCTAACAGTTGCAACTTGAACTGGAGCCGTGTGACTAAATCCAAATCAACATGTTGGATGTAAAGCTTTCTAGCAAACAATGTAGTGAATCTGTGTTTTGGTACACGGCATTTCCAGTACTGGCATGAGAACAATCTGATGTTGCCACGGCCATTATGCACCAATCTTCAATTGATAGCCGCTTATTTAGGATATCGTCCAGGCTGCACACACTGTAATAGCTGCATTCTGGGAGACATCATGCTTAGTGGGCCCATTCATCATAAAACTATCTAAATCATTCATGGGCCCACTAATTGGATTTTCAAAATCCACCTATGACCTTATGAAGATTTTCTCGCTTCTAAGTAGTGGTTACGTGATTGAACCTTCTTCCATTTGTTGTTGAGAGGTCAATTGAACAGGAAAAAAAAAGATACCTTTACCTTTAGTTTTCATAAAAAGAAAGAATGTCTTCCATTTATCTGAGAGAAAGGAATATTTAAATTTTGATACTAATATACTTTAGGAGTGCAATAACAAATTAGAGGCATTTCTCAAAACTTGTATTTGATGGTTCGCCTGGCTGGTTGTTCATGTGCTAGTACATGCAACTATATGTGTCAGTTTGCTTCGCAGGATTTAGCTTGTGATACTGCTAGTTCATATTTTGTAGTCAGATACCCCTGGACTCATGATGCATCTCATTCCTGTATTACTAGCCAAGGGGACACTAGTGAAACAGCAATGCCGGATCTGAATTGTGAAAGCTGATCCTGGTTATGAGCTAGCAGACTGAGAAGGAAGAGGACAGTTGATTAGCTACTAGTCTCTTCTAGATAAAATTCATTTCATACCTTTTGACTAAGCTGCTCTCTGGTCATTGTAATTTGACAATCAGCTGTGGACTTGACGATCATTTTGGAAGTTTAGCAAACTTCGCTTTAACTTGAAGTCACTTTGACAGCAGCACCTTAGATTATTAAAATAGTTTCATGACAATCTGGGAGCACCTATGATATAAGTTTAACTAGTGTCTTTAAGGAGTTTGATAATGTATCTGCTATTACTAAGCGTACTATTAAACAGATCCATGTACGGGAAACACAAAACCAAAATGGGTTCAGTTAAAAAATAAGCATAGCATTCGACGTCGTGATTAGTGATTTGATACTCAGGAACAAATCTACCCTCTACAACAACAACCACCTAGTGTAATCCCACAAGTGGGGTATGGGGAGGGTAGTGTGTACGCAACCTTACCCCTGTCATGCGAAGGAAATCTACCCTCTACACTCTTTCTTTTTTTATACTAATAGTTGTTTTTTTTTTTTTTGATAAGGTAAATTGTATTAATCAAAAGGGAGAGAACTCCCGTATACAGGAAGTATACCAAAAAGTAGAGAATTTACATCAGAACATGATTCTTTACAAAAGACGCCCAATCTTCTATACAAGTAGGGGCTATATGAGTGCACCAAAAAGCGATCAAAGATAAAAGACTATTCTTAAGATGTGAAAAAGTAGACTCAATCCCCTCAAAAGCTCTCCTATTTCTCTCCCCCCAAACTATCCACATGAGAGCTAATGGGGCAAACTTCCACGCCTTTTGCTTTCTTCTTCGACAGAAACCTGCCCAACTATATAACATTTCCTTTACGGTGCTTGACATCACCCATTGAACACCAAAAAGGTTCAGAATCGCCCTCCACAAAGTCGAGGACACAAGGCAATGCAACAAAAGATGATCAACTTCTTCCCCTGAGCTTTTACACATATAGCACCAACTAACAAGTGTAATTCCTCTCTTTCGCAGATTCTCAGCAGTCAAAATTACTCCCCTCGCCGCTAGCCATGCAAAAAAGCACACCTTCGTGGGCGCCTTAGGAATCCAGATCGAGAAGTATGGAAAAGAGGTCTCCTCTCTCACCAACATACTCTGGTAAAAGGACTTTACGGTGAACAAATCATTGCCACGCAAACCCCATCTCCAAGAATCACAAGATGGCTGGGGCCTGTCTTGCCCATATAGCAGTGTCAATAAATCTTGGAGCTCCGCAATCTCCCAATCTTGCATGTTCCTTCTAAATGAGAGGTCCCATACTACCCCCCTTCATGCTCCTTACGAATTTGTTGAACCATCAATTTCTTCTGGTTTGAAACTCTGAAGGCGTGGGATAAGGAGACCCTCAGAGTTTCCTCTCCACACCACCTATGATTCCAAAAGCTGATTCTCCTTCCATCTCCCACCCTGTAAGTGATGTTACCACTGAAGGATTCCCAATTCTTCATGATACTCCTCCACATGCCACACCCGAAAGGTGTTGTGATTGCCTTGGTCCTCCAACCCCCTCCAGTGGAATCGTACTTTTCTACTATGACCTCCCTCTATAGAGCATACTCTTCTACCCCGAATCTCCACCGTCATTTTTCCAACAAAGCTCTGTTGAATACCCTAAGATCTTTTACTCCAAGTCCACCCCACTTCTTTGGGGAAGTGACTGTCTGCCAATTCACTAGATGATACTTTTTAGTTCCATCTGCCGCATCCCAACGAAAATTCCTTTGAAGCCGATCCAATTTTTCTGTGATGCTCACAGGAGCTTGCAACAAGGACACGTAATAGGTGGACATACTCGATAAAGTGCTTTTGATAAGCACTTCCTTTCCGCCTTTTGACATGTACCGTTTCTGCCAGCCTGCTAATCGTTTTTCAACCCTTTCGATCACTGGATTCCAAACCATAGTATCCTTATGCGAAGCGCCCAATGGGAGACCCAGGTAAGTAGTGGGAAGGGAGCCCACCTTACATCTAAGAACATAAGACAAAGCATCAATGTTAGCAATCTCACCCACCGGGAAAATCTCACACTTGCGAGGTTGATTTTGAGACCTGATACTATCTAAAACCACTGCAGGACCTACTTCAGGTAGCTCAACTGATCCATATCGGCATCACAGAAAACCAGGGTGTCATTCGCAAAAAGCAAATGAGAGACTCTTCGGGCACTGGGCACCCCGATCGGAGCTGAGAATCCTCTCAAGAAGCCTCCGGCCGCCGCACGATCCATCATTTTACTCGGAGCATCCATCACTAGAATGAATAGCATGGGGATAGGGGGTCTCCTTGCCTGAGACCCCTGGAGCTGCCAAAGAAACCACACGGGCTACCATTAACCAGGACAGAGAATCTGACTGAGGAAATGCAAAACTTGATCCATCCCCCCATCTTGCCCCAAACCCCATCCGCATCATAATGAAATCCAGGAACTCCCAATTGACATGGTCGAAAGCCTTCTCAAGGTCCAACTTGCATAGTAAGTCGGGATCTCTATTTTTCCTTCTGGAGTCTACAAGTTCATTTGCCACCAAAGCGGCATCCAGGATTTGCCTACCTTCCACAAACGCATTCTGGGAGGACGAAATGGACACGTCAAAAACCTTCTTGCGTCTGTTGGAAAGCACTTTAGAAATAATCTTGTAAATGCTTCCCACGAGAATAATAGGCCTGTAGTCTCTGATACAAGATGCACTTTCTTTCTTAGGTACAATAACAATAAAAGTAGCATTGATACTTCTCTCGAACACCATTTACATAGAAGTATTCAATGGTTTCCATCAACTCCCCCTTGATGGTGTCCCAACAGAGTTGGAAGAAGGCCAAGGAGAAACCATCAAGGCCGGGGGCCTTGTCACCAGCACAACTCGACACAGCCTCGTGCACCTCCTCCTCCTCGAAAGCCCTTTCTAGCCACTCACTGTCTCCCTCCCCTATGTGGTTGAACTCTATTCCACCCAAAGTCGGCCTCCAACTAACTTCCTCTTTGTATAAGTTCTCATAAAACCCCACTATCGCCCCTTTTACCTCCTTATCTCCCTCAATCCTCACCCCATCCACAACTAAGGACTCTATGAAGTTTCTCCTTCGATTTGCAACCGGCACCCTACGGAAAAATTTGGTATTCGAATCCCCCTCCTTTAACCATAGTGCCCTCAATTTTTGCTGTAAACTAGTCTCCTCAGCTATTGCTAACTTGACTATTTCCCTCTTAACCTCCCTAATCTCTCTTTCTCAAATCCATCTAACTCGCTCGCCCTTTGCCCTCTCACTAGTTCCCCCAATTCATGCATAAGCTCCCTCATTTTAACCTCTACCCTCCCAAAAACCCCCTTATTCCACCTAATAATATCTCCCTTGAGCAATTTAAGTTTCTTCGAAAGACGGAATGAAGGTGTCCTTGATACCCCGTAGCTTGTCCACCATTCTTTCACCTTGTCACAAAATCCTGGCACCTTCAACCACATGTTCTCGAATCGGAAGGGAGCTCGCAACCCCCTCCCTCTGCATCCATCTAGCAAGATAGGCAAATGATCTGAAGTCAGCCTAGGTAAAGGAATCTGCAGCACATTCGGCACCAGCTCATCTCAGGAGGGCGATATCAGAAATCTATCAAGTCTAGACCTTGAGTTGGAATCCTCCGCCCTGGCCCAAGTAAACCTTTCCCCTGACAGAGGGAGATCAATGAGAAAGTGATCACTGATGAAGTCAGAAAACTCTTCCATGGCCCTCGAAATCAGACTACACCCTAATCTCTCCTCCGGGAATCTAATAGTGTTAAAGTCTCCCCCTAGAACCCATGGAATGTCCCATTCCCCCATCATATTGGCCAGTTACTCCCAGAAGAATACCTTGGACCCTTCTCCTACCGGTTCATACACTCCCCCAAATCCCCACTCCACCCCACTCACTCTATCTTTGACAAGAGCTGCTAAAGAAAAACTCTCTTCTTAATTTCCTTTACCTCCAAGCTTCTATCATCCCACATTAGAAGAATGCCCTCGGCACTTCCCGCTGCTAGAACCCGGTCATATTTTACCCAACTACCTCCCCAGACACTCCTCGCAATCACATCCGACAAAACTTCCATTTTTGTCTCCTGAAAGCAAACTAGGTTAGCACCCCACTCTCTAACTCCCACTTCGATTATGGCCCTTTTGTTTGGGTCATTCATCCCCCTCACATTCCATGAAAGAATCTTAAGTTCCATAAGAAACAATATCCCCCTTCTCCCCACCCCCTCTAATCGAGCTCCCTTCCTCCCTGTCACACACCCGGCCCCTTCTCTGGTACACCACTACATCCCCTAAATTATTTTGCTTAACACCTTGACCCAACTCCCTCCCTGCACCATCATTAAAAGATTGTTGCTCAATCTCCCTCAACAATTCTAATACCCTATCTTCCTTCCCTTCAAAAGAAACACCTAGAAACTTCCCAAAGTTTAGTAGTTTATCCTCCATCCAGAAAGACATATCCCTTCCTCCCATCCGTGACGAAATTGGACAGGCGCCTTCTATATGAACCCTTTCCTTTCTCCTTCCGAAGGAATACAAGACCATAGCATTGCTAGCAATAGGAACTTTAGGTACCGAAAGGATCTCACCATTTCCTTGAGGGGTATCAACCTCTGAAATAAGCACCCCGCTGTTATAAGAATGACCAGAAACACCAGTATGGTAGCCTGAAGGAGGAGAACATAGAACTCTTGGCGGCATCTTAACAGGGAGTACTGGTCCGGCACTAACATCAGTTGGTGCATGCTCAACAATCTTCCCAGAAGAAAAAGAAGCTTGAAGTGTAGCCTCAATACAACTAAGCCCAGGAGCAGCTGAGGGAGCGATGGAGTTGGGCCCATCAGAGGCGGGAGGTCATGGAATAACAGCACCATCTATAGCAGGTACTGCCACTAAAGCAGCGGCCATCGAAGAGGGGCGCAGGTCACTAGAGCTCGGTGAAGAAATACCACTATGTGTAGCACCATTGGCAAAAGAAGGAAGAACGACTGTTCCCATATGCTTAGGAGCCTTATCAGATGCAACTTGAAATAATCTGGGCCCCTTAGGATCAATTCTAATAGAATTGGGAAAAGTTGCTGGGCCCATGTGAGGAGGCCCAGGCCTATACTTGCTGAAATCTTGCCTGGCCCTAGGATAATTAGAAGAGGACCGGCCCATTCTGCCTTTCCAACCCGCATCACTAACCCATTCACGTCTTTTCCTTCTGTTGAAATTTTATCTTCTTCTCCCAAAATCAAACCTCCCGTCTCTTCTCGATCTAACGTCTGACTCCGGCTTAGTCCACGATCCGGTGAGCCCTCCCCTCTCCTCAGGGACTTATTTCCCCACCCCTCCCTTCTATTTGACCTTCCCTTTTCTTCTGCTACTATCTCAGGCATAAAGATAAGACGAAATTCAGGACTCAACCAAACCCTGTAACTCAAGTAGCCATCTTCCACCACAGTGGAGATAGGGATTTTGCCCCCTTTCCTCACCTCAATCCTCACTTGCAAGAGATTGTGTAAGCTGCAAGCGACATCAATAAAACCCCACAGATATCCCCAATCTTCTTGAATAATTCAAGACACCAAAGATGCACCGGGAGACCCACCATGTTGACCACCAATGATTCATCGGTGAAACGAGGGTCTAGACACCCATCGTGCTCCACCCATCTGCCTAGCTTTAATAAGTTCCCATCGAACCACCTATTTCCTCTTACAAGAATTTCGGTAGCTTGAGACTCGTCGACAAAGCGAAAGAGATATTGTGTGTCCCCCAGTTGCGATATTTTCAGCCCGTCCTTGACGTTCCATGCCCCTGTTGCCCAGTTCCTAACAGCCTCTGGAAAACCAACCCATTTGGAGAGACCCAATCAGACAAGATCTCATGAAGCCCTAGCACATGGGAGTGTGCTCCTCAGATAGTGAGAAATGTGGCTCTTGCCCTACGTCAAGCTTTCGGTGGCATCTTCCCCCAAGTTCTAGGACTGGCCAAGAGACAGCTTTGATGAAAGACATGTTTTTCAATTTTCTAGATTCTAGAGAGAAGTAGGAGTTTCTCTTTGTATAATCCATCATATTCTAGATACGGCTGTCCCAAAAAAGAGGTGAGAAACGACCGGAAAAACCTCAAAGGTTAGAAAAATCAATAGTCACAGTGGGTGGAAAACAGAACATAGGAAGGGAAGAGCTTTTCTGGTACTGAACAACGGAAACAGATGCCGAATTCTGGGTTTAATGGCCGGAAAAAAGAAAAAGTCGTCGGATTTTGGCGAAACTGAGACAGGAAGGCTCGGAAAAGCCTCGAGAAGAGGCTGTCAGAAGAAAGAAAATTGAAAAAGTCACCGGAAATGCCACACGCGCCGGCGCGTGGCTAGATCTCGTCGGAAAATCCGGCGCATTGACGGCGCGTGAGGGCGCGTGAGATGTCAGATGCCGGCGGACTTTACTGGGGGTGGTGGAGTCTTAGGAGGAAGAAGAGGGTTGGGAAGTCCATCATCTGTAGCAGTGTTAGAGTTGGGAAGTTCGAAACCCTTCAGATCTTGCCCTCATGAAAATGTTAGAAGAAGGGCTTAGTTTTACCATGTCTTAGACAAAACTGTAAAAAAACGCTGACACTATGTGTTATTGGAATCCATTTCCATCTAAAATGACTAGGACCAGCAACACATTATCTCATCAAACCCCAACTCTCACACTTAAAAAAAAATCTTTGGATGATGAAACCAAATTCGAAAGATGCGATTCATGGATTTTACAGCTGATCTATTTCAGAGGGTTCACCCTGCTTGTTGGTTTTCTTTGCGGATGATATAATTAAAATTCTTTTTGTACCTACTTTTAGATACTGCTGCATTTGAATTGACTTATGTTATCTTCTCTTTAGATACATGAATATACCTTATGTCGTGCACTTTTTTTCCACGTATATCAGTCAAGGTTCCACATCGCAGTAGACATTGATACACATAATCTTTAAATGTCTTTAGGACATTGCCGAAAATATCAGGAGATGATTTTAAGTCAATATTCAATGAGCTGGATGATACTGGTGACTTTAAGGTACTTACGAATCTTTTTTAATTCTCTGATATAGTGAGGTACTTTCGTTCTTGTTACTCTCCGTTTCTCTTGATTTGTACACATTTGAATTGTTCTCATAATTGAATAGTGACTTTAACAGTTTATTATATTTTAATTATTTTCTTTGAGAAGTTTGAAATGTTTTGATATTGTGAGTTGGCTACCTTTTTCTCTGTGTATATAGTTTGGATAGTGACGATGATGCCCTCATTACATTTGTAAAGGGTCTAGCGGAACTTCTCATTTTTTTTTGGTTTCCCAACAGTGTCCGATGCCCGCGTTGGGGCCTGACTAAATTCGGATTCGCGCCGGAAAGTTTCTTTTTTTTTTGGGGGGGGGGGGGGTAAAGCTCTCCCTAACAAAGGTGACTTCATACGCAGGGCTCAAATCCGAGACCTCTGGTTAAGGATGAATTACACTCCACCACAACCCTTGTTGGTGGAACTTTTCATTGTTGCCAATTCTGATAGCAACTGTAGATCTTGTCTTACTGTTATGCTTTAGCTTTTGTTTTCGTTGTTACAGTTTATCTTGATGATCTTGACCACCCAATAGGGTTGCCAAACATTTCCAAGAACATTATTACATGGAGAAACTATTAGGCTTGCCAAACATTTCTAGGAACAATTGTTACTTGGAAAACAGATTTTCTTTTTTAACTTGTGTCGTTGATATTTAGCTTTTTCAGTCTCAAACTTCCATATCTCAAACTTGAGTTTTGCCTTTAAATTATGAAAGTTATGTGATAGGTTAAACTACTGATTTCGTATTTTCCATTCACTTCTCAAAGCGAAATTTTTGGTTTATCCTATCAATACTTGGTATGTTATTGGAATGGGTGATGAAGTTGAATGACTTAGCACCATAGCTTGATGTTAAGCAATGAGCACATCTGTCTAGTACCTTACCATTTCAAGTTGTTAGATCTTCTTAAGTTTAAGAACTTCAAGTTTCTCATATTTATGCATGGAACCAGATGGGTGTCTGAGTTATAGGATCAGATCCTTTCCATAAAAGAAGTGTATTCTCAATCACCAAAATTTCATCTTCATTTTTGTTCTTACACTTCTCATAAACTCCTCTCTGTCAAATGCAGATAAATTTGGAGGAATTTGCTGATCTGTGCTCTGCCATTGGACTAAGATTTCAGAAGGAAGATTCGGTGAGTCCATTTGCCCTTTCGATTACAGTTTGAAGGTGATATCAGAGAATCCTTCATGTTCTGTTTTCTATTGCAGCTGCCAATCTTTGAAGCATGTCCAAATTTCTATCATTCACCAGCATCAGAGAAGTTGAGAGGCTTCATCCGCGGAGCTACATTTGAGTACATAATAGTGTTCGTTCTCCTTGTCAATCTTGTTGCTGTTATTATTGAAACTACGGTATGAATCAAACTCTGTACGATCTCTAATTGGATTTTGGATGCAAATAAATAATATTTCTATGCAAAAGTAGCCCCAGCATGTAGTTATATTAGTGGTTGTCTTATTTGAACGTGTGAAATGATATTAACTCCTTTTGGTATCTGATCTGTTAAATGTTGATGTGGAGAATATGCATTATCCTTAGATTACCAACAACTGATTCCCCAAGCTAGTCTTAACTAGCAACTACCATAATTGTTACAATTGTGATCTTGAATCAAGCTTAAGTGTGGCGTCCAGTGGCGGAGCTAGGATTTTCATTAAGGGGATTCAAAAGAAAAAGAAGTAAACACACAAAGAAGCCCAGAGATTCAACATACATAAAAAAAAAAAAATTGACCTATCTACATAGTGTAAATTTCCGGTGAAGGGGTGTCAATTGACTCTCCTTGGACAAGGGTAGCTCTGCCTGGTGGCATCCTTCCCCTTGTTATAAGAATGAGTACCTCCTGACTCCATCCAACATGCAGTTGAACATTGAATCTGAACAACCGAGGAACTTTTCCTTTCTGCTTTGCTTACTGTCTAGTGCTTTCGATACTGTGTGGATGCAACATCAAGGAAGTGGGCTTGCTCCTCTATGTCTGATAAAAATAACACAGTGCCATTATAAAAGTTTCTGTTTAATTACCTCAGAGAAACCTTCTCTTCCAAATCATTTACGTTTGAAAGGACCGGCACACCTTACTGACCACCTGAGTTTTGTTGAAAGGGTCAACATTCTCACCCAAAAAAGAAAAAATCAAGATCCTCATATGCTATGATATTGTGACGGTTTCAGTTTGTTTTTTCATGGATGTCAATCAGGAAAGCTTTTGTTTGGGTGGTGAATTTTATGCTTGTATGTATAATACATGAGACAAGGACTAACGACTGAAGAAATATCCTGTTCTTTTCTCAATGTTTTTGTTTACATCTTTTCTAAGTTCAGTATGAATCTCATTTACTTTTTCTGGTGGTGTATTCTAGCTTGATATACAAAACAACTCAGGTCAAACCTTTTGGCAGAAGGTGGAGTTCACCTTTGGTAAGTCGCATAATGAATTTCAGGGCTTGGCACCAATATTTCTGGAAATTAGATATTTGCTTTTTCATTCATGAGATTCTGGTTATAGTTTGAGCCCAATAGGTAGAAAGTTATCCAGATGGTTTTATATCAGTGGTAACAACTTGTTGCCTTTTACATTAAATATATTGACCATACGTAGTAGAGGATTAATTGTTCAAGGCAGAGATAAATATATGGCATCTGAATTGTGCTGTTTGTATTTTGCATTTTTATTTGATATTTCAAATGCTAAAACTTTTTCTTGCCCTAACAGCTCTCTCTATTGAATTGGAGGAGTTCTTTAAGTTCTTGAGATTTGACTTCAATCGTTAGATCCTTAAAATTGCACCACCCCCTTTTTCTTGATTAAGTATACTTTTCTTGGTAATGGGAAAGCTTTTGTATACAAGAGGTATATCAAAAAGTAGAGAATCTACAGAAAGATATGGTTCCCTACTAGACACACCTAATCTTCTATACAAATAGGAACCTCATGGTTGCATCAAAAAGACATTAAAGTAGGAGGCTATCCCTCAGCTGTAAAAAATCATCCTCTTTCCGTTCAAAAACTCTCCTATTTATTTCCCTCCATAAGATCTACGTAAGTGCTAATGGAGCAAAATCCCATGCCTGGCCTCTTCTCTTCGTCCTCTAAAGGCCCAACTGAGTAAAGCATCCTTCACGGTATCCAGCATGATCCATTGTACAAACCATCTAAAGAGCTCCCAGCGCAGACGTGACGGTACCTGGCAATGTAATAAGAGATGATCCACGTCCTCCTCCGAGTGTTTACACTTGAAGCACCAACTATTTGAGACGTATGAGAAAAACCTGGAGATCCCAGGTTCAAATCCCCGTTACAATACTTGAGATTTTTGTTCAAATACCCATTATATTACTTGAAAAAGGGGACGACACATATATTTAGACGGAGGGAGTACCAATTTTCAAAGAAATCCTAAAAAACAAGCACAAGACACCAGTAAGTTTGGCAATATGGCAAAGTGCAGCACCGACCCATTTCTTTATTTGTGGAAAAGTTTCATTGTCCACCTGCCATGATCATACCCAGCAAAGGTTTCTAGAAAATTTCATAAAAAATTTATATTGATGTCTTTATTGCCAAAAAAATTGGTGACTCTGTCAAGGAGGTTTTGTCTTCTGTCTATCTGCATTTTAGGAAAGTACCTTAAGATGTTCCCTTTTTTTTCGTCTTACTTTAGATGCCTGAAAAACGTTTAACCCAACTGCAAAAATACCAAGTCAGATAAGCAACAGTGATTCATTTCTATAGGCAGTCTCTTGTTGCATCTGAACTTCTTTAGATTCATGTAGCCGAAAGCAAGTTTTACGCTCTTTTGACCACCAAATGGTCCTACTTATAACTCAGTGTACCATGTACACCGTAATGGTTATGCCGTTCTGGGCCTGCTCAGAACTTGGAAAGACAAAATGAAATTTCTCTTAAGGTATAAAGATATTAGGGAAAGGGTACAGGTATTGGTATTAAAGAAATAGACACTTTGTCTTCTTCTCCTTAGACTTGGCAGTTGTCCTCTACAGTCAATTTAATGCTTAATGATCTTGTACACTTGGAGTAACTAATAAGAATATTTGGATTTCTTCTGCAATCACTTTGATGGTGCCCCTTTGACTTCAAAACAGTATTTTAAAATTTACAGGAGCATTGTTCTTCACAGACCCTCATCTTAAGATTATTGGTGCTATGCTTATCTCTTTGAGTTGAGCATATTTGGGATTTTAACGTATTCTACTTTGTTGCACAGGCTGGCTGTATGTTATTGAGATGGCACTAAAAGTGTACACTTACGGTTTTGAGAACTATTGGAGGGATGGTCAAAATCGATTTGATTTTATCGTCACTTGGGTCATTGGTAGTTTTTTTTTGAACCCTGATTTCTCTTAATTATATTTTATATCAAGTACTGTATTGGCACTTGGATTGACATTTCAAATTGTTTGGCTCGTAGTTTAATTTCTTTGATCTCTCTTCATATGCAGTTTATAACACATGTAAGGCTGTATCTGAAAGTGTCATTTTAAATGCGCTACACCTTTGTTTGATAATGCTTGCAGTTTCTTTAAGTCCCACATTGGTTGAGGGAATGGGTTGTGATTATGATCTTGGGCAATCCTCACCTCATGAGCTAGCTTGGGGTTGAGTTAGGTCCAAGGTCTATTTTGTTATCATGGTATCAAAGCCAGACCCATTGATCCCTGTTGTTGTGTTTCATAATGTTGGTCCCCAATCCACGCTCCAATTGAATCCTCAGCATGTAGGGGAGTGTTAAGTCCCACATTGATTGAATGAATGCGTTGTGGTTATGGTCTTGGGCAATCCTCCCCTCATGAGCTAGCTTTTGGGTTTGAGTTAGGCCCAAGCGCCATATCTTCACGGATATTACGTGAAGGATGGAGAAAAGACAAGATATAAGAAATCCTCTACAGCTTTTAATTTACTTGGTCTTCATAACTCTCAAATGAAGTAGTTGGACTTCGATGGTTATTGATGATATACCTTGCTTGTGTCTTCCATCAGCCCACCTCCATCCAAAGAGAAAAACTCAATGGAAAGATAGGATACAACTTTATCATGTTGGGAAATGGCAGTTTATGTGAAGTATGGTGTCTTACTTGAAAGATATGTGCACTTCCATGATTTGAATTCATTTATTAGAGGTGGTTGTTTGTCTTTTTGCTAAAATATGGTGCA
Source organism: Nicotiana tabacum (assembly GCF_000715075.1). NCBI lineage: Eukaryota > Viridiplantae > Streptophyta > Magnoliopsida > Solanales > Solanaceae > Nicotiana > Nicotiana tabacum. The sequence goes on along the minus strand of NC_134089.1, from coordinate 134,477,873 downwards.
CCACTGCCAATATTTCTCTTGGTATTCAAGAATGATCTTATTTTCTAATAACAACGTAAAATTATGTGACTCATTCAACAGTGCTACTGCTTGTGAAGTTCTTTGCATTAAGTGGCATTTCTCACTTCTGTGAACATAGTGAGATTGCTAAATCATTTTCTCTGCATTTACTGGAGTGGTTTTAACTCATTTATGGATGAATTCAATTTTCACAGTTATTGGAGAAACAACTACATTTGTAGCCCCTGATGATCTAACTTTCTTGTCCAACGGAGAATGGTAAAGGCCTCTATAACTCATATTGCAGTGACTGCCAAATTTTCTACTCTTGCAATTCTGGCATTTCTTGAGTAATTTAATTATTTTTCTGAATATATTACAATGTACAAGCAAAAGACTTTTTGGAAGCAATGAAATAGAGGCTTGTCTCCATGATTTGATTCCTGTTTTTCTTCCTCAATAGGATGGATTTCTGATTCTTTTTCTATGTGCTGGGTTCTGGATGCTGCTCTTAATGTGAGGTGTTAATTAGATTTAGGTGCTGTACCTAGAGAATAGAGGCTAGAGAATGATTACAAAAATTCTTAATTATCCTTTTGCAGCTTGTATAACCTTTACTTACAATGATAGTGAACCTGCATTGACCATAATAACATTATCTGCTTTTTATGGTCTCTAGAAGGAGGATGAGTGGTGTCAGAATATCAAGTGAATCTGTTTCTAGATTCATGCACGTCTACATTTAGGAAATAATATAGAATACTCAAAAAGATACTTTAGGATATTCAATATGTATTACTTACCTTATTAGTATAGGGACTGATTACCTGCCATGTTATACATGCCTAAGACTCTTAATAAGGAGCACATCTTTTACATTGTTAATGAGTCAATGAAAAGTTGTTCTATTTTCACATGGTATCGGAGCTTACGGTCTTGGTAGAGACTCAAATAGCTTCCAGCCTTCCACTACTGGTGGGCCTACCGACCAATGTGTGCCCCCCGTTGAGCCAATGTTTTCTTCTTTTATTTTTACTTTTGGTGCCTGACGACGCTCCTCTCTCTAGCAACCGGTGCTCCTATCTCCAACAACCAATAAGGGGCGACCGACACCCTCGTCTAAAATTCAAATTTCCTGTCATTGTCCTGTTAATTCAACTTACTTTGATATTTTTGGAGATTTTCAACCCCAAATCTCTTTTCGGTGATTGAGAAAAGATTCCTCTCTGTGCATAGTGCAAGAAGCACTTTCTTTTGAGCTTTGCAGTTACCCACAACTCTCCGAAGGAAAGAGTTCCAGTACTGCTTTTCCTTTGATGATCGTGTAATATTCCAGCGAGATTCCAGGGTCAACTTCCTATATTTTCCAAATAAGTAAACTCAAGCTGGTTTCCCCATTTTGAGTTTGAGGGGGCATGTTAGAATACCAAATGAATAGTCTAGATTCGTTATACTTGAATAAGGAAATCATAAATATTCTAAAGATTATTCCACATGTAATTATAGAATATTTACTTGCCTTATCAGTATTGGGATTGATTACCAACAATAGCATACCTATCTAAGACTATATAAGGAACATCTCTTGTACATTGTTAATAAGTCAATAAAAAGCTTTTTTATTTTCACAAGTAGGTTGAGCATGTTTTGCATGACGGAAATTTAGCTTAGGTCTTACAAGGAGGACCGAAATTCAAAATGTTCACGAGAATGATACATTAGCTGGAAGGAAATACAAATTGTATATCTTGCGCTCTAACATTACATTTTCATGTGATTGCCAATGATTATAGCATCGTCAAATTTTTAGAGTATGTTTTTGTACATAGAATGTGTGTCACCGCAAGACACTGAGAAACCCACTATTGGGTGCTTACAGTAAACAGGAGTATGGTTGCACAGTTTACTCGGTGTCTTTTCTTTCTGATGCTTTACAATTTAGAGAATGTGTGTCACCGCAAGACACTGAGAAACCCACTATTGGGTGCTTACAGTAAACAGGAATATGGTTGCACAGTTTACTCGGTGTCTTTTCTTTCTGATGCTTTACAATTTAGCGCTCCTGTCTTATGGTTAGACTAAATGCTTCTGTGTGCTGACAATTTTATGGTGCTTACAGGATTCGCTATCTTCTTATCGCAAGAATGTTACGATTAATTAGACTCTTGATGCATGTTGAGCGCTATCGTGCTTTTGTTGCCACATTTTTGACCCTCATACCAAGTCTGATGCCATACTTGGGGACCATATTCTGCATCTTATGCTTTTACTGCTCTCTTGGTTTACAGGTACATTGACTTCTTTTGTTGCTAGTAGCCTATTGCTATGCTAATCACTCCACTAGTATTTCATTCCTCTCGTTTTCTGCTTATTAAATGAAGTAGCTTTCAAATCTTTCTGAAGTGTGGACCTCCTTGTCCTTAAATTGATTTTCTCTGTTAGATTGCCTTTGGCTGCAGATCTTAGTCAGTATTGTGTGTCTACTGTCTACTATTCTCCTATGCTTCCTCTGCCTTTTCATCCTTAGTTTCTTCTTTTGACTTGTGCAGATCTTTGGGGGGATTGTCAACACTGGAAACCCCAATTTAGCCCAAACTGATCTTGCTGGTAATGAGTATCCTTTTGTCAATGGTGAAATTAGAGCATTCTACAGGACAATTTTTCTCAACAAACGACAAGGGGATAATCTTTTTGTCGTTTCATAATTATCTTCTTGGAAGAACCTATTTTATCCTATTTATCATATAATATCAAGATCCCTTTTTCTTGTTGCAAATTCTTGTACTGTTCTCCACTTGGAAGTCACTTTATCAATTTTGTTTCTTGACAATCTAAGCTATTTGCTTTTTAACTTCAATGACTATCCAAATGGCATGGTCACACTTTTCAATATATTGGTGATGGGAAACTGGCAAGTGTGGATGCAGGTATCCTGATTTTAGGATTTCCTCAATTACCATTATATCTGCTTAGAAGAACTATCTTTTACTTGTATTTTTCGTCTTTTATGATTGAAATTCTTCATAAATCAGTCCTGTATTTTTCATACCTTTAAAGTAATATTTTACTGAACCAGTGGGCCACACATAGGGATGAGGGATGATGACTGGAGCCTTGCCCAATCCTTAAGTGGCTGCATTCTAACTTTGTTGTGTTTCCTCAATGCTGTGATAAATATTTATCTTTACAGATTGTGAATTAACTCCTTTGGAGGAAAAATTCTCCTGGATTATTGAGATGAAAGCTTGTCTTGTGGTTTTAAGAAAATGAGAATCTTACAGACGAAAAAGTAACATCCATGTGCATTCACTTATACAGTGCACACATCACTTGGATCAGGGTTTCCGAAAGAGTATAACGGTTCTAGACTACTGCACCTGTTAGAAAATATTACACTTGTCCCTCATTGGTTGTCTAAGGGTTTCCAAAGGAGCTCAAATGATCCTGAGCTACTCCAATTGGCTTAAGGTTCTAGGTTTTTTATGCTCAAATTCTTTAAAATAGTATTAGAGCTAGACGTATTCCTATTTTTCTTTTACCCAATATGGGCCCCCCAATTAATATTGTCCACGCACCAATGCCTAGTCCCATGCATGGGGAAGGAAGGGGTGTTAAGTATCCCACATTGGTTGCGAATGAGCTGTTGCCTTCCCTTCTTATAAGGTTGGAAAACCTCACCTCATGAGCTAGTTTTTAGGGTTGAATTAGACCCAATGTCCATTTTCGTAACCGCACCCATTACTTTAAAGTTTTGGGTTGGATGCTCAAATATTTCAGCATGTATCTGATCCAACCTTTGTAGACCCGGACAGACACTTGTAAGTCTGCTTCATGAACTCTATAATCAGGTTATGTTGGAGACATGCAATATCCTAGACGACTATGTAAGGGTTTTCAAATGTTTTACACTGATCTAAGACTTCGACCATTAGGCTGAGCATCCACCATTAGGCTGATGCTCAGATTCTTTCATAATGTTTATATTGACAAGTACATATACGGGAGATATTTCTGTTATTCAGGAACATTTCCTCTACTTTGAGATGGTAATTATTATGTACATTGGGGTCATTAACAATTTTGAGAGAGGGGAGTATCTCTTTTCTGCTTAATGAGTACTCACCAAAGAGATGGAAGTCAAAGACACTTGGCAAATTTCTGTTGTTTGAGTGGTTTGTGACATGCCAACACCATTGCTCATCCTTCTTTATGTGGTTTAAAAGATCAACGTTCTATCAATCATTGTTATCAAAGGGGCACTTAAAGCGCGCTTAAGCCATGAAACGAGGCTCAAATTATGTTGAGCGCTTCGCCTCGCTTAGCGGGAGCTTCAGCATTGTCATCAAGGCTCTAAGGCATACTTTTCTTTGCCAATAAGCGTAATCCTGAAGAGGTGCTACTAAACAATTGATATTTCGCTTTATAATAAAGTTGCTTCAATTTCTTTGTCCATATATTTGGTATTTATGCTTATAAATAATTGTCTTGGACTATACATACATATTTGTATTTTTTTCATTTGCGCCTTTCTTCATTAAAGCCCACGCTTTTTTTGCGCTTTGCGCTTAAAGTCCCAATAGGCCTTAGAGTTTTTTTGCACTTTTCGTCTTTGATAACACTGCTATCAATATCACAAATCTGGTTTCTTTTTTTTCCCCCCCGATAAGTCATAGGTTTGGTTTCTCTTAGTGCTTTTTTGAGTATTAGCCCGTATGTGAACAAAGTGGACTTTCTTTACAAGTTTAAATTATGTATTTGAGGATTCAATGAATCGTGGGAACTTATTAACTTTGAGTAACCTGTAGTAAGATGTTAGTTGTTACAACTATTTGCAGTTTTTGCATCTTTCATGCATTTTGCTTTATTGTGCTAATATAAACAGTTTTGATGATTAATGCCATTTTGCCAGTTCTGACCTAGCTGCTTTCCTAACTTGATGATTTTAAGTAGGTATATCTTATTACAATGGGTGGTCCAAGTAGCTGATAATAATTTCCTAACATTTCAGAGCTACAAGGAACTAACGGGGACTTCCTGGACTTATGCCTACTTTGTCAGCTTCTATCTTATTTCAGTTTTGTGGCTGTTAAATTTGGTAAGCATCCATATCTACTCTTTGCAAAGTCTGGTCTCTATACCTCCACTGAAGCTCTCCATAAACATAAAGGCAAACCAAAAAGTCAATTTCATTGTTGAGATAAGTCCTCATGAGTTCACTATACCAGATAACGTAATTACATTGGTAATGTGTCTGTTTGCATAAAATGGGGGTACTTCTCCAGTGGCTACCCATTTTTTGATCTCTAAGTACTTGTAGGTATACTACATCAATATCCAGTTTGTTGTCTTTGTTTTATGTGCCTGCTCTTGATCCCTCCTCTTCTCGTAATGCACAAAACAGACTGTTAATTGCTTTATTTGTGATTCAACATGTTTATGAGCTGCTGTCTGCTAAATTTATGTGCCTTTAAATTCCCTTACCTCTGAGAGCTAATTATTTTGATGACTGGACATATTCTGTATCCAAATTGATGTTTCCTAAGGCCTTTGATTTTTCTCTCCATGATTGATACGGAAGTTGGAATTTGGAAAAGTTAAACCACTCAAAGCTGACCTCAAAATGTTTCAAACCCATGCCAGGAAGATTCCTCCTACCTAAGTGGAAAGGATTTAGTTCCTTTAGAGTAAGAATCATCTGAGAAGATATAATGTAAATATGTTTACCCACCCCTATAACGGACATCTGACATATATATACATATATACATATTCAAGTAGTCTTATTCAAGCTAACTCCGTGTTTTCCTGCTGATATTTCTAGATCTTCATAATTATTTTATATTTATTCAATTTAAAAGGTACCAGTTCTTTTTCATACAGAATAATTAAAGAATTCTATACAGTTGACTGCCCATTTAGAGTCATTAATTTGGAAGTTGGACATTTACCACCACTGGATAATTCATGCACGAGTCGACTTGCCATTTTCTTGATGACCTTAATATCTCTGGAGATTTCATGGCCTTCCCTTGCCATGTTCGCATCACTAGCCTTTAGACTTTCCATCTCAGCGACCTTCCTGAGGGGTCAATCAGAAAACAAGCCCTGCTTAGATCGTAGCACTTGGATATAATAGATTGAAGTAATGAGACGGCATCTGCTTTTTTCAGAATTGCTAGATTTGTTCTGATGGCTGTCAAAATGGTCTCAGAAGCTTAGTTAAGTATGCACAGATAATGATGTAAGTAAGAAGTGATGCATGAATGTAAGCGCCTGACATTTATGTTCTTGGTAGTGGTACTGGTACATTTGAATATTCGAATGAAATGGGTCCAAATGGAGCAAAATGAATACTGAGGGTTCATACAGCTGATCCCAACTAGTTTAAGGTTGAGGCCTAATTGTTGTTGTTGTAGTAATACTGGTTTGCGTGTACGACTATATTCTATATCAACGCAAGGTAGCTTAATTGTTCTACTCCTGCTCAATAAATTACAGAAGTTGTAATATTGCATATTTTTTAGAAACTTTTAGGTAATGATTTATTTTTTTATAGTTGATCTTATCATTTTTGCTTTTTCTTTGTGTTCGGACACTTTCTTCTTTCCTAGGTATTTATCCTCTGTACAGCCATATAGCATTTCTCAGTGCTGAAACGATAAACTAACACGTCATCTTTGCTTGGACTTTTTTAGATTGTAGCATTTGTCTTGGAAGCTTTTCAAGCAGAAATGGATCTGGAGGCATCAGCGAGATGTGTGGATGGTGATGACAAGGTTAGTTTATGAACAGCAGAACTGTTATTTCTTGCTATTCCTTTGCGAACAGGAACATCTTGACAGACTCTAGCTAGCTGTTGGAGTTCTTGGCTCATCATAGAAATGCTCTGTTATTATTTACCCTCATGATTTTTTTTTTTTTGGAAAAGGTAACATAGTTGTATATTGATATAAGACTTCACTAAAATTGTGAAGTCCCCCATAATTACAAAAAAGGGTGCCCTAGCAAAAAGTAGGCACTCCTAGTCCTTCTTCTTCTTATAAGGACTCTAATACATCTAAAATGGATTCATGATCGTCCAGAAGCTGACCTTTACACCAAAAATAAAAAAGAGATAAATATTTCATCTTAATCTTCTGAATGTTGCTAGACTTATCTTCAAAACATCTTTGATTCCTCTCTTCCCAAACTGTCCACCATATGCATGCTGGGACAATCCTCCATCTCTCTCTTTCTCTAGAAAGTGTGCCCATTTTACTCCAGCTTGCTAGAATATCAAGGACTTTTCCTGGCATTGCCCATTGAATTCCCCTCAGACTGATGAAAATTCTCCATATCTGAGTGGTGAACTTGCAATGCAGAAAAAGATGGTGAATTGTCTCTGCCTCCTCTTCACATAGATAACATTTGGAACACAATTGGAATCCTCTTCTAGTTAGATTGTCATGAGTTAGAACTACTTCTCTTGCAAGTAACCATGTGAAGCATGCCACCTTGTACGGGATTTTCACTTTCCAGATCATCTTCCATGGCCAGTGTTAGATATAGATATGTAGTTGTCCCACATTGGAATAGGTGTAGTATGCCCTTTGTATAGAGTAGCTATAAATTAACATATCTTGTATTGCATAGACATACAATATCAATATATCATATTTTCTCACGTCCCTTCTCACATGGTATCAGAGCAATCGTGAGAGATTTATCGCTGTGCTTAAATTCCAGCGACTTCGGGAAGAAAAATCAGTTGACCGGAAGCCTTTTTCCAACAGGTCTGCCGCAAGTAAAAAAAAGCCACTCTTCGTCAGTGTTGTGCAAAAACCAACACCACCACGAAGAAGATCGGGCTCTGGAGACCAACCCGTAAAAAAATCTCCGTCAGAATACCCTCTACGCGCCGCCACTCGCCACCGGAAGAAAATTTTCCGGCGAAGTTCCGACGTCGCATGGGCCACCTTCCGGCCATTTTTGGCGACGACTCTTCAGGACAAATTGTTCCCCTTGCAATTCCGAGCCTACCCATCCAGGTTACACCAAATTTCGACAACTTTTATATTTTTCCGGCGTGAATAGTGATTTCAAAAGTGGACTTCCGGCCATTTTTTGAAAACGTTTCTTCAGAACAGTTGGGTCGTCTGGTAATTCCGATCCTACCCTTATTGTTTTTATTTCATTCCGACAACTTTGAATTTTTCCGGCATCTACAGTACTATTCCAACTGCTACAGTAATATTCCGACAGCTACAGTATTTCCTTATTTTGTTTCATTGTTCCTTACTCTGTTTCAGTGGATTAAATTTGATTATTTCTCTAATTTGGTAATAATTTGCAAAACATGAGTTCCGGCATCTAGTGTTATGATTACTTCGGAACCTTTAATGGGAGGTTCAAACTACTTAGTTTGGGCTTCATCTGTCGAGTTATGGTGTAAAGGTCAAGGTGTTCAAGATCATCTAATTAAACAGTCTAGCGAAGGAGATGAAAAGGCGATAACGCTTTGGGCAAAGATTGATGCTCAATTATGTAGCATCTTGTGGCGTTCTATTGATTCCAAGTTGATGCCTTTGTTTTGTCCACTCCAGACATGTTATTTGGTTTGGGCAAAGGCTCGTACCTTATACGCTAATGACATATCTCGCTTCTATGATGTGATATCACGGATGACAAACTTAAAGAAGCAAGAATTGGATATGTCTACTTACTTGGGTCAAGTACAAGCAGTCATGGAGGAATTTGAGACATTAATGCCTGTTTCTGCTAGTGTGGCAAAACAACAAGAGCAGCGGCAAAAGATGTTTCTAGTTCTTACACTAGCTGGACTTCCTAATGATCTTGATTCAGTGCGAGACCAGATTTTGGCTAGTCCGACTATGCGATGAATTATTCTCTCGATTACTCCGCCTTGCTGCAGCACCAAGTCACCCACTGATCTCATCACAAATACTTGATTCCTCTGTTCTCGCATCGCAGACAGTGGATGTTCGGGCGTCTCAAACTATGGAGAACAGAGGAGGACGAGGTCGTTTTGGGAGATCTAGACCCAAGTGTTCTTATTGTCACAAACTTGGACACACTCGTGAAATGTGTTATTCCTTACATGGTCGTCCACCCAAAAATGCTTAGGTTGCTCAGACCGAGACTACAGGTAACCAAAGTTTTTCTGTATCTAAAGAAGAATATAATGAGCTCCTTCAGTATCGAGCAAGTAAGCATACATCTCCACAAGTAGCCTCAGTTGCCCAGACTGATACTCCTGTTGCTGGTAATTCTTTTGCTTGTGTTTCCCAGTCTAGTACTCTTGGACCATGGGTCATGGACTCAGGCGCTTCTGATCACATCTCTGATAATAAAACACTTTTGTCGAATATTGTATATTCACAGTCTCTTCCCGCTGTTACTTTAGTCAATGGATGTCAAACTAAGGCACAAGGAGTTGGACAAGCTAACCCATTGTCTTCTATCACCCTAGATTCCATTCTTTATGTCCCTGGTTGTCCTTTTAGTCTTGCATCTGTTAGTCGTTTGACTCGTGCCCTCCATTGTGGTATATATTTTACTGATGATTCTTTTACTATGCAGGACCGCAGTACGGGACAGACAATTGGTACAGGACGTGAATCAGAAGGCCTTTACTACCTTAATTCACTCAGTCCTTCCACAACATGTCTAGTTACTGATCCTCCGGACCTAATCCACTGTCGTTTAGGACATCCAAGTTTATCCAAACTTCAGAAGATGGTGCCTAGTTTATCCAGTTTGTCTACATTAGATTGTGAGTCGTGTCAGCTTGGGAAACATACCCGAGCTTCCTTTCCGCGTAGTGTTGAGAGTCATGCAGAGTCTGTTTTCTCCTTGGTTCATTTTGATATATGGGGTCCTAGTAGAGTCAGTTCAATCTTGGGATTTCGTTATTTTGTTAGTTTCATTGATAATTACTCAAGATGTACTTGGCTTTTCTTAATGAAAGTCGTTCTGAGTTATTCTCTATATTCCAGAGGATTTGTGCTGAAATAAAAAATCAATTTGGTATCTCTATTCGCATTTTTCGCAGTGATAATGCCTTAGAATATGTATCTTCTCAGTTTCAGCAGTTTATGACTTCCCATGGAATTATTCATCAGACATCTTGTCCTTATACCCCTAGCAAAATGGGGTTGCAGAGAGAAAGAATAGGCACCTTATTGAGACTGCTCACACGCTTCTAATTGAATCTCGTGTTCCGTTGCATTTTTGGGGTGATGCAGTTCTCACAGCTTGTTATTTGATTAATAGGATGCCTTCAAGGAGTTTCCTATAGTTCCTCCTCCACCTTCCAACATAGAGGTTTCACCCATACTAACTATTGAGGAGTCTAGTGTTGTTCCTCCTTGTTTCCCAGTCACAGGAACACCACTCTTGACTTATCATCGTTGTTCGTGCCCTACATCAGGCCCAACTGGTTCTCGTCCTGCACCTGACCCTGCTCCTAGTACACCGATTGCACTTCGAAAAGGTATATGAACCACACTTAACCCTAATCCTCATTATGTTGGTTTGAGTTATCATCGTCTGTCATCTCCCCATTATGCTTTTATATCTTCTTTGTCCTCGGTTTCCATCCCTAAGTCTACAGGTGAAGCGTTGTCTCATCCAGGATGGCGACAGGCTATGAGTGACGAGATGTCTGCTTTACATACAAGTGGTACTTGGGAGCTTGTTCCTCTTCCTTCAGGTAAATCTACTGTTGGTTGTCGTTGGGTTTATGCAGTCAAAGTTGGTCCCGATGGCCAAATTGATCGACTTAAGGCCCATCTTGTTGCCAAAGAATATACTCAGATATTTGGGCTAGATTACAGTGATACTTTCTCTCCTGTGGCTAAAGTGGCATCAGTCCGCCTTTTTCTATCCATGGTTGCGGTTCGTCATTGGCCCCTCTATCAGCTGGACATTAAGAATGTCTTTCTTCACGGTGATCTTGAGGATGAGGTTTATATGGAGCAACCACCTGGTTTTGTTGCTCAGGGGGAGTCTTGTGGCCTTGTATGTCGCTTGCGTCGGTCACTTTATGGTCTTAAGCAGTCTCCTCGAGCCTGGTTTGATAAGTTCAACACGGTTATCCAGGAGTTTGGCATGACTCGGAGTGAAGCTGATCACTCTGTGTTTTATCGGCACTCTGCTTCAAGTCTATGTATTTATCTGGTAGTCTATGTTGATGATATTGTTATTATTGGCAATGATCAGGATGATATTACTAATCTGAAGAAGCATCTCTTCCAACATTTTCAAACTAAGGATCTAGGCAGATTGAAGTACTTTCTAGGTATTGAAGTTGCTTAATCTAGCTCAGGTATTGTTATTTCTCAAAGGAAATATGCTTTAGACATTCTTGAGGAGACAGGGATGATAGGTTGCAGATCTGTTGACACTCCGATGGATCCGAATTCTAAACTTCTGCCAGGACAGGGGAAGCCGCTTAGCGATACTGCAAGCTATACACGGTTGGTTGGTAAATTAAATTATCTCACAGTGACTAGACCCGACATTTCTTATCCTGTGAGTGTTGTAAGTCAGTTTATGAATTCTCCCTGTGATAGTCATTGGGATGCAGTCGTCCGCATTATTCGGTATATAAAATCGGCTCCAGGCAAAGGATTACTGTTTGAGGATCGAGGTCATGAGCAGATCGTTGGGTACTCAGATGCTGATTGGGCAGGATCACCTTCTGATAGACGTTCTACGTCTGGATATTTTGTTTTAGTAGGAGGAAATTTGGTGTCCTGGAAAAGCAAGAAACAGAATGTAGTTGCTCGGTCTAGTGCAGAAGCAGAATATCGAGCAATGGCTAGGGCAACATGTGAACTAGTCTGGACCAAACAATTGCTCAAGGAGTTGAAATTTGGTGAAATCGGTCTAATGGAACTTCTGTGCGACAATCAAGCTGCCCTTCATATTGCATCAAATCCGGTGTTTCATGAGAGAACTAAACACATTGAGATTGATTGTCACTTCGTACGAGAGAAGATACTTTCAGGAGATATTACTATGAAGTTTGTGAAGTCGAATGTTCAACTTGCAGATATTTTCACCAAGTTCCTCACCGGTCCTCGCATTGGTTATCTGTAACAAGCTCGGTACATATGATTTGTATGCTCCGGCTTGAGGGGGAGTGTTAGGTAGTGTTAGATTTGTCCCACATTGGAATAAGTGTAGTATGCCCTTTGTATAGAGTAGCTATAAATTAGCACATCTTGTATTGCATTAGACACACAATATCAATATATCATATTTTTTCCCGTGCCTTCTCACAGTTATGATTCCACCTGATTATTGGACTGGTTAAACTCCTTGTAAGCATCTTTAACCGTGAACTTCCCTTGACTATTGCCTTGCCAATTGATCATGTCTTGATCTTGGTTTGAGCTGATGCCACTGAACTGCTGCAGAGAGTTGTAGAATTCCACAACTCTGTCAATCTCCCAATCATTTAACAATCTTCTGAATGTGAGGTTCCAACCTTGGCCTGACCATACCTCTTCTATAGTTGAATTCTGTTGTTGACACAAATTGAAGATATCAGGGAAGAGCCCCTTCAGGGATCCTTGTCCTAGCCAATTGTCCTCCCATAGTGAGATCTTCCTACCATTTCCAACTTTGAACTTTGTCTTGTTGATTAATTTTGGCCATAGGTTCCTAATTGATCTCCACAGACTAACTCCATATGGCTTCCTTACTGTTTTGTTTGTCCAGCTTCCTTCATTCCCATATTTTTTCCTAATCACTTCTGTCCACAATCTTTGTTCATCTGCTGCAAATTTCCACAACCACTTCATCATCAGGCTCTGATTATGTATTTTTAGATTTTTGATCCCCAAACCCTCCTGATTTTTTGCTTGTAATTAGATCACCCCAGTTAACCAGGTGGAACTTCTTTTTCTCACAATTACCTTCCCATAGAAAGTTTCTTCTAAGGGCATCAATTCTGTTCACTACACTAGCTGACATTGGGAATAAAGACATCATGTATGTAGGCATGGCATCCAGAACAGAATTAATCAAGATCAGCCTCCCTCCCATTGACATATATTGGTTCTTCCAGTTTGTCAATTTCTTTTCACATTTCTCCAATACATTATTCCATATTCCTTTTGATTTACTCTTGGCTCCCAAAGGCATCCCCAGATATACTGTAGGCAGAACCCCCACCTTCCCCCCCAAAACATTTGTCAGACTCTTGTATATCCATTACGTCATTAATTGGATAAATAAGGCTTTTTTGCCAGTTAATGTGCAATCTAGAAGTGGCTTCAAACAGGATGAATATCACTCTTAGGACTTTCATTTGCTCTCTTTCTGCTTCACAGAAAGCCACAGTATCATCTGCATATTGTAAGTGGGAAATCTTTCTATTGCTATCTGTTCTATTGGTCATTTTAAATCCCCTTATCCAGCTATTTGTCTGTGTTTTCTTCAGCATTTCATTCAGTCCCTCCATGGCTAAGATAAATAGAAAAGGGGGAAGAGGGTCCCCTTGCCTTAGCCCCCTCTGTGAAGGAAAAAATCCAATTGGAACTCCATTAATAAGGACTGAGAAGCTCATAGTAGATATGCAGTATGATATCCAGCTAGTCCACCTCCCTCCAAATCCCATCCTCCTTAGAATTTCTAGAAGGTACCTCCAGTTCAAATGATCATAAGCCTTCTCTATATCCAGCTTATATAGGATCCCAAGTTCTTTGCTTGAAGTTCTTGTATCTATGCACTCATTAGCTATTAGGACAACATCCATGATCTGTCTTCCCCTAATGAATGCCATTTGTTGATGATCCACCAGCTTGTTGACCACCTCCTTGAGTCTTTCAGTCAGTAGCTTGGAAATAATCTTGTAAATGCTACTGATCAAACTTATTGGTCTGAAATCTTTTAACTCTTTTGCTCCTGCCTTCTTAGGATCAATGCTACAAAGGTAGCATTCATACTTTTTTCAAATACTCCTTGTTCATAGAAGTTCTGGATTGCTGCTACAACTTCCGTTTTTATCACATCCCAACAGTTGTTGAAGAAAGCTATTGAAAATTCATCTGGTCCTGGTGCTTTGTCCCCTGCACATACCTTAACGCTGTCCCATATTTCCTGTTCTCCAAATGGGCTTTGCAGCATTAAGTTGTCCTCCTCTGTGATCATCTGGTTGATGTTATTAGGTCCTATTGGTCTCCATTCTTCTTCTTCTTTGTACAACTTCTTATAGTATCTGATAACCTCCCTTTTGATGTCACCCGGAGACTGTAAAGTCTCCCCTTCTACCAACAGTTGATCTATGTTATTGTATCTTCTATGAGCATTAGCTGTTCTGTGAAAGAACTTGGTGTTCTTGTCTCCCTCTTTTAGCTAGAGCCCTGGACCTCTGCCTCCATGCTGCTTTTTCATTACTAGCAATCTCCTCAAACTCTAATGATAATGAGTTCTTTGAGAGGATCTCTTCTTCAGTCAGGCTCCTTTGATCATGAATTCCTTCGAGTTCTGCTAGTTTGCTGAGGACACTTGCCTTCTGCAAAGCTAGGTTGCCTTGCAAAGTTCTACTCCATTCTTTAAGCTTGTTCTTCAGAGCTTGGAGTTTAGAGACCAGTATAAAGTCTGGCCTCCCTACACAGATAAAGGAATTCCACCATTCTTCAATTCTTTCTTTAAATCCCTCAGTCTGTAACCACCAGTTTTCAAACTTGAAGTATGATTTGACTAGTTCCCAGCTTCCACATTTGAGCATCAATGGAAAGTGATCTGATTTCTCCCTTTGCATCACCTGTTGGTTGATGCTTCTAAACTCTTCATTCCAGTCAGTGGAAATCAAAAATCTATCCAGTCTAGCTATAATAACATGTCTGTCCCCTTTCTTCCAAGTGTATTCCCCCCCCGCTAACTGAATATCTACCAACTCCATATCTTCAATAAAATTTGAGAAATCCGCCATACCTCTTGAGATTCTAGTGCAATTCTTTTTTTTCCGAAGGATATCTCACAGTGTTAAAATCCCCACACACCACCCATGGACCAGAAAAGAGACCCCTTGCCCCTGCCAACTCCCACCACACTTCTTCCCTTTCCCTTCTATCATTGGGAGCATATACAGCTTATAAATGCCATATATAATCCTGTGTCTTGCCTAAAAATTTACAAGTAAGAGTATGAACACCCACCCCACATACTTCCCCCTCGCAAGCTCTACCATCCCACATTACTATAATTCCCCCTCTAGTCCCACTAGCCTCCAATTGAGTATATTTCACCCACCTGTGACCTCAAAGTTCTCTAACAATCTCCCTGATATCCCCTTGAATTTTAGATTCTTGAAGACAAACTATATCTGTTTTCCACTCTAGTAGCAGGCTTTTAATAACTCTCCTTTTCCTTATCCTATTTAGCCCCCTCACATTCCATGATAATATGTTTACTATCATTAACTCTGACTGGTAATGGTTCCCCCCTTACTTCTTGTCCCATTGCTCTTGAAATTACTTCCTAATTTTAGGCCTTTTAATTCTTTGATTCCCTTTTTCTTTGGTGTCTGGTTCGCTGGTGATACTTCTTTCCCTTTGTTTACTTGTCTTCTGCTGTCAATTTTCATGAACAATTCCAAAGCTTCCCTTTCGCACCCATTGAAGTCCAGCCCAAATTCTTTACTGAGTTTTATGATGTTCTGGTGCACCCAAATAGATGCTTCAAACTCTAGGTCTTCTTCAGGCTCTAAAGACTGTTGGTTTAGAGGCATTGCTTCTTCTATTTTCCATGCATCACACCTATCTGTATCTACTTCTTGTATCTGCATGTTGCTGCCCTTCTTTGTTTCTAACATTGTTCCTTCATTCTCTGCCTCGGTTACTGTTTCATTATCCTTGATCAGCACCATCTGATGTCTTCCTTCTTCCTCGTCTTCCTTTCCCTTTTCTTGCTCTCCTTCTTTTGTTGTTTCATTGCTGATTTTGTCTCTTAAATTCTCCGCCAGCACTAGAATGTGGTCTTCCTTAAGAGGCTCGAACTGGATGGCTTTTAATTCTTCATTAAAGGGGTCAGTTCTGGACCTTGCTATGGGCTTATTAAAAGCCTTCTCTTCAGAAATTGTTTGGGCCAAAAAATCAGGGCCCATTTTCTTTAAAGTAGCAGTCTGTTTGGCCTTGTTATAAGAGTTTAAAAAATCACATGACATGTCAAGTGAGGTACTAGGTTTAGACGAAGTACCCTCGTGTCCTGTCATTACTGTAAAACCTCGAGCCCCTCCCTCTGTACTTTTGTTGCACTCTATTACCCACTGGTTCAAGCTTTTATCTTCTCCATTCTCACCAATGGTGGTTCTCACCGGCGATTCGCACCAAATCTGCATTTCGAAGACCATTCCTTCAGATTCCACCTTCACCATTTTAGGGATTGAAGAAACATCTCCTTTGACCTTTAATCTTGCCCATTTCAAGTGGTTTTTTAATTCTGTTTCCTCCTTTGTTTCAACCCAACCGCCACAGACATCTCCGATTTCTTTGAACACTCTTTGAGACCAAAGATGTAGGGGAAGCCCCACTATCCTTATCCATGTGTGCGTTATTTTTGTCAAAGTTGGAATTGTTCCCACCGTTGGACACCACCATTGAAGCTTCAATTTAAATTTCTTCCAAAACCATTCTATTTTCAAAATTTGGTCGGCTGTAGCTTTCGATGAGAATTCAAAGAGGAATCTGTGCTTGTCCATCTCATATATGTTGATTTCCTTTGTTTGCTTCCAAGAATTAGAAGCTCATTTTCGAACCTCTGATAAAGTCGCCATTTCTGGGCTACCTTCTGGAAAAAACCCTACCAAACACCTACCCAGCAGCTCATTGTGCTTATAATTCCCA
Organism: Nicotiana tabacum; assembly: GCF_000715075.1. Lineage (NCBI taxonomy): Eukaryota > Viridiplantae > Streptophyta > Magnoliopsida > Solanales > Solanaceae > Nicotiana > Nicotiana tabacum. The sequence goes on along the minus strand of NC_134089.1, from coordinate 134,461,017 downwards.
GAATGATGCCTCCATCTTCATTAACTCTTGTATCATTCATTTCTCTACCTACCCATTTATGACTCCTGACAATGTTGGAATATTGGAGTCCTTCTTCAACCTCCTTATAAGCATTAAAGACATTTCTCCTCACCCCCCATTAATGAACATATCTATCTTCATTGCAATATCTAGCCATCCTGCATTGAATGCTGCCTCTGGAACAATAATGACCGATCTTCCCCTACCTATTACCCTAATGATGGAAATATAATGACCATAAGTGTTGAAATTCCTTGCACAGTATGTCTCTGATATTTAATCTTTGCTTTTCCACCTTTTCACATAATTCCCTTTCACCTTTGGTGCTTCTTTCATGTTTTCACATAACCACAACATCATTTTTCTGCTAAATGTAGTCCTTCTGATTAGGTTCCTTCCACGTTCTGTCCATTCAAACTATTCTTCAGCATTTGTTGTACGTCTCTCTATCTCGTATGATTTGAACCCCATCGCAAAGTATATAATGTTTTCCTTCATACTATTGCTAATTTGGATAAAATAAAATGTAGTTTACTCAATGAAACAGTAGGATATATTTGGATTTTAAGAAAGAAGAGGATGTTCCGGCAAGAACAGGATGCCGGAAAAGTTTCTCTACAATCCTAGAAAGTAGGAAAGAGAGTGTCCTAGGGGACTGTGCCTGGGAGCATTTTTCTCTTCATGCAACATCATTTTTTCTTCCTGTGGCGATTGTTAGTTTTACCATTTTACCTCATGAAGCCAGCAAACTTAGAAAGAGAAATATTCCTTCATGAGCTACCAGATAGGCCACTCTTAAAAAGAGAAGAACAGAAGCTTTTTTCAAATCATGATAAAATATCACTGCTAAATATAGTAGCACATGGAAATGACACCAACAAATATCTAGGCGCAGAACTAAACTCTAGCTATATTTAGTTTCTGTCCTATAAAACTTGTTTCTCTACTCTTCTTCCCTCACTTCCTCCTATTGTTAAATCCCCCAACTCTCTGCATTTAAACCAACCATTACACATCTTTTTCTGCAGCAGTTATTGTAACATGCTAAGTGGGCGTTTGGACATAAAAATTGTAAAATTCCGAAAAAAGTGAATTTTTTCTTCAAGTGAAAATGTTATTTGAAAATTAGAGTTGCGTTTGGACATATACAATTTTGGGTTGTTTTTGGATTTTTGTGAGTGATCTGAAGTGAATTTTGAAAAATAACTTTTTGGAGTTTTTTAAATATTCGAAAAATTCCGAAATTCATCTTCCAGTGAAAATTGAAAATTTTATGGCCAAACATTGATTTCGAAAAAAAGTGAATTTTTTTTTTGGAAAAAAGTGAAAAAAATTGTATGGCCAAACGGGCTATAAATTGCATTCTCAATTTTCATCACAATATAACCCTCAAACAGCCTACCCTCTGGTTTGCTCCTTCAGTCTTGAACCAAGTCCTCGTTAAACAAACCAACTCGTACTAACCTTGGAGATCTACATCTCTTATTTCGTTACTTAACAGTGTTATCTTTGCTAAATAATACTCCCTCTGTTTCAATTTATGTGAACCTATTTGACTGGGCACGGAGTTTAAGAAAAGAGAGAAGACTTTTGATCTTGTGGTGTTAAATGAGGCACATATATTTTGTGTGGCTATAAATCATTGTAAAGGTAAATTATTTCTAAATAAGGAAATGGGTCATTCTTTTTGGCACGGACTAAAAAGGAAATAGGTTCACATAAATTGAAACGGAGGGAGTAACTATTTATACACTTCATTTCTAAGTACTCTTGTGAACCTGAATTCTCTTTCTATAATTCAGGAAGCAAAAAGGGAGCGGCGACGTAATGTTGGGTATGTGTGATTAACTAATTTTAAACTATGAGAAATTTTCATTAACGCATATAGGATGTAACCGATTTTCTGATTGACAACTTCTTCCATTGCACAGCACTAAGACTCGGAGCCAGCGAGTAGATTTCCTCCTCCATCACATGTTGAGATCTGAACTAACAGAATGCTCCAATGACAATCCATGAGTTTGCTCCTTTCTCCATGCTGGTAACTTCATATTTTTTTGTTTAATTTGAATCTTGTTATTTTTTTCACAAACCTAATCATTTTTCTTTTGTTTAATTTGAATCTTGTTATTTTTTTTCCACAAACCTTTTTTAATATTGCATCCTTCATCAATCATCATTATGTGGACATACACAAACATGTCCAAAAACATTTTTGATTGTAAACTTGATAGAAATGCTTGCATGTTAGGTGTCAATCTGTTGACCCTTAACTATTATCTTTCCGTTAATTTCAGCTTTCTGCTGTCGTGTGAACATCGGAAGTTTGAGTTATTTTGGTGGTGAAGAGAAATTGCAATGTACATCTCCAACTAATTATGTGTGTGTATCGTGAATTGTAGTGTGCTCTGTAGTATAAATTCCATCAAGCCTAAACAAAATTTTAGCTGCTCCACTCAAACATGTAATTAGCCAAAGTAATGTAGTATCATTTATCTGCACCTTTGGAAAAGGATGTAAGGGAAAGATGCCGTTGTTGCACCTATGAACACCTCACACGCTGCTGTTTTTCTTAATATTGTACGTTGCTTGCTTGTAGTTTTTCAGTCTGCTGCTCAAACATTCAAGTTAAAACATGATGTACTCAACAATTCTTCACTTTTCACTCTGTGCAGTCTATTGTTTCATTGATGCATATCTTTACGTTATTTGTTAAAGTGATGCAAGATAAATCTTGGAACCAACTGTGGAGAATATAGGCTATTATAGACAAAATGCTTTTCTTTTCCTGTTTTATTGGAGATATAACTAAAAAGCCAATACCATTTGCAAATTTTCGAGGGGTATTTATTTCACAGCGTTTCCATCAAAGCATATAAGTTTGGTTACATATATCATGTATCTAGATAAAGTGGAAGGGCAACTACAAGATTCCGCAGCTGAAGATGAATATAAAAAAAATATCTATTAAGAAAAAGTAGAGAAATTCTGCAGGAGCACAAAGGGAAATGCTTCCAAAAATTCCAAAAATTGGTCATTGGACTAAGATCATATAATTCCAAAAATTGGTCATTGGACTAAGATCTCCAAATTTATCCGCCTGTAATAGAATTTATATGTACACGAAATTGTAAATGTCATAAAAAAAAGCTTGGATAAATGAGGTGTTCAAATGGTTGAAAATCGAAGATTCAGCAAAAACAACTTCTTGTGATCGTCATTATAAAATTTAACACATAATCCTTAAATTAAACACGAAACCGTGAACAACCCTTTGCACAATTCCTAGAGAAAAGGAAATTAACTACTACCCTGAAATATCACCATTCTTGGTGAAAAGGGACACACATTTTTGACGGTAAACACTTAGGGATCGTTCGGTTGGAATACGATTTATACCGGTATAAATTATGCCGGTATAAGTTATATTAGAATAAGTTATGCTAGGATTAGTTATACTGAGATTGTTGTTTATTCACTGTTTGGTATGTTATATTAAGAATGACAATTGTATAATTTCTAAGAAGAAGGTATAAGTTATACCGGTACTAATTACCCCACCCTCTATAAGGTATAAATTATCCCGGTGTTAAAATTAATACCGAGATAACTTATGCCTGGTTTGCTAACCAAACAAAATATTAAGGTGGTAATAAATTTTTATATCACCCCTATACCTTCTTATACCTCATACCAAACGACCCCTTAGGTGTTTATATCAATCTAATAAATACATGCCGAGAGAATGTGTAAAGCATGGCAGCAAATGTGATAAATAACTGAGGTCGTCAACATGTTTAATAATTATATGTGTATCCCTATTATGTTTTGATGATCTAACAAATTTACTGTCAAGAACCAGATAAAGAACCTGTTACAGATTCTCAAGACCTTAAGATCAAAAAGGTTCCAGCGTGGGATATGGTTCAACTCTTCAGAGTCAAAGGAACAACAGAGGGAATAGATAGCTACCGTTTTCCGAGGAAACTGCACAAGTCAACTACCCCAGCTATAAAGTTGCCGCCTGCACACGCTATAGTGCAGAAACAGTGCAGCAGTCAACTTTATGAGGAGTGTCTTTTACCTACCTTGCTTACATTATCCTAAGTGATGTCACAAATGGATTATTAACATCAAGGAAGGTAAAACAAATCTCTCGAACATTTAGAGAATTTACTCAAGCACACTCACTGTGATTGATCATCAAGAACAAAGAACAACACTCCTACAGACCAGTTCCCCATATCAAGTTATTGTATGTCATGACCCAATTTAGGATCATGACCGGCACTTAGGAGCAAGTGGCCCTAAGTAAGCCTCATCGGTATTTTACAGAAAATCAGACAGAGTTTCCCCCTTTTTTGGACCATCCCAAAAATTTTCCCTGTCTCAAATCAGCAACCAAATATCCTAATAGCAATTCAAATGACAATGACTTTATCAATTAACCAAAATAAATATCTACCTTTAATAGTTTCCCCACTAACAACTAGAAATACAACTTTATCTCCAAATTTGATAAGAATGAACGATACTCAACATAAGTCTATAATAACAAAGAATACTCAAGACACTAAAAGAATGACCATTGATCGACTTTAAGAGTTCAAAGAAAAGACCATAACAATTGATAAAATTTTCGCCCGCGCGAACAAGTGCGAGGCTCACCAAGAACTATTAACCTGTGCGCTCTAATTAACGAAATCCTCTCCCGCGTCAACTGTTGTCTCTGTAAAACAAAATTAGTGGGGAATGAGTCGCTAGCTCAATGAGTAATAACACTTAACTACCACCGTTTTTATTGGGGACAAGTCAGAAACATGTTAGTATCTCAAACAGAAAATAACATAAAAATGCCCTTTCAGAAACAATAAATAATTTTCAGTCTCATCATATTTTTCTTGTAGTAAAATACAATTAACAAATTAGTAATAATCTCGGTAACCACTATATAATATCAATATTCATATTTGGGAGGCTTCAATGAACGGATCACGTAATCGGTATAACTATGGAACTTCTTCGCAAGAAGTCAAATATAACGGTAGCCCCTACTCGAGGGAAATCGATAACGGTATGCTAGTTCTACCTTCCCACTAGCGAGGACTGTAACGGTAATCGGTAATTACAAGGTTCACCAGGTTTAACTAACCCGCCGTTAGCTACGGGATCCTTCAATGTCTACTCCCATTTATACTTGTCTTTGTAATCCGTATATACTCGTAGAAAATATTTTAAAACAATATAGGGCATTTCGGTTCTTATCAAATCATATAATTTCATTTCGATAACGGTAAATTCAAGTAACGGTAAAACAGATCTAGTGATAACGGAAATATTTAAAACCACGGAAATCATCTCAAATAACTATTTCGGTATCATATCGAGTAAAAGACTTGTCCCACATGCAACTTAAAATAATCGGTAACATATTCATATTAAAAATTATGTGTAAATCATACAAGTTATGAAAACACAAATTGTGGTAAGATTACTACTCACAGTACTCGTGCCGAAATACCAAATGCTTCACCTCGAGCAATTCGTACAAATTCCTCCAATCAATCTATAATTACATAATATTGATCTCATGTTAATTGCCTCATTTAGGCTAAATCCATCACTAATTTAGAATACACAATCATCGGGGTTCATGTTTGAGTCTTAGTTTGTGAATTTATATTTAATCTTAGAACTAGTCCATAATTCTATCAATTTCAAACTATTTAGTATAATTTATTCCTCTAAAATTAGACCTATCAGTGCTTAAATCAAACCTTTATAGCCTTATTATCTCCATAGTAATTGTATATTTCTTTTTATATAAGAGAAAGTTGATATTGAATTCTTTTGTACTACATGAAATTGCATAGATGCGGTGAAATAATTCAACAAATGAGGGGAAGAAAGTTAACCTCTTGTGTCGAAGAAGAGCTTTAATACTTTCAATTTCAACTCCCAATTCTTCTTAAGGCCTTTGCCCAAAGCTTTCTTCTTTTCCCCCTTTTTCTTTTCTCTGCTCGTCTTTTTTTCCTTGGTCCCGTTTGCTTTCTGCTTCTTTTGCTTCAGAAAGGGGTCTGAAGCTTTGTTTTAACCCTTTTCAATGTTTTCTAATGGGCTTCGACCCTTGTTTTAAATTCCTTGATTTTTCCTTTTTTTTATTTAGTTAGTTTTTTATAGATAGTTCCTTATTATTATTATGTTAATGACCAATACACCCTTATTAAAAATATAGGGTATTACATCCCCCCACCTTATGAAATTCGGTCCCCGAATGTAACTCAAGTTCGTACCTGTAAACTAAAACAAATGGGGAAACTTCACTTGCATATATTTTCTACTTCCCAAGTAGCTTCTTCAACGGTATGATTTCTCTATAAAACTTCCACAAATACGATTTCTTTTGACCATAGATTTCTTATTTGTCTATAAACAATAGCCATTGGCTCCTCCTCATAAGACACTTCTCATCGAGTGGTATAGTCGGTGCTTCAATCACCTGATATAAGTCTGAAATACATTTTCTTAGCATTGAGACGTGAAACACTGGATGAATAAAGGACAACTCAGGAGGAAGTGCCAAACGATAAGCTACCGCTCCCTCTTGGTCTAACATCTCATACAGTCCTATGAACCTGGGGCTCAACTTGCCTCTTTTCCCAAACTGCATCACACCTTTCATAGGGGAGACTCGTAAGAACACTTTGTCCCTAATTGTGAACACTAAATCTCTTCTTCTCTTATCAGCATAAGACTTTTGTCTACTTTGAGCTGAAAGCAATCTCTGTCTGATCAACTGGACTTTGTCCATAGCTTCTTGTACTAAGTCAGGTCCCAATAAGTTAGTCTCACCAGTTTCAAACCATCCGATAGGAGAACGACATCTTCTACCATATAATGTTTCGTACGGTGCCATTTGAATACTGGACTGGAAGCTATTGTTGTAACCAAACTCAACTAAAGGTAGGTAAGTGTCCCAACTACCTCTAAACTAAAGAATGCAAGCTTTCAACATATCCTCCAAGATCTGTATAGTACGTTCAGACTGCTTGTCTGTCTATGGATGAATGCAGTACTAAGATCTACTCGTGTAACCAATGCTTCTTGTAAAGATTTCCAAAAGCATGAAGTGAACTGTGATCCTCTATCAGAGATGATGGATACTGAAACTCTGTGAAGTCGGACAATTTGGTTCATAAATATCTGTGCATACCTCACTCCACCATATGTAGTCTTTACTGGTAAAAAGTGTGCTGATTTTGTCAGTCGATCTACAATTACCCACACCGAATCATAACCTCTAAGGGTTTGTGGTAGACTGATGACAAAATCCATAGTAATTCTTTCCCATTTCCACTCTGAAATCTCAATTTGTTGTAGTAGTCTTGCGGGCCGCTGATGCTCAGCCTTGACCTGCTGACAAGTCAAACAACTAGAAACAAAGTTAGCAATATCTTTCTTCATACCTTCCCACCAATAAATTTGCTTCAGGTTATGGTACATTTTTGTGTATCCAGGATATATGGGGTATTTAGAGTTGTGGGCTTCTTCAAGAATAGCATGTCTCAACCCATCTACGTCTGCTACACATAGCTTGTCACCTATTCAAAGAACACCATCACTTTCAACAATCATATCCTTGCTTTTACTAGTTAAGGCCTTATCTCGTATTTGCATAATCGTTCATCCTCATATTGGGTGGCCTTAATGCGCTCAACTAATGAAGACTTAGCCTGAACACAAGCTAACAATGCCTTTGAATTTTCGACACTAAATCTGATACCTGCATCTTCTAGTCTCTGAATATCTTTGGCCAAAAGTCTCTTTGCAGGGACTATGTGTGCCAAACTCCCCATAGATTTTCTACTCAATATATCAGCCACCACATTGGCTTTTCCAGGATGATACAAAATAGAATATTCATAGTCTTTGAGTAGTTCCATCCAACGATGCTGCCAAAGATTCAGATCTCTCTGCTGAAAGATTTTACTTCAGACTTTTATGGTCAGTATAAATCTCACAAGTTTCGTTGTATAGATAATGTCTTCAAATTTTTAGAGCAAATACCACTGCAACCATCTCTAAATCATGTGTAGGATAGTTTTGCTCATGTGTTTTCAATTGTCTCGAAGCATAAACAATAACACGACCATTTTGCATGAGAACACATCCTAATCCCACCCTCGAGGCATCACATAATACTGTAAATCCTCCAGAACTTGATGGTAAGGCTAATATTGGTGCAATTGTCAGACACGTTTTGAGTTTCTGAAAGCTCTGCTCACATTCCTCCGTCCACTGAAACTTTGAATTCTATGTTAGCTTGGTCAACGGCGCTGCTATTCTGGAAAAATCCTGCACAAAATGCCTATAATAGCTTGCTAAGCCTAAAAAGTTGTGAATCTCTGCAAGAGAAGTATGTTTGCGCCATTTTTGTACAACTTCTGTCTTCTTAGGATCTACCATAATTCCATCTTTGGATACGACATGCCCCAGAAATGATACTGAGTCTAGCTAAAATTCACACTTTGAGAACTTAGCATAAAACTGATGTTCTCGCAATGTTTGTAACATAGTCCTAAGATGATTCTTATGTTCTCATTGGCTACGAGAATATATCAGGATATCATCAATAAATACTATTAAAAATTTATCTAGAAGCGACTTAAACACCCTATTCATTAAATCCATGAATGTAGCTGGAGCATTTGTCAGTCCGAAAGGCATCACAAGAAACTCATAGTGCCCATATCGAGTTCTGAAAGCAGTCTTAAAAATATCTTCATCTTTGATTCTAAGTTGATGATAACAAGAACGGAGGTCAATCTTTGAAAAGTGGGTAGCTCCTTGTAACTGATCAAACATGTCATCTATACAAGTCAAAGGATATTTATTGCGTATTGTTATCTTGTTCAACTACCTGTAGTCAATGCACAATCTCAGGGATCCGTCTTTCTTTTTTACGAACAGTACTGGTGCACCCCCATGGTGATACACTAGGTCTAATAAAACCCTTATCTAACAAATCTTGTAACTGTTGCTTTAGCTCCCTCAACTCTACTGGTGCCATTCGATATGGGGCATCAATATGGGTTGTGTGTCAGGTAGCAAATCAATACCAAAGTCTATTTCTCGTACTGGAGGCAATCTTGGTAAATCCTCTGGAAATACATCAGAAAATTTTCTCACTACTGGTACATTTCTGTACTAACTATTTCCTTTCTTATGTCATTTACAATAGCTAAGAGACCCAAGCAACCTTTCTTCATAAGTCGTTAAGCTTTCATAAAAGATACAATTTTGCAAGTCCTTGGAACCTGACTTCCTCTTAGAATAAAACTGGGTTCATTTGATATCTCAAACTTAACTATCTTTGCATGACAATCGACTATATCATAGCAAGAAGATAACCAATCCATTCCCATCAGCATGTCAAAGTTAATCATACCAATTACAATAAGATCAACTAGAGTATCTCTACCCTAAACCCAAATCTGACAAGCATGATACACGTATTCAGCTAACGGAGACTCTCCAACAGGAGTAGCAACTAGAAAAGGATCATTCAACAGCGTAGGCTGTCTACTAAACCTCAAAGCAAAGTACGAGGACACATAGCAGTAAGTAGATCCCAGATCAATCAACGCAAATGCATCAAATGAACAGACAGAAAGAATACCTGTAACCACAACATTCGAGGTCTGAGCATCCTGTCTAGTAAATGCAAAAACTCTCGCCTGACTTCTACCAGCATTCCCTTGTCCTTGATTCACAGTAGCATGATATCCAGCACCTCGACCTCTATTTCCTGTACCTGTAGCACCTAAAGTATTACGAGTTGTCTGAGTAGGTGCAGCTGACTGAATAGAAGCCTGGTTGAAATTTCTCGAAGGCTGAGGGCAATCCCTTAAGTTATGTCCCAACTGGCCACATCGAAAGCACTCTCTAGTTAGAACATGACACTTGCCCAAATGTGATCTACCACAGGTCTGGCAGACTAGAGTAGTGGCATATATCTGCCCAGAATTACGATGTCCAAATGCTGACGGTCCCCTAGTACCCTGTCTATAATGTGCCCTATATGTGGACTGTGAAGACAGGTGTGTCCCTATCTGAGAACTCTATTGTTGTTTTCCCTGTTTCCTGCTCTTTGATTTTCACTAAAACTGCCACTGAAAGACCCTCATGTCTTGGCCTTCTTATGTAAATCACTAGCTGCACGCTCATCACGTCCCTTGTTTTCAATCTTTCTAGCAAGGTCGACTACGTTAGAGTAGGATAAAGTCTTCATTTGTGGATTTACTGCAGTGCATAGATGACCAACCAATCCATCAACAAACCTCTGAACTCGAGCTTCTTTGGTAGGCATTAAGTAAGGAGCATATATAGCCAACTTACAAAACTTAGTGTTATATGTTGACACATCCATATCTGGAGTCTGAACCAATCTCTTAAAGTCTCTAGCATATTTTTGCATCAGGCTGTCTGGAAGGAAATGATTCTTGAACAACTTAGTGAACTCGTCCCATGTCAGTGGTGCTGCTCTTGCTAGCTTTCCTAGCAATACAATTTCATACCGTGTGTTGGCCATATCCTTTAGTTTGTATGCTACGAGCTTCACATCTCTTTCACTAGAACATCCTAGAGCATGTAATGCCTTGAGTGTCCCATCTAAGAAACTTTGGGGATCTGCTGAATTATCAGAACATGTGAATTTTGGTGATTTCAATTTCAGGAACTCTTGTAGGGATACTTCCTTATTTCCGAAAGTCTGATTTTGTGCAGGTGCTTGTGTCTGTAAAGTAGCCTAAGGAGCTGAACTTCCTCCCTGAGATCTACCAATGCCTCTAACACATTCAATAACCTTGCCAATGTGTATGCAGGTAAGGCAACAGTAGGTACAACAGTTGGCACTGGTGATGGAGCGTCCTGAACTCCATGCCCTTGCACTTGATCTGGCATAACAGCTTGAGGTTGACCCATGTTCCCAACTTCAGGTTGAGGAGTAGTCTAACTTCTAGTTTGATGAACTCCAACTTGTCCGCCACCCTGGGTAGTACCACATCCAGCAGATGAGGGTGTGTGTGTCCTAACCATCTGCGAAAGAAATACTCCAAAGCCAATCTCAGTTATCTCAACGCACGATCAAAGAATGAAAGAAGGGAAAATATTCCTAGATGTTCAGTAGTCTCAAGATCATAAGTATGGGCACCTACATACCCATGAACAAGACTCTACTAAGCATTGCTCCATGACTCGGGACATAAAGCCTAAGCTCTGATACCAACTTTGTCACGATCCAATTTAGGATCATGATCGGCACTTAGGAGCAAGTGGCCTCAAGTAAGCCTCATCGGTATTTTACAGAAAATTGGATAGAGTTTCCCCTGTTTTTGGACCATCCCAAAAAATTTCCCTGTCTCAAATCAGCAACCAAACATCCTAATAACAATTCAAATGACAATGACTTTATCAATTAACCAAAATAAATATCTACCTTTAATAGTCCCCCCCCCCACTAACAACTAGAAATACAACTTTATCTCCAAATTTGATAAGAATGAGTGATACTCAACATAAGTCTATAATAACAAAAAATACTCAAGACACTAAAAGAATGACCATGGAGCGACTTTAAGAGTTCAAAGAAAAGACCATAACAATTGATAAAATTTTCGCCCACACGAACAAGTGCGAGGCTCACCAAGAACTATCAACCTGTGCGCTCTAATTAACAAAATCCTTATCCGTGTCAAGTGCTGTCTCTGGAAAAAAAATTAGCGGGGAATGAGTTGCTAGCTCAGTGAGTAATTGTTACACCCCGCAATATTACGATGATGTTATGTCCTACAATATTATATTACGATGATGTTACACCTTGCAGTATTACACTACGATGATGTTACGCTTCGCAGTATTAAGTTACGACAATGTTGCGCCCTACAATATTACATTACAGTGATGTTACGCTTTGCAGTATTAAGTTACGACGATGTTGCAACCTGTAGCATTGTATGTTGAATTTGTCGTAAGGTAATTGACACAAGTCCAAGTAAAAGATTATTTGGAGATTATAAGGATTATGCTATTTTACAAGTGATAAGTAAATTCGTGAAAGTGAAAGGGTAAGAAAATCAAAGAAAATGAATTTCATCGATGTTTGATATTTTGGGATAAAATATGGCCCAAACTAAAATGCCCGGTATTTATGGACTAGTACCATACAAGGTACCACATGGACATGATAGTAAGGTGTATAAGGTATGTGAAAAGTGCATGGTATTTTAAGTAAGTGAAAATAGTTTTTATTAATGCGGGTAAATGGTTAATTATCGGGTAACAAGACATTACTTAATTAACTAATAAGTGGTTAAAAATTAATAATTCCCACCCCCAAAAACGTGAAAACTAGACACATTATAAGGAAATGACTAAGGGTCACTCCTTGATTAGGTGTCAAAGTTACATATTCTTTCCAATTCCAAGACTTCCAATAACCTTTCACCTTTATGATTTTATTTCTTAAGAACATTAGCCATTTCACTAAAGCTTTCAATAGAATTTCATTTCCATGTGTCTTGAATACAAAGACACTTCACTTTCTTTATACTTTGTAAACAATCAAGACAATTAGCCACTCCTACAAATCTGCCATTCTCACAAATTAGAAACATTAGCCATAAGTTGATAGTTAAGAAGAAGTACAGAGCGTAAGCCATTCTTATGATTTTCAACAAAAACGTGAATCATTGCAACTAAAGGAGTACGGTGAAACCTTTTCTAAGAACATCATACGGATTTTTTTTACTCCAGGTATGTTAAGGCTATCCCTTCTTTCTTTTGGCATGATCCATACGATGCAAACGAAACATGCAAATGCACAACTTCCATAAATGACTCTATTCGTAGAAATGCTAGAGATACTTATGTTCTTGATTCTCCATGTGTCATATTATTCTATTATCTGTTCATGGGTCTCAGAAAAATATGTAAGTTGAAAAAGTTGTAGCCTCCTGATTATAAATGTGGCGCGCTATACATCCATAATCAAGACTCTACTAGACACGGCTCATAGACAACCCCTAGGACAGACTTGCTCTGATACCAAGTTTGTCACGACCCAAACTGAAGGGCCATGACTAGCACCCGACCACACTTGCCGAGCACCAACGTACATTTCATCTAACCTTCATTATTATCTTTTAAGGCTAAAGAGATCAATATAAATGGTAGACCTAGATCATGGACAACCAGCAATAAAATATGATGGCATGAATATACATAGCAGGGGATGACCAGACAATCAAGAAACTACATATAAGGTATGAGCTACCACGCTACTATGAAAGACTATACAACAAAAACTAGCCTACAAGGCATACCAAACTATACATGAGCCGACACCTGTCTATGAGCCTCTAAAAGAACATAAGTGTTGCAACATAGCCGGAACAGGACCCCGACATACCCATAATGTCTATAACAAAAATTGCATACCAAGACCAAGGCAAGTCCGGAGAAGGGATCTCGCCAATCACCGCTGAACTGGACAGTCTACTGTGGTGGGGGAGCTGCACCTACCTGTCTATCAGGACCTGCAGCACGACATGCAGCGTCCACAAATAAAAGGACGTCAGTACGAATAAAGTACTGAGTATGTAAAGCAAGGAACCATAAATACGATCAGTAATGTAAGCAAGGATAGAGAATATACAACCTGTAACATCTTAGTACCTCTGAGGGCTACTTACATGAAATGCATGATACATATGTATAAATACATAAACCTTTAAAGCATTCGCCTCTGTGGGCATCATCATCATCATATCGTACCCGGCCATAATAGGCTCGGTAGAATCGTACCCGGCCACGTGGAGCTCGGTAAAACCCAACTGATCAGTGGTTGCACAATAGGTGCCGTACCCGGCCAACTATAGCATGGCTCGGTAGAGTAAAATAGATACATATATATAATGCATGCTCGACTCATGGAATCACATTCTAAACCTTTCGGAGTGACGTAAGGTCGGTATCCTCTGTACGCGTTATTAGGACTAACTCTTCACTATGAACCTTATAAGATTTAGGAAGTACGAACAACATTGATAACATAAGAATAAGAGAAGCAACATTAACATCAATCGTTCCATAAGAGGGAAAACAATGTAAGTACTGCTAGCTTCTAAGAGTAGAGTATCTTGGAAGCTCGTTCATTACATTATGTACAATCGGAGTCGTGCAAAAGAAGGAAAGGGATAGCCTCACATACCTTGTGTATACTACCCCAATCTCAAGCTATGCAATTGTCAAAACTCCTTAGTCTACAATAAGAGAAACGATACTATCGTTATCATTTAAGCGTCATAACTATTATGTATCGACCACAACCTATTTTACGATGAAACGGACAGCACCTCCCCTATATATATGACCTCACACCATTCAAAACAATCACCAAACAGCCCAAACATCATCAATAATAAACATATTGAGCCTCCCAAAATAGTCCACACACAGCCTAATCACTCCATACATACGACGACCACCGTAGTCGTGTCAAACAACCTGGAAATGTTACGAATAACTATCAGCCCATAAACCTACATATATATGGTGTTTCTACACACCCTTCCTCCTCCAAAACTCCACAAGATAGTAGTAAAATACGCAGCCCAACAACAACGCAAAACAGTCCACAAAACAATAACACTACTACCAAACCTTTCGATATATATCTCACAAGTTCTAGCTTCAATGGCTTAGCCGCAACTTGCATAATATTAAATACATATAGAGTAAGAGGTTCCTTACCTTTATACAGAAAGAACAACTCCAATTTGACCTTAAATTTCCAAGAAATATCCCTCCAATGCTGCCACAACAACAAAAAAATGAAACTAGCGATCAATTAGTGTTTTTCAGCACTAGAATCACTTTAGAAGGCTTGAAATCACCTAGGATTGATATTAAGAACATTAGGGAGTATTTACAGAACATATACCCTTTAAAACAACCTCCCACATGAGCTGGAACGACACAAAAATGAGCAACAACAAGAAGAACAAGAGACTTACTAGCGCCACGGAATTCCCGACACTTGATTTGTGTTGTTTGCCCTTTTTTGGGTCTTGAATCTTGAGAGAACCTTGAGAGGATGTTCCTAGGGTTCTAAGGTCTGAAAATAGTGAAAAGAAATGACTAAAAACGGGTTGTAGTCATCCTATATAGGTCCAAATATCTTAAACCGACTTAGTGGGCCCCATAGAGAGGTGCTTGGCGCAGTCTCGCGAAAACGCGAATATCTCTCTACTCCGAGATCGTATCGATGAACGGTTTAATGCGTTGGAAACTAGACTCATAGATCTTTAATTTGGTGGGTAGATCACCCCGTAATTCCTTGTAAATTATGAGAAAAGATTAGAAACATTTGACCTAATGTTTAAGTAAAATTATGAACCTAAGTTGCGACAACTTTTGTCGACTTTTGTTTCATAACTCGTTTGACTTCAAGACTTATGATACGGATATTATATGATTAAAATACCTTAATAAATGACCACTTGAGTGTATTAAGCACCGCTAGATTACCTGAAAATACGAGTTACAACATCCTTGATTCGTTTAACTTCTAATATTGGTTAATCACCCTTATACACTCTTGTATCACTTAAGACCAATAGGATTGACTTCTTATCATCTCAAAGATAATTCCTTCTTGGATTTATGTTAACTAATTTATGGCATGGACTAACACATGTGGATATGGGTTGTAACACCCTCCCCCCCTTAGGAACATTCGTCCTCGAATGTTAGGGTTTATGGGGAGTTTAAATCACCGTGGATTCCAATGGAAATTTCCGATCAATTTTCCCCTATAAAATGGTCACTAGCAAAACTTGCATGTAATTAAGCCCAACATATGGCTTCACAAGGCTACACAAAGCATTATGCGTATTTACATTATCTACATATCACCATTTTGTATTAAGGAGGAGTATTCTCAAATTATTGCTTACCTCATAAAGCCGTTTCTTCTTCCAATGTATCCTGTCTTCCACCAGCATCCTTGTTATCTTCATTCTAGAATAAGTAAGGGTATTTAGACTTCATCTCCTCTTCTACTTCCCATGTCATTTCTTCCATATTTTTGTTCCTCCACAATACTTTGACGAAAGCTACATCTTTTGTTCTCAGCTTGCAGACTTGCCGATCTAATATCGCCACTGGCACTTCTTCATATGATAGGTCCTCTGTAACTTGTACATCTTTGATAGGGATGACTCGAGAAGGGTCTTCAATACATTTTCTCAACATAGATACATGGAATACCGGGTGGACAAATTCCAATTCGGATGGCAATTCTAACTCATAAGCAACCTGTCCAATCCGTCGAAGAATTTTATACGGCCCGATATACCTTGGACTCAGCTTACCTTTCTTCCCAAAACGCATAATACCCTTCATTGGTGAGATCCTCAGGAAAACCCAATCATCAACCTCAAACTCTAGATCACGACGTCGGACATCAGAATAAGATTTTTGCCTGCTTTGTGCCGTCCTCAATCGCTCCTGTGTCACTTTCACCTTCTCAATAGCTTGGTGAATCAAATCTGGCCCATATAATTCTGTTTCACCTACTTCGAACCATCCAACTGGTGATCTACATCTCCTCCCGTATAGTGCCTCGTATGGGGCCATTTTAATACTGGAATGGTAGCTATTGTTATAGGCGAATTCTATGAGTGGAAGATGATCATCCCAATTCCCCTTAAAATCTAGAACACATGCTCGTAGCATATCTTCCAGTGTCTGAATGGTACGTTCAGCCTGTCCGTCAGTCTGCGGATGAAATGCAGTGCTGAGATTTACCTGTGTGCCTAAACCCTTCTGGAAAGACCTCCAAAAGTTAGTCATAAATTGAGCTCCTCGATTTGATATAATAGATATGGGCACACCATGAAGCCTAACAATCTCCTTGATATACAACTTTGCATAATCTTCAGCCGTGTAAGTTGTCTTCACTGGCAGAAAATGGGCACATTTTGTAAGTCGATCAATTATCACCCAGATGGAGTCAAACTTATGATAAGAGCGAGGTAATCCAATAATGAAGTCCATATTAATCACCTCCCACTTCCAGGTCGGAATCTCTATATTTTGAAGCAATCCACCGGGTTTCTGATGTTCTATCTTTACTTGTTGACAATTGGGACACTGGTCTACAAATTCAGCAATAGACTTCTTCATATTATCCCACCAATACTGCTCCTTGACATCATGATACATCTTTGTCGAGCCGGGATGGATGGAATATCGGGATTGATGAATCTCATTCATAATCTTCTCTCGCAACCCTGCCACATTAGGCACACACAATCGGTTCTGGTATCTCAGTGCCCCATCTTTTCCGATCCTAAAAGCCATACTTTTACACTGTTGAATGCTTTCTCTTAATCGTACTAAGATAGGATCTTCATATTGTCGTGCTTTTACCTCGGCTACTAAAGATGATTCTGATGTATTCTGTACAGTAACACCTCCGTCATCAGAGTCTAACAATCTGATTCTCATATTGGCTAGCTGATGAAGCTCTTTAATCAACCCCCATCTACCTGCCTCAATATGTACTAAGCTTCCCATTGATTTACGGCTGAGAGCATCTGCCACAACATTGGCTTTACCGGGATGATACAATATCTCAACGTCGTAGTCTTTCAATAATTCAAGCCACCTACGCTGCCTCAAATTCAACTCTTTCTGCTTGAAGATGTATTGTAAACTCTTGTGATCTGTGTAGATGTCAACATGGACGCCGTATAAGTAGTGCCGCCATATCTTCAAAGCATATATTACTGCAGCCAATTCCAAATCATGGGTTGGATAATTCTTTTCATGCTTCTTTAATTGTCTTGATGCATAAGCAATCACATTCCCACGCTGCATCAATACGCACCCTAAACCTATACCTGAGGCATCACAATATACCACATAACCTTCTGTTCCTTCAGGAAGAGTGAGCACTGGTGCAGATGTCAATCGATTCTTCAGCTCCTGAAAACTACGTTCACAAGTGTCAGACCACTGGAATTTGGTAGCTTTTTGTGTTAACTTAGTCAATGGTGATGATATAGAGGAAAATCCTTCTACAAACCGCCTATAATATCCTGCTAGCCCTAGGAAGCTGCGGACTTCTGATGGTGTTGTAGGTCTCGGCCAATTCTTTACTGCATCGATCTTCTGAGTGTCGACACTAATACCCTCATCAGATATCACATGGCCAAGGAATGCTACTGAGTTCAGCCAGAATTCACATTTGGAGAGCTTAGCATATAACTTACGATCCTGAAGCGTCTGTAATACTATCCGCAAGTGGCCCGTATGTTCCACCTCCGAACGAGAATACACTAGAATGTCATCAATGAATACAATCACGAACACATCAAGATAGGGCCTAAATATAGTATTCATGAGATCCATAAAAGCTGCTGGGGCATTTGTTAGCCCGAACGACATCACCAAGAACTCAAAGTGCCCATATCTTGTCCGGAAGGCCGTCTTTGGAATATCCTTCTCCCTAACCCTCACTTGATGATACCCTGAACGTAAATCAATCTTAGAGAAATACTTGGCACCCTGGAGTTGGTCAAACAGGTCATTAATTCTTGGAAGTGGATACTTGTTCTTTATAGTAGACTTATTCAACTGTCGATAGTCGATACACATCCGTAACGACCCGTCTTTCTTCCGCACGAATAGGACTGGTGCACCCCAAGGTGAAGTGCTAGGCCTAATAAAGCCCTTATCCAGCAAGTCCTTCAACTGCACCTTCAACTCTCGCAACTCTGCCGGGGCCATTCTGTATGGAGGAATAGAGATCGGTTGAGTGTCAGGCAACACATCAATGCTAAACTCAATCTCCCTTTCAGGAGGAAGGCCCGGGAGTTCATCTGGGAAAACATCTGGGAATTCGTTAACCACAAGGATTGATTGTAAAGTAGGCGGTTTCGCCTCCGCATCCCTAACGCGAACGAGATGATAAATGTAACCTTTTGAGATCATTTTCCTTGCCTTAAGATAGGAAATAAA
This sequence comes from Nicotiana tabacum, assembly GCF_000715075.1. NCBI lineage: Eukaryota > Viridiplantae > Streptophyta > Magnoliopsida > Solanales > Solanaceae > Nicotiana > Nicotiana tabacum. The sequence continues at coordinate 134,441,910 of NC_134089.1, read as the reverse complement.
CCTACCTTTCGGTGTAGCAATGTTCCCTTTCCATTCAATGACGGGTTCACCCGGAAATTGGAACCTAACCATCTTCGTACGACAGTCAACATTTTCATAGCATGAGGCCAACCAGTCCATTCCCATTATCACATCAAAATCAACCATTTCTAACTCAAATAAATTTGCCAAGGTTTGACGACTACAGATCATCACAGTGCAACCTCTATATACCCTTCTAGCAATCACAGAATCTCCTATCGGAGTAGATACCGCGAGGGGTTTACTTATCAATTCAGGTTCAATGCCAAACTTATTAGCCACAAAGGGTGTAACATATGATAATGTAGATCCCGGATCAATCAACGCATATACATCATAAGAAAACACAGATATAATACCTGTAACAACATCTGGAGACGACTCGAGATCCTGTCGACCTACTAGAGCATAGGTTCGATTTTGAGCACCACTCGAACTCGGCACTGCACCTCTACCCCTACCACGACCTGTCGACTGCTGAAAACCCTGTGTTGGAGGTCGAACTGATGAGGAAGAACCAGACACAGATCCAGTCGGCTGAGCCATACCATCACCTCCTCTATTAGGACAATCCCGCATCATATGGCCAGGCTGCCCGCACGAATAACATGCATCAGAACCTCGACGACACAGTCCAAAGTGGGCTTTGCCGCACTGATCACAATGTGGTGTTGGGGGTCTCATCTGACTAGTATCCCTGGGATGTTGCGAGCCAGATGCCCGCGAACTCTGACCTGGACCAGAATAGGATCGATCATATCGAGGCCTCTGAAACTGTGGAGGAGCACTAGCTACAGGTGGCGCCGAACTCCTCGAAAACTGTGGCCTGATGCGGCCTCTGAAGTCATCAGAATACCCTGCAAATCTTGCCCTCTTATGCTGGCCTCTATCCTGCTCCCTAACTGCCCTCTGCTGGCGCTTACGATCCTCTAGGGTCTGGGCATAAGCTTGAATACGGGAAATATCTATGCCCTCCACCAAGGAGGCTGTCGTACACTCATTTATCAGATGTGGTCCTAACCCATTCACGAACATATGCACCCTATCACTCATCTCGGCCACCATATGGGGAGCATACCTTGCCAAAGAATCAAACTGCATACTGTACTCTCGCACACTCATATTACCTTGTCTAAGGTTCAAGAACTTATCAGCTCTAGCTCGTCGTATCTCAACTGGCAAGTAGTGACGAAGAAAGGCCTCAGAAAATTCCTTCCACACAGCTGGAGGAGGGTTCGGACCCCTGGATCTCTCCCAACTATCATACCAGAGAACCGCTAAATCCCGTAGCCGATAAGAAGCCAAATCTACTGCCTCTGTATCACTAACATGCATAACCCGAAGTGTACGATGAACCTGGTTAATAAAAGTCTGTGGGTCCTCCTTGGGGTCTGGTCCGGTAAACACTGGAGGGTCTAAATTAATAAAATCACGAACTCTTGTACTAACTGGTTTCTCAGCAGCACCTGTATTCTGCCTCTGAGCCTGAGCAGCTACCAAGCTAGTCAATAACTGCAAAGCACTCCGCATATCCTGGTCTGGAGTGCCAGACGGAGGAACTGGAGGCGCTGGGTGCCTTCTAATATCCTCTGGAGGAGATGGAGTAGATGAGGTATGAGAGGGCATCTCACTTTGAGCCTCACTTTGTCCTGCTCTGACTTGGGGCACCTGACTGGTACCCTCTCCCGCTGCTGTATCAAGCCGTCTACTAATCGTTTGCTTCCTAGTCGAAGGCATCACTGAAAAAAACAAGGTGAATATTAGAGACAAACACTTACGACTCAACTCTACGCACGATCTAGATTCAGGAAGAAGGTAACAACCCTAGATGTCATGTAGCCTCCTGATTATAAATGTGGCGTGCTACACATCCATAATCAAGACTCTACTAGACACGGCTCATAGACAACCCCTAGTACAGACTTGCTCTGATACCAAGTTTGTCACGACCCAAACTGAAGGGCCATGACTAGCACCCGACCACACTTGCCGAGCACCAACGTACATTTCATCTAACCTTCATTATTATCTTTTAAGGCTAAAGAGATCAATATAAATGGTAGACCTAGATCATGGACAACCAGCAATAAAATATGATGGCATGAATATACATAGCAGGGGATGACCAGACAATCAAGAAACTACATATAAGGTATGAGCTACCACGCTACTATGAAAGACTATACAACAAAAACTAGCCTACAAGGCATACCAAACTATACATGAGCCGACACCTGTCTATGAGCCTCTAAAAGAACATAAGTGTTGCAACATAGCCGGAACAGGACCCCGACATACCCATAATGTCTATAACAAAAATTGCATACCAAGACCAAGGCAAGTCCGGAGAAGGGATCTCGCCAATCACCGCTGAACTGGACAGTCTACTGTGGTGGGGGAGCTGCACCTACCTGTCTATCAGGACCTGCAGCACGACATGCAGCGTCCACAAATAAAAGGACGTCAGTACGAATAAAGTACTGAGTATGTAAGGCAAGGAACCATAAATACGATCAGTAATGTAAGCAAGGATAGAGAATATACAACCTGTAACATCTTAGTACCTCTGAGGGCTACTTACATGAAATGCATGATACATATGTATAAATACATAAACCTTTAAAGCATTCGCCTCTGTGGGCATCATCATCATCATATCGTACCCGGCCATAATAGGCTCGGTAGAATCGTACCCGGCCACGTGGAGCTCGGTAAAACCCAACTGATCAGTGGTTGCACAATAGGTGCCGTACCCGGCCAACTATAGCGTGGCTCGGTAGAGTAAAATAGATACATATATATAATGCATGCTCGACTCATGGAATCACATTCTAAACCTTTCGGAGTGACGTAAGGTCGGTATCCTCTGTACGCGTTATTAGGACTAACTCTTCACTATGAACCTTATAAGATTTAGGAAGTACGAACAACATTGATAACATAAGAATAAGAGAAGCAACATTAACATCAATCGTTCCATAAGAGGGAAAACAATGTAAGTACTGCTAGCTTCTAAGAGTAGAGTATCTTGGAAGCTCGTTCATTACATTATGTACAATCGGAGTCGTGCAAAAGAAGGAAAGGGATAGCCTCACATACCTTGTGTATACTGCCCCAATCTCAAGCTATGCAATTGTCAAAACTCCTTAGTCTACAATAAGAGAAACGATACTATCGTTATCATTTAAGCGTCATAACTATTATGTATCGACCACAACCTATTTTACGATGAAACGGACAGCACCTCCCCTATATATATGACCTCACACCATTCAAAACAATCACCAAACAGCCCAAACATCATCAATAATAAACATATTGAGCCTCCCAAAATAGTCCACACACAGCCTAATCACTCCATACATACGACGACCACCGTAGTCGTGTCAAACAACCTGGAAATGTTACGAATAACTATCAGCCCATAAACCTACATATATATGGTGTTTCTACACACCCTTCCTCCTCCAAAACTCCACAAGATAGTAGTAAAATACGCAGCCCAACAACAACGCAAAACAGTCCACAAAACAATAACACTACTACCAAACCTTTCGATATATATCTCACAAGTTCTAGCTTCAATGGCTTAGCCGCAACTTGCATAATCTTAAATACATATAGAGTAAGAGGTTCCTTACCTTTATACAGAAAGAACAACTCCAATTTGACCTTAAATTTCCAAGAAATATCCCTCCAATGCTGCCACAACAACAAAAAAATGAAACTAGCGATCAATTAGTGTTTTTCGGCACTAGAATCACTTTAGAAGGCTTGAAATCACCTAGGATTGATATTAAGAACATTAGGGAGTATTTACAGAACATATACCCTTTAAAACAACCTCCCACATGAGCTGGAACGACACAAAAATGAGCAACAACAAGAAGAACAAGAGACTTACTAGCGCCACGGAATTCCCGACACTTGATTTGTGTTGTTTGCCCTTTTTTGGGTCTTGAATCTTGAGAGAACCTTGAGAGGATGTTCCTAGGGTTCTAAGGTCTGAAAATAGTGAAAAGAAATGACTAAAAACGGGTTGTAGTCATCCTATATAGGTCCAAATATCTTAAACCGACTTAGTGGGCCCCATAGAGAGGTGCTTGGCGCAGTCTCGCGAAAACGCGAATATCTCTCTACTCCGAGATCGTATCGATTAACGGTTTAATGCGTTGGAAACTAGACTCATAGATCTTTAATTTGGTGGGTAGATCACCCCGTAATTCCTTGTAAATTATGAGAAAAGATTAGAAACATTTGACCTAATGTTTAAGTAAAATTATGAACCTAAGTTGCGACAACTTTTGTCGACTTTTGTTTCATAACTCGTTTGACTTCAAGACTTATGATACGGATATTATATGATTAAAATACCTTAATAAATGACCACTTGAGTGTATTAAGCACCGCTAGATTACCTGAAAATACGAGTTACAACATCCTTGATTCGTTTAACTTCTAATATTGGTTAATCACCCTTATACACTCTTGTATCACTTAAGACCAATAGGATTGACTTCTTATCATCTCAAAGATAATTCCTTCTTGGATTTATGTTAACTAATATATGGCATGAACTAACACATGTGGATATGGGTTGTAACACCCTCCCCACGCATGTATGTATATATATGTATATGGGGTATGAAAAAGGTTATGGCATTATATACGCACCACCACCTGATCAGCTGGTATACGTTGATGATTTAGCCCATAGTGGCCGAGATGATATGATGGGACGCCCTCAGAGGCTGATGATGTTATGAACCATGTACCTATGCATGACATGACATTCATACGTATATGCATGACACTATAATTATTTCATGATTTACAAAGTTATCCAGACTTACAGGTGGAATCATTTACTCTATATTTCCTATATGTCTGTTATGTACTTATTTATGTGCCTTATATACTCAGTATATTATTCGTGCTAACGTCCCTTTTTGCCTGGGGACGCTGCGCTTTATGCCTGTAGTCCCGATAGACAGGTCGAGAGCCCTCCAAGTAAGCTATCAGCTCAGCAGAAGATGTTGGTGCGCTCCATTTGCTTCGAAGTTGCTTGTTTGGTTAGTATGAGTTAGATGTGTATTGTTTGCTGTGGCGGGACTCTGTCCCCACCTTTATGAAATTATGTATTCTTAGAGGCTTGTATACAGATGTCATGTACGTAAAAGATTGTATGACCTTGTCGGCCTATGTTTAGTGTTCAAGTGGTTATTTTTGTCATAGAGGCCCATATGTCTTATGTATAAGTTGGCATTATGTGTTGTATCTTACCTATTTCACGGCAGCCTCTCCGGCTAAGTTATTTATGGTAGTATAACATGAAAAGATACGTTATGTTGGTACTCGGTTGAGTAAGGTACATAGTGCCCGTCGCGGCCCATCGGTTTGGGTCATGACAAAAGTGGTATCAGAGCAGTTCTGTCCTAGGGAGTCTATAAGCCGTGTCTAGTAGAGTCTTTTTATGGGTGTGTCGTGCACCACACTTATAAGCAGGAGACTACAGGGCATTTAGGACTGTCACTCTTTCTTCTTATTCTAGATCGTGTGGTAGAGCTCACTTATAAGAATTCAAATTCCAAAATTCTACATCTAGAAAGAAGGTTGGAAAGAGAGATAGTTGTGGAAGAGCTGAGTTAGAGGAATTGGATTTTTGTATGATGCCTACAATAAGTAAATGTGAGGTCTTTGGCAGATCATGGGTGTACTGAAAGGTGTAAGCTTCCTGAGAAGAAGCCTTAAGGCAAGAATACCTATCCACCTTAATGGTGAAAGATAATGAGAGATTCAGAAGATAAATACAAGTTTCAACAAGAAAAAGAAGCAAGATGAAAAAGAGTACGAGGCGCCCAATTAATGAAGGTTAACTGTCATGACCCTAACCCCGAACCCGGTCGTGATGGCGCCTCTCGTGAAGACAAGGCCAGCCAGTCCAAAACAGAATACCTCACTTAAACAGTTAAATACCATAATTAGTTCTAAAACATGATATAATAACCATAATTTGTAGAAAATAACGATAACAATAGTAGAAACCATCCCAACACAGCCCAAACCGGGGTGTCACAAGCATCTATTAGAGTATAAATACGACTACAAGGTCTGAATGTACAAAACAGGACTGATGAAAGAGAAGGGAGAAGAGCGATGCTGCGAACGCTAGCAGCCACCTTGCTAAACTCTGATGACTCAGCCTCCGATCAGCTCAACACCCGCTACCGGGTGAATAAATACCTGCATCTGCACACGAGGTGCATGAAGTAAAGTGAGTACTCCAACTTAGTGAGTAATAAAGGTAAATAACAACTGAGCAGTAAGAAATCACGTAAAGCAAACCAACATGTTGTATAGAAGCGGTGTAAAAACCCTTGAGAAAAACAGTGAAGCTGTGAAATCTTTAGAAATATCTTAGCTCAATTTAAACCTCTTTTGAAAATGGCTTTTTCAAAAGTTATGCAAATGAATGCAAAACAATTAATGCAGATAAGCACAGAAATCCGCCCCTCGGGCTCAACACCCAATTTAACAGATAATGTCAGGCAATCAGGAAAATCACACATAAAGTAACACAATCAACAGGTAATGGCAGACAAATGGAAATAAAGTAAACACATAGAACAGTACAAACCCCTCGGGTTCATTCTCAGAACACTCTCAGCCCCTTCGGCTCACTCTGTGATCACAATGGGTACCCGCGCTCACTGGGGGTGTGCAGACTCCGGGAGGGGCCCCTTACGGCCCAAGCGCAATATCAAGCCATCTTGTGGCATCAAATCTAGGCCCTCGGCCTCATATCAATATCAGCCACCTCGTGGGGTATGTATGTATCTCAGGCCCTCGGCCTCATATCAGTATCATTGTATCCTCACATCTGGCCCTCGGCCATACTTAGTCCAAAAATCACATAAGCCCCTCGGGCATTAGTAAAACAGTAGTCATCATCCCAAAAAATCATTTAAAATATCATTTTAGTTCCAAAACCGAGTAAAAAGTGGTTGAGTTGTAAAATAGTGGAAAACAGTACGACTGAGTTCAAGTAGTAAGTCAACACAGTGAGGAAATAGTGATAAAAATCCCCGGAGGGTTCAAATAGTTGGGACGAAGCCCAAATATGATAATAAGTCCAAATAATGATGATAACAAATAAATTTCAATCAAATACGCGGTAAAATCATCAATCGGGACGGACCAAGTCACAATCCGTAATAGTAAACGACCCCACGCTCAAAATTAAGCGCGTGTCTCACCTCAATATATCACTACGATGTGCAAATCCGGGGTTTCAAACCCTCAGGACATTATTTACATTCATTACTCACCTCAAACCTGCTAAATCTCTAGCTCACGGCGCCTTTGCCTCTCAAATTGGCCTTCTCGCGCATCGAATCTGACCAAAACCAGAATGAATACGTCACAATATGTTAAGGGAACAAAACCCAAGCGAAAACAATCGAAAAATATCGAAAATCCCGAAATTAGCAAAACCCGAGCCCCGGGCCCACTTCTCGAAACTCAGAAATTTTTACATCATTAGATTTCTCATCTCCTCACGAGTTCATACATATCAAAAGTTCTTAAATCCGACCCCAAATGGTCATTCAAATCCCAAATCAAAAGTCCAATTTCTCAAGCCCTAGTTCTTCAATTTTAGGCTTAGTTTTCCATGAAATTTCTAGGTGGATTTCACAATATAATCGAGTTAAGACCAAGATTCTTACCTCAAGTCGATTCCTCTTGAATCCCTCTTTAATTTCCTTTATAAATCTCCAAAAACGAGCATCCATGGGTGAAAATAGACCCAAAATCGCGGACAAGGCGACTTAAAAACATTCTGCCCAGACATAACTGCATCTGCTGTCCAAAATCCACTTTTGCGGTACCGCATATGCGGTCAACACATTCGCTTCTGCGGAGTTCATTAAATCGACCTAAGCCGCATCTGCGAACCTCTTCCGCATCTGCGCTTCCGCAGATGCGATTCCTTTAGCCGCTTCTATGGTCCAGCTCACCTGACCCATTTTTGCTTCTGCGATGAAACACCCGCATTTGCGGTGCCGCATCTACGGTCCACAAACTGCAGATGCGAAAATACCAGAAGCAGCAAATCTGAAGTTGCAACACAAATTCCAATTTCTCCGCTAACCATCCGAAATCACCCCGAGGCCCCCGGAACCTCAACCAAAAGCACAAACATTACCCGAAACACATCAGATTCAAGCCTAAGTTTCAAGAAATCTTCCGAAATACGCTTTTGATCAAAAACCCAACCAAACCATGTCCGAATGTCCTAAAAATTTGCACACACATCCCAAATGACACAATGGAACTATGCCACTTCTGGAATTTCATTCTGACCTCTATATCAAAATCTCACCTATCAACCGAAAAACGCCAAAATCTCAATTTCGCCAATTCAAGCCTAAACCTTCCACGGACTTCCAAAAAGCATTCTGATCACGCTCCTAAGTCCCAAATCACCTCAAGGAGCTAACCAAATCATAAAAATTCCAATCCACGATCATATACAAGCAAGTCAAATATTGGTTAAACCTTTCAAATTTCAAGCTTCAAACTGGGAACGGTTCTTCCAAATTCATTCCTATTATCCTGAAAACCAAACCAATTATTTACATGAGTCGCAAAACATCACACGAGGCAAGTCCTGCCCGAGAACTGACGAGCAAAGTGCAAAAGCTCAAAACGACTGGTCGGGTCGTTACATCCTCCCCCGCTTAAACACACATTTGTCCTCGAACGTACCCAGAGTTGTTCTAGAAGCCAACCAATAACTGAATAACTTTACCATGCATATGCCCGGGGATGATCCCATGTCACCCTATCTCATATAGGTCCGATAACACATTGCAACTGAAATTACACAATCCAGTCTGGCCCTTAAGCCGTAGAACCACATTTCCACTTCTGAAACCATCAATACAATCAAAACCTCACACCTATACTCTGAATAGACCCAAACCAGCTGTAATAACCCATGCCTGCAACCTCGGGAGCAATCCCATGATATACCACATAACTCAAACACTCGTGGCGATAACTTCTATTCACAACAGTTGTCCACAACAACCGAATACTGGTAGAAATCCTCTTATCAGCCAAAGTTTCATTCCAACACTGTCATATACTGCCAACGATAAATGAAATATGCAGTAAACCATAACCATTTTCTCAGATCACCCAGTCATGAAGCCACTTCTCCTTTGGCAAATACCATCACAAATTTCCGAGCCGAACCTCGATATTAACCTTCTAACATGATGAAATCGAATCCGTTCGTATTCATTAATGATCCCAACGATCTCCTCTAATCCAACACACCACTCTGGTGACATGACACATCAATAGAGGCCTAAGCCACAACTAGCATAATACGCGCACCAATAAGTAACGGTCCGAACATAATCAAATCACGAAAATGACTCAAATGAAATAGTTGTACCTCAAGCTCACCAGTACCACCACAACACAAGGCTGAGAGCCTGTCTCACATCATAGAATAGAACACATGAATCTAACCTGCAAGGTCACATCCCACATAGCTACGTTGTAATGTGCGATCCTATCCAAGCACTGCTCCACATGAGACACCTCAAGTCACTATGCTCGAAATTGACAACCACGCACAATTTGATTTCTGGAACCAAAGCAAATCATTACACCCACAGTGAAACAAGTAACATATACCACGCAAACCCGATAGGACATAACCAATACACCGTTCATCGAGCAACACCCAATTACTCTTCCCGCTCGACTTCTACTATGAACCCCAATAGGAGCGCACCATATGTGCCCATAACCAACAAATCATAACATCTCACAACACAGAAAGGCAACTCATAGATCTCCCCCGATCACCAATAGACTCAATAACAGTCGAATCGACACATCCCTCAACAATGCAATTCGAAACCAACCAAGCCGACTCAAGTTAGAACACGCATCAACATCGGCCTACCAACGAACTCTTTATCAAGGAAATCCTGAAGCTTTTCCTTCCACCACTATAACTCATGCCGGTGCCATACGATACGATGCTCGGCCGTAAGAAACACATCCGAAGAGTCCCTCACCACCGAAACTGAATCAACATAAGGAGCCTCAGCACTGACACTCGTCACAAGAGCCCCAGTAAGAAAGACAAATCCTTCCCAGCCGTCCGCTGGGTCTTCGGCATGTAAAATTCTTCCAATGGGACATAATCCGATGAATATCGCCACTTAGTCCGTAGCATTTTCCGGCATAGCCAACAGTGCCGCCTTAGCGCACTAGTCCCGAATGACACAACACGGAGACAACCAGTCTGAACCTAATATCACTTCCAACGCTAACATACCAAGCAACAAAAGATCCGCTCAGGTCTCAAAACCTCGATAGTCACTGCACAGTGCCGACACACGCGACTCACAACCGCAGCATAGCCTGAACATGAGGACTCCCAGTCTCCAACTCCATATAGCACACAAATCATCATACCTAATCCCAATTCCGCCGTGCGAACACATACCACACCTGAAATACCAAATCACTCCACGGGAGGTATTCAAATATTCCTCTGTGCCCCAAGCAAACTCGAATGTCAGCAGTCCATCCAACGAGAAAGTGCCGCAATACTACTGAAGTGCCATCAACTTAAATCACATTGCCCTTTTTTGGAAACATCTACCCTCGTCAAATTAGTTCCAATTAGCAGTACCATTTCCTTAATCATCAGAGGCTACCCGCTGCTTAAGAGTTTCATGAACTTCCTTTCAGAACTGATCGTAACTTTACACATGCAAAACTCGATCCTCACAACATACCGCATATAATATACCGTCCTAGGATAACATGATAACTTCATCTCCCTTCTGATCTACAGACAACTACGCACTCCACTAGTCAAAACTTTCCATTGGTCCTGTCTAGAAGAAAAATCACTATACATCGCATGCCCATAGAAGATATACATCTCCAAACCTCGGTAAAAACTATCAAGAACTCTCCGAGTTCCCTTTGCACAAATCAGACATGTCAGGACTGAATCCTTCTAACTCGATCAAGCTAAGCAAGCCAGCAAAACCTAAGAGCATCGCGCAAAATACCTGAAAGAACTTATTACCTCGAACACACACAAGGAATTAATCATATCTTTACCATACCGATTCGGTCTACTATCAAGCTACTCCATCTATCTAAATTCCCTTCTGATTCATCTTCAACTTGACATTCCCTCTTGCTGTAGCACCACAATTCCTCAACCCAGGTTTACCACATGAGATCCGAGCATAAAACCACACTGTCTAAGACCCATAAGCCGCTGAATACTCTCTCAAATATTCCTAGAAACACCACATTCCAGAATACTTTCCTCTGCAGAACTTCCTGCGAATCTAAATCCGTTACTTTTACCTTCTTGATACTGATACATAGAATCCCATAATTAACATACAAATACCACAAGTCTTGACGTCTTCCAATGAAAATACAGTTTCTAACCACATATGCAACTTTAGAATACTCAATTGATGTATGCAGACTCTTTGAACACATTAGAATCATTCTTGCAAGTCATTTACTCTTATTCAAACTGCAATTTACCTGACCCAACGAACAGAACCACCCGTGCCTCATTGGCACTCCGACAACGCAGAGTGAAATCCTCATCCCAACACAACCAAGCAACTTCCTGCTCTATGCACCGAGCATTCTTTACCAACCACCACTTCAGACATCCCGTGATTCTCATACCCTATGAAGCGTAATATAACCTTTGTCAAAAAATTTCCTTTACTAGAGCCATCCTCGGTCTCTATTTCCGCAAGCATAACTGATTCGCCCGCACGCCTCCAACTGGAACCAACATAGCACCTAACCGTGCAATCAACTACTCACAGCGGACTCCCCCACTTTGCTCGGAGCCATAGATCAAAATACTCTCAACAACTCATAACACTTATACTATATTAATGCCACAATACCATGATGAGATTAAACTCAAATCCTTTTGTAAGCTTGTGAAAACACAGATCATCTAGTAGTTTAATCTTCTGCAACTTTCGCACTCATTCTCGTAGCAGCTAAGACCACTCTCTCAAGCGACCCAAAATTCAAATTTCAACACTTACATTTCACTTGCACATGAGATCTTCTAACAATCACATAAGGGTCACACCACCCCCAGAACTCTCCGCATGAGATAACCCACCTGCTCTGCCTTCAGTTAATAATTTTGCATACCTTCCACTGTCATAAACTGTACGCAGTCACTTAGTCTTCCTAAGTCGGAACTCGTACCGCAACATAAAATTTACTTTACTCTCTCAACTCGAAAACATGAACGGATCCTTCACACGCCCATAACTCGGGGCTATACTTCGAATCGCGATGGAATTAAAGCACCTAATAGTTCTTCTATCATCTAACAAACTTTCCTCGTCACTTCCAAGTCATATAGATACATCTCACAGTGCTAACATACTCATCACATAGATACCCAACCGTCACTCCCACTAATAGGGACAATACCAAACATATAAGTTCAAAACTCTTGCTCACACAACCAGCACCTCGGTGCTCAAGCCATAGGCAAAGATCCGGCCTCAAGTCCTCCAGACTGGCCCCACATCAAAATCACAGAGATCACATCTTGCCCCTCGATCGGGGGATCACAAGCCATCGAGGCACATCTGATACTGAGTGCTCATGCGCGCATGCAAACGCGTGGAAGGAATTTTTCAAGAGTAACTTTTCAAGCTGAATCAAGGACGCATGATAAGAATTCAAGAATGCGAAATTTTTTTCTTTTCTAAAGGTTCTGTAGCCTCTCGAGGATAAATACAAACGTCTCTGTACCGATCCGTGAGACTCTACTAAACCGGCTCATGACTCGCGAGACCTATGTAACCTAGGCTCTGATACCAACTTGTCATGACCCTAACCCAAATCCGGTCGTGATGGCGCCTCTCGTGAAGACAAGGCCAGCAAGTCCAAAATAGAACACCTCACTTAAACAGTTAAATACCATAATTAGTTCTAAAACATGATATAATAACCATAATTTGCGAAAAATAATGATAACAACAGTAGAAACCATCCCAACACAGCCCAAACCGGGGTGTCACAAGTCACGAGCAACTATTAGAGTATAAATACGACTACAAGGTCTGAATGTACAAAACAGGACTGATAAAAGAGAAGGGAGAAGAGCGGTGCTGCAAACGCTGGCAGCCACCTTGCTAAACTCTAATGACTCAGCCTCCAATCAGCTCAACACCCGCTACGGGTGAATAAATACCTGCATCTGCACACGAGGTGCAAAACAATTAGTGCAGATAAGCATAGAAATCAGCCCCTCAGGCTCAACACTCAATTTAACAGGTAATGCCAGGCAATCAGGAAAATAACACATAAAGTAACACAATCAACAGGTAATGGCAGACAAATGAAAATAAAGTAAACACATAGAATAGTACCAGCCCCTCGGGTTCACTCTTAGAACACTCTCAGCCCCTCGGGCTCACTCTGTGATCACAATGGGGACCCGCACTCACTGGGGGTGTGAAGTCCCCGGGAGGGGTCCCTTACGGCCCAAGCGCAATAGGCATCCATCTCGTGGCATCAAATCTAGGCCCTCAGTCTTCATATCAATATCAGCCACCTCGTGGCATATGTATGTATCTCAGGCCCTCGGCCTCATATTAGTATCATTGTATCCTCACATCTGGCCCTCGGCCATACTCAGTTCAGAAATCACATAGGCCCCTCGGGCATTAGTAAAACAGTAGTCCTCAGCCCAAAATATCATTTAAAATATCATTTTAGTTCCAAAACCGAGTAAAAAGTGACTGAGTTGTAAAATAGTGGAAAACAGTACGACTGAGTTCAAGTAGTAAGTCAACATAGTGAGGAAATAGTGATAAAAATCCCCGAAGGGTTCAAATAGTTGGCACGAAGCCCAAATATGACAATCAGTCCAAATAATGATGATAACAAATAAGTTTCAATCAAATACGCGGTAAAATCATCAATAGGGACGGACCAAGTCACAATCCCCAATAGTAAATACCCCACGCTCATTATTAAGCGCGTGTCTCACCTCAATATAGCACTACGACGTGCAAATCCGGGGTTTCAAACCCTCAGAACATCATTTACATTCATTACCCACCTCAAACCGGCTAAATCTCTAGCTCGCGATGCCTTTGCCTCTCAAATTGGCCTCCTCGTGCGTCGAATCTGACCAAAACTAGAATGAATACGTCACAATATTCTAAGGGAACAAAACCCAAGCGAAAACAATCGAAAAATATCGAAAATCCCGAAATTAGCAAAACCCGAGCCCCGGGCCCGCTTCTCGAAACTCAGAAATTTTCACATCATTGGATTCCTCATCTCCTCACGAGTTCATACATGTCAAAAGTTCTTAAATCCGGCCCCAAATGGTCCTTCAAATCCCAAATCAAAAGTCCAATTTCTTAAGCCCTAGTTATTTAATTTTAGGCTTAGTTTTCCATGAAATTTCTAGGTGGATTTCACAATATAATTGAGTTTTAAGACCAAGATTCTTACCTCAAGTCGATTCCTCTTGAATACCTCTTTAATTTCCTTCAAAAATCTCAAAAAACGAGCAGCCATGGATGAAAATAGACCCAAAATTGCGGACAAGGCAACTTAAAAACATTCTTCCCAGACATAACCGCATCTGCGGTCCAAAATCCTCTTTTGCGGTACCGCATATGCAGTCAACACATCCGTTTCTGCAGAGTTCATTAAACTGACCTAAGCCGCATCTGCGAACCTCTTCCGCATCTGCGCTTCCGCAAATGCGATTCCCTTTAGCTGCTTTTGCGGTCCAGCTCACCTGACCCATTTTCGCTTCTAAGATGAAACAGCGCCGCATCTGCGATAACCGCAGATGTGAAAATACCAGAAGCAACAAATCTGAAGCTGCAATGCAAATTCCAATTTCTCCGCTAACCATCCGAAATCACCCCGAGGCCCTCGGGACCTCAAACAAAAGCACAAACATGACCCAATACTTTATTCAAACTTGTTCCAATCATCAAAACACCTCAAACAACATCAAATTACCCGAAACACATCAGATTCAAGCCTAAGTTTCAAGAAATCTTTCGAAATACGCTTTCGATCAAAAACTCAATCAAACCATGTCCGAATGACCTGAAAATTTGCACACACATCCCAAATGACACAAAAGAACTACTACCACTTCCGGAATTTTATTCTGACCTCTATATGAAAATCTCACCTATCAACCGGAAAATGCCAAAATCTCAATTCAAGCCTAAACCTTCCACGGGCTTCCAAAAAGCATTCTGATCATGCTCCTAAGTCCCAAATCATCTCATAGAGCTAACCAAATCATAAAAATTCCAATTCATGATCATATACAAGCAAGTCAAATATTGGTCAAACCTTTCAAATTTCAAGCTTCAAATTGGGAACGGTTCTTCCAAATTCATTCCGATTATCCTGAAAACCAAAACCAATGATTTCCATGAGTCGCAAAACATCACACGGGGCAAGTCCTGCCCGAGAACTGACGAGCAAAGTGCAAAAGCTCAAAACGACCGGTCGGGTCGTTACATTAACAGTGTTTATAATTCAGGCAGAGGGATATAAGCTTTTTGAGTTATATTCAACAATAACAAAGGTATGTATAATTGGCCGTACCTATCTCAATTACGCCCTATGGGAGCTAACGGGTGTAGTTTAAGAAAAGGACGGAACATCAAGATCCAGCTGGGGTTAGAATAACCCAAAATGGTGAATGGATTATTTGTGTTAGTTGACATTTTCGAAGGGTATTACAAATGTGCCAATAGATATTCTTGTGAGACACTGAGATAGTGCACTCTAGAATATTACGATTAGATGTGAATACTAGCATTCAGAAGATATGCACTGAAAGCCTGGATGAGATAAATATTACCTTAGTGTGACTCTCGTCCCTAGTAGAGCGAGGACGTTTAGCAACCCGAAGAGCCGATGAATGAAGCAAGGAGAACTAAAAGCTAAAGAATGTCATGTTGAAGTTTTCACAAAAAAAGGATATGCATAAATATTAGCAGAGTAATAAGAAGAGATGTGACGACCCAGTCAGTCGTCTCCTGAGTTACCACTCCATTTTCCCCCATTTTTGCTTCTTTATGCTTCATTATCCGTGTTTTATGTGATCGAGTTGATCAGTTTGAGTTCGGAGAGGATTTGATAAGAAATGAGACACTTAGTCTCTTTTAAGAAAGTTTGAGTTGGAAAAGTTAAATGGATGTTGACTTATGTGTTAGAGGGCTTGGATATGAGTTCGGATGGTTCGATTAGCTTCGGGAGGTAATTTTTGACTTAGGAGCTTGATCGGAATGGATTTTGGAGGTCCGTAGTAGATTTAGGATTGAATTCGCGAAGTTGATATTTTGGCGATTTCCGGTTGATAGGCGAGATTTTGATATAGGGGTCGGAATGGAATTCCAAGAGTTGTAGTAGCTTTGTTATGTCATTTTGGATGTGTGTGCAAAATTTCAGGTCATTCGGACGTGGTTTGGTCGGGTATTTGATCAAAAGCGTATTTTGGAAGATTTTAGAAACTTAGGCTTGAATTCGATATGATTTGGTAAATTTGATGTTGTTTGAGGTGTTTTAATGATTGGAACAAGATTAAATAAGGTATCGGGTTATGTTTGTGCTTTTGGTTGAGGTCCCGGGGGCCTCGGGATCATTTTGGGTGGTTATCGGAGAATTTGGAACTTGGTTGCAGTAGATGATATTGCTGCTTTTGGTGTTTTGTACCTGCGGTTTGGGGACCATATGTGTGGTGCCGCACGTGCAGAAAGGGAGCTGCAGAAGCGGATTCGAGAGGTTTGGTCAGTAACTGCAGATGCGGTAGGGGAACAGCACCTGCGGAGTCGCAGATGCGGCGA
Organism: Nicotiana tabacum; assembly: GCF_000715075.1. Lineage (NCBI taxonomy): Eukaryota > Viridiplantae > Streptophyta > Magnoliopsida > Solanales > Solanaceae > Nicotiana > Nicotiana tabacum. The sequence goes on along the minus strand of NC_134089.1, from coordinate 134,424,943 downwards.
GTGAATCGCAGATGCGGTTTGGATGGTTAAATGAAATTCCGTAGAAGCGGATAGTTAGACTACAGAAGCGGTACTGCAGAAGTGGGGTTTGGACCACAGATGCGGAAAAGCATGGGCAGAAGGTATATATTTCATCCTTCGTGATTTTTGAAGGGTTTAACC